>NC_046286.1:100353092-101041666 GCF_004115265.2 Rhinolophus ferrumequinum
GCATACTAGAATACAATCACTTCAGCTATTTAAAAATATGTTAATATTATCTGCTCAAGTTTGTAAATTAAATGTTGACAAAATTGTTATGTCTGCATTTTCGGCAATTATATGTCTAGATGCACTTTTCATAAGTGGTCTCTTTATTTCATTTTTATTGAGTCAGATTAATATGACCAAAAGTGTCATGGTCCGGCCTATGAAGTGCTTCACTGAAGTGAAATCAGAGACCACCCTTGCATCTTTTTTGCAAAACTAGCAAATACAGTATCTATTTATCGTACCAGCTAAAGAAAGATTTAAAAATAAAGAAAGCTTAGAATCATGGATTAAGTGTTAAAATAGAATTTTTAGGTAATTATGAGTAATCATATAGCTAACCTCTGAGTCTGTACTGAAATTAACCCAGCAAATGATGGTACATTGTGTTTGAACATCTCAGGTCATGAAAAGCATGTTACTTGCTGAGGCAGTACAATACATTTTTAGGATTGTTTTCATTGTTTCAGAGTTCTTTTTATTAAGACCTATGACCTATTTCAATTTAATTTCTACCACTTGGTACTTCCTTAGTTTGACTTTTGGGATTTGGGGAAATCCTGGTAAATCTATATGCATCTTTCCTACTGATTTCTTTCGTAGATTTTCTAATTCAATCTTAACATTATCTTCCTGCCAGGACATGTGTGCTAAGGACCTCCTGCTCTCTCATCATGAGGAAATTGTTTCTAGCTATCGAGACGCTCATCTCATTCGAAGGAAGTGTCCTCCTGCCTTTTCATTCGTGGTTTTAAATCAGCTGGAGCTGCCCACTCCGTTGCATGTGTCTGGCAATCTTTCTGTAATAGCCATTCCTACTCAGGGTCTCAGCCCCTAACACGTTAGGGGGAGAGAGAGAGGGAGAGAGAGACAGAGACAGAGACAGAAAGAAAATATTGTCATCCATTTTCATTAAAAAATGTATTTACTTTTGTCATTACCTCCCTAAGAAAAATGCCAATAATGTCCTCTTATTTTTTCTCAGTCCCAAATCTGCACCAGCGCCATACTTTACATATCATATTATAAAATATTACATATTTTATAAGTAATATTTTTGATTAGTAATTTAATATCCTTGACTGGAAGTGTCTTCAGAAATGACTTCAAATACAAAATCTACAGGTTAAAAAAAAATCAAAATGGAACAGAGTCAAGAGTGAACTGCATTTTAAATTGGTCTCTGGAATCAGCAATGACTAAGACCCGGACATCTTCCAGGTGTCCCCACTGTGTGGTGGACAAAGGTTTTCCCAGTCAGACCTCAAAGGGGTGCATTGGTCCACTTATTCATCCTGTAACAGAACTTCAAGAAAGTCCGGCAAGTAAGCAATGCAAGTAGCTCAGAGGGAAATAGCGAATGGGGGGCGGGGGTGCTGAGCTACTTACATATGATAATTATAACACTTTATTGAAGTAAACAGCCAGCAAATCTAAAGGGGTTGAAATGTTCATCTGAATGCAACAACGTCTCGCGGGATGTTACCAAACAATAAAAGAGAGTGAGCGCTGCAGTATTGGGAAACTAAATATCTAATGGTTCATTGCGGATATCATTTAAATATATTTCTCTGAATAATGTTAAATCTCTTACACTATAAATATGATATTTTGTTGCTGTTTGCAAGAATTCTCTCTTCTTTGTTTTCAATATAAACCCAGGAAGCCTATTTCTCTCTGACCCATCAACTTGGGTTCAAGAAAAAAAAAATAGTACCAAATCTGATTTGCATGTGAAAGAGGAGTGCTTTGTAAATTAAGTGCATTTAGAATGTTAGATCTACTGCGTTTTTATTCATGTGAATGATAGGAGCCGGTCGTTCACAGTTTAGTGTGCTGCGCTCACACGTTAAAATCTTCCGCATGATGTTTCTGGCTTCCTAGTTTTCATTAAATTGCTAGCTCTCGGCAGGAGTCCAGACAGACAGGGTACCTGCACCACTCTGTGTGGTTTTCTGCAGGGAACTTGTGTACAGGGCTGCTCAATTCTGAACAAGACTTATGAAGGAATGTGAGAGCTTCCACTGGGCTGAAACAAGGAAAGAGGCCAATGTTGGAGAGTGGGTTGCTATAGTTTTGCCAAATTATGGAAGGGAAAAGGCACGGGGCCAATTTTAAAGGCCAGCTGCATCTTTCTTATCTATCTAGCTATTTATCTATCTAGGTTCATTTTTTTTTTAGCTTTGAGTAAAATTAAAACTCTACTAAGGTGACAGTTAAAGAGATTTTTAAAAACTTAAAAAACTAATGTGTCGTGATCTGTATAAGAAACCATAAGCTCAACCATTCCTTTGCCAAAGGTTAAAATGAAATAAGCCTTTCAATAAACAGGATGGAAACCCTCCTGACACTGCCAGTTCCCCAACTAAATCCACAGTGGCTCCCATCATCTGCTGATCTGCATTGCCCCCATATTTTCTTACCCAAATTTGTATTTACTGCACCCCAAGCCCAGGCCGCTGAGTCAGTGGGGTGCAGACCTGGCTGCCACAGAGTATGCCATGCTGTCTTGAGGGCAGCATCAGGCCGACATCACTCTGGATTAGAATCTCTTCTCCATTTTCTCTGTTTCTCCCGAGCCTGCATCCTCTTATGAATTCAGGTACAAACTTGTTTTACAAGGTCGTCACTGCCAGCCCCATGAGATCACAGTTCCTTAGCCACACCAGGCTTGGTCCCACAACTGGGTCTTTGCTGCTTTGGATGTGCCCTGGCACAGCCTCTGTGTCGCACCAGTCTGGGGAGGGCATCAATCACATGGAGCTCAAGTCCTCCTCTGCCATTATGGCCGGGCGACTCCGAAACTCAGGTTCTCGATGCCCTGAAAGTGAAGCTTATAGGACTTCCTTTCACTTGCCTTCTGAGTCTCCTACGTGGTTGAAGGTTTTTGTCAACTATTAAATTCTGTACACTGTGAGTTAGTCCTTAAAACTGAGTTATGTGTGTGCGGTTTGTCTCTTCAACTAATTAAAACTTACTGAAGGGGAGAAGCCATACTTTCTACTCCACTGACTTAATAGAAGTTTCACAGAAACACTGCAGATTGTGGGTGTTCAAGGAATACTGTCTAAGCAAATGCTAGTTCATACATTACCACGGGTGGAACCATCTTTCCAGTCCACCAAATCTTTCTCAACTTTGTACACTGTTGAAAGCACTAACTTTCAGAAAATCCTGAAAGCTTTGTTGGCTCCAGCTACACACCCTGTCCTCAGGCGGCACGTGAACTACTTGAAGAGACAGGCCTCCCAGGATTTGGATGGCAGTGAGTTACGTAGAGGGAGCTCTTTGCAAGATTACATCCAACAGTCAAGGTGACTGTATTGGTTGTTAACATTTCTGACTGTGATCCACTGCAGTGAGAACACACATAGACGACGTGCAGGAATCAAAGAAGCCTGCTAAGTGAGGTAGAGACGTGTGTCGTGAGCCTTCAAGACGGAAGGCATTAGTTACCCAAGCAGAATTGCTGCTCGCAGGTGCTAAACAGAGGTCGGGTGCAGGATGTAGTTGGAACTGCTTTTAAATATCTTTTAAAGTAAACAAACCAGCCTCATGAATAAAACATGATTGTTTGGCTGAATGCCTAGTGATTGCAGAGCCCCTTTGGGGACAGTAGGTTGAGAGTCTGCATTTATTAAAACGTACAATAACAATAATAAAAATAATGAATCCTAACTCTTGTTTTTTCATCTTGTCTTTGCTTCAGAGATGCACAATATTCAGATGCTCTAATTACAAAAATAACAATAAAGGAATAGCAATCTCCTGAAATAGCATCTGAATGTTTAGGGTTTGAAAGTCCTTTCCTGCTTCACTAGCAGGGCTCTCTGATTTGACCCCCTCAGCAAGCATCCCCACCTCTCCTTCCTCCTCACTGAAGACAGATGTTAGAATCAGGTCTTCCTATTGGTCCCAAGGTCGATTGCGAGCACTTAGGTGTTACTGCCTCTTCTACTTCCCATGACGTTTCTCAAACCCATTTCCTCATTGCTAATCATTATTTTTATCGGTACCTTAATATTTTTATAATGCTTCCTCGCTTGTAAAGATATTTGGGAGTTATTATTTCTTAAGAGCCTATATGCATCCTGTGAGATGAGCTGGATAAACAACAGGTGAGGAAATTGCCTTCCAGAAAAATTATGGAACTTGCCTGGCAACTCACCAGCCTTTTCTAGTAAGTGCACCTTCTAACTTTAAAAGGTTACTAGTTCTCAGCCTCATCCTTTCTGCTCAAACTCTCTTGAACCCTCAGTTAATCTGCTGTACATTTCTTCGGCCTCCCTCTCTTACCTGATGGCTGACCTTTCTTTATTGAGAATGTAGTCCTCAGTAGAACCATCTAGTTCTTCACCAACAAAATACACAGACTCCTGTTTGCACAAGCATCTTCTCCTATTTCTTACCACTAGAGTACTCTTCTTCTTTGAAGGTGAACCCCCACCTCTCACTCCACAACACACACAAAACCTACAGTTTCCAAAGCTTTTGCCCTGAGGCCAAGGCCAAATCCTAGATGCTCAAGTGTCAGAGGTTGAAAAACCACGGAAAAAGCTGCTGCTAAGAAGTTCTAAGTCTAAGTAGAGCTGTTGGTATTTCTCATAGAACTAGAGAAACAGAAATTAGAGTTTAGAGCCATTGAAAGAATAGGAGTCTTGTAAACACCGTAAACTTTTTTGTTGAGACTTCTGAATGGCTTTTCCCTGGTAGAAAGGGCCAACTAAAAATAGACCAGCATCCACAAATTCTAAAACTCAGACTCAAAACATCTCAATCCCTGCTAGCTGAAAGCAAATGAAATCCAAAATTGAAGAAAATCACAATGTGGTAAAATATAGGAAGGTGAAAAAAGAAAACTTATATGCATATGAAATATTTGTGTACATAGAAATCAAAAGAATCTACAGATAAATTGTGATAATTCATGTGTGAATTTAACAATGTCACTGGATACAGGTTCAATGTAAAAATCAATTATAGTTCTATATAGTAGTAATAAGCAAATAAATTTAAAAATAATAAAATACACCAATTTAAATAAATAAATGTAATAAAATTAAATTAAAAACAAATCAATATCATTAACAGTTTTAGAAAAATCTACAATGTCACAATGAATCAGCAAAGGATGTACATAACTTTTACTCTGAAATTTACAAAACATTACTGAGACTAATTGAAGAACATTTAAGTATATGAAGTAATATACTATTTTTATGCACTGAAGGTTCAGTGTTGTAAAGATGTAATTAGTCCCAGAATGATCTGTAGTTTCAAAGCCATCCAAAACAAAATTCCAGCAGATTTATTGAGAGAGTATAGGGATTGGCAAACTGATTCCAAAAGAAATCAAAGGTTCAAAGTAAGAAAAAGAAAGTTAGAGGTCCTACACTATTAGAAATGAAGGCTTACCCAACTGTCATTAAGAGAGTAACATAGCAAATGGACAGGCAAATAGAACAGAGGAATGGAAGGAAGATCAGGCAAAGTTGCACCCTTCACATGACCGGTCACCTGATTTACCATGAAGTTGGGATGTAAAGCACAGCTTAGAGAATATAGTCAATAATGTCATAATAACTGTGTATAGTCCTGATGAGCATAGACTAATCAGGGGGATCACTACATATATTATGTAAATGTCTGACCATTACGCTGTATGCCAGAAATTAATATAAAATAATATTGAATGTCAACTGTGACTGAAAAAAAATTATGGAAAAAGAAAAGGTGTGAAGACCTGAAAGCAGATAGAAAGACTAGCCTTTTCAGTAAAATTTGGAAAGGCCCTTCACTATAGAAGATATCCAAATGGACAACAAATACATAAAAAGGCATTCAACCTTGTAATTCATCAGGGAAATACAACTTAAAACTATAGTGAGAAATCCCTACATATCTATTAGAATAGTTAAAATGAAAAAAAGAAAAGACAGCTGTTACGAAGTTTTAGCAAAAAGGAAGGTAATATGATACAACTGTTTTGGAAATAAAGTTTGGTAGTATCGATTAAAGTGGAACATATGAAAAGGTTTGACCAGCAATTCCACGCCTTGATATTTAATCAAGAAGAATGAAAACATTTTCCCACAAAAAGAGATGTTACAGGATATTAAAACATCTCATTCATAATTGAACAAAACTAGAAATAACCTAATATCTATTAAAAAGAATGCATGAATAAAATATGGTATATGGAAAATATTGAAATACTACATAGCAATAAAGGTGTTTATTACTTGTTTTTTGCTAGGTTATATGTTATTTTTTCCCCATATCTTTGCATTTCTTGTCATTGACTTCAGCTTGACATTAATTTTAAATAGATTGTAGAGTAGAAAAATAGATGTTATTTTTCCATAGATATGGATATGATTTTCTCATTCTTTCATTAGGCAGATCAAATGAGAGGCTGATCAATTCAATACAATCATATACTATTTTATTATGACCAGGTTGGATTTCAGTTTTAATAAGTCTCAGCCCACTTCTGGTTTCCAATATCTTGAAGTTGAGCCTCTTTGTTGAGATTTTGTTTCCTAAGCACTGTGAGGATATACATGATTTAATTTTTCTTTTTAGTCCCTTCTCCAGGTTCCTCTATGCCTAGGCACCCATTGAATACGCCATAAAGAAAAAAAGGGAATGCATTTGCAGTGCCTCTAATTTCAATCCGTTACATCAGCCCAGGTGACCTGCAAAACTCTGCTGCTTTCTTTAGTGATCTTTTGTCTATGACAAGCTTGATTCTTAGTCTATCTCCTGATTCAAGAAATTTTTTTGGGAAAAAAAAAAGTTTCCAATGATTTCAGTTTACCTAGAAAGAATATATATATTATATTCTAGATAGATAGATAGATAGATAGATAGATAGATAGATAGATAGATAGATAGGTAGATAGATGTAGATGTAGATATAGATAATATATATAAGAATATACATATACATGTTTTACCTGGAATTACCTTCTTTCTAGTCCTCTTGACTTCCTTAGATCTCATATATTTCTTTAGATACCTTTTTGTAAAATGTGTTAACATTTTTAGTTGTTGCAGCAAGAGTGATGATTACTTAATACATCCTATAATAGCAGTAAAAGTTATGTTGGCATTTTGTTTACCTTTATGCTAAAATCTCTCTTAGAACTTTGTATCTCAGAAACCAGACCTGTCATTCTTTATCTTTCTCTTTTTCTCCCTGTCGTTGTGTGTCTGTGCATGCATGTGTATTCCCAAGATTTATAGCACCAAGTAAGAATTCCCTTTTTATTTTATTAAAATAAAAAATAACTTCTCCAGTATTACAAGAGTACGCCATATTTTCAGTAGATTTTGAAATATTTAAACCAGATTTTAATTAATTGTTATTTTAAATAATACATATAATTTACTTAACAGTAATCTGACTTTTTAGAACACAACGTAGGCAATTTTCTATAAAATTTCAATGATATGCAGAAAAATGACTTTTGTAATTTTTTTCCTCAGAGAAATTTGAACCATAAGTTAAAAACATAGTTCACACCAATAGGTAAAATTTACATTATTGCAAATGAAGGTGTAACATTTGTAACATTTAATTGTATTTGCATATTTGATATTAAATTTAATGTTCAACCCGAACAAATATGTGTAAATAATGTAACACAATTCACCCATTAGGTACGTGATTTTCATAAATGCATCTAAATATTATTTGAAAAATGAACTCTTTGTGCAATGAAAATAATTTTTTAATTGTGTCCCACAGTTTGAGTGGGAGGGTATAAGTTTATAATTGAATAATACACAGAGGACTCAAAGAAACAATTTTTTTTTAATACTGATTTGCTTCTATGTACAAATTTTATTTTACTTTTTTCATTTTTGTCCTATTTTTTTAATTAGTTTCAGGTGTACAAAACAACGTACTAGTTAGACCTTTACACCCCTCCCAAAGTGATAACCCCTCTGACACCCTATGTAACTGTTACAATTCCACGGACTCTGTTCCCTACGCTGCACTCCACCTCCTGTGACCACACATATATTACATTGTAGTTGACATTCATTGTTATCCAGCTTCGGCTTCAGGAGTACAGCGCAGTGATCAGGCATCTACACTGTCCCTGAAGTGGTCTCCCTAATAAGTGGTCTCCCTGCCCATCTAGGGTGTCAGATGTACCAATTTTATTTTGAAAATGCTTCCTTTCATTTACCATTTGCCACGTAATTACAGAAGTTAAAGTTTGAATTCCACTTTAGTTATCTGCAAATACCACTTGGGGAAGAAAACAAATGAAGACTCTCTTCACATACTCTTTATCTCACCCACTCCCAAATCATAACCTTTTCTTTCGCTAAGAAGACCCAATATCCTACAATAAGATCCCCTGTTAGCATGGCCCTCTTTGTCATCATTCTGCATGGACAAGTGAATACATGAGGTCACACAATTTTTTTAGGCCCCAGAGACAGCCAGAGGGTAGATGAGACTGCTGATGACGTGTCCTTGCTTAGTGATGAAACCGCACTGAATGACAATAAGATTCTTCGGGCCAGTTTTGGACATTGTGCCAGCAGGACTGATTGAACAACCATTAGCAATGACAGTAAGAGATGTCATTCCATCACTCCAGGGCCTGCCATAGCCAACACCATTTGGTTTGCCTTGGGTGACTTCCCCCTCCTGCTCATTTATCATCCTTAGCCATTCCAAGTTCCCCATGCCTTCACGTGATCTGTGAAGTAACTCTGACTCAGTACCTCATTATAAACACTGCGATGTGTGTGTTCACATTTTATCTACTCCAAATGACCTTTGACCAAGGTTTTGAAATATTCTAATCTGAAATCAACCACATCAGAATTGAATGTAGTATTTACAGTCCACTGTAAAACAAAACAAAAAAATAATTGTCACTACCACAAATAATATCTGAAATAAATGTTATTAGAGAAATTAGAATATTAAAAATATTAAATATGGGCAGGAATTTATTAATGTTATCCAGATTCAATGCATGATTGAGGTTTAGTCCCCCACAGGTACTCTACCTCAAAGCAGTGGTGAGGTCTCAGACGGGCTTGCCCCTCTGACACAGGCGCCAGAATATTCCTGCAGACTTCTGACGTGTTGCTTCATGCATAGTGAGAGCTGGGGGAGCCTAGGTCAGAGAGGGAGACTTTACGTGCTACATGACCCTTTTTAACTTGCTTGATAGTATGTGCTTTTGTATTTGGCAGAATTTACTCTAAAACTTGCTTTCATTGTAAGTAATGTCTGAACATGAGGTTTTGTTTTGCCCTCATTTATCCTTCTCCAATGTGCACCTTTTTTTTTTATGTAGGTCTGATTTCCTATTTCTCCTCCACTTTTACAGAATAATTTCACTAAATTCAAAATTGGAGATTAGTGATTTTTATCTTTCGACACTTTACATGTTTTATTTCACTTTCTGTTTGCTGCCTGAAGACTGAAGAGAAGTCTGATGTAATCCGAAAATTTGATCCTTTCTGTATAACGTGTTTTGTTCATCTGGCTTCTTTCGATATTTACTCTCTTTTCTTGACTTTATGTGTTTTGTGTGATATGCTTAGATGTAGAATTTTTTGTTTTTTTAATCCTGCTAAGTGTTCTCTGAGATTCCTAGATGTGTGATTTAGTGTCTGTCACTTATTTTGGATAATTCTCAGTCATTATTACTTTAAATATTTCTTCTGGTTCTTTCTTTTTACAATTTTCTTTCTTTTTTGATATTCTCTATATGATGAGACATCACTCTCATACTTGAATTCTTTAAAAAAGTTTTTCCTCAGTTTTTTGAAAATGTTTCATATATATATATATATATATATATATATATATATATATATATTTTTTTTTTTTTTTTTTTTTTGTAGAGTAAGTCCAGTTCTTGGGTTTGGAGGGGACGGTGTGTATTAATTTTTTCCCTGTGTATGGACCGTATTTCTTGTTTCTTTGCATATCTCACAGTTTTTTTTTTGAAAGTTGAGCTTTTTACATAATGTGGCAACTCCAGGAATCATATCATTTCGCCCCAGGGTTTCTTGTTATTGCTGGTTGGTGTTGCTTCTCTTAATGTTCTTTGTTTTCACTAGTTCTGTGATATAAACTCTTCTTCTGTAGTCTTCACTGAAGTCTCTATCAGTTAGCTTAGTGTTCAGCTGATTAAACAGAAATTTCCTTAACTGCCTGGAATGAGCTTTTGTTGAAGGGCTCTGTGTACCTGTTGGGGCTCGCATTTCCTCTCAGGCATGTCGTTTACAATTCTGCCTTAGTTTTCACTTCCTCCTAGCACAAAGCCCCAAGACCAGCAAGCGGTGAGAGGCTGGGGCTTTAGTAGGCTTTCTTAGAATCTGCACAGCACTGGCCATGTGAAAATCCTAAAGAGTAAGTGTGGCTGTCGAGATTGCCAGGAATATTTTGTGTCTTTTCAAAGCCCACTATGGGCATCTCATTTTCCACCTTTCCATTTTAAGGTTCTTGTTCAGCTCATTGTTTTTCCCAATTGTTTACACCGACTCTGGCAGCTGCAATGTCAATTAGTTGCTTCTGATGTTTTCCAACAAACATCCCCAGGGAAAAAAGCTATTTCCACAGAGTGAATTTTAAGTCAGGTAAAATAAAGACAAAACTCGTGAGTGTGATTTTTAGGGAAGTGCCAGACAGGTCACATAATGACAGTTATACAGAAACTGCATTTTTCAGGATGTTCAGCCTTTTTTTGTTTTTTCCCCTACCTTTTAGAGGCATCTATGCTGCTGGTGTTTACTGTGATGGTGAGCTACTGGTTATTAAGGTTGCCAGTGAGCTTGGGAGAAGGGAAATCATCTTAGTTGGATTTTGTTGAACTTCCTGGTTATTTATATTCATGTCTTTTTTCAAAGTTGGGGAGTTTTCAGTCATTATTTCTTCTAATATTCTCTGCAACTTACTCTCTTTCTTCTCCTCTGGGATGCCCACAATGTACATATTGATCTGCTTGCTGGTGTTCCACAGGTCCCTTATGCACTGGTGACTTTCTTTAATCTTGTTTCCTTTCTAGTCCTCAGGCTCAATGATGCCTATTGTCCTGTCTAGTAAATTTCTCTAGACAAGACAAAATTTCTATCTTCTTTCTTTTTAGTTTTCTTTTTTTCTCTCTGTTTTTGATATTTCTACTTTGTTCATACATTGTTTTCTTGAATTTCTTCACATCTTCCTTTAGTTCTTGGAGCATTTTTAGGATAGTTTTTTAAAAGTCTTTATCGCTTACATCTACAATCTGGACTTTTCATGCACAGTTTCTGTTGCTTTATTATTATTTTGTTAACCTTTGAATGGGCCATACTTTCTTATTTCTTTGTATGCCTTGTGATTTTTGTTGTTGAAAACTAGACATTTGAATCTACCAATGCAGTAATTCTGGAAATCAGATTCTCTCTCTTCCTCAAGGTTTGTTATTTTTTGTTATTGTTTTTATTTTATTTTTTTAAATTTGTTTATGTACTAAGGATCAGTCTGAGGGATAAACCTAAGGTCTACTTGGGTTTTTTCTGAGCTTTTACCTTTCCTTGGACATGCATGGTCACTTGCTAATTTTCCTTGTATATGCAGTTGCTTTTGAATCTCCTAGTCTTTAATGTCTGGCTCCCCAAAGAAGAAAATAAGAAAATTGATAGGATAAAAAAGGGCCCTGGCCCTTTAAATCCTCTGGAAGTTTCATCAGCCAGAGGTGGAGGGGCACGCAATGGTGGGAGGAGGTGCAACCTGCCCCTTTGGCTACCTGCCTCTTTACTGGGACTTCAGTGATCAGAGGCACCAATCAACAATCAAAGCACAGATCCTCAATATGTGAAGGACAGGGTCTTTTTTCCTACCCTGACTCCCACAGCCCGTGTGCAAGCAGCTTCAGGAACGTCATGCCCAGCTGCCTGCCAGTGGCTGGGGTGGAGGATGGGTAGCTGCTACTCTGCTAAGAGCTGACATTAATCAGATTAACCATAATTTACCACCCAAGTCTTCCTCTGGGAGTTACAAGCCGCCAGTAATCTCCAGGGTTCCAAAATAGTTACATCAGACAGAGTCAGGCGTTGCAATTGTTTTTTAGGTGGGGAGACAGATTTCCGGTGCTTCCTACGTTTTACCATCTTCCCAGAATCCTCTGTGTTGTGTCTTTAACTTTGAAAGCCAAAAGGGAGGACTGGATACCTCCAAATCAAGAGAGATTTTCATAAAGATTTCTTCTGGTATTTATTAATGTTCTTATAGAAGTTTGCCTATTTTGGGATTAAATAACCATATTATTTAAAACTCTCTGAAAACATTATATTATTTCAAAATGCTTATATCTTAAGTATTCTTTCCCTTTTTAAACACATTTTATGATGTATATTATTAATTATTGTGAGTGTTTCAGAATCATTTATTAATAAATACGGCATTTCTCTGGCAAGAAAAATCACATTAGTGCTTCATTATAAAAACCCCGTAAGTGCAGTTCTAAGTACTTTATCAGCTTCCTGTCCTCATTTTGAATGACGGCCTGAATCATTAAAAACAGTCAGCACAAAAATGATTTATTGTCATCTAAATAGAGATCACTTAATTTAATTAAATACGCTTTATACTGTGCAATTGCCACAAAGCGGTTCCTGCAAACTTCTAACTCATTAGTTAATGCACCCACAGCCTCAGTGGAATACTAAGAGGATACAGGTTTTAGACCTTTTAGCTTCACTTTGTAAACATCTTTAAAAATTCAAGAACTCTCCGGAAATTCTATGTAGGCTCATAAAACTCACATAGTTCATGATCATTTTTTTACTAAAGTTATTATACTTCCTTGTTTACTTCTGTAATTTTGATTTGCTTTTTGTGCATGTATTTACCACTGAAAGGCCAGGGATTACCCCCCAAACATTAAGAGTTGCAATAATTTTTTCATGGCTTTATTTAATTCATCCTGGTTCCTTTTCATCTCTATATACAAGGACAATTTTCCTGTGTCAGAGCTTCATTTTCCAAATTTGAAATTTGAAAATGTGTTAGTTTCACAATTTAAAGTAAAATTTGCCGTTTTCAAACTATGATTAAACCACATTTCATTGAATTTCTCATCAAACACCCTGGCATTCTTGAAAGTCTTTTTCCTTGAGAATAAACATAAGTTCTTCTCATTTTCTTCTTACTGACTTTTAGATTGCAGCAATCTGAATCTAAGGGAGGCATAAGCATGGCTGACAGGAGCCAAGGGGGTACTGGTACCAACCAGTATGAGACTTTTCAGGGACTCTGAAATTAGACTGACCAAGTTTGAAAGCCAATTTGCTACCACTAGATGTGTAGTTACAGGGAGGTCACATTTTCTCTCTCAGTCTCAGTTCCTTTTTTTGGTCAACTGACAATTATAATAGTACCTGTGTGAGAGGACTATTCAGTGCATCAATAGACATAAATTATTTAGCACAGTAGCTGCCATGTAGTAAGCACTCAATATATGAAAACTTTTATCAGCTATATTTTACTTAGCACCACTTTTATTTTGGACTTTTGTACTTTATGTGCATTATGCCCTATCTTCATGATATCTCTGTAGGGTAGATGCTGTGTAACCATTTTACAAGCAAAGAACATGATAACTAATACTTTGCCCAAGGCCATAGAAGAGATGACTGACTCACGGGAGAGCCAGGTGTCAGCCCAGGCCTAGGCCATACCTCATCAACTTCTCTAATGTCCTCCATCCAGAATAGGGAAATCATAAAAATAAAACTAAAAATCCTGTTTTTGGACACTCCAAATAGGTAGAAAACCTTTTGTAGGTGAGAAGGGATAGCTGGTTGGGAACCACAAGGGAGTTGGAAATATTGCATATTCACCTGATTGGGGAGTTTGGGGAAAACTGCTGAGCTCCCTTAGCTCAACCCCTCCCCCGTACTTCTTACATCTGCCTGCAGGAAGGATACAGAGCCACTCAGGAGTCCCAGTCTACATTAGACAACCTCCAAGACAGGGTTCCGATCGACTCCAATGAGGATGGAGCCCTAGAAGAAAGCACATCACAACCTGCACGACTGCACAGGCCCAGCCTCTAAGGAACTGGCAGCCTGTTGATAATCAGGAAACTCAGGCTCTACCTCGAGATCTCAGCTTAGGGGTGATGAGCCTTCTACCTACCTTAGGTACAAGGGCCAGGGGCTTATTCTCTGAATTTCTCACTCTTTCAACATACCACTTAGAGATAGAACTGCAGAGAGAAAATAAATTTGATTTTCAACTTTATTACTTCCTCCCTCATTCTCACTCTCAGCTGATGACACAGGTTCCTAATTCCCTAAGAAACAAAAGCAATGAGATGAGACTTGGCACAAATTCACCACCACGTCTACCACCTAAATACAATCTCCTCCGTATGTTTGCTTCAGGGCTGTGTCCATAGATAAATAACCATGGTCCTCCATGTAAAGTCAGTTCCTCTATTGTGCAAGCAGGTCAGCCCTTCAGAGCCTGGCACGTGAGCTCAATGAGTTGATCTCATCAGACATTCCACCCTCCCTGACAGGAACATAGATAACCAGAGAAAAAGGCTGAAGGAAGCACCAGCATAGAGATGGCCTTGATTCCTACTGGTCCCCCACCCGATTTTCAGGAGTGATTGAATGTTACATTGATGTAGTTGTGTCTTGGTTAATACAAAAGACAAAGTTCTAAGCCTCCAACTTCTCTATTACTGAATTAACACCATGTTTCATTTCCTCCTAAATATCTCAGTTGTAAGAAGAAAAAAATGTATAGCTTTATTATCTTGGAAAGCTCTAAAAAGTAGTTATAAGAAACTTCTGTTTTTGTTTCATAATTCTCTTAACATGAATTTTTCCTACCAAAATTTCAAATCACTTTTTTTTAAAAAACATATCTTTTTTTGTCTATCTCCTCAACCGTGTTATAAACCACGTGAGAGCAACATAGGATGACATGTTTACTCATCAAGGCTTACAAATGAATGAAAAAATATTTTATATATACATATATATATGTATATATATATGATACACACACACACACACACACACACACACACACATATAGTCTCCTATATAAAATAATTTTCTCCTGGAAACCTTTAGAGGAATAAGTTAAACAACAAAACAACTCAAATCTGGCAATTTTGAGAAAACATGCAAACTCCAAATTATACTTATATCTCATCATAGGAAGTGAGACCAGTAGAAACTTTGGGAGAAGTTTTAAAAATGAGCTGGTATGTGGAGACATGTAAGGGGAATATGACTGTGTCAGGTATCGGAAACCAGCAGTAAATATCCACTCTCAGGAGGGAACCCCAACCGAATAAGAAGTGATTTCTGAGTGACATAGAAAAGATGGCACAGAAAGAACTCAACAGGGAGCTACAGGACACGGATCTCAGAAAACAACACCTCCTAGGAAGCATTCATGGACAGAGCTCCAGTAATGCCTTCCTTTTTGTTCTAGATCATTTTATGTTCACTCTCTGCTGACCACAAGGCAACTAACAGAGAGAAAAAAAATCTCCAAAGTAACCTTTGGTAAAAGGAAATAACAAACCAAATTTTAAAACTTCCAGAAAACAAGGAGGATGAAAAAATTGCATCACAAAAGATGGAAATGCAAATAAGAATGTATTTTATCAAAGGAAAATTCATGCCCTAAAAGAGTTATATCAATATATAAGAAAGAATGAAGATACAATATTGAAATGCCTACCTCAGAACATTAGAAAAAGAGAAGTCAAATACAGAAAAAGACCAACAGCCCAGTAGAAAAATGCCCGTGGTTTATGAGCAGAAAGTACATGGGGAAGACGTTTTTTTATCAATACCACTCATAATGAAAAATAAGTAAGTTTAAAATTATACTGAAGTGCTATTTCTCTCCTTTCAGATTAGCAAAGATCACAGATTTTTGACAATATGGTCTTTTATCAAAGTCAACAGAAAATAGACACTTATACAATCCTGGTGGAAACACTGTACCACTAAGGAGGCCAATTGGCAATATATATACATATATTTATATATGTATTTATATATTTATACACACACACACACATATATATATATACACACACACACACATATATATATATATATATATATATATATATATTTTTTTTTTTTAATTACATTTATGTTTTTTCCCAAGAATACATTTTGGAATTTGTCTTATAGATATATTTCCTATACAAAATAAACAAACAAGCAAACAAAAGAAAGCAAAGTTATTCAGACCTGCATAACGAATACATGTGTTTATTTATTGTAGCACTATTTTACACAGCAAAAGATTGCAAAAAGGTAATATGATTCATAAGAAAAGTTGTTAAATTTAAATAAATCCAAATCAAAAACATATGTGCCTCAAAATACACTGTTAAAAAAAGGAAAAGGCAAGCCACAGACTGAAAAAAGTATGTTTTAAAAGTGGATGTTTGAGGAAGGACTTATATCTATAATAAATAAAAAACAATTACAGCTCCAACCCAATCAAAAATTGGGCAAGAGATCAGACCAGATGTTTTATAATATAAGATGAGCATATCGGAAATTTGGAAATATGGAAAATAACCATTAAATGCACAGTAAAACCGCCACTACAAAAGCCACAACACATCTGCTAGAATGTGTAAAATTAAAAAGAATAACAATGCTAAGTACTGGAGAGGATGTGGAGTAAATGACTCTCTGATATGTTTGTGGTGGACATGCAAATAGTTCAGTCACTTTTTAAAGCAGTACCGATTGGTCACAAAGAGACGGGATTTTTGATTGGTTGAAATATTCTATATACTATGTGAATGCATACTACATATATTTTTGTACACTTTTCAATTGTACATTCTAAATTGGCATATTTTGAATTTAAATTATACCTTCGTCATTAGTTTTTAATTGAGGTATGATTGACATACAAGAAAAGCTATACATGTTTAATGTATACATCTTGATGACTTTGGAGATAAGTATACATCTGTGAAAGTGTCACCAAATAAAAATGTTCTAAACTTAACCATCATCTCTAAATGTTTCCTCCCTCTTTTTTTCTGATAAGAATATTTAACATAAATATTGAATCATGTTGTGCACCTGAAACTAAGATAATGCTGTATGTCAATTATACCTCATTGAAAAATATTGAAAACAAAACACCCAACAACAATAAAAACTGACATGGATATGTGTTTCTATTGAAATAATTACTTCTTTTCCTTAAAAACTCTTTTAAAAAACATTTAACACAAGATATATCGTTATGACAAATTTTTAAGTGTACAAATATACAGTATTGTTCACTGTATGCATTGTGCTATACAGATCTCTATAACTTGCTCATTTTGCATAAGTGAAACGATGAACCCGGTGGCATCATTGCCCCAACATCCCCTCCCCCAGTGCCTAGTCACCACCGCCAATCTACATTCTGCTTCTTTGAGTTTGACTGTTACCGATTCCTGATATAAGTGGGGTCATGTAGCATTTGTTCTTTTCTGTCTGGCTTATTTCACTTAGCAGAATGTCTTCCAAGTTTAAACATGCTGTAGCAAATGGCAAGATTTTATTATTTTTTAAGGCTGTATGTATACAACTGTGTGCACGTGCCACATCTCCTGTATCCATTCATCTACTGATGGGCACTTAGGTTGCTTCCATGTCTTGGCTACTGTAAATAACGCTGCAGTGAACAGCTATTGCTTTAAGATTCTGACTGTGGTATACTGCTATCTCCAGAAGGGGGATTGCTGGCTCATAGGGTAGTTTCATTTTTAATTTTTTGAGAAACCTCCATACTGTTTTCCACAATGACTGTACTAATTTACATTCCCATCAGCAGTGGGCAAGAGTTTCTCTACATCCTCGCCAACACTTGTTATCCTTTGTCTTTTTGATAATGGTCATCCTAGAGATAGGTTGATATCTCACTGTGGTTTCGATTTGCATTTCCCTCATGGTTAGTGATGTGGAGCATCCCTTCAAATACCTGTTGGTCTCTTGTATGTCTTCTTTGAAGAAATGTCTGTTCTGGTCTTTTGGCCATTTTTTAATCTGGTTCTTTGTTTTATTTAATATTATGTTATAGGAGCCCCTTATGTATTTTGGGCATTCACTGTTTGTCAGACATATGATTTGAAAAACTTTTCGCCTATTCTTTAGGCTGCCTTTTAATTTTGTTGATTGTTTCCTTTGCTGTGCAGACTCTTTTTAATTTGATGTAATTCCATGTGTCTATATTTGCTTTTGTTACTGTGCTTTTGTTGTCACATCCAAGACGTCACTGCCAGGCTGTGGCAGATCTTTGCATCACACCCCTTGGCCCTTCTACCTGGGCCTTTCCTACATTGTAATAGTGCGTGCTTTGCTCTTCACGGAGATACGACGGAGAAGGAGACATTGGCCTTGGAAGCCACATGTCAAAGATGGCAGAGCTTCTTGTGTCTGAATCTCTGAAATGCCTGTTGTACCAGAACTTCTCCTGCCTCTTCCTCCCCACAACCCTGGGCTGGGTACCACTCAACAGTGTTCCCTGAGCAAGAAACAAGCTTGTATTCTGCTGCAGTTATGTATTTTGAAGCCAGTTGTTTTTATTTATTATTTATGTATTTGTTTATTATTTTTAAGTTGGTAACTATCATGACTTGTGAATTTTCTATCCATGATGTAGTATGTACATTTAGTATTTTGATATGAACTCTCACATACACCGTATTATGCACCCCCTTCCGGTTCTGAAAGCCCACATTGCCTGTGATATGTTTCCATCACAAGCAGTACTGCGATAAGCATTCTCATGTCTATTTCTAAAACCTGTGGGAGAGTTTTTTTAGGGGTGGCATATACACAATTGCTTTTACTGGGCCAAATTCCTTTCACTTAATTGTATACAATCTGCTTTCTGAGGTGGCTTTACAAGCCAAAAGAATGCAAGGCTAACTAACAAATCAACAAACTTTTCAACTATTGGATGATTGATAGGCAAAAACAACAACCTGCCTCAATTTGAAATAGGAAATGAGACATAAATCAGAATATTAAAAAATCTAGGGTAAGTTGAAAAACAAAACAAAACAAAACAAAGTATTGTAGGCAAAATGAATTTCTGAAAAAGATGAAATACCACTCTTACTGTTTCCATAAAAAAAGGCAGGTCATGTGCTTTTGTCCCTCCTCTTTGCTCTTCTATTTAAACACTGGAGTAGCTCAGGGCTCAATCTTTAGGCTCCTTCTCTCTCTGTGCTCACTTCCTAAGTGGTAACATTCAGCCTCATGGTTTTAAATATCATCTGTGTGCTGAAGAACCCAGGTGTGTACTGCAGCCCAGAACTTTCCCTTGAATTTCCTACTTCTATTTCCAGCTCTCTACTCACCATCTCCTCCTGGCTTACAATAGGCATCTCAATATCAATTCGTCCAACACTACACTGAGTTTTTCTTTTATTTCAGACTTGGTTTCATTTTTGAATGAGAGGAAAGCAGAATAATAGTCTCTTACACAAAAGAAGGGTTCTCTGCCTCCTAAAGGCATGGAGAGTCCAGGACTGGCAAGGCTGTTCCATGGTAGACCATCCATCCCTGGCCCCTCCTACCCGTTGCTCCTCAAACCACGCCATCACCTCATGAGCCAAAATTGTCTAGTGACCCAGCCACTCAGCATGCATTCCAGCCTGTGGAAGAAGGACGGTGTGAAGAACTGCATATATTCCTCTCCTGGCCTTTAGGGCACATGCCAGAAGTTTCTCATGCTTTGGAGGTATCTGAGAAAACCCTGGTGTGTTACTCCATGCCGAGGTTCTGAATCATGAGAGATACAATCCGAAGGAGTTGCAAGTTAAAGTTCAAATAAAACGTAATGGCACAGAAAACCCTGCTTGTGTCTGTTGGTCACGTTCCCATGCCTGACAGCAGACCTTCACCCGAGACCCGAGGCGAGCCCCCGGCGGAGCAGCTGTCGTCATCCCTAGAGCGTTTTATTTCAATACAGAAGAATGGTGGAGCCGAGCAAGCGTGCGGTCATTCCTTAATCCCTTCAGGAGGAGCAAACAGGACAGACCTGATGGATGAATTCCATTGGAAGGTGCCAGCCCCCTTCCCCAAACAGGCAAGGGAAGGTACAAAAATAAGAGCTTTTATACCTCATTTGGGACCCCCTTCTGCTCGGGAGCTCTGACCCTTTGCTTTCAATAAACGATCCTCTTTTTTTTTTTTTTTAAAAAAACAACAACTCCTTTCCTGTCCTGGGTCCGTGTTTCCATTCTACGATTTCACGAAACACGATCCCAACACTCACTCACAGAAAAATATTCCTACATCACTCCTCTATTGTTTCTTCCATTGAAGGTAACATGTCTTTTTTGCCTCTGCCTTTAAGATTTTTCTCACTGTCTTCGGTTTTCAGCAATTTTATTATGATACGCCCACATGTAGTTTTATTTTAAAATATTTTTCCTCTGGAATCTGCGGCTAAGTGACTTAACTAAAGTTATAAAAAATTAGGACTACCACCTGTGTTCTCGCTTCAATTCTGTTGCTCCTTTAGGCACAAGACAGCACAACCCATCATGCCAAAACAATTACATAGAGAACTTTTAAAATCAAAATACCACAAGTGCTTTCTTTATTCACTTCCTAAATATTTACTGAGCATTTACATGAGCCAGGCACTGAGCTGCGTGCTGGAGATAGGACGGCATAGAAACCGCTGACCCCCTGCCCTCACGGAGTTTCCAGTCCAGTACGAGAGATGGATGTCATCTTCCTTCAGAGAGAATGCTCCTGGGCTTCCAGCAGATAGCTTGAATCCAGGCAAATAGTCCATAACCGTCTGACATTGAGCTCGTTCAAAGCTGGCTTTCAATTCTAGTCAGATCAGTTCCATTTCCAGTTGACTCTTACTCCGAGGAAGACAGCCTTTGAAGGGTTCCAACTGAAAAGTCTGGAGGTCACCCAGCCCCTGCCCTGTAGTGAGCTTGAACTCCAGTTTTATTTCTCTCTAGTAAGATGTGACTTCTGAAAGCATGTTTAAGCTTCCCAGCCTCTCAGTGACAGCGTCCAATCCAGAAAGTACCTTGAGAGGAAAAGCAGTATCTAGTGTCACTCTCACTTAGTGCATTTCCCCTTGCTTTGGGAACTTCTCATGTTCATGGTGCCTTCATAGCCTTGGACGCTTGCTTGGTTTCTGCGCCTCATAGGCATTGCAGGTAGCTTGACTCAGTCTTCCAGCCCTGTGCCGCTTCCACATAGACAAATGCCTCAAAGGGAAACGCAGCCCACAAGGTCTGGCTCACCTCAGTGTACTTCTCTTCAGTCTCTTGGACCCTTGCTTCCTGGCTGTCTTGGTAGCTCCACAATGCCTTGAAATGGTTTGTTTGTTGTTTAATTCCATTTTCTATTTGTTCTTGGCAGAAGAGTTGGTGTGACAGCCCGAAGGGAAATCCAGTGATGAATGCCACTTTAATTATCAAATTAACCTTTTAGCACCTCCACTTATCCACCTTGTTCTTCTCTCAAGCAGCTCACACCTTTTGCCAAGCTTCCCTTCCCATTAGTTACTATCTTCACACTTTTGAACATTCACTTGTTCATGCTGGCTCACCACTTCATGCCTTTTTGAGTCTGTAAAATTCAAAGAAAGTGCTTTCCATTCTAACGGATATGTGACTGTTAGCAGATTAAAATTATCAGAGCCAGTGACTAGGTTGTGGTGGAGATGGTTGTATTCCTTGCATTAATTAGTTCAGATTCAGGTCCCTCTGATGAGTTCTTGGTTTGGTTATCTCTCTCTAGTGAGAGAGAAAGCCAGGCTTTCTTCTCCATTTCTTTCCAGGATGTTTTACAGTGTGGAGGCACTACCAGGGAATTAGAAGTCAAAATCACTTAAGATTCCTTATTTCTATAGAGTCAGCACTGAGATTGGTTACAAGTAAATGGTGGCAAAATTATGTAAGCAAATTGAATAGTGATTAGGCAGTTTGTTTTGTCTTGCAGGCACAGACATTTCACGTTACCTATCTCTATCATCTACCCTTGGAATGCCCTAACTTATGATGGTAGTTTTGTTTTTCATTATTGGTACCCATAATAATATAGACACCAATTTATAGTTGTCTTTGCATACTTTACATACTTTGTTCCTTTCACTCCTCACCATAACCCTATGTAAGACCAGTATTAATTCTTCCATTTAGACGTTGACACAGCTAATGAATAGCAGCACCAGAATCTGAACCCAGCCCTCTCTGATTCCCACTCACAGGCACTTAGCCCCCACACAATGCTGCTTTCCACATGGCTATTCCTTCCAGGGATATTGTCTGCCTCCAGAGAGTTATCTTTGTAGACTTTCACAGGAGTCCACTTCATCCCAAGTGATTTGAGTTAAAGAATAAGATTGTTGTAACCTTTATTGCTAGGCAAAGACCATATTAGGCAAGACGGACCTTCTGAGGATTCCGCGTCTTGTTAGGACAGAATATGTGGCAACTTACTTTGGCAAATTACAAGTTGGTGCATTCTGAACATGAGTCAGGTGCATACTCTGTGTGAATTTTGATTTATCTGATATCTTGAAATCAAACCAGCAAAAGAACTAACTGTGAAGTAATTTATTATATCTGTCATTCCTGATTTCAGGGAAGTTTAATTAGCATTTAACAGCACCTGTACAGAGATGGGCAATTTTGACAACGCTACTGTCACTGGAGAAATAGAAGTTGCCATTTCGTTATTGCTTCAAAAACCTACTCTTTGGAAATATGTATCGAGGCCTGTAAGAACCTTGCCTATGGAGAGGATAAGAAGAAAAAAAGTGCAATCCGTAAGTTCTTTGGTCTAAGCTTTTTTTTTTTTTTTTTTTAAGTGATGAAAGAGCAGTTTATTAGAAGAAAAAAGTACACTTCAAAGAGGTAGAAGCGGGCCTCAGCAGAAGTCAGTGGCTCAAGGGCCATTATTAGAAGAGAAAGTACACTCCAAAGGGTTTAGGGAGTAGGCCGCGGCTCAAAGGCTCAAAGCCGCTGACTGGCTTTTTTCTAAGTTTTGACATAAAGACATATTTATTGATTCTAAAGTTTACATGGAAAAGATGAACGTCTGAGAATAACCAAGACAATTGTAAAAAAAATAAAAATAAACAAAATAAAAAGACTTGGCGGCGGTGAGCTCAGTTGGTTACAGCGTGGTGCTCTTAACAACAAGGTTGCTGGTTCGATCCCCACATGGGCCACTGTGAGCTGCAACCCTCCACAACTAGATTGAAACAACAACTTGACTTGGAGCTGATGGGGCCTGGAAAAACACACTTAAAATAAATAAATAGATAAATAAATAAGAATTGTGTCAAGAATTATTATAACGCTGCAGTAATTCCAACAATGTGTTATTGATGCAAGACTAGACAAGCAGGTCAACAGAGCAGAATCAAACGTTCAGATATTAAGCCGTAGCATATAAGGGAACTTATATAATCAAGGGGTTATTTTAAATCAATGCAGATGAACTTCAATACATAGTATTGGATAATTTTACTTTCCATACAGGAAAAATAAAATTAAAATCCTGTCTCACACAATCCATAAACAGATTAAAATTTTTTTCCAACATGGTATCTCATTATTATTTTAACATGTACTTCCCTTATTACTAACAAAGATAAGCAAATGTTTCATATACACATTAGCCCACTTAGGGGTTCCCTTCTGGGAAACTTCCTGTCATCTTGAAAGATGACAGAGTAAGAAAGCATTAAGAATCCATCTCCCACACAGGACAATAATAACTGCTCTGTCAGAATCTGTCTGATGTAACTATTTGGAACTCTGAAGTCTTTTGAGGCTTGCAACTTCCAGGGGAAAGCTTGGATGGTAAATTGGGGTTAATATCGGTCAATCTAAGCTCTTAGAACAGTAATAGATACCCATTCCTCTACCCCAACCCCTTCGCAGGCAGCTGTGCATTTTGTCCTAGAGCAGTTTGCACACAGCTTGCAGGAGTCAGGGTGGGCAAGAGGATCCTGTCCTCCAAATATCAGGGATCTCTTCTCTGATTGCTGATTGCTGCTTCTGATCCCAGAGGTACAGACAAAGAGGCATGCAGCATTGTTGTTGCATCTCAACCCATTGTTGCAATCCCCTCCACCTCTGGCTGATGTGATTTCCAGGAGGTTTAAAGGACCAGTGCCCTTATTTGTCTCCCTTTTTCAATTTTCTCTTTTCCTCTCTTGGAAGCCAGATACTATAGACTAGGACCTTCAAAAATAACTGCATGTGCAGAAAATTAAAAAGTAATTATGCATGTGACTATGTATTCCCTGTACTGAGGGAAAGGTACAGGCTCAGAATAAAACCTGAAAAAACCTTAAGTTTACACCTCAAGCTGATCCTTGGCACAGAATCAATAAACAAAAATGATAACAAAAAAACAGCAAACTCTGGGAATGGAAAGAATCTGATTTCCAGAGTTAGCACATTATTAGACACAAATGTCCAGTGTTCAACAAAAATCACAAGGCATATAAGAAATAGGAAAGTATGGCCCATTCAAAGGGAAAAAAATAATCAACAGAAACTGTCCCCAAAGAGATCTGATGGCTGGTTTACTAGACAAAGACCTTAAAACATTGTCTTAAAGATGCTCAAAGAACTAAGGAAGATGTGAAGAGAGTCAAGAAAATGATGTATGAACAAAGTGGAATTATCAACTACAGAGATAGAAAACCCAAAAAGAAACCAAAATAAATTGTGGAGCTGAAAACTATAATAGCTGAAATGAAAAATTCATAGAGGGATTTAAAGGCAGAGATGAGCAAGTAGAAGAAAGAATCAGTGGATAGGACAATGGAATTTATTGAGTCCGAGGAATAGAAAGTAAAAAGATTGAAGAAAACAAACAGAACAGAAGGGACCTGTGGGATATCATCAAGTGGACCAACGTATGTATGTGAGAGTCTCAGAAGGAGAAGAGAGAGAGAAAGAGAGAGAGATAGAGAGAGCAAGGGATAGAGAGAATATCTGAAGAAATAACAGCTGGAAACTTCTCAAATTTGATGACGTACATGAATATAAACATCAATGAAGCCCACTAAACTCCACGTAAGATGAACTCAAAAGACCCACACTGAGACACAGTATAAACAAATTTTTGAAAGACAGAATCTTGAAAGCAGTGAGAGGAGTGAATAATCACACACAAAGAAGCCTTATTCAATAAGATCCTCAGCAGATTTTTCAGCAGGAACTTTAAAGGCCAGAAGGCCAATATACTCAAAATGCTAAAAGAAAAAAAACAAAACCTGTCAACCAAGAATACTATATCCAGCAAAACTGTTCTTCAAAAGTGAGGGAGAAATTAAGTCAGTCTGAAATAAACAAAAGCTGATGGAGTATGTTACCACTAGACCTGTCCTGCAAGAAATACTCAAGGAAGTCTTATGGGGTGAAATGAAAGGACATTAGGCAGTAACTCAAAGACGTGTGAAGAAATAAAGGTCTCCATAAAGGTAAAAACACAAGCAATTATAAAAGCTAGTCTTGTAAAAATTGTATGTAATTCTGCTTTTTGGTTTTTACACTAAAGAGACTAATATATTTTAAAAAGTCTATTATTATAACTTTTCTTTGTAACTTCATAGTAAATTTTTGACATAATTTAAGAAACTAACACATTTTAAAGAATTGGTTTGTGGTTTTGGTCATGCCATGTATAATGATGTCATTGTGTAACATCAATGGAAAGACGTGAAAATGGAGCTGCAAGGGAGCAGAGTTTGTGTAACTATTGAAGTTAAGTTTATATAAATTCAAGTTAGAGTGTTATAACCTTAAGATATTAAATGTAATCCCCTTGATAACCACAAAGAAAATAGTTACAGAACATACACAAATGGAAATGAGAAAGGAATTTAAATAGTCATGCACCACAAGAAATCAACTAAACACAAAAGAATACAGTAGTGCAGGAAATGAGGGACTCAAAAGCTATAAGGCAGATAGAAACATAACAAACAACAGAAGTAAGTACCTCCTTATCAGTAATTATTTTAAATGTCAATGAATTAGACTCCCCAATCAAAAGACAGAAATTGGCAGCATGGATAAAACATAGGATCCAATTATATGTCATCTGCAAGAGACTCACTGTAGACCCAAAGACACAAATAGAAGATATTCCATGCAAATAATAACCAAAAGAGAGCAGGGGAACTATATTAATATCAGACAAAATAGACATTAAATCAAAAAGGTTACAAAAGAAAAAGGTTTGCTATAGCAAGAAAAAATTATGTCTGTGCACCTAATAACAGACGATCAAGTCACATGAAACAAAAATTGACATAAGTGAAGGAGAAACAGTTCTACAATAATACCTGGAGAGGCGAATACCTCACTCTCAATAACAGTTAGAACAACCTGTAAAAAGATAAATGAAGAAATAGAGGACTTAACACAATAAACCAATTGAATACACGGGTGTGTATTTTATTATAATGCTTTAAGCTAACAGGTATATTTTATATTATCCTGTTTTACTTGTGTGGGATCTGATAAAGATCAGCAATTTAAGAGCAAATGAGCATTGAGGAATTGGTGACAGTGAGCCTGGAGTACTTTTCCAAGACTTTTGACGGACAGGGAAGAAGAGGCCTGAGACTGGAGCTTCAGAAGGGATCCAGATCAAGGGAGGGTGACTGTTAACTTTTGCTCTGGGAAAGTTGAGCCTGTCCTAACCTGTGGGGATAGAGCCTGGACAAGCTGAGTCATTGCCAGCAGTAAAGCTGCCAGAGGAGCCAGGAAGGGCAGTGTCGGGACCTGAGTGGATCAACCTAGAACAGGATTTCAGTGGGTGGGCAGAGTGCTGGTGGAGAGCTCGCCTCTCTGCTGATGCCTCTGCCAGCTGAGCTGCGGTCTCCAGACTCAGTGGAGAGGGGCTCGCGAGTGCTGGTCCTCAGCAGTCAGGAGGACAGGCTTGGAGGCCTGCAGGGAAGAGCAAAGTGTAAGGCATACACTTTCCATGTCACTGCGTGGTGCAGGGAGGATGAGCTCACACATGGCCTCCCACCATGGAGCCCCGAGATGGCAGCTGATGAGCCATGTAGATTCCAGAATGGTGGCCAGAGACTGTATAAGCAGGAGCTGTGTACCCAGCTCCATTGTTCAGTCAGTGGTGGCCACTGAGCCCTTTCAGTCAACCTCCAATTCCGCAGGAAGCCGGGCAAAGAAAACGCTGATGTGTGATTCTCCTCCTGAACTTTCATCCACGCCCTCTGAGCTTGTACCTTGTCCTGCCTGCATTTGGCTCCTAGGTATGTGAAGACCTATCTGCCTGCCTGACAGATCCTCCCAGGGAAAACGCAAGACCGGAGTCCAAAAGAACACGGTGGACCCAACCTTCCAGGAGACCTTGAAGGTACTTGCTGGGCAAATATTTATGTGTTGAGTCTCCCCATCCTGGGCTGGGCACAGGGGGGCCAAAGTCCAGCGGACGGTTCTTCCAAACTCTTGAGTCAGTTAAACTAGTGCAGACACTTATGCATTTCTGCAGGGCTCGTCAATCAGTGGCAAGTGGTAGAAAATAAATTCCAGCCTTTGTACGGGAAAAGTGCAGAGTCCTGGCAGACTTGAAAATGGCTTTTGATGAATGATTTCCAAGAAAATGGTGAAAAGAGCCTGGCTGCCTCTCAATTTTCAAATCAGTTTGTCCCGTTGAATTTTATAACTGTCAAGGAGGTATTCTCAAGCAATGTATCCTGTAAATTAAAACTAGTAGGTTACTATCTATCTTTGTAAAAGTGCGCCTTTATTATATATCTGCATACCCAGGTTTCTTCTTATTTTAAGAAAAACATAGTCATTTATGGAAACATTTATAGAGAATTGTTTGGGTTTCACCTCTTTGGTGCTGAAGAAATATGATTTGCAGTTGAAGGCAGAGATGGGGAGGGGATGCCTCACGCTGGGATTTAGGATGGAGACTTGGAGATGAAGCCTGGTGTATGCAGGTAGCTAGGTTGTGGGAGGTTCTGAGCTGGAAGAACAGTCCAGACTCATGGAGAACACATGTTCCCAGTCACGGATGGGAAGCCCAGGGATCCCATGTGTCAAGACTGGAAAGGAGAGGGCTTTGTTTGACTTCCTTGGTGAGAAGGAGCATTTGGGAACTCCCGGCAAAGGGCCACCTGGGCAAGCTGGCACAAGGCTTCCATTCGTTAAGTAACAATAGACATTGTTTTATGTGCCCTATTGTGGCCAAGTGTGTCATATTCTCTCTGAGCTTGGTATTAGAACCCTCACTTACCACTGAGACTAGCAGTCCTTCTCCAAAATTTACGGTGCATGAGAATCACACCAAGGGATTAAAAATAAAAAAGTAGATTGTGATTCAAGCCGGTGTTGTGCGGGGTCTGGGATCCCCTCCAGCAGCAACTCACGAGAGACTGGTCTTCAGATGGTTTTGGTCACAGACCTGCTAAAGAACTTGAAAAGCTATGTGCCCTTTCACATATTTTAAGTTGACATCTGAAATTGCTCGTAAGTTTAATTAAGGTTATTTTGTACTAACAGAGGTAAGATTAGTGTCACATTTTATGAAATGAGATGAAATTGAAGATTGACTGCAGTTTTAGGAGAAATATTTAATTATATAATTTGATTGTTAAAGTTTACCGTCTTTAAAATACATGCAGAAATCTCAAAGACATCACCTAAAATTTTTATCCATTGGTTTTTATCCAGTATATTGTGAATATTTTGGTTTGTCCTGGAAAAGTTCCAGAGGACATTTAAAAAGAATCATTCTAACTTCAGAACATCTGACACAGGCTTCATAGAAACGCATAAGACAGGAAGGAAGGGAAGATGGAGAAGCTGAGCAATCATGAAGAGTTTGGCAGAAATCAGTATTTTCGAATTACCCTTTTGTTTAGCACACTGGAGGTTCGTACAACCTGGGGCAAGCCACCAGAGTGAGATTCCGGGTGTAAGAACCGTCTTCTGCCAGTTTTGAGAAAAATACTTGTGATAGTTGAGGATCTAGAAATTGATCCTCAGTTTTCTAAGCAGAGCACTTCTTGGGACGTCTTCCGGTACTTCTGCCCCTGTGGCGCCGGAGTGTGGCCCTGGGAGTCCAGGCTGACTGGCTCTGTTCCGCCTTTGCAGTACCAGGTGGAGCCTGCCCAACTGGCGACCCGGCGACTGCAGGTGTCTGTGTGGCACCTGGGCACACTCGCCCGGAGGGTGTTTCTTGGAGAAGTGATCATTCCTCTGGCCTCGTGGGACTTTGCAGACAGCACAACACAATCCTTCTGCTGGTATACGCTCCGGGCCAAGGTGATGTCTGGTTTGGGACTAAGTGACCTCACACCCACCGTGAGAATTTTTCAAAGGGATCCAAGAAAAGGATACCTACCTGGGAAACCTTGGACCCAAGACAATTGTGGGCACTTGCCAGGCTGCTGTTAAATAGGAACTTCCTAGGAAGAAAAGGCCCAGTGTCGGCGCTCCTGGTGGGGTTCGGCGGAGGGATTTTACCTGCTGTGGTTTGTTCAAGGACCGGAATAGCCCAATTCGCAGCATAACCCAACCGCTAGCCTGGATCCGGCCCGGTGTTCGGCCCTTCCTGTGGCGGGCCTTGTAGCTCTGCGCCCTTCCTCAAATTCAGGGTCCACTTGGTGACAGCTGAGCTGGCCTGGACTTCTCATGGCCCTGCAGCTTCAAAGTCCAAGCCTTTTGGCTCCCCACCCCCACCCCTGGGACCACACCTGTCCTGAGGGCTATAGTGTATTGTTTCTAACTCCCACTCCAGCCACTCCCACAACAATAGGTGAGAACAACTGGACCAAATGCTATCAGGCCGGCCAGAGGCAGAGGTGGCCTGACCAGAGGGCACTTCCTGTCTGCTCTAGCAGAGCAGCAAACCTCAGGGGCGGGGTGGGACACGCCGGGAGGAGCTGGCTGTGCAGGTAGGAAGAGAGGCCAGGGGAAAGGTTAGCATTTCTTGGGGCGGCTGCTTTGCACATTTCCTTGTCTGAATCCAAGATTGGCAGAGAATACATTTGAGATAGTGAAGGAGGAGAAAACATGGCCTCTATTATTTCCTAAGAATGACAACAGGAAGTGCCAACCCCATCAGTGAAAGTCTCACAGGGCCTGGACCAGGTCCCACCATTTCATCTCCTTTTTCCTCTCTGAAGGCAAGGAGGCGATCAGTCGCATTTCCTGTGTGGGAAATGGTTCTGGTTCTCCGCCACGATAGGTCAAGCCAACGGTGCTGGTCCTGGGAGCCGTCCCCTCCCCCGTCTCCTGTCCTCATCTCTGTGGGGCCTGCACAGCCCCCACACTCACCATCCGGTGCTTGTGTTTTCTCTTCTCAGAGCCTCAGTCAGTCCTCAGACCTCCACTTGGCGATATCCACTTGGAGTGCTTTCTCCTGTCTGAGGTCTGCCCAAGACTTTGCTTAAATCCACCTCCTCCGTGAAGTCTTTCCTGATTTTCCTTGCCAGATGAGATCTCCTTATAGGATCCCGTACTAGGGATGCCCTGCCCTCTTCTCCCCCCAGGACCCCGTACTCAGGACAGGAGAGGCTGTCACCAGGCTGGGCATCTACTGGCACGCGGGCTGGGAGCAGGGTAAAGGCGTTCCTCCTGATGCTAGGCAGTGACTGTGGTGCTGGATTTGGGTGTCTGCTCACAGGCCCTGACAGGAGGGCGCAGTGCGGTTGGCATGGGGTTGGTGCAGGTTTCTAGAAGCAGAGGGTGGAGGCAGCTTTATCTCATTTGGTACCCAAGGGCCAGCCTCCTGCCCCAGAGGCAGCCAGGAGACCCAGGAGAGCTGCTGCCGTGCAGGGTGGCTGGCCCTCCACACTCCCGGAGTCCTTGCCGAGCCCTTGCTGGGAGGCTGCTCCTGGCTGCCAGGGGTCCGGATGAAGGAGACCCTTCCCACCCCACAGGGTGAGGGATTCAGTGTATTCCAGTCTTCGCTCTCCAAGCCCTACCTTCACTCACTTTCTGGCGAAATCCCTTGTGACCAGAAGAGCCACCTGAGTAGTCAGGAAGGTGTCCTTGGCAGGGAACTGGGGACAAGGAGTGGGCTAGCTCACTCAGACTGGAGAACCATCCCATGTTGTAGGCACGGAGCCCAGGACCCCATCAGTCTCCGGTGGCTTGGTGTCCCTGGCATGGAAGGGTAGCTGGAATCCACTGACCTGGATGGAATACATTGGAGGGCGGGGGTGTGGGGGCTTGGCTTTACTTTTTCCAGCTTAGGTTGTGTCCAGTTTCTTTGGACTATCCTATGGGAATGATGTGCCAGAGTCTTTGAACCCCTCTGCTTATCAGGCCATCTGCCTCTGGTGGGGTGCACGGCTGGGTGGCTGAGCTGTTTCTCCCACATCGAGGGTGGTAAGGGTGGGAGTAAGGTCACCACAAATGGAAGGAAGAGCAGCCCTGACAGACATCCACTCCACCTCTGACTCTCTGAGGCCTGCAGAGACTTTGCAGGGGTGCTGTGGTGGGGGGAGGGAGAGGGCATTTAGGGACAGACCTGAGGCAACCAGGAGCACAGAAGGTCCTGGGCGCTGGGGACTGCCGCCTGAGCTCTGCCTCTTGCCCACAGGCAGCGAAGTATGAAGACGGTGTACCTGCCAATAATGGAGAGCTTGCAGTCCGGGCCAAACTGGTGTTCCCTGCAGGGCCTGGAAAGCTTGAGGAGGCTCAAGAAGGTAGGTGGTCTCCAGCCTCAGGAATGTTCATCTGTCACTGTGTCCCTGTCCCCAGAGCCTGGAGCAGCAGGCAAGCTTAGAGGTGGGCCAGTGTGTCCTGGCATTTACTACCCATGTGCTCCAGGAACTTTCTCCGAGAGCTGTGGAGCTCAGCCAGGGAACGGGGGTCTCTGGAACCCGTGGCTTGAGGGGAATCGAGTGACTGGAAAATGGCCAGGCCTCTGATGCCCACTTTACAGGGCTCTTAGGACACCAGCTCCGAGGCTTCCTCCCAAGGGGCTGGCTTGGTTGGTCCCCCTGGAGAAAGAAGTCCCACTGTGGCCCTTCTTGAAGAATGACCTTCTGCATTATGGTTGGGAGTTTGACTCTTTGGGAGCCAAGAACCCATCTCAAGGCGCCAGAGCCTGCAAGGAGCAGACACAGCCTCCCTTCGGTCACGTGAGCAGCTGCTGCTCAGCAAGAGAACGGGCCAAGGACATAGTTCCTTGAGGACCTTATAGATTTAACTAACTTAAATAACATGGGGTGTGTGGGAAGATGAGGTGGGAGTGAAGACAGTATGCATGACACTGATGTATTAGTGGTTTGCTATTTGACTGGAAGAGCTCACAGGAGCACCAGCAGACCAGCAGTAAACACCCACGGTCCTCTCCAGCGCCCGACAAGAGGCCTTGGAGCCCCACCTTCCCCCCAAACTGGCTCCCACTTTCTGCAGCCTTCCTCTCCTTGCGTTAGTCTTGACTCTATAGCCCGTTTCCCTAGGATTTTAGCAATCCTTCCCTCCCATCGTCATGCTGACTGTTTGCTGGGTAGCTGGGGAAAGTACGTGAGCAGGGGCAGCAGGGCCTTCTTATGGTGGGCATGCTTCTTCTCCTGGCTACTCTGGTGGGGTCTGAGGGCTGTAAGACATCCTCTGGCTGAGCTCAGTTTTGGGGTGGTGGCATTGCGTCCCAACGTGCAGGAGGGTTGACAGCAAATGCCGGCTTTCCTTCCAGGGGCAGATCAGCCATCGTTTACCGGTCAACTCTGTTTGGTGGTGCTGGGCGCCAAGAACTTACCTGTGCGGTCAGATGGTACCCTAAACTCATTTGTTAAGGGGTAGGTATTAGATGTAATCAAACATTATTTAATGATAATCTACTATACATTTGGCATGGTCCTAGGAACTGTAGGAAACACCAGAAATACCCATTTCAAACTTGTATTTTAGCTTTTCCACAAATATCTAATTGAAGTCGTGTTCAAGACTCTGATGTCCAAGAATTCATGGGGTTTGGGCACGTTGAGACTGGATTTGTAATACTACATTTTAACTGAACCCCAGATCTTATTAGTCCATGTTATATCAGTGAGTCAGCATTTACTGACCCAGATGGAGCACGGAAATCGTGTTTGTTTACTCAGCTTCACATCCCCTTGGATTAACAGAAAGATGGATGACTCTGCAGATTTCATTTTCATTCTTATTCACTACAGGTGTGTTGGTGTTTCCAAAAGTAAAGCAGACACCATTATGTAGCATGCTAAATCCCCAGTCAATGCCCCAAAGGAAAAATGATGGCCTACCAGTCAAGATAGAACAGAGTTTGTGTCCTAACCCTGCTGTTTACCTGTACGGCCTTGGGCAATTTACTAGGCCCTTCTGAATTTATTCTGAGAACTGGGTTAAGGAGATACCATGTGCAGAATCCTGGTTACTGGGCAGCAGGTCTAATAAGCCTCGCGGTAGCCCAGTGGTCGGCATACCGCAGAGGGGGATTAAGACAAGGGCCTTCGGAATCCCAAGTCACCCTGAGCTTAGTGCCTGGTGCAGAATTCAGCTCTAAATTCAGAACATCCTAGCGAGGTCACATAGCCAATCTTGTGATTCTCATTCATTTTAGAATTTGTATTTTGTAATGGATTTAGTTAGCCCTTTTCTTAGCACTAATAGCCTCACTGCTGAGCTAGTACCAACAGGGAAAGGAAGCCCTGTGGAGGGAACATATTGTAGGCCTGTTATCTGTCTCCTTCTACAGCTGTCTGACTCTGCCAGACAAACGAAAACTGAGACTGAAATCTCCGGTCCTGAAGAAGCAAGTGTGTCCCCAATGGAAGCACTCCTTTGTTTTCAACGGCGTAACTCCTTCTCAGCTGAGGCAATCCAGCCTGGAACTAACAGTCTGGGACCAGGCTATCTTTGGTGTGAATGACCGCTTGCTGGGAGGGGCCACGCTTGGTTCCAGTAAGTCTGCTTGAGATATTTATTGGGCTGAAGTGCATGGTTGATCCTTAGTGACTGTCTCACATGGATACCATTAAAAGAAATGCTTTCACGATGGCAGATGATTTAACTGGCTTTGAAATCGCCTAACCACCTATAAATGCAGATTACTAAGTCGACTTATAACCATACAACTGAGCGATAATACAGCAAAGTATTTCAACAATTTAAATCAGATTTAGGATCTGCTAAATTGCAGGCCTCAAAATGGGCTGGGTACAGTATTTTCTTGTTTCTAGCATCAATCAGAAAAGGATTATTTTCTTAAAGGAAAATACCTTCTTAACCCAAACTATTGGCAATTCAAAAAGTATTTCATTAAGAGGACAAAAGGGGAACACTTTTGTGTTGCTCAGCAGGGGTGCTTCTGGCATTTAGTGGGGGATAGTCCTTGTCGGGGAAGGGCTCGAGTGCCCCAGTAACCCCCAGACACTGTGACAACCAAAACACCTGCACACATCTCCAAGGCCTCCAACCGAGGACCACTGAAAATAAACAGACTATTAAATTACAATTTGTTTTAAAAGAAATATTGTCCAAAGCCAAGTCCCTTCCTCTAAGGAACTCATTTCCGTGAACAAACTTGGCCCCTTGGTCTGGTATGCCCACACCTGTCCAGACACCCTAATGTGTTAAGACTTGTCCACCTCCTCCAAGAATCAACCCACTAAACCTGTCCTCTCCTCACTTTTAACTAACAGGAAAGAAAACAGCTTCAGACTTCTGAGGCCTCCAATCCCTGGGGAGGATGCCTGAGCGAGTCCAGTTCTGAACAAAGTTTTGTTGGGGGTGGGGGTGGCTCCCTCCTCCTCACCAGTGGTTGACGTTTGAATATGCTCTTCAGTTGAGGAAAAATTACTTTTCTTACTGGTTTTCATTTCGAAAAAGCTGAATAAAAGGGTGGTAAAGTTACTACCTGGCCCACTGTTACTAATTTGTTGTTTCACTCACATCAGGGGAAGATCCAGCCGGCGGTGCTGACTCAGGCGCAGAGCCAAAGATCCAATGGCAGGAAGTTCTCTCCAGCCCCAATGTATGGACAGACATGACACTCATCCTGCATTGAAGTGCAGGTTCCACTCTGCAGCGGGTTTCAAGTCTGCGTGCCTGCAGGTTAGCTGGCAAGCTGGGTGTGGACGCACACCTGGCAAGGCCTCTGGAGTGACACACTCTTCTGTATCCCTCTGTGTACACTTGTTAAACAGAGCAGTGATCACTGTTATAGACAGAAGTCTCGGGTTGGTTATCTGTGCTTTGAGAGATGTGGAAAATGGCCAGGTTTCAATAAATGTTCAACAGTACCTCTGTCTTCCAATGCTTATCAAACAGTGAAAACTACGGCCTTGTTATGTGCATTTCAAAGAAAAAGAAAGGAGACTGGTGGGTATTAATCCCTTCCACTTTACTATGAAAACTGTGGAGGCAGGTCAGCTAACTCCACGGAGTGCCGGGGTGCAGAAGGGGACAGACTACCATTTTGGGTCTGTCGGCTCTAAGGTACATCCGAGGGAGGCCTGGCCCCACAAAGCATCACTGGCAGGGCTGCACAGACGCTCTGAGAAGGGACCTCTTGCTCAGTGGCTAGCAGACATCCACAGCTGTGCCTCACCTTTCATGTGTCTGTGGTGTGGTGTTCATCCACACATGACATCTTAATCAAAAAGGATGAAGCAGGGCGGGCCTGGTGGCTCAGGTGGTTGGAGCTCCGTGCTCCTAATGCCGAAGGCTGCCGGTTTGATTCCCACATGGGCCAGTGGGCTCTCAACCACAAGGTTGCTGGTTCAACTCCTCGACTCCCGCAAGGGATGGTGGGCAGTGCCCCCTGCAACTAACAAGAGCAACTGGACCTGAAGCTGAGCTGCGCTCTCCACAACTAAGACTGAAAGGACAACAACTTGACTTGGAAAAGTCCTGGAAGTACACACTGCTCCCCAATAAAGTTGTTTTCCTTCCCCAATAAAATCTTTTTAAAGGACAAAGCAGAGCACAGAAGGAAGAGCATGAGAGCAGAAGTGGCAGCCTGTGAGAGCTGACTTTCTCACGGCTTTCCAAGGACGTGGCAGGGAATGGAAGTAGGTCAAAATGGGTTCTTACAGAAACAGACGATCACCAGGTAGGAAGGCTCCTTCATGGCTGGTGTCGGAGTCAATAGCATGTATTTTTCAAACAAGAAATTGTGACCGAACATTGACGTGTGCATAGTCAATTACATGCACGAAGGATACGAAAAGAAAAAGCTCATTTTTACAGATGTGATTGTAGCAGTTCATCAGCTTCATTACTGCCGTCACATCAGGTCAGATCAAGTGCCATGGTTACATGGTTTGGTTTTAATATGTAATTCTTTTATTATTCTGTAAAAGGTAACAAAATATACAGAACAAAACTTTCCCTTTTTTAAACTAATGGTACAAACCCATATCATTGCTTATAAATACTATACTCTATAGCTGATCATTAATTAGGTGTGTAAGTCCAACAATGTAGCCCTCTAACTGTTCAAAAAACAACAAAAAAAGGAAAAGTTTATCCAAGAGTGCAGTGTCCTCCTGTATTGTTTATCCGGAATGGTCACAGGATTTTGTCAGCTGAAGGACCGGAGGGGGCAGTCACTGTGTGCCCGTGTGGAAAGCAGTGCTTTGGACTGTTTTCAAGCTAATGTCACCCCTCAAAAAACATAAATATACAAAGATGCATCCTTCATAGAAATCAAGTACAAATCAATTTGAGCTAATTTCAGATACAGAAAAAAGTATGGCACAGAATATAAGCCACGATGTGGTTTTAATTATACGGAATCTTGTATCACACATGCCAGCATGGAGTTTGCTGTTCAGACTTTACAGGTATCTTTCCTTAATTCAATCAGCCCTGCTCCAAGCGTAAGACAGGAAGTGATTCAATAATAATAATAATAAAAATCAGGCCTGTTTGGCACTATGATACAAATGGGAAAAATAAACCAGGGAAGCTCCCACTGGTCCCAGCCCCAGAATATTCCCACTGAAATAACTACTCTTTTTAAAGAACTGGAGTGCGAGGAGGGGTCTAGATTTAGAGAACTACAAATACAAGTTTTAGAGTCTGCGCATGACCCTCGGCGGAGGCCCGGTGCGAGGCCCCACCCTTCCCAGGCGCAAGGCTCCACCCCGCCCGGTCCCGGCGGCCTTCACATGGCCTCGAAACTCGTCAATGCGCTGCTTGAGTGTTGCCCTGCCGGATCTGCCGCAGCGTCTTATACTTGTCCCGGCCTTGCCTCATGTTCTCATTGTGGATGATGTCGTTGTGGGTCCTCTTGTTCTCGTCTCTGGCCTGGGACAGCTCGTTGGACAGTGTCTGCGACATCAATAAGCATCGGTCAGGACCGGCCTTCTCAGCCACCTCACAGCAGCACGGAGGTTGGGAGATGCAGACCCCTGCCGCCCCTCCCAGGAAGAGGGTGCCCGTTCTATGCCCATGTCCAGGCCGTCTGCTCCAGGGGGCAGCCAAGGAAGCCCTGAGCGCTAAGGCGGGGATCCCCGCGGGCCCACCCCGCCGCTCACCATCAGCTGCCGCTGCACACGCTCATTCTTCTCGGCCTCGGTGACCCGCTTCTCCTCGTTGCGGTCGTCCAGGATGCCTTCGCTGGACAGCTCAGCACTGTAGCCCGTGTACTCCGTGCCCTCCTCCTGCAGGTTGTCCTGGACGTGGTAGCCCACTGGCTCGTACACAGGGGGCGGCGGGGGTGGGGGGGCTGTCATCACCAGATGCAGCTCCTCCTTGGTCTTCACCAGGTCATCCTGGGCTTCTTTGGCCTTCAAAAGCAAATCAGCAGGCAGGTGAGAACTTGTCACACAGAGCCTCGTGTTTGGACCACTTTCTCCAGAATCACCTTTTCTTTATGTTCTCCTTTTCTGCCCCTCTCTCGCCCTCTCCTCTCCCTTCCTCCTGGCAGGCTGCATGCAGCAGGCGCCGGAGGAGGTGGACTGTGGCTCATCACAGGTGTCCCCTGCAGGGGCTCACCAGCCTCTTCAGGGGTTGGGGCTCCGGATTCTCAGTTATCCTGTGACCAGTCGTGCTCAGAGCATGAAGACAGCAACTGATGCCAGGGGCTTGGTATTTGTCTAAGTATCAGAACTTTTTTTTTCTGTCTATAACTCTAGCATATGCTCATGATACATATTTTAAAAAAATTATTAAAGAAAAAAGAATCCCCCAGTCTCTAGAAAGAGCCACTCAGTTTGGTGTGCGGCTTGACTCCCTTGTCTTGCGTGGCCACCATTTACTGAGGTCCTCACTGCCCACCAGCACTGTGCTCAACCCCTTTCCTACCTGTCATCACCCCGTCACCCCTAAGCCTTCCAGCAACTTCTCAGGGGTACACACACTCAATCCCACCCACTTCACTGCCACCCTGACCCCACAGATGAGCTTACTTTGTACCTGTTTTATAACTAGCTTTTCTCACTTAATCCTTTATAACAAGCACTTTCTCTAAAAACCTAAGGACTGAAGTCTTCTGCAGGGAACTTGGGTTGAGAGGTGGGGGCGGGGTGAAGACCAGTGAGGAAGAGACACCAGGCATCCCCAGAAAGGGAAAAGGACAGGCAGGAGGGGAGCGGGGCTCCCACAGCTTGGCTGAGGTCTATACTCTGTGCCATACCCAAAGCTCCCCAGGGCCCGTGCCTTCCTGGGGGGTGGGAAGACTCATGGATGGACAGACAGGCTAGGCTCTCCAGATGCTGGAGTGAGACAGGTTCTCACTATTATGTCTGCAATTTATTAAACCTCTCTGTGGGGTCCTCTGAGCAGCCTTAGAAGTTGGGTATTACTTCCCATCTGCAATAAGGAAATGAGGCTCAGAGAGGTGAGGCCACTTGCCCCAGTCACAGCAAATGAGGGGCAGAGCCTGGACTCTCACTCCAATCTGGACACCTCCCTAGTCCAGATCTTTCCATGGTGCCATGCTGCATATAGCAGCAGTCAGGAGAGGGGTTATTTCAGGCACTGTGGCCCATTGCTGGGGGCACCCACATAATCTGATTTAAAGCTAGTTCCTGGTGGGGGCTGCCTGGTAGGACTGAACAGTTCAGGGTGGCGAGCAAAGTGGGTAGAAATGAACAGTGGCTCTTTGTTCTCCTGATAATCCAACAACGTATTCGCTCGTGCACAAAGGCAGGCCCATTCCTATGGAGATTTCTGTCTAAGAAGTACAACTAGTATCGGCAGAGCATTGCAAAATGCCCCCGAGGCTTTTGATGCGCCATGCCAGCCGGGCCCAGGTCTGTGCCCCCGCCTGCCACACAAGGGCCCACTGAGGGTGGCGCAGCTCTGTGAGGACTCCGCGGGCCACTCACCCTGTGCTGCCACTCCTCTACCTCGTCCTCCTTACGCCTCCGCGCCTCTTCCAGGAGGGCGATCTTGGCGGTATACTCTGCAAGTTCCGCAGCCTGTCACGGAGCAAAGCAGAAATTACTTCTGGGAACACTTTCAACAGAGTCCATTTGTGAATGGACAGCCTCCCGTGTAGCATGGCTATGTCCTCCCTCCTCCCAGGCGACAGTGTCCATCACTGCCCACGTGTCTGAGACCCGCCTGACCCAGACTGCCCGAGGCCCAGCCACCAGCATGGCCCCCCCCACCAGCCACTTTACACCCCCAGGTAGATCATTTTACAGCCCCGACAGAAATTATTGTGAGGCAGGTGTCACTTTTTCAATCCCCAGAGACAGCCTCTCCATAATTCAGCATCGTGAAGGCCGGGTGACTCCTACCAGCTGCTCCTGGCTCTTTATCTGATCCACCGTCTGCCTCTCCAGCTCCTCCTTGGCGCGCAGAGCGGCCATGCGGTCGGCCTCCAGGCGCTCGGCCTCCTCCTGGGCGCGCTTCCTCTCCTCCTCCAGCTGCAGGGCCCTCTGGATCTGGTCCGACAGCTCTGCAGGGGACACAGAACCAGAGCTGCTGACAGGTGCTGTCAGGGGCCTGGAGTCTAGCCCGAAGCTCCCGGTGCGGGGATTGGATGGGGTCACGGGCGGGAGTCGCAGCAAAAGCCTCAGAGCAGTGGCCCGAGGTTCAGGGTGACAGGCTGCTTGCACTGCCACCAACAGGAAAGTGCTCTGTGCTCATGATGGTCAGCGCTGCTGCACAGCACTGAGAAGAGCCAGCCTCTCCCGCACACCGGGCACTGCTCTCCTCAGCAGCCAGAATGCCGGCTCAGTCCCGGTTCATGTTTGCGGAGCAGGGGGGAGAAGGAGCTTAGCTCGGGCACTCGGGGACCTTGGAAAACCTCTTCTACCTGCTAAACCTTAACATCATCTTCAGGAAAATGGGACAACTCAGTCCTGGCCTCCTAGGAGTGGGGGAAAATTTAAGAAGATAATGTCCATAAAGCATTTAGCACAGATGGTAATCAAGTACAGAACTATTTTCTAATCGAATAACCGTTTATCCCGTCTCTGTCAGTCTGCATCCTGGGTGCTGTGTTTCACTGAGATGGGTATTCTTCCTGGGTGTGTGTGTGTGCGCTGACCATCTGTCTGTCCGGCTCTGTGGAAAGGCCTGTCCACACATATCAAACCTGAGCCTGGAACACTGTCTGCCCGAGGAGCGTGGCCCACCTTTCTCGGCTTTCTTGGTTTTCTGCTCGTAGTCCTGCAGCCTGAGCATGAGCTCCTCCTTCTCCCGCATCATCTGCTCTTTCTCTCTCTCAACGGTTTCTCTCCTTTTCTTCTCAGTTTCCAGCTGCTGCCTGTTACAGGGAGGGTGAGAGGCAGCACAGCAGGGTTGAGAATCTGCGGGCATGTGTGCTGTCAGCACACTTTGCAACAGTCAGCCATCCCCGCCAGATGCCCGGCTGCCACCGGCCAGCCTGTCACCAGCCCCAGCAATCTGAAAGAGCAGGTGCTTCTTGGTCACCTACTGTCCCCAGCACCCAGCCGGGACTAAGGAAGTGGCAGCACTGCCCCAGCTCCCCTGAGCACTGGGCTCTGCCACCGCCCAGCCCACAGCGAAGCGGCTGAGGGCCGATCCCACATGGCTACAGGTCCTATCCCATCAGCCCTTCCTACGGCGACCAGCGCCGGCACGGAAGCGGCCCCGTAGGCAGGGCTGTCCGGGGCCCGGGCCGCGCTCCCCTTGGCCTGTAGCCCACTCACCGCTCCAGCTGCTTCTGGTGCTTCTCCTCCCGGGCCTGGGCCTTCATCTGCTGCACCTCGATGGTGTCGGGCTTGCGGCGGCGCATGTACAGCTCGTGGTTGCCCATGCACAGCTGCAGGATCCGCTTGTTGATGCGCAGGCGGGGGGCGTAGAACACGAAGTCCTAGAACAGAACGGGGCGCTGACGCGGGGCTCCTGCCCCCGAACCCGCTTCACAAAGTTCTAGATACCTTTCCTAACAGAACTAACGCAGCAGAGAATGGGGGCCAACAAGGGACTTCTAGATAAAGCCACTGACCCCACGTGACAACGAGGTGTCAGAAATGCAAGTTCTCGGTGCCGTGGGGCGCACACGCTTCAGGACAAGCAGACGGAGGGTGTGCACATATGAAACCCCACGGCTGGACTACAAAGCTGCTCCAGAGTGAGGGGTCTCACGGCCTCAGAGCCCAGCACCCCGAGTCTCAGTGCTTCCTGACCTTCAGGCTAACGTCCCACGTCCCCAATTCCTGCCTGGACCTCCGCAACTTGTAGTGAGCGTCCCGTCCGTCCGCCTCCCCGGCCTCTACCTCTGCCTCCCACCGCCACCAGCACATGGATCAGGCCCTGCCGACCGTCCACGGCCTGTGACTTGCTTTGGTCTCGTTCTCTCACTAGACAGTCATCAGCTCCCTTGAGAGCAGGGCCATGTTCATTCATCTCTCTACTTCCAGGACCAAACCAACGCTTCGCGCTTATTGATGCTCAACCAACTTCTGCCAGATGACGCACAGTTTGTGCAGCACTGCCACATCTACGCCCCACGACCTTGCACAAGCCACTGAGCCTCAGTGTCTCCAACTACAAACCAGGGTGACAGCAACCTATTGGGGGTTGTCGTGGTGCTTAAATCAGACAATGCTTGTAAGGGCTCAGAATGTGTCCGGCACAGTAGATGTTGGCTGGTACACAAAATGCTCACTCAGATTGCTGGTTGCCCTGAAAAAACGCCAGTGAAGAAGCCGTCTTAAAAAGGAGAAGAGAAATGCAGCATCCAAGAACTTTATGACTAGTGACTACAGAAGTTTAAGACATGATGACACGAGCTTGTTTCCTAGCTCCTTGCTACGCCTGTGATAAATGTAGGTGGCAGGAAGGGAAACATGGTTTAGAAACTTTAAAAATGCCTGTCGGGCGACTGGGTGGCTGTTGGTTAGAGCGCGAGCTCCTAAAAGGGTTGCTGGTTCGATTCCCACATGGGCCAGTGAGCTGCGCCCTCTGCAACCAGATTGAAGACAATGAGCCACTGCTGAGCTGTCAGAGGGGCAGCCAGATGGCTCAGGTGGTTAGAGCGTGAGCTCTGAACAACAAGGTTACCGGTTCAATTCCCACATGGGATGGTGGGCTGCGCCCCCTGCAACTAGATTGAAGGACGACGACTTAGAGCTGACAGGCACAGGAGAAATATGGTGTTCCCCACTGTTCCCCAATTAAAAAAACAGAAACTCCTATCTCCTGCCTCTTCCCAACAGCGGGGCCCCCAGTGTCCATTCTGACCACTGAACAGGGAAAGTGTGGCTGAAACAAGGAAACAGTGCCACACGTTCCACATCAAGTGCTGACACCTGAAGGAATGCGCCTGACAGGCTAATCAACACGCCCAACAAGGACCTACTTAGCTTCTCAGTCTTTTCAGCTGTTCCAGAAACACTGGGGACAGAGTAATGTCAAGGCCGAGAGCCCACACACTTCCTGGGCGGGGCTCTCCTTGGGGTTTCACACAATGTTATTAAGTCATCGGGTTTCCCAAGGAGGTGTCCATGGAGCTGGGAGAAACAGGTGTTTTTATTACCCACCTATGTCTTATTACACAAGAGAAAACAATCTTGTGTTTTGGCTGCACAGGCAGGTATGCTACCCAAATAGGTCTTGTCTGTGGCTCTGAAGTATTTGCAAAGCAACTCTGATTAGCATCAACTCCTCCTTAGAAAAAAGTCAGTTTAAAACATCAAGAGACAGCTGGGAACAGGGGACAGTGAGCGTCCCGCGAGCCTGCGCATGGTAGGGAGGTGGAGGAAATCCCTCACGCTGCCTTTGAAGGTCAGCTTCTCACTTCAAGTCAAAAACAAAATCTGAAAACCATATCAATTATTAAAAATTTCTAAATCCAAGTCTCCAGCCAATGTCCCCTAAGGCAAAACCACGACACTGCCGAGACCTGGGACAGGCATCCTAAACTCGGGCAGAGAACGGATGTCCAAAAAACGAAAACTCCAGGCACAAGGAAAAGTTCTAGGAAACAAATCCAAAAGCAACCTTCCAAGTGGTCAGGAGTGAACCAGGAGAACTCCTAGGACACGCCCCCCCCCATCAGGGGCCCCCTCAGCCCAGGGAGGGGCGTGGGGGTGTGAGGGCCAAAGGTCACGGTGATGAAAGATGCTGAGCACAGAGCTGGTCACAGTCAAATGCAAGTTCTCCTTTCTTCAACATTTCAAAGCGATTAAACAGTTAGGTGCCTGAGAGCCTCTGCTTTTCCCATGAGGCCACAGGAACAAAAGGCCCTTTTCTGGGGGGGGGGACAGCTGGTCTTGGCCCCTCACAGGGCCACCTGGGCAGTATTGGAACATTTATGATAGTTAAGGTCCCATCACAAGACTCACAACATGGCAGTATGCGAACTGGCAGGGAGGAGAAACCGGCTTTTATGAGGGAAACTCCGGGTCACAGGGAGCAGGTCTGGACAATGGCTCATTTGTGAGTTCGCTGTAGAAACCGTGGCGTGGGGGTGATAAGGAATCCTGTGCCTTGTCAGCCAGTCAACTCAACCCCCGGGGTTTCCTTTTCTGGCTCTTACAGAAAAGTTCAAACTTGGAAACTTGATTTTTTGTTTTGGTCCCAGAGGCAAAGACTGAGAGGCTGGGCAGTGCCGCCCTGGGAGGTGTGGAGAGTATAGGACGCGTCCCTCACCAGCTCCTAACATCACACCGCCCACGGCGGGAGCCTGGGCAAAGGCCGCCTCCTCCGTGGGGCCTTCCCAACACAACCCTCTGAAGCAATCCCTGCTCTTACTGTCCCTGGTCTCCTGTCCCTTTAAATAGCAAAGCAGATTGCTGATCTACTATTTAATCACACCTGCATTGTTCAATTCACTGCCACGCTGGTGTACCTGTTTTCATCCACCTCTCCCACTAGAGCAAGGGCTTCATGAGGGTGGGGACTCCGCCTGGTCACACTGTGTACACAGCCCTGGAACGGTGTCTGACATGTAGTGTGCACATTTCTCTGCAGGTTTTGTTTTGCTTTTCTAGTAAGTAACGGCCTCACGTAGCTCTACCATATGGTAAGAGTACACCTGGATAAAGCAACTAGATGCATTACCATTGTCTGCTGGGGTTATATGATCAGGAATTATCCTGCAGCTTTTTAAAAGCTAAACTTACACCAAATTTAAAAAACACAACAATTCCTAAACAGTCCAGAATTCCTGCTTCTGTCAGTCAAATCAAAAAAAGAATAAAAGGTTCTGAAAAACTAGCAACATCTCACTGAGCAGACGGCAGCCTACGTGGGGACTTCAGGGTCTTCTCGGTCTCCCAACTGTCCCCGTCTCATGCCCACATAGCACGGGTACCTGATGACCCTTGGTTCGTGTGCTGCATATTAATGTGCCCTGTTATCATGGAGCTCAAGAGTCTGTATGAAATGCTAGTTTAATTTTAAATAACTGCAGCTGCCTGTGGAGGAGTCAAGAGCTCGCAAACAGCAGGAAACGTTTTCAATAAAAAAGAAAATACTTTCAGAGCCGAGACCTCTGGTTTTCACTTAGGCAGGACTAACCCATATGCAGGGAGGGGCAGCTGGACAATAATGCCACACGCTGTTCCACGGGGGCTGATGACCATTGCCAAGCAGTGCCCAAGCCCAGGCAGGCTCCCAGACGTCCAGCCTGGAGTGCAGCCCATGTTTGCCTCGCTAAGCCTAACACTGTAACTAAGGAACAAAAATTACATGAGTCCTTTCCAAGCTATAATTTTGGTAAAATTCAGAACAGGCTCTAAGAAGGAGGATAACAGAGTTTCTTCAAGTGGCCATGTTTTTAAGAACCAGATTTCTGATTAGAAAACAAACTCCCCACCATTCCACCACACTACAGTACGTATGTATGTCTTAAATTTTCTGAGAACAAACAATAAAACCAAATTTCCATAATGTGCTCTCTTTTCCAGCTATCAGCTGACATTCAATATTCTTTAAATTCCAGGATGTAAAGCCCTACTTCCAGCTAAGTCCCCCCAGGATGACTGCCCACCAGTCTCATCTTTGCGAGGGGACGTCTGTGACACCAGCACCAGCGTGAAGGTGCCTGGGTAACGATCACTTGAGGGGCAGGGGCTGGTGAGCGAAGCGCAGAGGCCTAGATCTGCACCAGAGAAGTCGCAGGTGAGCCGTAGATGTGCTGTGGGCGTCTGCAATGCCCTGGACGCAAGTCTGACCTTCCCTAACAAGGGCAAGTGGCAAGGGCAGCTCTGAAAGTCAAATTCCGGCCCCTGAGGCCTGCAGCAATTGTCATCCGTGCTCCAGGCGGGTACGTGAGCCCCACACAGCAGGCACACGGACCTGGAGGCTTTGCTGGTGTTCCACATGAACACGCACATTTCACAAGCCTAGAAATGCTTATCATTTGCCAAAGGTCAATGACTCAGAACCGCCCTTTTCTTTGTAAGGAACGAAGACATTTGAAACTTAGGTGACAGTCAGCTCGCTTTTGATGGCCATGTGGCCTCCACAATAACCTCCCCCTGCAATGGTCAGTCGCATGGCTTGAGGGGTCCTTGACTCTCAGTGTAACCTGCTGGCAATGCCCCCCAACCCCCACAGGTCATCACCGCTCCCTGTCACTTAGGCAGACATCTGATACGTCCTGAAAACACATCTGGCTGTTAGACGAAAAACGGTAACCCCTGAGAAGAATCCACGTGAACTTACAGGTGCCTTCTTGTCGATGGGCTTAATGACAAACTTTTTGTCATTGAAAGAGATGTTCCTGATTTCACTCCACGGGAAGCCAATCTTTGGGGTTAACCTGAGGTTAAAAAAGTGGGTTAAGGTTAGATGTGCTTAAGAGAGGTTTGCAAAGTAGCCTTTGTATTTCTAGTTCAATTTTACAGAGTACAAAGCTAGCCCAGGAAGCATAATACATAATGTACATCATGACCAAATGGTGCCTACCTGTCCTAGGTAAGCCAGGTGACTGTCAGGTTCAAGCGCCAGAAAACCTCAGTGAGTTCCCACTTAACAGTAGTCTTCCTCGGTTTCGGGATCTCACTGCGCCCAGGCACCCCAGCTTGGAACCTTGAAGGCAGCTGTGATTTCTCGCCGTGCCCAGCCTTTCACCCTTCGTCTGGAACCCCTGGCATTGCCACACCACCACCAGCCTAACCCCACCTCTGAGCCGCCAGCAGCCTTGTGACCGACGCCTCGCTGCCAGAGCCCTGGTTTCAGTCTGCTGGGCCGATGAACGCTCCTTGTCCGTCATCCATTCTCCTCCTCAAAAGTGTTGACACCCCTCCCCCATTCCTACCAGGTGAAACCCAGCCCTTCACTTAGCATCCAGGAGTCTTCTAAGCTAGCCCCGACTTCCTGCTTCACGCCACCCTTCCCACACGGGGCTGCACGGCGGTGCCCTGCCTGGAAGGGCCCCCTCCTTCTCTACTCACCCCCAGACCTGCACCCGTGAGGCCAGCTCGCTCTCCCTCAACAGTCCTTCCCCGCTCAGCCTGCAGGCTCTCATGCTACACAAACTATTCCCTTCACGCTATTTAAATTATTGCGCTATCATTTAGCTCTTTGATAAGCTTTCTGATGGCAGAGCTCTCGTCCTGTGTTTGCTGCACATGCTGTACTGGACTCAGAGGGGCTGCTCACTCACGGAAACGGAAACGGAAACGGGCTTGGTGCGGCTCAAGCCCAACACTTCTTGTTGGTTTTCTGTCAGGATGATGCATCCACTGCTGGAAGTGGAATGGAAGTTCATCCATTACTGAAAGCCTCTGCTATTACTGTGTTGTTGTCTATTTCTCCCTTCAGATAAAATGTATTGGCTTAATCGATTTAGGGGCTCCGGTGCTGGGAGCGTATTTACAATTGTTGTATCTTCTTGATGAGTTGAAGGCTTGGGATGGATTCTGCTCTTCCGGTTCTTAGTGACGCGCATGTCCCTTCCCGGGTCATCCTCCACCTCCTGAGCCAGCACCAGACTATATACCCCTAACAAAAGCCCCGATCCTGTGCTGCTTAATCACTACCACTCCACTACTAGCTGGACTCGGGTGGGCGTTTTAAGTTAGCATTCCTGGGCAAGTTCGTATGATTTCAAGACCACACTGCTCTGCCGACCACGAGCCCCACCCTCTTCCCCCACCACTTTTCACCATGGATACCATTCTAGACGTAACACAGATCCCCAAGCCACTGGAGACACTGCCATCAGAAACAGTCCTTTCCCACATGCCAAAACTTTAATTTAGAAAACAGCAGCGGTGGGAGGACTCTACTGCCTACCGACATGTTTAAAGAAACACTGATGGGCAACGTAGGTCTTGCCATAACATAAGCCAGGTCCAGGTGGGGGTAGGGGTGGCCTCTGAAAGCCAGGAGAGGGCACCTAAGCCCTACAGATAGCTCTTTCGGGGCACAAGGACAAGCACACCAGGAGGGACGATGCCGGGACCCTGGCCAGGCTGTGGTTGTAACTGTCAGATCTTTTTGGTCCACATCCGTTTTAGAGCCCTGTCCTGGAGGACCAATGCCCGCTGAAACACGTCCGGCCAATGTGCTTCGTAGCACTCACACAAACATGCAGCGAGCTGGTTGTTATTTTAGCTTCATATAAAGAGTTTTTAATGAGGTAACTTTGTTTACAGGTCCCTGACCACTGAAAGGAACTCAGGGTATCACCTGGTCCTGCCACTGACTTCGACCTATGTCCTCACAAGCCAAGGCTGTAAGAGTGGCATCAGGCAGGCACTTGTTTCGGAGTCCCTTCCTCCAAAACACAAGAGCAATATCCTGTAACAACAGGAGCTGGGAACCAAGCGACTGCTGTCCAGTTCTCAGCTGTACCGTCAACACTACGGGTCGGATTTCCAACTCCCCAACCTTGAACGAGGCAAGGATCTGCTCTCTGGCTCCCCGCTTTCTACAGGCCTCTCAACAGTTTCTAATCCTAGAATACATGGACCTGCAGGCTAGACAGGCACCTTTCTTTCAAGGGCTGGGCATCCTGTCACCATGGGCTCCAGCCTTCTGCTTTTTGGTGTGTCTGGGAAGTGTGTCTTTTTAAGACTCTGAAAGCTCATGTAATAATTTATAGCCATTCATAAGCATGATTGCAGAATCAAAAGATGAAGACTAAACATGGAAGTTATGACTCACATATGAGTTAAAGAACCTCCTTTAATTCTCGACCATAGTTAGAAAATTAATGTCTACAAGGATTTCTTTTTTTTCTTTTTTTAAAGAGTTCCCACATGGGACATGAATGGCGAAGGACCCAGAGAGGAGTTCTAAAGGATTTATACTGTGAGTCTGTCCACGCTTGGGCCACACGTTTTTTTCCTAAAAAAAGTGAGATTCTTAAATAACAGGGGCCAGAGCTCTTTGGAGAAATAGTTGATTCCACGCCTCGAGCAGGAAAAGTACAAGACCATCCTGAGTATTTTGAGGTGAAAAGAAGTGATCAAAAAATAACGGGGTCATATTGAAAGGGCACAGGAGCTAACTTACAAGGGCTGGTAAAGGCAAATCTCAAACAATTTGAGCAACAAAATAATAACAGTATTAGATTATGGCCCAGAGAATGAAACAAATATTCATGAGTCTATATTAGCAGAAATAACAAAACAAAGAAATGAGAAACTGGCTCCTTACAGTAGAATTCCAATTAATACACGTAAAAGGGATTAAAAATAAGACCATTTCTCAAATACCAGAGTAATAGTTTCATGTAAGACTCATCAAGGGATGCTAGAATGAACAGATGACAGTGTGATAAGAAACAGGATATTTACATAGCTTCAAAGTCACTCCCCCAAATATACTCATCGACGAGGAAGGGAGGGCAGTAACTTCGGAGGGGAAGCCTGGCACACACCACCTTGACCAGCGGTAAGGTATTCCAACCCACGGCTGCCTCCCAAGGCCCTGGGAGGGCCCGACAGCACGTGTCTGGGACTCCGTGCCCAAAGTGCAGACCTCGACTGTAATCAGGAGAAAACAGATCCAAGTTGAGGGACTTTCTACGAAGTCCAGGGCCAGTCCTCTTCCAAAGTGTCATGGTCCTGACAGACTGTGAAGTGTCCCAGGTGGAAAGAAACTGGGGTGGCGTGACAACTCAAGGCAGGTGGGACTCTGGGTGAGACCCTGGGCAGAAGAGGGATGTCAGTGGACAACTGATCACGATGGCAACCCATCGACAGACGATGTCGTACGATGTCACCTACCGTCCTGCGTTCTGGCTGTGGTTGTGTACATCTGGGAAGCCGCGGGAGGGGCATACGGGGTTCTTTGTGGTGACTAGTTCTGAAACCTTTACAAGTCCGAAATGATTTCAAAATGGACAGTTAAAGGATTTTAATTCAATATATGCCACTGAGGGTGATGATACTGTTCTACATCTTGGTAAGAGTTTGAATTTTACAGGCATGTTTGTCTAAATTCAGCCAATGAACACTTAGAAACTGTGTATTTCACTATTTAAATTTCATGTCAAAAAAAAATGAAACATACTGAGTTCTAGTAAATAATAAGCATCTTGGGGGAAAGGACAGGCATGCCTGCAATTTTACTTTGAAAAGTGCCTGAAAGACAGGGAAGGTACAGTAACGTGTGGATGGGAGAGACGTGACAAAGTCCAGTGGTGAAATGTCGATGGCAGGATGTTGGTTGCAGGCACATGGCACTCACTGTAAAATCCTCTCCATTTTGCAATTTGTTTTAAATTTTTCATTTAGAAAGTTTAGGGCTGGAGGCCGCTGTGTGCTCCACGGATGGGGAAGAACTGCCGAGTCATCGCCTCGAGGCCATGATGGGGCAGATAACAGGGCTGGAAAAGCTCTGCCTACATTTTCACAGCGGAAGAAAAGACTCACTGATCTGGCTGAGTCCTCCTACTCCCGGAGGGGCCCGTCCAGGGGGTACTTCTGCTCTCAGCAGGGCAGGCCCCTCCGGAACTCTCTCCCCCCCCCTACTGCCTGCTGTAGGGTCAATCTTAAGAGGCCCCTGGCATGTGCCTATACTCTCTCTTCTGCCAGCCGAGGCGCACTTTAAAACTTCTTACTATAGGTGATCTGACTGACTCCTTGCAATAGCAAACTTCTGCAAGAGACTCTGATTCGGAAAACTGTCTGTTCCATGTTCAAATTAGAGTTCCAAAGACCAGAAAGGACAGTGTCCGACAACCGGGATCCCAACACATCTGGTAAAACAAACCCACAACAATGAAAACCACTGCTTGGTACTCTCCTCCCTTATAGGTAAGCTGCCAAGGATAAGGCACAAAGACCCCTCCCCCCACACCAAAACCACCAAAATTAACATATTCTGCCTAATAAGCATAATTTTAGAAACTGGAAATAATTTATTTAAAATGGCTAGTTATTATAATATGCTTGAAACATTTCTAAAGAAAAAAAAAAAAAAAGGAAATATAAATCAGAATATCTGATTTACAACCCTGCCTAAGGAATTTAAGGGAAAAGACACTTGGTTCTTATTTCAGCCCCCAGCTTGTCTGTAGCCCTTTCCAGCATCATCTCCCTTAAAGGGTCAGTCAAGGGGCCCGCTGGAGCCCTGAGCCCACAGCACGGCCAGAACCTCCGAGCTTCGGAGACCCACACAATGCAGGGAGCCCCATGGAGAGGAAAACACTGCTCCCAAAGGACGGAAGAAACTTTCAGGCAGGATCGGGTTCCTCTCGTTTTGTTTTGTTTTTGTTTTTGTTTTTGGTCTGAGGATGCCAAGTAGAATTATAACACAGCTACTCTGAACTCTCTCTGCTCCCAAGCTGATAATGCCTTCAGAGGAGGGGTCTGGGTCTGCCAGTTCCCTCCCTCTCTCTGTTCCCTTCTCTTCTGACCTAAGGGTTTACAGAAAGAAAGAAAAAGAAATGCTTTCAGTCCTACCTGCTCCCACTTAATAGTTATGCATATAATGAAAAAGGGACCCCAAGAGACATTTCCCAATCAGCATATTTAACACTAACACTAAAAAGAAAAGCATTTAGTAAAGATGCATCTGTTTATTTGCAGGGTGCACTAAGTCTCTCATCACCCAACTTACACACTCAGTATATCCAATTTCTCTTGAACAATGGTCCAAGAACTTCCAACGCGCCACTGCTAGTTCTACTGCTAAGGGTAATAAGTCAACACTTAACAAAGTGAAGAGTTGTCACAACATTCCTCAGACTTGAGTCACAATTTCCTGCTTATCCTGGAAACCGGGTTGTCAATATTTGTTTAAAAGGAGAAGTTGGGCCTATTGATTGACTGGTTGGTTTTTTTTTCATAATTGAAGAGGGATGTCCTTCAGGTGCATGGAGGAAGTGAGGCTGACCCCACGCCCCAGCGTTTTCTTTGGGGAGAAGGCCCCTTTTTTTGGAGGGGGAGAGGACTGCCAGTTTTACTGCTAAAATGGGGGGATCGGAGAGGGGGAGCAGGAACAGGTCTGAAAGAGCAGTGCAGCTCAAATTTTACTTGGAAAAAATGAACATTTGCGTGGGTTGGGGGTAGTTACAGGCTGACATCAGCAAGTTCCTGCCTATGGTTGTTTCTTGCAGCTTGAAAAACCTGTTTGGACAGCCATGGCCATGGCTATGTTACAAAATCTGGTCATTCAAGAACGAGTTCAAAGAGCAGGCAGTTTCCCACAGACTCCTGTGAGGCCGCAGTGTTCTCTTAGTGCGCGGCTCCTGGGCCGGGCCGTGGCAATCAACCAGCCCCCGACTCGGGCTTGCAGCATGGACTGGCCTCCCAGCCCGACTTCCCACACTGGTCAAGTCTCTACAACACTGGCCCTACCGCGCTCGGGGAGGAGCAGACAGCAGTCCCCAGTAACCCACTTCTAGGTTCTGGAAGAGGTGCTGTGATGCTCAAATCAGCGTATCATGGACCTAGATTCTTCCAGTAGATGGTGATTCTCCTCGGAGGGTCCTACGCATGCCTCCATCTAATTCACCACTAAGTGGAGGGTGTAGGGACGTCTGAGCCAGGTCCCTAGGTCCCTGCCCGAATGAAATGTATCTGTACTTTGGGTTCTGGCAAGAATACAGGTGGCTAGGATTATAGATTCTTCATGTGGTATCATTTGTCAAAAGCAGTGCCACTCCCCTCATGAATGCCAGAGAGGGTTCTTTTTGAGAAATCTGGGGTGTGGGGGAGCTGAGAGCATTAACACCTGCGCACAGGTGGGATGCCTGAGACAAAGGCAGGAAATGCAGGAGAGCCATGGCTCGAAGGAACCGAACCAGGAGCGTGGTGCAGCCTGGGTTCTGTGCCGTCACAGGGGCCTGCGTACATCCCGTAACTGCGGGTCGCCTGCCCGCATCCATAGAAGCAGGAACCCAGGACAAAGGGTCTGGCTCAGCAGAAAGACCCCGGGAGTACTCCTGCCCTGGCACCTTCCTTCTTGGACCTGAACCTCACAGCTAAAGCAGGGCTTCTCAGGGGAGCCCGTCAGAGCGACATTCCTGGGACAAGGAGCCTATCCTTCTCGTTCCAGAAGAGAGAGTTTCCTCCTGCTGCTTCTTAAATTCAGGTAGCATGTTATCGGAAGAATCTAGAATTTAGGCTTATCCTGTGAGCTCAGGAACCACGTCAGAAGCCTTGCTCTCTCTGCATTAGAATGTTTTCTGTGTATACAGCTTCTTGGCAGAAAACAGGTCTATGAGCAGTGTTTGTCACCACAGGGAAGGGCAAAGGGAGTCACTGGGAGGTCTCATTTCTCGCTCAAAATGAGAAATGCCCAGCTTGCTTTATACCTCACTCAACAGACCCAAGTAACATGAGGCAATTAAATACCTCCTGCAGTATCATAGGATTTAGCTAAATTGTCTGTATATAAAGGCTACTGTTTACAGAATCTTAAGGTCTGACAGCACTATAAATATTCTTGGTTGGATTAGTACAAAGCTCCAGACACCCAGTACTGCCAGGCTGCCTGGGTGTTAGCTCTGGGGGTGCTGGCAGCTGGGAGCGGGGCTGGGGAGGAGACGGGGTCCCAGACCTTTGTGGTCTTTGTGCGGGGCCCTCCATGTGCCAGTAAACAGGCCACGGTGACAGGAGAGAAATAACGCACAACTTTGAGCCAACCTCTGCTGGGACCATGTCACAGTCAAAAAGCCCTTAGATTCATACATTGGGCCAGTCGGCTGCCAGATAAACACTTCAAAAGTAACCCACATGCATAACTGCCATTGTCTCCATTGTTTCCAGGCCCGATACCCCACCAACTAAAGATAATTATAAAGTTCAACTCACTTATCATCTTTCTCATAAATATTTAGTCCCAGGGCATCCACTCCAAGCCAAAGGTCTGTTCCTTTCTTATTTTTTATCTCAAAATAGTTGATTCCATACATTTCCAGGTCTTGGGCAATCTTCAGATACTCCAACATAGCACTGTCTCTAGTTGGGGAGAACAAACATGGGCATCGTTATCAGTGTGTGCGATGTCCTCAGCAAACACTACCAGTATCTGAAACGTAAGGCAGCTGGCGTGGGAAGGGCCACCCGCTGTGTGTGCTTCAGCCGCTGGCCGTCCACGCCTGTGCCCCGGGCTGTCCTGGACCTGACCACTGACGTACTGCACATTCTCAGAGAACTCAGCTGACTCATGCTGGTTTCTCGGGACAGATTTTCCTTTTACATCGCAGTGCCAGGCACAATCTTTCTTGCTGTCTTGCCTACATGAGGCCTCAGGGGCTCCCGCTGTCCGCCTCACTAGCAGCCATGGCTTAGCCTTCGAGTTACTTCCTCCCACAAAATGTGCTTGGCTCAAACAGGAAACTCAGGACACACGTCTCTGCAGCCCCAAGTGCAAACAAGCGTGTGCGGCTGGGACAATGCACAGAATTCCTGCTGACGGCTCTGTGACAACAGAGATCCTGGCCATTTCTTATACTTAATAGCAAGTATTTCTCACTTAGGATCAATTTTTTCCATTTACACACACCTCTGAAGGCAGCCGCCTTAGAGACAATGAAGAAACCAGCACCTCTGGGACAGAAAAAAATAAGTCTGATGGCTTGTGAACAATGTTTGCCTCTGACTAAAAGGAAGTTTTAGACACAAGAAGGAAACAGCGCAGGGCCTGAAAGCTTAAACTAAGCTGATTCGTACCCCAGGCAACAACACCTGGCTTTGCTTAAGAAAAAACTCTCACCCGCCGCTCGTTACCTTTCAGCTCTGCCAGGCTGCACTGGCCTCGAGGACCCTAACTGGAGACAGGCAAAGCAGACAGGCCAGACGGGCTGTGGTCATGCAGTCAGCACTCACCTGAGCATTCCCCGGTGCTCAGCATGCCACACCTGAATCCGGTCCTCCCACTGGTCCCTGGTGAGCTTGTGCTGGTCCATGACTCTGGATTACAAAAAAAGAGAGCATAGCACCGTCCCCCCAACTTTTCAAATTTCAAGTAAAGCCACCATGCAACTGCATTTGTTTCTACTTCCTAATGTGTGGCATTTCTATTTAGGACAACCAGCAACTTGGAAGATTTAGAACCTGGGACAAGACGAACGCAGCCTTACTGGGAAATTTTTTTTAAAATGTATTTTAAGAGGTCTCTTCTTCCAAAAAGGGTAATTGATGTGACCATTAGTGAATAAAGCCAGATTTAACAGGAGCCAAATTATTATACAGGAAATTATTAGACCAGGAAAAGGGAAGCAGTCCGGCCACGAGAAGACTGCTTATGTTACAACAGCCCCAAATGACACGGTGGCTCATCCGCTCCATGAGGAACGGTCCCCTTCCTGCTGTTTCTTTATCAGACCCTGTTCAGGTGGCTCATGGTGCCTTAGGGGAGACGCTGTGCTGGGTCGGTGCCTGCTGCGGTCAGAGCGTGTGACTGCAGACACACCGATTAGGAAATGACCTGCCCCCAGCCCGAAGGAGCACTTGCCCTTGACAAACCCTGTGCTTTCTGATTGCTGCTTTACCACCAGCCTTTCCTGGGCCGGGCCGCCGGCTCACCTCTGGGGGATCAGGCGCTCGGAGCTGAGGTACCCGGACTTGTGCATTTCTTTGTTATAGTCCCCGAACTTGGCTTGTACCGCGTAGGAGCCGAGGAGCACGGCGGTCTCAGGAGGGCAGTAAATCTCATCGCTGAGGATGCCCTCCTTCACTTGGAGGAAGAACAGCTTCTGCGTGATGTCCTGGATGAGCTCCTCAGACACGTCTTCGGGTAGAACTTGGCCCTGAACTTGAACTGGAGAGGATTCTCCTTCCTGACCTCCTGGCTGACACCTGGATGACAGAGCCAAACTCTCACTATTGCGCTCAGAAGACAAAGACCTTGCCTTCCCAAACACCGATTTCTGATCACTGACTCAAAAGGGTCCTGCAGGCCAGTTTCTAGAAGATAATATTCACTCTGGAAGTCGGCTTTTTAGCATGTAAAACAAATAAGGCCAGTTAAAAAGTCCTATTACACTCCCACACTTAGCTGGGAAGTCTAGCAACAGCCACCTACTGACCCACCAAGCTACTAGCCCAGCCTTGATTCCAGGGTCAATGACAGCAATTCAGAAAATTCGAATATGGAAACACCTGCCCTGATGACCAATGAAGCGCATCTGCCACGTGGCCCAGTCTACCCTGGACCATGGAATCTGATAATTCCTCACGTCTCCCCTGTTTCACATCTCCTGTCGCCCTCCTGACTTGCTATAGTAACGTGGGAGGAAACCAGGGGTTTGGGAAATGCGACGTTTTTCAAATTGTTTACAAAAAACACATTTAGCTTATTGCTTTTCTTTATAATTGTTAATGGAATTATCCAGCCTGTAGAGCTGGAAGACAATCTACTGTGGGCTCATACAAAGCAGTAACAGGTCTTACCAAACAGCAGATAACTCATGGTTTATAAGATTAACAATCTCATTGAAGAAAACACACCTAAGGTCAACTAAAAGCTAAGCAATAACCATCCTATGCCCAGTGAGTGAACATAGCAGTAGGAGAAATGCCAGGATCTTATTTCCAACCAGTATCCCTTTAGTGGAAACTGCAACCTTTTTGTCTGTAAAAACTTTACACAACTATAAAGGAACAAAAACAAAAGACAGAGTAAGGCCACTCCGATTTCGATGTCAGTGGAGTGGACCAACACCATTCAACAAGCCTGTAAATAGTTAACTTTGACTTACCTTTTTATCAAGTTTCAACCAGGTAGGAAATCCTTTATTATCCACATACTGGAGGCCAAAGTACCACACTTCCCGAAGGCCGATGTCTTAACCACCTGTGTGAGAGAGACAGGGGAGTAAGACATCACGAGGAACTAAGAGGGCAGCAGCTAACGGGGGGCCACCATCGTGTCATGTAGTGAGGCAGTCACACCGAGCAGGCCTCGCCTGCATCGTCTGGAGTAAGCTATTACTACCCCAGGCGACTACCCCAAAGCCACGAACGATTCATTTTTAATACAAATGTGAACAGATTCGGGGTTAACGTGAACCTTACAAAAGCTTAAGATCTTATAACACCTCACTCCTACTCCTCTGTACTTCATTCTGTTTTCCTGAGTAAAGACAACCAGGTGAGTGATGGGGAACAGATAACTGGGTGCAGCCTAGGGTCCAGCAGTGAACGTGTGTCACAGGTGTGAATGTCACCTGTCAGGTGTGCCCACGTGAAAAGGGGGTTGGAAGTTACCAACGGAAGCAAAGAAGAGTTGGGCCTCTTCTGGCTGCCCGCCTCTGTCTCTCAGCCAGTTGGTCCAGGACCCTGCTTAACTAGGAATGGGGAACCAGGCAGTCCCGGAAAGGCAGGGGACAGATGGTGGCCACACTGCAGGGAAAGGGGACGGGGGCACGCTCAGCTTCACATGCCCTGGGTTGACTAGCACTCTTTAACCTCCAGAAATTTGAAATCGTGATCTAGGAAGGAAGAATTCAACTCTGGGTCAGAGTAGGGATTCCACATTTGAAAACTCCCCCCAGTCCTACGAAAAATGGCCTGTGGTCTTGGCAAGAGAAAGCCACTTGCTGTGGATACCTGCTGCTGAGTCCCACAACTCGCTGTGCGTTTGTTAAGTCCCATGACACAATGTTAGGCTTTTCGAGAAAAAGGTTAGCATTCTTCAAATATATGGCTTCTATCATATTTAAAGGAAAAGAGGAGTGAATACACTAGAAACGACACATCAGGTATCTGGAACACCTGCTTAAAATAATACCTGAAATTCCAAATAAACTCCTGCTCTGAGCCTGTCTCCTCATCCGTTGGAGGACCAGATCTTGCAAGAGCTCCAAGTGTGTTTATTACCGAGGACTGACCTGCTCGTCACGCCTCCCACTCACCCAAAACCGGGAAGGATGCACTACAACCAGGATTCCCCGTCAGGCACGGGTACGGAAGAAATGCTGACTCTTACACGGTGCTTTACTCCCAGTCTTTTATGAAACTCTATGTCTTGTTTTCACGGTAGCTGACTGTAGAGAAAGCCCATCTGCAGATGACATTTCTATGCCCAATTCTGCTAATTTCTTATTCCCACAAACCTCCATCTCATCATTTGGATATGAGACCTGCCTTGCCTTACTCTCTGGGTTGTTTCAAAGTTGCACAAGAAAGCCCCACATACACAGCAATTATTCTCTCTCCAATCTAGTCTTTCCACTTCATCCACCCAACTGCAGCCTGAGCCTGGGTCTTAACCAGCTGACGGACCTTCCCCACCCCTGCCAGACCCTTGCTGACTTTCAGGGTCACAGCTCAGATTCCTCGTCTCCATCGCCTAGGATGTGGCCAGCCCCCTTCACGGAGCACATCAAAGACTCGGAAACCATGCCATGGTCAGAATCCAGGACCTTCATGCTGTCGATCCCTGGCGCCCTGATATGCCACATGTCTTTGTGGTGTGACTCTTCCATCGCTTTCCATGATGACTGTCCTCAATGTTTCAAAGCTCTACTTCTCCCCTATGGTTTCCCCAAAACGACACAATAGAATCAAACAACCTTCCTTTTTGCAGCCCATTCTAAATCCAACCGGTACGTCCCCCCCTAAAGGGAAACCCAACATTCCTAGAAAAACGCACCTCTTCGTTCCCTCCAATGTCCTCAGCTTAACCTGAAGCCGATCCTCACCAGGGAGGCAGAATCTGAGCGGGTGTTGGTCTATTCCTTTCCCTCTGCTTCAGTGGGGTTTAAGTGGCAGGTTTTGGAAAGGAAAACGGGCAGGATGTGTCTACTTCATTCAATCTCAAACAACAGCCGGAAAATACTTTCTGATGATGGAAACAATGGCACACAGAGTCACATGGCAGAACTCCTTCCTCGGCACCTCAAAAACTTCAGCGATGGAAAAGCACCACCCAGCTCCTCCGGGAACCTGGCTCGTGTGTGGTCACTGGCCTCTGACACGCTCCATCCAGCCAGAACCCTGGACTAGAATCCAGCCACAGATAAAGCAACAGCACTGGGACCAGGGCCAGGGGCCGGTTACTGCAGAAGAAGCTTAACTAACAGCAGGGTAGAGACAAGGGGTTCGACTAACCTACAACCTATTCCTTTTAAGGACCATATTTTAGTGACTGGCAGTTGGCCCATGAATGAGCTTCCCAGACCTAGAAGGGATTCAAATGGAACAACAGAGAAAAGACAGAATCCTGCTCAGCCCACAGACCCTAAAAGATTAAGGAGAAAACATGCCCAGCTTGGCTGAGGGTTGGGGGCACGGGTCCCAGGGAGCATCCGCTGAGGACTGCCCTCTGCTCACCTGTGCAGATGAAGGAATGAACTTCTCTGCGTCATGTGCCACCTTGGAAGGATAAACAAACGGACTACCAAAAGACAAGTGTGAGTGGGGTTAAGAGGCAGTGGAGCCAGTTGTTTGACCTTAGCTAACTGTGTGACCTTGGACAATTTGCTTGCTCTCTCTGAGCCTCCATTTCCTCATTTACAACATGCAGACCTAGTCATTTTCCAGGTCTGCTCCAACTCCAACGTTCTCAGGTTACATGACATTTTCATGAGGGATACACGAAACTGAAAAAAATTAAACTAACTCTATCAGAGAGCTTTCTGATCAGGTCCCATCACTGCAGGGAGAGGGATGACACAGGGAATCCAGAATCTTTTGTCCACTACTACTTCCCTTTCTCTGGGAGGCTGGCTGAGATTTAGACAGGAAGACGACGGGAATGGTTACAGCGAGACTGGGCCTTGCTTTGTCTTCAGCATATGGACTCAGGGGACTTTGTTTTCTGGCTGGGGAAGAGTAATACAGTGCTCGAAAGGGACGGTTAATGGGAGCCTAATGAGCTTTGGAATTAATTGGATGCAGAGCGTATCAAAACCTGGCATGTTGGCTGGATTTATGTGTTTACATTTTTTAAATAACCTATCTACTGAGTTCAGGGTCCATTTGTGTATATCTGTTAATCCATAGCTCCACTACTGCTGAGCAGCTAATCTAGTACTAGAAAAACACCTGGCTGGAAACCAATGCACACACCAAATAGATACAATTATTCAGCATTTAGGGATATGTGGAGCTCTGTCAACGTGGTACCCTGGACGGAGAAGCTGAGATACTCTCGTGAAGTGTGCAGCTCAGTGCCTAGCACATAAGCATGCAGTTAGAAAAGAGTGTGTGGAAACGAAACACAGGAGGAAGGCACCAAGGCAGGACTCTCTCTCTCCCTCCTCTCTGTCTGTCTCCCCTCCCTCCCTTTCCAAGGCCCCCAAGTAGCAGAAACAAGGGTCTTGTTAGAAACAATGGCACCTGTATCTTTCAGCGTAAGTACTGCCAACTCTTATTTAATCGTCTCTTCACACAACCTCTGAAAAGCAACATGTGAAGGAAATATGGACGGTGGAGACAAGGGAAGCTACATGATTTATACACCAAAATTATAACTGTCCTAAGATACAGCTGCCCATCTCTGCTTTAAATAAAGTGCTCGAGGCAGCATCATTTCCAGACAAGGACTCTCCATGAGCGAGGGACACGGTGACTGCAGGCAGAGCTAATCAGCACCTGGGACTCCAACCCCATCTGTGTTCTAACTGCTGTGCTGCCTGGGGCTCAGCCGGCTCCACTGAACCTACCCTGTGTCCCCGAGGATAAGACCTGGCCGGACCACCAGCTCTAATGGGTCTTTTGGAGCAAAAATTAATATAAGACCCGATTTTATATTATGTAATATAAGACCGGGTCTAATACAATATAATATAATACCGGGTTTTATATTAATTTTTGCTCCAAAAGACGCCTTAGAGCTGATGGTCCGGGTAGGTCTTATTTTTGGGAAAACAGGGTATTTCAGGATTACCTTTTAGGAGAAACCTTTAGAATCTCACCTTAAGTCCAGCCCCACCCAGAACAGTCAACGTCTTTGTCCTTATTGGGTGAGGCAGAGCCAGGAAATGCCCTCAAAACCAGAGCGCAGGGAGAGCCAGGGACAGCTGGAGGTGCGCTACGCCCTGTCACCTGGGCAGTTCTCACAGGTGCTGCTCCCAGGACAGGGCTAGGGCAGGGAGCACCCACCAAGCACAGGGAACTCACCTACAGCTTCTCGATTTGCTAAAATCCCACCTCCCAGCTTTCCCAACCAGCGCCCACTCCCATTTCCAGGTTTGGTGCTAAGTGGCAGGAACACCGGGAAGACAGGTATGGCTCAAGTGACTTGTAGACTCACATCTGGTCCTGCTCCTATCGGCCCTCAGCCCGAGCAGAATTTACTTAGCCCAGAAAGTAGATCTCGTTCTCTCTGAAGCTTGGAACTGTCCCATGAAGAACTATCCCAGCCTTCACGGCGAGTCCATGTTCTTATTAAAACGCTGTGCATTCATCTTCAGGTTGCAAGAAGAAATCCACAGGAGCAGGAATGTGCTCCATGCTGCCCAGCTCAGGGACAAGTGTCTGCTGCCACCTGAGCGAGCGCACAGCTGGAGAAAGAGCCAGGGAGAGGCGGAGCCCAGATCTCGTGGCCTGTTCCCTCGGGCAGCATCGGACCCCCACTGCATTCCAGCCCGCAGAGCAGATAGCAAGAAAAAGCCAGGGTGACCATGAAGACCCCCCCCGGGGTGGGTAGGCAGTCCGAGCTTTGGATGCGACTTTGTGCTGATGGAGACTTTAGAGCATCCCCTGATTTCCCCCTCAGGGGGCGGTGAACATGGGCCAGCCCTGGAGTGTTCACACAATTGAACCCCAATGGCAGGGAAAAATGGTCTGCTCTACAAAGAAAAGCAGGCAGCAAACCAAGGAATATGCTTACTTAGCAAACAAAATGAGTCGGATGTTGCAAACGTTTTTTTCTAAATGGCAATTCTCACTCGCAAGTTCACAGAGACCAACCTGATCAAAAAGCTGTTTTCCTGTGGTGTTCGGCTGGATGGCGAACTCCAGCTCCGCGTCCATGGTGGTGACTCGGACATTGATCTGGAAGACGGAAGAAAACAAATTCCACTTAACTGAGTGTCCTTTTCGCTTCAGAATCCGTGACTTCCACATAAGCTCCCGACTACCGGGCAGTATGGCAAGAGTATGTTCCTCTGCAACGTCCACTGTCACGCGGGTCACCACACACCCCCGCTGACAATGAGGCAGCTGATGAGACAGCACGTGCACACAGTCTGGATTCAAATGTACGCCCTCTTTCTTTAGTGAAGCACATTCACACTTAGGTCTAAGCTTTGGTAACTGTTGGCGTGTTTTCCACACACCATCTCGTGCTGACCCTTACAAGAGCCAAGTGACCAGTGGGGAGGCAAGCCTGCCCCGAGAACTCAGACCAAGGCCGTCAGAGAAAGGAAGAGAGAAGGATCTATAGACCAGAATGTTTGCGGCAACATTAGAAACCATCTAAATGGTGAAGAGGAAAATGGTTCAATGGCTGGATACATCAAAGAGGACAGAATAGCACACAGTGATTTGAAATGGTAATTATGAAGATAGTAGAAACATGGAAAATTGCTTCAAATTAAAAATGACAAGCAAAATGGTATGTACCCTATCAATGCAAATATGTGAGATCCATCTGGACAAAAGATGATCTTAAAATGCAAAAATGGAAGAATTATTAGGATGGTAAGATCACAGAGAATTGAAGTGGTGGTGATGGGAAGGCCTTAAAAAATATGTCTCTACTGTTGGAACATAGCTGTTTTAAAAAATTGTATTTTGAGGTAGTTTTCAAATTTTCAGTAGAGAAAACCAAGATTTACTACCATATGAGAGCCACACAAATCGCCTTTCTATCACTGTCCCAAAGGAAAATATTAAGAAATGCCTGCTTCTCCCCATTTTATAACAAGTGAAGTAGACAGATGGCTGGAGAGACCCGTCCTGAGTGCTCCTAACACAGACGCTAATGTAACAAAGGCAGATGAACGGCACTGATACTTAGCCACAGAGGTCTAAGTATCCAGCCAGGGCACGGCACACACGCATTCACGACAGCATGTCTTAGCTCTGACTTCAGGAACAAAATCAGTCTTTGCAAATCAACACTCAAGGCTCAGACACACACCCAGTACGTCTTAAAGGTTCTCTGACGGATATTAGGGCATAGAGAAGGGAGGCATAATTTTCCGGAGTCAAAAAAGTTTCCCCTCCAATCTCTACAAATTAAAAAACTAAAGGTTGCTGAGAAGCAAGACTGGGCATACTTTAAATTCTTCAATTATTTTAAAATATAAAAATCTAAGTTTCTTTCTTTTCCTGTTGGCAATATTTTAAATCACAAAATAGCTGTTATGAAGCTTAAAGCAAGTATCTCTGTTAACTATGGTTACGAGGGCACATATTAGAGATGTGAAAAGCAGCCCCACAGTTGAATATTCCAGTAACAACGCAGCTCTAAATCACTGACAAATAAGGCCACAATGAGTATCACACTCAAAACTAAGCAAGGGGTGGCTGGTTAGCTCAGAGCGAGGCGCTCTTAACACCAAGGTTGCCAGTTCAAACCCACATGGACCATTGTGAGCTGCGCCCTCCACAACTAGATTGAAATAACTACTTGAGTTGGAGCTGATGGGTCCTGGAAAAACACACTTAAAATAAAGTTAAAACAACAAACAAAAAATACAACAAACCTAAAGCGGGGGTGGGAGGGGCGCAGCTAACAAATACAGGACCTCAGATATGCTTTTCTTTCTCTATTCCTTACTGATTCAGAAACTGAAACACCAAGTAATGCACCAAATGCCACTAACCTGGTGACAAGTACAAAATACCAGAATCCATGTATAGATTTCAGACTCTAAATTTCAAACCTTGATCACTTCTAAATTTGAGACAGTGAGAAAAATGTCACCTCCTGAAATCAAAGCTAATAATTAACGTTAAAAGGTGACCATCACACCATTTTTGCAAACTGATTAACGGAAATTTAGAAAATAACTACTTTAAGATTCGTATTTGACTCAAAGTTCACACAACTCTTTGAAAAAGCAAATAATCAGTAAAAACTTTCCTGAGCTTGGACATAAGCCAGTAAGTAATATATAGAAAGTGAACTTCTTAAAAATTACACGTATCGTAGTGAGGTCTGCACAGCCTGTATAAACTATACCTCCCATCACAAGGACTGAATCTGACCACCCGCAGTTCCAACACAAGCCATTTTGCTACGATTTTTGTTGGTCTGGCCTTTCCAGAACTTTTCATGTGCTCCAACAACCAAGGGCAATCTGAAGTCTGGTACATAACCTCAAACAAAGATGGCAAGGCTCAAGATCAGTGAATTCTTCCGCCATTGCAGTAACAAGTACTAAGATTGGGAGAGGCAACAGGAAGCAAAGAGTTCGGTCCACAGGCCCTGTCAAAAGCAGTAATTCCCAGTTTTGATTTTGGGACACATCAGAATATTTATTTTCAGAAACCCCTCTAAAATCACGAAATTAAGTTAATTTTAATCAATATGTATATACTCATATATAGTGCATGTTCTACAATCTTTTTTCTGATATTAACTGTCAAATATACATTACTCTGGATATTGATTTTCTGACAAACATATCTATATATATATTTTAAATCTCAACATATTCCTACTTTTAAGATACTTGTTTAATTTATATAAAGTCATCTCATTCCATGGGAAATAACCCTTGTTTTTCCATTTTCTTTTCCACATCTGCTTTAAATTGTCTATCATTTATATACGTCTGTATTTATTTCTGCACATCAGGGTTCTTCTTAGTGGTTTTCTGTATCCAGAAACTCTTGCACTATTCTGGTCATACATTAAGTATGTGTTTTGCTGTGGAAGGTTTGTTTGGTACCAGGCTGGATCCCAGAAAAGTTACATTGCTTAACTTTTAGGTTGGTGCCAAAGTAATTGCAGTCTTTTGCATTTATTTTTAACCTTGTAAACCGCAATTACTTTTGCACCAACCTAATAAATATCTTGTTCCCAGTACTTTTTTATTGCTTGATTTCCAGCTTAACTTTAATCCGTATATGTGTATATCAGGTAAGTGCATGCTGTACTACAATCTTGATACAGAGGTTGAGAAGGGAGAGCTCATGAAAGGTACACACGTGCGTGAACGGCATATTAATGACCAATGGACAAAGGGAGTGTGTATGTCACCTGAATAGTCACTACCCTCCCAGTTTGTCACCGGAGGCGCCACTGGCATTCATTCATTCTGCAGGATTAGCTCAAGTGCCGCACAATGTTTAGCATCCCTGAGCCCACCTCCTTACCACAGGTGTCTCCATCATGGGGCCTCCAACAGCAGCCCCCCCCACACTGCCAAATGCTCTCTGGCAGAAAGGGGAGGCCCCTCCCCAGATGAAGGACCAGGCTGGCGCTGCCTTAACCAAGAGAATGGTCCACAGTCCCATGTTTAAAAAGACTATTAAAATCATTTTCAATTTTATGGATGTTTCATGTGCTGAGAAACAGCATAAACTTTTACCCAAGTTTAAAATGAAATATTTAGGGGTGGCTGGATGGCTCAGTTGGTTAGAGCGTGAGTTCTGAACAACAGGGTTGCTGGTTCAATTCCCGCATGGGCCAGTGAGCTGCACCCTCCACAAGATTGAAGGACAATGATGGAGCTGATGGGCCCTGGAGAAACACACTGTTCCCCAATATTCCCCAATAAAATTTATTTAAAAAAAAATAAAATGAAACATTTACCCAGATGACAGGACCATTTATACATGTTTTGGTCTACTTATCCAGGGGCTTTAAAAGAAATCGGGCTTCAGCAATTAAAGAAACATACCTAAATCCCAACTCTCGTTTTTAGGACCTTTGTTGTCAGCTTCCCGTGGTAAACAAATGTTTTCAGTGAACCCCAGCACTTGGATGAAAGCTGGGACTCGTAGGGCAACGATGCCACGGGAACAAAGAGGGATTATACGGTTACGCACAATAAATGTGAGGAAGGTCCCACAAAAAGCCGGAGGCCCATGGGCTGAAACACACCACCACACACACCCAGACCACGTGCACAGACTGGAGAAAAGAACGTACGCTTTGCAGTTTTTATCGTCTTGGTATTTCCCCCTAACTACACACTTTTATCAAAGGCAGTATTTGCTGAAGGCAGCAAAATCCCATACTGACGTGTGGCAGAGGTATGTGTACAGAGGATGCAGTTAGTCATTTCAAATGTACACCCCAAAAGCAGTGTTACACACACACAAAGAACCGCGTATGTGGTTGAAGGTGTAGATAACAATTCATGCCTCCCTTCCAAATGCTCCTCTATTTGAAGCTAAGACACAAAGCCATAGTGCGAGTTCTAAAACGTTAGAACACATAAGGAACAGATATAATCAGACTGCACTATTTATAATGGGATTTCATAAATACATTTAGATATGGTAGTTAAGTCAGCACTCTACTGATTAAAAACGAGGTCCTTCTATAGCTACATGCTATGTCAGAATTTCAGAGTAAGATGGCGTATTTTAGGCACAAGTCAGGAAAACTCAGTACTGAAGATGCCTCAACCCCTCAAGGAAAATGAGGTTCTGATGACCACATGTGTGTTTTTCACACTGACCATATTTAGCAGAAAAATCTTTTTTGCCCCACATACCGTGTGTTTCCCCAAAAATAAGACCTAGCCAGAAAATCAGCTCTAATGCATCTTTTGGAGCAAAAATTAATATAAGACCTGGTCTATATTATATATTATTGTATTAATTGTATTGTATTACATATTATAATTATATACATTATACATATTATATTACGTATTATATACAAAAATTGTATTTGCTGTTCTCATTAGGGGGTAGCTCAGCTCAACACTACCACACTGCATGCAGCTGGTGGGCACCTTCCATCCTCTGAGGCTCCTCACTCTACAAACCCCAATCAGATGCCTCCTGGGGTCACTGTGGACAGGGGAGTCAACCCTCTCCAGCCCTCGAGCCACTTAGTACGTGGATATGGGCCTCACACAGCTGTCACACACAGGGTTGGGACTAACCGTTAGACTCCCTGGAGCAGCTTTTCAAACACTTGAGTTTCTGGGCCATGGCCCAACAACCTGTGTTTTTCAAAGCCACTCAAGTGATTTTGAGGACCAGCTGAATTCACAGCTCACTGAATAGCGAGCGAGCAAGAGCACTGACAGCCAGGGGAGGCCTGAGATCCAGACTTGGCCCTGTGACCTACTGGGCACCTCAAGCTGATGACTCCCCTCCCTGGGCCTCAGCCCCCTTCTCTGTACAAAGGTCTGGACTAGGTGCCCTTTCCAGCTCTGAAACGTTATAGGTCTCAAGTCCGGAGGGGCAAGGTGAGATGATCAGAGCAAGAGCTGACTCCTTCCTAGAGGGATGCACGCAGATGGGACTGGCAGGGCCACGAGAAAGAAAATAACTAACTATGGAATACTATTACATGCTGGCCAGGAGATTGTTTGCACAGACAAAAGATCACACCTGTTTTCACATTTCCTGGACGGGAGAGTGCAGCTCTCCTGCAGGACACACAGTAATACAGGTTTTATTGCTCCAATGCAATCAGCACCTCTCTCCAATAAAAAAATAGAATCAAAGGCATTAAACCCCAATCTTCTAAAAATAAGCTCAGTAACAATTCACCCACTAAATGGAATCAGTCTGTTGTCCCCTCTGCTCATTCCCTCAAGTAGCTGAGTAGTTGTGAGCACACACAGGCCTGATCGAATAGCGGTGGCCAGGGTCCCCTGCCCCAAGGGGCCCCCAGTCTGAAGGTGACTTTCCCACTCACTTGTAAAATGCAGTTCGTAATTGGAAAAATTCTATCTACAGGGGATCTTCCAACTTTAACATTCTGTAACTTAAAAATGATTTCAGTGCCTTCTGATCCAAGTCAGTGGCTGCCTAGTGCTCTGCACAACTACCTGAATGTAAAGGGAGAGTGACAGATGACTCACGCACGGCAGGGAGGGGGCACAGGGGTGCAAGGTATGATCCAAAACTACGGCGAATGTTTAGATTAAAAAGTATATTACAGTAAAAGACACATTGCCATTAATCCCCCCTCACTTCGAACACACTTATCCCATCGTTCTTGCCACTTTCTGAAGCAGTTCTGGAAGTCCTCTTTTGTGTCTTTAGTTGCACTGTTGCACGATGTCCCGAATCGATTCAAAACGTTTGCTTTTCACGGTCATTTTGACCTTGGGGAAGAGCCAGAAGTCGCATGGTGCCAGACCCAGTGAATAAAGTGGATGAGGACACACCGTAATGTTTTTGATAGAAAGTGCCGTATCAGAAGCGATGTGTGACATGGAGCCTTTCCTGTTTTGATCACAAAATACAGTGAATGCTGCTGCCAAGTGCCATCCAACGGAAAGGCAGGGATCTTCAATATGGGAAGCGGCATGTCGAACCTTAGTAACAGTGTGTGACAAGTTTCAACTTGTTCAGTGTAGTCAGTTGGGTGTGAGCTACGGTTGAGAGAAGCAGGGTTTTAAAGTGTGCCGTAAATCATCCTCCATCATGACAACACATCACTTCTGGCACGGCAATTTCTGTCAAATAAAAACATTATGGTATGCCTTCGTCTACCTTATTCACCACATCTGGCACCGTGTGACTTCTGGCTCTTCCCCAAAGTCAAAATGTTTCAGGACATCGACGCAACTAAAGACACTCAGGAAAAGAGGACTTCCAGAACTGCTTCAGAAAGTGGCAAGAACGATGGGATAAGTGTGTTCGAAGGGAGGGTGAGTATTTTGAAGGGGATTAAGGGCAATGTGTCTTTTACTGTAATAAATTTGTTTTTATTTAAACACTCACCTTATTGTTTCATCATGCCTGCCTCCCATTTTGAGGTCACAGAAGTTAAGGTTCCCTGTTTCTTTTTTCTTTAACTGAAAGGCTTTTGAGTCTTTGCTGTGTTAATGCAAACTGTAAAATCCCAGGATGGGGCCAGTCTAAGCTTCCCAGATTGTTCTGCCCACAGAGGTTTCTTTGCCACGGGATATCCCAAAGGACCAGTATTTTTCAGAATACACTTTGGAAAACATTTTTTTAGTCTACCCAGGTTAATTTTATCAAAATAGTATATTTAAAATGCCTCCTAAGAGCTTGAGAAACGTAAAAAAAGTCATTCAGTTAACAATGAAATATTATATCTTACTTCTAATCCACATTGACTGAATTTTTGCTGCCAAATTATCTCCATTATTTCCCTCATTTTAGTAAATAAATAAATATTTGTCAGTATTTCCTTTGGGAAGTGTCCATTTCCTCCTGAAACACTCATGTAAACTTGGTTTAAGATTATATCTCCAATCACACTTTTTACAGAATAAATTCAAACTATACTAAAGACCAAGACAGTAGGGAAAAAATTCAAGACCAATTCCTCCCAAACTTCACAGACGAGCAACCGTGTACATCTTTAGACAAAGCGACCAGGCTTCATTTTAGTAGCCAGAACACTGCAGGGGGGAAAGTCTGCAGTAATTTTCCGATGTACTCACTCGAGAATCAGGAAAACCATTTGAAATAGAAATTCCAATGGTAACATTTGAACGTTGGAATTTCAGTCAGTGGATTCGTGATAACAGATTAATCCCTATATCATCACACCTGCATTTACTCAAAAATTAGTCCGAGTCGACTATCCAAGCACCACCGAGATTACATTGAGAGCTTGACCTTTCTTAATCATTTCAAATGTCAACGCTGTTTTCCAACATTCCAGCCCTCTTCCGAAGGTGCCACTTCAGCAACTTCTAACAGTTTTCAAATATTTGGATAAGACCTTTCGAGTACTTAGAAAAGCTCTGATAGGAAGTAGATACAGTAAACTTTCTCCCACAAAAGAGGGAAGAAAAGCAGGGGAGTACGGCAAGGAGAACTTCTCACAACTGATAATAAATGAATTATAAAAGCTTTTTCAGATGCTAGTTTGGTTCCCTTAATGGAAAAATTATAGACACAATACTGTATTTTGGTTTTCATGTTGAGTCATTACGTACTCCCTTTTTATAACAGCTTTGTTGAAATATAATTTGCAACCATAAAATCTGCCCATTTGAAATGTGCAATTCAGTGTTTTTTAGCATATTTACAGTCATGCAACCAATACCACTATGTAATTTTAGAACATTTCTTCATCCCAAAAAGAAACCCCAGGCCCATGTTCCCCCCTTCTACCCTACCCTGGCAACCACAAATCTACTTTCTATTCTGGACTTTTCATATAAACAGAATCATATAACATGTGGTCTTTTGTGACTTGCTGCTGTCACTTAGCATGTTTTAAAGATTAATATCAGCACTTCATTCCTTTTTCATTGCCAAATAATATTCTGGATGTATCACTTTTATCTACGGACCACTTTTGAACTAGACTATGGTCAATTTGGTATTCAAATTAATAAGGATAAAATAATTTTAGGCGGAAACAAGGATGAAAGAAAATAAAAATTTAAAAATTAAAATTCAATTGAAGTTTACTGTGTTTAAGTTGTAAATGAAAAAACTACTCTATGTGCTCAGGAAGAAGGCACCAGCTGCCAAACAAACTAAAGCGAACACAGCAGAAAACACGACTCCAACACACCCACGCCTGCTCCATGCTCTCCTGAAGCCAGAAGTAATTTTAGCCGTCATGAATTCTAGACGGACGACTTCTTCACTGCAGAGGAGGAAACGGCACTGGGGAGCAGAGGTGAGTGCCCAGGCTCTTGTTCAGCGTTCTCCCAAGCAAAGTGTGTTCTTTCCTTAAGTTTTAAGCAGGGACTGAGCCTTCTTTTATACATTTAACTGTGATGGTGCCAAGAATGCCAATTCTGGCCCTCAATTTAAATACCAAAAAAACACCAAATATTTAACTGATCGCTGCCTATATATTTTCCGTTTCCCTGGATTAATTTACATGCCTCCGGAGCCCTGTTCACTGCTGCACAAGGAAACAATCCCAGCCAGGTTTTCTGAAGACTGGTGTCCCTGGGTAATCACTCAGGAAATACGGTCAGCCACACCTTATATGCCATTCCCTGGGCCCTCAGTGCTCTTCTAAGGCAGTGGTTTTCTAACTTGAACAAGCAAAATCATCACATGGAGAGCTTGCAGAAACAGTTTCCCGGGGCCGATTTGGATTCAGGAGGTTGGAATGGGGCCCCCATCAAGCCACAGCTCCCCTCAGGACAGCCACTGCTCTCGGGGAAAGAGGCAGCATCCTGAACAGGCAAAAGCCCCCAACTCCTTTTGGCAAGATGACTGTATTTACTGCTACTCTTTATACTCCATTAGGTGAAAACCCTTTCGCTACAGTGTCATTCATTAGTACTGGAGTACAGCCTCAACTCCCAGAGGCGGGTTTTTCTTAATGAAACTCTGGGCCCGTGTCAGCAGCCTCTCTGGGTCCTGGTCTCCTTATCTTTGAGAGAGGTGAACATCAGTATCTAGGAACAATACTCCAACTCATTAAATCATATTAGCTATGACACACCGTGGCCACTTTTCACAAACACTGGCTAACAAATAACCAACCTCTGTAAAACCTCACCAACAACCTAGCAAACCTTAATCACCTTGGTGTAGAAATGCAGACAGCTGACTTCAGCCAAGGAAGGCAATCGTGGAAAGCCCCAAGGCAAGTGGGTGTTCTGTGGTTTAGCTCTTCTCCCTCCACATCACCAACGTTTTTAGGGGGTTACAGCAATGGCTACTATTTAATGATAACTTTGTTTCTATGACATAGAATGAATGTTTGTCTTCGTGAAATGTGCAGTGCTGCTCCCAGTGACACTGTTTATATAAATGACATTACATAAAAGCAGTTGCCTTTGACAATCCAATGACCATATTTTACATTGTTAGAGTGTCTAATAAGCATATAGTCATACGTATCCACCTTTTATACAAGAAAGGCGGTCCACAAACCACCCTGTTGTATATACACAATTCTTTGAAGGATAGAGACGCCAAAATAAAAACCAGTACGTCACTCTGGGAAGGTATTTAACAAAATATCAAAACATTATTGTACAGACAGAAGACAAGTAAAATAGAAATGGAGTCCTTAAAACACAATTTGTCATTACATGGAGCCAAGTCCATGTTAACACGATACTGCACTGGCAAAGACACGAGATGCACTCATCCGTCAGCATCTGGGAGGCCGCGGTCCTTCTCTCAAAGGTTCCCACCACAAGCAGTGGTCACATATCATCATGTGCCCAAAGCAGACTGGGCTCCAAGTGAGACAAGCCAGGGATACATGTTTAACCTCTAGTTCTTCACACCAGACTTCCTGAGGTTTACTGACCTTTCGAAAAGGTGAAAATAACAGTATAAAGATTCTTACTAATAAATTAGCCGTACAGCAAATCTGTAAACTAATGGATAATGACTTATAAAATTACTAGTCCTTTCTTTCAAGCTCCTTTGTATCTTAAGTTTAAATTATACCCAATCACATAATTTTATATATTGTCTTCTCTTTCAAGGTAAAGAAGAAATTGAGAGTGAAGATGCAGCAACTGGCTGGTCAGGCTTAGGAAAATTTTCAGATGCCAAAGAAAACTTGTCATCTAGACCCACAAATCTTGTAAAAAGTCTGTGGAGTTAAATATAACAAAAATTGTCAGGCAATTCAGGAAAAATTCCATGAATCATTTTGTCCATAGCACAACAAACCAATAAAGACAGGTGGGTAGAAAACTCACATTCTGATAAAGTTTTCATGTAATTATGTAATAGTAGGATGATCGTCTAGTCTTTTATTGCCCAGTAATGGGAATAATAAAAGCATCAAATGTGAAAGCTGACAAGAGTCCACTTCTGACAACTCCTGGGAGGTCAAAGTGCTGCTGGCCCATAGGTTCGCAGCTGTTCCTAGAACTTTCCTAGAAATCACGAATGGGCGGTCACGCTATTTCCCAGCATAAGAAGCCCTGAAAGTCACGAGGACTGGGTGCTGCCAGTGTGAGCTGCTCTCTGGTCCCCTGGCGCCCACCAGAGCCTCACATAACCACCCCTATGATGGACAGGACAATTCAGGCTAGGATACAGGTGGACTGTTGCTGACAGTTAATGGAATGACTCTAAATGCCCTGGCGGTAGTAGCACCATCTATGAAGACACAAAATTAACCCCCCACCACCTAGCGCCTCAGGCTGTCATTATCCTTCTGGACTAAAACAGTCCTGCCTGCCCTCCCATTCCTTCTAGATGGAGGTGTAAAAAGGCAGTCATTGGGGAGTGTTTGACTAAGATGCTAACTACTAATGAAAAGCAAGCTCCGAACTACAGAGTTCAACGTCAGATGAGTCAACTGAACTCTTATAAACCAAGCAGTTGTTAGTTTCCCCGTTCAGTTTAAGCCTGGTCCTTCTGTATTTGGTTTTAGGAAATGTGAGCATAAACCCTAACTTGGAGGAACGGGGGCAGGTGTGCCAGGCCCTCCTCAGCCCCGTATCCCAAGAGGGACACTGACGTCATTTAACAGAGAATTCAATATCACTTCAAGGAATTTTGACAGTAACTTTATCACGAAAATTAACTACACACCCCTCACCTTCTTTTCTAAACTGCTCTCCTCCACCACCTTTAGGCTAAGCTTACAACTCAAAAGCTAAATTCTCAATATGCAGTAGATAACAACACGGCAGTATGTGAACATGAAAGCTGGGGCTTGGAACTTCCAAGGAACATTTCCTTCAGGTATGTTATGTTACGTTTTATGGATAGAGAGGCCAAAATAAAAATGTAACATTACGTTCCATTTTATATCATTTTTATGTTATCTAAATGGATGTAAGTAGAACAATTAAAATACTGACAAGGTGTAACTATTTTCTAAGGTGAGTAAATGGATTTGGTGGCTTGGTGAGAGGTGTAAAGTTACCCTAGTCTGACTACCTTCTTTTAAAGACTGAGGAAACTGAGGCCCAGAAAGGTCTACATAACTTTCTCAACTTCTGGTAATCAGCTCCTAAGAATATTTATACTTGGATAGCTCTTAAATGTTATTTCTCAAGTTGTATCTTTCAATATAATCAATGGTTTTAAACTTTTGAAGTTTAAATTTCCGAATTCCAAGGTGAAAAATTACATAAAATTATGTATAAGAAGGAAGTGCCCAGATCAACTAACATATATCCCAGAATTTCAAGAGCATGTAATGAAATCCCAAGTCTTTCTAAATAGCTCTTTTTGCCTCTTAAAGTAAGCCACTTCCTGCCCCCAAGACCCACTTCCTGTTAGCCTCCTCTGCTTCACAATACAAAAAAGCACAATACAAAAAGCGGACAAAGCAGCCCTGTTTGTACTCATTACAACCGGAGAAAATCACGACCTTAGAGCTAGAAGGGAACTTTATGAACAGTCACATTAAAAAGAGGGTCAGTTCCCTCGACTAGAAAACCGGATTGGGAACACTTTGTACTGAGCCCTCCGCACGGATCATGGACGCTTTTGGAAGGAGGAAACTGAGGCACTAAGAAACTGCTTCCGAGTGTCTGACAAATAAAAGGATCAGCACTCTCGGCACCCAAGTGCCAAGTCTGTGCTGCGGAGTAACACTGGTAGGCATTTTCTTATCTACCCACGTGAAAAATAGCATTTCTGATACCCATTAATGTCCATTTTTCAGCTCCTTCTTTTTGTGTCTATAAGTAGAATTGACTTGTACACTGGGAATGACATATACTGGTAATTTTAACATGGGAACTAAACTAGAATGCTTAGACACCACTTTACATAGGAGAGGGAAAGAAATAATCAAAGAATGCTACACTCTGCGAAAGAAACTATTCCGTTTCAGAAACACCAATGATCTACATCCGTGTTCTTTCCCCACCTCAAGGCAGGCAAAGTAAGTTATCATTTGAGGTTGCTTTCTCCTTATCTAATAAACTTGTTTCTGTAACATGTGATTTCAGTTTTACTAGATGTGTCACACATACTTCAGCACCAATTTAGTTCACTGAAAAGTGAGGTTAATTATATCCACAAACTTAGGATCCCATAAAAGAGAAAAAAGTAAGGGACTGGGCCAAGCAAGATGGCTATCACATGCCACAGTGGTTTTCATTCCAGGCTCGTAAGACACAGAAATTAAAGACCTATAGACTAAACTTCATTACCCACCGGGAATGCACTATTTTCTTTGTAAATGTAGAAGTCTGTCAAGAGCCTTTCCTTTCTAATCTAGTGGGGGAAGGAGAGAGCCGGTGAGAGAATGAAAATGTCAAAACAACGTAATTCCTTTGGTAACCTATTGTTTTAGGAAAGGACAGAGAAACAAACCATACTTAAATCTTGTGCCATTTCTGATATAAATCTTTGCCCCTAGTTAAGATCACATGTGCAGTAATATTTTGCAGTGTTAAAGAACATTTCTCTTATAAGAAGAGATGTATTTGAACTTGACCAAGTGTTTACTTTTGTCATCTATCAAAAATAGAGTAAGACCCAAATAGTTTTTTAATCCAAACTAAAGGAGTAAACTTACAAAATTTGCTTGAATAAGCAATGTCCATAAAACTTGTGCTTTTAAACCACCCTGTGTTTCTGAAATTATACTAAGTTGGAAAAAAAAAAACTTCTTTAATTTATACTTTGTCACAATCAAGTATGTTACATGGGAATGAGATTACAATTATGTTCATAATTACTTGATGGGAGCAAGAAGACCCAGCATGTACTTTATAATCCTGTCCCCCATCCCTCCCCCCCCATCCTGCTACTCCCGGGGCTCTGGTCTGCTGCCTTTCCTTCAGGTCGGTCCTACCTCCTCCCACCCGGCCCCCCGCGGCCGCAGCGCCAGCGTAGACCCCATGCACACTGAACTCTGAAAATGGCTGCATGAAATTGCACTCAGTAAGGCCCCATTTATTACGCTCAGTTCCAATTCTCAGCTCTGAGAATGCAGCTATTGAGACAATGACCTATTTCCAGCTGGGTCACAGCACTCTCCCCCCTCCCCCACGAAAAACAATCGTGGGAATGCAGAGTAAGAGTGGGACTAGTTGGGAACAGACAGTTCTGTGTTTCCAAGTCAACTGCAATTCTGACTAGCGATCTCCTTTAATAAAATATTATGTGGAGGGCAAGATGGTCCAGGTGGGATTTAATCACTCCTTCACTGATCAGCACACAAAAGGTCTCCCAAGAAACGGGTTCCACCCCAGGAGTCCTAGGAGAGCGCTCACCAGGACCCAGGACCCAGCCGCGGGCGGGGCAGGCCCCCTGGAGCCAGTCCCAGCTCTTCGTGCAGGACTCCAGACCCCAGGGGACGGAGACGTCCGTTTCTATTGGCCCTCTCACGAGACTCAAGCATTTGGTGATTTGGAATCAAAACAGCATCTTTCCCTTTCACCCTTACAATGTGCTTTTAAAACAAACTTTTTATTTTGGAAAATTTGAAACATTCACAAAAGTCGAGAAAACAGTACAATGAGCCCCCATGTACTTTTCATCTAGCTCTGACAATTAACTTTCTAGCATTCTTGAATCATCTACTTTTTCCACCAGTTTTTTTTTTAATTGTTGGCAAACTTTAAGGCCATTATATGTATCATTTCACTTGTGAACGCTTCAGTTTGTAGTCCTATAGGACTTTACACACACACACACACACACACACACACACACACACCCTACCACTATCATTTCCAACATAATTAAAAACTATTCCTTAATAAAGTTCAATCAATATTCAATTTTCCCCCATTGCCTCAAAAATATCTTTTTACAGTTGATTTGTCCAAATCTGTTATGTACTTTGCAGCCTGTCTTCACACCGTATTTCCAAACTGCCCTGTTTGGCTAGTTTTTTAATAAACATCAAGTGTTCCCCACCCTGTTTGTCTCCCCATCTAAGTCCCACTTACTAGTCTCACCCGAATAGCAATGTATTATGTAAGCAGATACTTGAACAAGCAGCAGCATCCATAATTATTTAACCAAGGCAATGAAACACTTTAATAAGAATACTATACTAATATACATAATATTTGCATAAAGAGGTGGTGGTTCTAATCTAATATTTATGTTCTACGCTTTCGCCAACTGATCTGTGGTTCAATTGGCTCTTTAAAAACATAAGGAACAGGTTGGATATCCTTCTAAGACGTGTTTTACAAGAAATCTATAGAGGCAGTGATGGTGCAGTAGGCAAATTATTCAAAAAGAACAAATTTCTCTGAACCTCAGAGCCTGAGAAATGATGGAAGAATTTAAGTGGGATGGCAATTGATGACATGCTTATCACCAAACATATTTGCAAACAAGTTCTTGGAGAAATGTCATCCTGGCTCATTGTCCAATGCAAGAGTGATTGATCCAAAAACAAAAAACAGATTCAGAAGTCACTCTGCCCAGTGGTTTCAACTCTTCACCCAAGGAAGAGTGAGTGAAAGAGTAAGTGCTTTTGCCTCGTGGCAAAACCTGGATGGAAACTGACACAGGTCCCCCATCATGCCCCAACACTGTATTAACTGTTTGCAAGTAGGTGTTTTCCCCTCTTTAGTCACTAATGTATTCCCAGGACCTAAAAACCTGACACATAGTAGGTACTCTATTTGTTGAACGAACGGATGAATTTTGTGGAGGGATGTGGGTGGTTTTCATTGTAGTAGCAAAGGACAAAAAGTAGGGTAAAATTTATTGCATTATTAGGCTAAGTCAGGAAAAAAAAAATGCCCATCGTGAGACATGACAGTTGATTTAATCAGATTAAAATGTCGTAGTTATAAGCAGTTCTACATGTACTCTGCCCTCCGTGGTGAGGGAGAAGAGAGCCAGGCACAGGGCCAGGAGCGTCCCAGGGCTGTCCCTGCCCTGGCGGCCTCATCAGAACCTCCAAGGTAGGTCCCGGGATCTTGGTCCCAGGTGAGGAAGCAGGGCCGAGGCTGAGAAGCTCGCCCACGAGCACCCACTAAGAGGGGGCACGTTTACCCACTTGGTCACCCTCTTTCCTTCTATTTATTTGTCAGTAAAACAAGTTTGCTCCAGAAGCAGAGAACGAACGATGCCTCTCTCCAACGATGCCTCTCTCGCTTTTGCAGCCAGGGAAGAAGGCAAAGAAACAAGTATCTAACATTGTTACTGATAGAAATAAGTCCTATCAAACAAAATAAAGTGGGGTACAGGGTGGACAGTGAGGGGGGCTCGTATTTTAGACAGAGTGGTCCAAATTAGGGATTGAATTATAAAACCATCTATAGTCAGAAATTCATATACACACTATGGTAAGTTAAAAGTAAATTTTACGTTATCAGTGATTAAAAAAAAAAAAAAGCAACTCATTTATGTAACACTCACCTTCCAACTCAAGTATCAGGTACAAGTTGCTTTCTTTTGGCATATACCAAAAAATCTGTTATTATACAATGGCTTAGCAAGTGTGACACCAGGTGCTACCACTTTCCCTATAGAAACAAGGGCCCGCCAGGACACCAGGCTTGTTTAAAATCTGACCTCAGCACCAACCAACCATACCAGCTCCCTGGGTGAGCTTTCCCACTCCTATCCAGACTCAGCGCATGAGATTTTTTTATTTTTTTTTTTAAATTGGAACCAATGGAGTAGATTTGTTTCCAAATATTACTAGCTTAGTCATAAGATATAATAAATGCTTAACAATAATTATTTTTATCCTAAAGCAAGGGTTGGCAAATTTTTTCTAAAGGGCCAGATAAACATTTTGGGCTTTGAAGGCCGTATTTGGTATCTGTTGTATCTTATTGTTCTTGTTTTAAACAACCTTTAAAAATATAAAAACTATTCCTACCTGGTAGCCCCATACAAAAATAGGCCACAGCCAGATTTGGCCTTGGTCAACCCCATCCTAAAGTAAAAACTATTCTTTATAATATCTGATATGACTTCTTTTACATATATAGACAGTTTTAAACTGATCTTTTCTCAGAAAAAAACAGAAAAGAAAATTAGGATGTGGAAAGTGACTTCAAACTTAACACAAAGGTAGGCAAAATTTGATATATTTGGTTATTGCAGTTTGATCATCAGACGGTATTTGTTCCTTTGTTTTATCAATAAAAGTTGGGTCAAGATCAGAAAATTTTCATTTTGCTTCTAAACTTTGTTTTCTCAAATACATTAGACTAAAAAGATAATTATGTTAATGCAGATTTCCTTTGAAACACTATTACCTTTTATCTGTAAGATGTTAGATTTTTTTTAAACAAGGGCTTAGAGAATGCAATGTGAATCCTAATCAAAGGAAAACAGAACTGACTGCTGCTGCCTAAGGCCCTGGTGCACTGGTGAGTGAGCTCCTATGCATCCAACACCCACCTGAGCGTCTCACCAGCCGGGAGCCCAGCCTTCCCGGCCTCTCCAGGCCACAATTAATCTTCTTCTGTATTTATCTCCATTGCAGAGCACTTACCATCCCGCACAGCAGTTCTTTAATTACCTACCTGACTCCCCTAGTAGACTGAGAATCCCTTAAAAGCAAAATCTGTCTTCCTTATTTTTATAAGTCCCAGCACCTAGCACCTAATGGCACACAACAGGGCTTCAATACAAAGGAAGGAATCCATAGGACCTACAAGGGGATTTTGACAACTAAACGACATAGAGGGTGAAAAGGAGAAGTCAGAGTATTCCTTTTCACTAAGTAACCCAAACATTTCACATGGCTGTTTTCCTTAGGTCTACTGACAAACTTTACCTGATTTGTAGCAACTTGGGAGCTAATACCTTCATTTTAGCTACAGGTTACACTGAACAGTTTGTAAAAAGGATTTGGGGGGAGGGAAGTACACAAGAAATACATCAAGCTTACATAATATAGAAATACATAAAGATAAACTGTTTGAAGTTTATAGATATAAGCTTTGTCTCAGTTTATTTTATGAAACATTCTTTTCATTTAAAAAGTTTACTCCCATTTTATAGATGACAAAATTCAGGTTCACAAAAGTGAAATGGCTTGCCAAGTACCAGTAAATAGGTTATTATGAACCTTCTTCATATGGCTCTTTAGATTTTTATTTGGAAAAATTATGTACATTAATTATGTATTAAGCATTTTATTTTAATCAAAAGTCTCTAAGTCACCTTACAGTGTTTCTTTTTCTTTTCTTTAAAAAAACTATTTGCAGATGGAAACCATGAAGTATTCTGAGCTGAGCAATGAATTGCTTTGTACACCTGAAACCAATAAAAAAATAAAACTAAAAATAAATAAACTATTTACAGAAAGTCTAGAATGGGATCGTTATTCTTTATGTCCACACGCATGGATGGTAAGTGTGTCAGAAGGAAAATAATGCAGACTTCTGGTCTCTTCAATAAATACTCCATATTTAATTAGTAGTGGCAAACATAGTGCTTAAATTAAAAACTAACTGGAGTATTTGGGGAACCCATAGGGATAACTCAAAATGCATTCACTGCTGTCGAAAGCAGGCTGTGAATTTTACTGCTTCAGATTAGAGCTGAAATGTCTAAATACTGTAAGAAGGCCGGCGTATTGAATCATCCTAAGAATCCCCAAATTGCCGATACACAAAACTTTGTATAAGTAAACCGGAATAGTATTTTTTAGGACAGTACCTAACAAGAGAGGTCAGTGAGAACTAAGAGTGAAAAGGAAGAGAAATGGGCTCCTTCTTCCCTGCCTTTCTTGTCTCCCCTCTAAGAACAAAGAAAGCCAAAATGTGAGGGCCCAGTGGTCACAGCCAGATTAAGCTCTGCAACTGGACTCCCTGTAGAGAGAGCAGCTCAAATCAGAGAGATGCTATCATACATCTTAGCTGGCCTTGTCTTTCTGGAGTTTGATACCCATCCAGCTATCTCCTTTTTCCCACCCCACCCACATTCCAAATACCAGCGATGATGGCACCCACAGCGTTCAAGCTGAACTTTATTGAACTTGAAGGTGACTGTGCATCCACTCCCGAGCCCTCAGAGCAACAGCGTCCACCGAATGGACACTCTGGGACCACACTGGGCTTTGCTGCTCCCTCAACACACCATGAACTCTGGTCTCTGCCACACAGCCACCAGATTCAACCCCATTGAGGGGACTTCATTGTACTGCTGGGGTCCAAGAGAAAGGAATACATAAAGTCTGCCATCTTCCTATGAAATCAGCAGTTCCCAAACTCTGGGGTGCATCAGAACCATCTGGGGAGCTTCTTTAAAGCACAGGGACTCAGTCCTACCTACCTGCAGGGATGGAGACTCAGCAGTGCTATAAGGGACCCAGGAGTCTATAAGTCTCTAATCGTGTGCACCAAGGTTTGAGAACAACGCACTAAATTAATCCTAACTTTTAACTTTGTGTGTGTGTAGTGTGTACATACACTCAAGAGAAACATAAGAAGCTGCCGGATGATTTTTAGTTTCTGTGGACTTAGAAATACTCTAGTTTAAAAAGTCTGGTATTTGTGTATATTTTAGGAGGCGGCAGTTACAATTATGAAAGGAAGCAAGGACTTTTTCTCATCAATCACAGTTACAAATTTATTAACAACCTGTAGAAACCAAACCCTCAACCTTCCCTCCTTACCCCTGGTCCTTGTCCAGGCTCCTTATCTCAGAGAATGGCACTGCCATCCTTCCAGTTCTGCAAGCTAGGCACCGGAAGTCGGCTGACACCGCCCTCTGCCCCTGCACATCCATCACCAAGCACATCAAGTTTAACTCCCAAAGACACCCACTGTTCCCCATGTGCACCACCACCACCACCTTGGTCCAAGCTAGCACCACCTCTTACCAGGGCTACTCCAAGTCTCCCATCTCTCTCTGTTCCTGCCACCCCCTGCCTCCTACCGATTCTCATATTGCCGCTGCAGTAACCTTCAAAAGGCCGATCTGATCAGGTCACCTCCTTCCAGTCAAAACCCTTCTGTGCTTCTTCCCGAGTTAAGCCCCCAAAATGCCTGCATGTGGCCTACCAGGAAGGCTCTGCAGAGCTGACTGGCTTCCCTGTTGCCAGGCTGGTCTTCACTGGGAACGCTGAACTCATCCTACTCCCTCCACCGCAGGGCAGGGCCTCTGCACAGGCTGCTCCCTGCCTCCCTCCTTCACCTAGTGAAGGCCTCTCCATTCTTTACATAGCTCAGCTGTCATCACCTCCTGGGAGCCTTCCTCACCTCCCTGACTAGCACTCCCCCAACCGAGACCAGCACACATCATTAGATACACGCAAGTTATTTTAGGACTACTGTCTGTCCCCCTCACCAGACTATAAAGCCATCACAGGGACTATTTCTGTGTCAGCTCATCTCGGTAGCCTCAACATCTAGCATGTAATAGTCAACACCCACTGAGCTAAGGACAAATGTACAAAACAGACTCATTGTGCTTTTGTGTGAGAATGACAAATGACTAATCCCAGCCAGCACTTCTCACTGCCATGTGGGAAAATCTTAGCCACCTAATTGACCATCTGCCCATGGTGAGGAAGGAGGGGTGTACAGAAAACAGATCCCGTGCGTCCTCAATTGGTGAGAGGGACGGAAAATGTATCAGTATATTAAGTAAATTCTGTCCCTATTAAAATACATAGTGGAAAAGGCTACATATTCCCAGAGGGCCAAAGTAATCTCAGAAATTATCTTAAAATTCGGCACAGCGTAGAATTTTGAACACACTTTCAGAGTTTCTCACTGAAGGGAAAATATCCTTGTATTTTAGAAACTTCCGTACTGACACAGGAATGAAAGGCTAAGGCCACACTGGGGCCACTTGCAGGCAGCTCAGTTCTAAACTCCTCAGAAAACAGCTTCAAGAGGACCTGGCCGTTAAGGCCACACCCTTTTCACTCCTACACTGGCTGTAGTGGTTTTCCTTTACATGCCTCCTGCCTCCTTTCCATCACAATGAAGAAAGCGAGTGGGGGGATGGAAGGAGCACCGCAAGTCACCCAGAACCCTGGCCCTAATTCAAGTCACATGAAGAAAGGCTTACTTGTATTTTACAAGGCAAAATCTCCAAAAAACCACCATCCCCGAAAAGGGGGTAGGTACGGAATTTCCCAAGTGGCTCACCTAAAAGGTGACCTGGCAACATGTTTGGATATTGTCACTGTAGATATCATATAGTCTTTCAAAAACGTGCCTCTGGTTATCGGGACCCTAACATACAAGCTGATGGCTACTATCATTCCGTTAAAAGTTTAACAACTGGCTTCATTTTGTCAGAAAAACATTTTCCATCACAAAAGACTTTTAAAGCAAAATGAAATTCAAATGTACCTGCCGTAAGAAACTGCCTTAAAAATGAAGACTATTCTGACACATGCTACAAAATGGATGAACTTTGAGGACATCATGCTGAGTGAAATGAGCCAGACCTAAAAGGACACATACTTTGTGATTCCACTTATATGAGGTCCCTAGAGGAGTCAAATTCATAGAGACAGGAGTGGTTGCCAGGGCCTGGGGAGGTGGGGTTGGTTAGTGTTTAATAGGTAGAGTTTCCGTTTGGGAAGATGATACCTATATTTCAGTACAATTAAAAAAAACACACCGAAAAAGACATTTAGAGTTCATGATGAGAAATGAGAAAGAAAAGCAGTGACTGGAAACCGGTTTACTGACTTGTTTCTGAGGTATATGTTAAAAGCTGAATTCTGAGTCTTTTCTTTCAGTGAAATAAAGAAAACCACGCCTTGACCACTGCCCCACGTAACGCTCGCGACAGGGGGCTGTGTCCTGAGTAAGGGATTGTATTTAGGTCAGTTTTGTATCACAGGCATTGAAAAGCCTGGAGGTCACGTGCCACTTGCAAGTTTGAATTGAAAAGAATTTTGTGTAGGAAAAGAATTTTCTGCATCATGAATGAATCATCTTGATGATGGATGTAACTTAAGCAGAAACTACACTGGCTTCTGAATCTATTAGCATATTAACATAGTAACTTATTTAACCTAACAGTAAAACAAGACTTTATTAAAAACTCCTTTTGAAGAATCCTACATTTAATGGTAGAAAAAGCACATAAGCACTGACTACAGAACTTGTTTGTAAAACTAGAAAGAAATTTCACACCTATCTTTTTATTGCAATTTTTAATGAATCCAGACATTTTCTCCACCATGATTCACAACTCAATCTGAAAATTGAGACTCCTCTCCCCAATGTCTTGTCACTGCTAAAGCTGGTGGAATATATACAACTTTCTAAGAAATGCCCATCATAAAAAAGCTGCCCTGTTCCCACAACTTAAATGAAAGCCAAAACACCCTAGGCCTGACCAGCAACCTAAGTGAGATGGCCACATACTCAGATTCAAGGGGACAGAGGTGCCGGCAAGCAGCCCTTTAGAAGGCTGATGTTTATGGGGTGTATAGCAGCAGGAGTGCACGGCCAGAGAGAGCAGCAGAGAGGCTGCTTAGCCTCCGTATCAAACTCCAGGATAGCCTTCCTTCATCTGCAATTCAAGTCCATTACTAAACCTCTTTTCGAGATAGGAATCGTGCTGCACAAGCAAATTCCCGGGGTAACAGAACACAGCCTCGCAGGCCTGGGGTAAAACGAATGCCCGCCACAAAGGCTGTGTCTCCTCTGCCAAATGCCCGGTAAAGCGCCAAAGGGAGATTTGGGGTGCATTTGGTTCCGGACCCTTGCATGGACTCGGGGTTGCTGTCCGTCATCGGAAGCCACCTGGCTCTCCCAGCGATTCAGACAACTGTTCAAGAACCTTCCAAGTTGCATTAGAATACTTTTTAAACAGACCGAAGCAGTGCCAAAGGGATTCTAATTTTTATAAAAGCCCATAACTACTGGAGGGGAAAGGGAAGAACAAACAAAACGACCAGGGAAAAGCATCATCACCGTGTTTTCTTCAGGAGTTCCACGAGAGGACCAACAAATAACAGCGGGGACAATTTTTCACTCCTGCCCTCTTGTCGGTTTAAAAAAGAACCTTGCCCTACAAAGAGCTGTCCCAGGAAACCACCCCCCCAACCCCCCGGTAACTTCGCTTGAAAATAAAACCCGAAGGTCCGATCCAGCCCAGAAACTGGGTGACTTACTGGTTTCGGCATTTTCGGTTCCTGGTGGGTTTTCCTCAATCCTCTGGAAACAAGTCGCCAGCAGCAGTTGAGACGGCTCTCGGGACCTGGAGGCAGAGGAAACCCTTTAGAGCGCACAGTACTCCTCTTCCCGCCGCCGCGCCGGGAGACTCCGCGCCCGCCCAGAGCGCTGCTGCTTAAGAACCGGCCGGGCGGGCGCCGGGATGAGTCACCGCCCAACCTGCAATTACCGCGGGCCGGGCGGCGGGCCCTGCAGGAGGGGCCGGGCCGGCGGGGAGGGGGCGTGCGCCAAGGGGGTGCAGGGCGCGGGACCTGGGCGGCCGCCCCTGCGGGGAGGAGACCCGGTCGCGGGGGTCGGCGGGGAGGGGGCAGGGGCACGGAGCCGGGCAGGGAGGGGGAGGGGTGGGGGGCCGGGGCGGGGACGCGGAAGCGGCCGGAGGTGGGGGTCCACCGAGGTACGTCTCGGGGCTTCCAGGAAGCCAGCGGGGAGCCCAGCAGACAGCCAGTTTCACTGTGGAGCAACCGTTTGCCCCAAGGCTGAAACCGCAACCGTCAAGCCTTTGAGAAACACTTTTTAAAAATTGTCCCCGCCCGGCCGAGCGAGGCGGGAGGGGCACGGGCAGGGGCGCGTCCACGCAGCCCGGGCTCCGCTGGCACTTCGGGAGGGGGACCGGAGGGCACTAGTGGAAACAGGAAGGTCGCGGAGCTGCCAGCGCAACCACACGAGCAGGTTCAGCTTTACCTGCCGTTTATTAGGGCCGAACAGGAGAAACGTGCGCTGAGGGCCGGGCGGGGACCCCACCGGCCCTACACCCTGGGATCCCGAGCCCCCGAGCCCGGTCGGCGGTGGGGTGAGCCAGGCTCCCCTGGGGGACCACCAGCCCGGGGATCGAGCTCGGTCCTCCCCTCCGCCGGGCCGGCCCGGCCCGCCACACCTGTCGGCGAGTCCCCGCCACTGTTCCCCCGCGGAGCGCGCGCCGTGAATACCCCGGCGGGGCCCGACCCGTCCGCCCGCGACGCCAGCCGCTCGCCCGGCTCACCCGCGACGCCTGCAGAGATCCGCTGCGCTCCCCAGCTGTCGGTGCGTCCGCGCTATGTGCCCGCGGCCCGCGCTCCCGACTGTCCCCGGAGGGGCGGGGTCCCGGGGCCGCGCCCCCTGCCGTGGCGCCCGCCCGACCTGAGAGGTGCGCCCGCGCGCAAGATGGCTGCGGCCACCGCCCGCGCCCCGGGACACCCTCCGCCTCCCACTCGCCCCGCCCGCGGGGCGCCCCCGAGGGTCTCTTAGACCCGGCTGGGGGCGCGTTCTGTCTCCTACACCCTCCTCTGCCTCTCTCCGAAGTGAGGACCGTTTCCTTTTCGTACCTGTCCCCTTGCCCTTGGAAGAGAACTCTGCCCAATTTGGTTCAACTCCTGATTGCAGTTGTAAGTTGTGAGACTCCCTCCTCCACAGCAGACAGAGGGAAATCAAGAAAATGTCAATAAACCTGGAGGACTGGCTGCCACGGGGGAAGCACTGGGCCCTTCTGGGGTGGGGCTGCCCCGTGGTCAGGTCATGTTGTCGTCCTTGCGCGGGGACCGAGGCGGGTTCTGAGAGCCTGGAGCGGCCTTATCCGGCTGCTGTGTCTCGGCGCACGTGGCGGGCCAGCGTTGGCGTTCCGATTCGGCCAAGGACACCGCGTGAGGACTCTATCGCCGAACGCCCTCGTTAAAGGACACACTGTAGTCTCGTTTGACTTGACTAGCACAAAGCTATAGCAAAAATCTCTATAGGGAGAAAGTCTAGTAATTATTTAAACTTTTTTTTTTTTTTTTTTGCAAATGGTTCTCAGGAATTTTTAAAAACACACAAAGACCCATGTACTTTAGTGGCCAGTAGGATTTGGTGCACAGTGATTAAAAGAGCTGGCTTTAGAGCAGTCCATCTCAAAGCGTGGCCCAGACTAGCAGCAGCATCCCCTGGGACTTAGCAGAAATGGAAATTCACAGGTATTGCCCCAAACCTAGGGAATCAGAAGCGCTCTAGCTGGGGCCAAGCAGTAAGCCCTTCAGGTGATTGTGGTGTAGACTAAGGGTTGAGACCTGAGCTCCTGAATTCCTTTTCCTGGGCTCACCAATAACCCTGTGTGAGCTGAGAGAGTTATTTAACTCCTTTGTGCTTTAGTTTTCTCAGCTGTAAAATAGCATAATTATGGCACCTATTTCATAGCATTGCTAATGAGGATTAAAGGAGTTAATAGATGTAAGCTACCTAGAACAGTGCCTGGCACATATTAAGAACTCAAATCTACCCGGGTACACAGTAACCAATGACTTTGGGCAAAGTACTAAACTCTCTCCCAATTTGTGGAATGGAAATATACTCATGTTTCCCCGAAAATAAGATTTAGCCAGACCATCAGCTCTAATGCGTTGTTTGGAGCAAAAATTAATATAAGACCCGGTCTTTATCTAATGTAAGTCTGGGTCTTATATTAATTTTTGCTCCAAAAGTTGTATTAGAGCTGATGATCCGGCTAGGCCTTATTTTCGGGGAAACACGGTAGCAGCAGCCTCCTACATAGGCTTGTAGGGATTAAATGTGTGGGGACAGAGCCAGGAGTGCAGTTTCCAGGCTCTCGGCCTCACGTGGAAAGGTGCTGGCTCAGGTAATAAATGGCCATCAACTGTGATTGGATGGCCATCAGCTGTGGCTAGTTGGCCGTCAGCTGTAACCAGTGAGCCACGGCCACTAATATAACTGCCATGGCTACGCTAGCAGCAAATGGAGGCTAGCAAGAAGATGGTGGCTGAGCTAGCAAGAGCGGATTGCAGTTAGCACAGCGGATTGCAGCTAGCAAGTGAGGTGGGTTGGCAGAGAGAAGTGGACGGCAGGTTGCGGATAGTGTGGCTCCTGCTTCCTGTGTCTCCAACCCAGCCGCCAGCGAGACTATAGTGGTATGACTCCCCTAACTATGGCTCCATGGGTGTTCCTTTTTTGCCTCACCATATCCTGCGTTCTTGTACGGGGAGCGGGACCGGAGACCCCGCATGACACCCCACGTGACAGCGTGCAAAGTGCTTAGCACAATGTGAGCCTCCTGCTAATGCCTAACCTGTCACAGGAGCAGACTGCTTCTGGGGTTCTGGTTGTCAGTCGGTACCTATGATCCTCTCCCACTGCAGGTCCAGGGCATTTCAGAGTTCCAGGTGAAGAGGGAGGCCTTTCCTGAGATTTCATCTTCTATTTGGTAAGTCTGTTCCCTCTGAAAGACTGACTGTTTTTATTAAAATGAAGATGTATATAGTCACAGGATATGGAGTACAGCATAGGGAATAGAGTCAGTGGAATTGTAACAGCTAGGGGTGATAGATTGGAGGAGGAGATTATCACTTGGTGAGGGGTGTAAATGTGTAACTATTACATTGTTTTGTATACCTGCAACTAATAAGCTAAATTAAAAAAAGAAGATATAAAGATAAACGCTATAAGAAGAAAGCTATGAAAGATGTGTAAGGAACCTACAGTATAATGGTTCAGTTTGGACGTGTTACTCCTAGGACAATCTATGTTCACCTCTTATCACAGCCTGGAGCCTCATTAGCCATTTTTGGTCCAACTCTGCTGGTAGTATATGCCTCCAATCTTTTGTCTCCATATACTGTCTTCTAAACTGGATGTTTGGAATAGCAGTGGCCCATGACTTAAACTTCTGAACTTTACCCTTCAGGGAAATGCTGAAAAATGAATTGGTCTATGGCAGTGTGGTAAAAACGAAAAGATCAGTTTCAGAATCAAATAGAGCTACATCTGAATTCTAGTCCCAGCACTTACAAACTGGTCACTTTGGGTGAGTCTCAACCTGACTAAGCTCCCACCTCTTCATCTGAAGAATTAGGATGATAATGTATATTTCATGGTGTTCTTGTGTCACTGAGTCATGTAGTGGGATCATTTAACTTAATCAAATTCAACTTATGAGTATACTTTCCTTGCATAAGTTAAAAGTAGAAAGTCCCATGTGTCCCACATTACGGTAAGCATTACACATTATATTTACATGCTACTACACAGGGTCCCCCCCAAGAAAAAACATTATACTGTATCTTAATGAGTGTTTTAGGGGATTTTCCAAGGATAATTTATTTTCACCTGACTTTAGAACCTAACCCTCCCACACACACACCGCCTCCCACCCCTACCCTCTAACACACACAGAAGATCGAACTCCAAGGAATCTACGAGAATGGCTTAGGACAGCGGTATGGCAGCTTTGGTGTGCATTAGAATTACTCCTGGGGCTCCCTCTAGGAATTGGGGCTCAATAAATCTCGGGTGAACTGCTTCAGTACGATGGTAATGGCGTTTGGGGGCAGGGAGGGGGACACTGGCAGAAAGACTTGATTTTGTTACATCTTTAATCAATCTCCAGGCCAGTCTGACATACACCAAAATTTGAGAACCCCTGGTTTCGGTTATGGCAGGATCCTAACACATATTACTTACCTTGTCTCTCCTTTCTTCTTTTGTGAAGTTATTCCCCTGTACTTGTAAGTCATGGTTTTGTTCACGTTTCATAATCAATGCCGTGGGAGGAAGTGATGGAAACCTGGAGCCAGGAGTTTTGGATACCCTTCTCTGCTTGCCTTTGGACTAGCTCCTGCCCTTGAACAACTCGCTGCTTGTTTCAGGGTTTGAGTTTTTCAGCTAGAGGAGGGTAGTCATATGTCGACACATGAGGCTGGTAAAAGGCTGGTGGTGAAGTGCTGGGAGTTCTTCAGGCAGATGACACCAAAGTGAGGTAGGGTGGCCCTCAAGGTACCTTTAGACACGGCGGCAAGGATGAGAAGTGTCTTTCGTGCAGATCATCCACTTTCCCTGACTGCAGGCCTCCTATCAGATCACCTGGGAGCCTATCTCCACGCTGGTGCCAGGTTCATTTCAACCCATATAGAAAAGTTCACAAAGAGCATGATAATCTCTAGCCTCGGTCACTTCAAAAGAACAATCAAGAGACACTGGGGAACTATATGGAGTACTCCAGGCAAAAGAAGGATTTGGGGTGTTTTTGAGGACTGAATAACCTTGGGGGACTATCTGGAGGACAGCGAGAATGAGGCCCTTAGGGAAGCTACAGGGAGGCCTCAGCTGCAGGAGTCGTGTCTTAGTAAGCAGAGTGGTGGTCCACAGTGCCCTGTATAGCACCCTTTGTACCTTTTTGTGGGTCTGAAATATTTTATAATAAAGATTTTAAATGTGACATTGGATAAGGTTTTCATTGGCACACATGATCGTTAGAGAGCTAAGTCAGCATTTTACGTAATCTTTTAAAGTTCCATGAACTCCGTATGCAAATCCCTGATAGGATTTAACTTTCTCTTCTGACCTCTGGAGGGGTGACCAGTCCCTGCAGTGTGGGTGAGAGAATGAATAAGGACTCACACAGCCTGACAGGTAGCTGCTCTGCCTCGTGTCCAGAATGAACTTTCAAGGGTCTTCAGAGCACAGTAAGTTCAAAGGAGCTTCTTGGTACTATTTTATATAATTTGAATCCACTAAGGAGAATTCTGGCCACTAGGTGTTCTATTTTAATTGTTTCCTTGGTTTTTAATTTATATAAATAACCATAATAGTTCTTGATGTAAAGGAGTACTGATGACCACAGAACTTGTTTGACTGACACACGCCCACATAACATAGCTTCTTTTATTACAGTTTGTTTTATTCCTGATCATTCTGTGAGTTTCTTTGAAAAACTTTGTTTTTCTAGCTTAAAAGCATGTGGTATGAGGAAGTAGTGGATGGGACCCCACACACTATCTATTTTGATGCCCTCATTTTACAGAGGAAACAGCCCCACAGAAATTAAATTAATTGTCCACACTCCTGCACCCAAACTTCTCTTGTTAGGATGGCCAGTGACCTCCATCTTGCTAAATCCAGAGGCTAAAGTTCTCTGCCTCATCTTAATGTTCTCCTAAGTAGCCTTGGGCACATGGGACACTCCGTGGGGACAGTCTGTTCTTAGGATTTCTGTTTTCTCCTCTCTCCCCACTCCGCTCCTTGGTCCTCCTTCAAGGCTGGCTCTCCTGGCCAGCTCCTGCTACCCACACCTCTCACGGCAGGACCCTTACCTATGTACAGTCTCTCCCTAGGTCACCTCATCTGATCCCAAGGCTTAAAGGACATCTCTAGCCCTGACCTCTCTCTCAAGCAACAACTGTGTACTTGGTGTCTCCAGTATTCTTGGTTTTGCAAAAACTGCTCCCCTCCCAGCTTTCCCCTGCTCAGTGAACAGTACCACCATTTGCCCTGTTGCTGGGCCCCAAACTAGAAGTCAACCTGATTTCCTCTCTCCCTTGACCTTGTGCATCCAGTCCAGCAGCCCCATTTCAGAATATATCAGAATGTGTCTCTCCATCGCCAGTGTAAATTTAGAATAAAATTTCCAAGTAAAATGTAGAGTAAAATGCACACCTTTTCCTTGGCCCTGTGTGACCCGGCTCTGGCCTGCTTCTTCAGCTACATCTCCCTTCCGTCTTCCCCACTGCTTGCTGCCTCTGCTCCAGCCTCCTGAGTTTTTGTTCTGTGCCTCAGGGATCTCCTACTTGATGTTCCCTCTTCCTGGAATGCACTGCCCCGTTTGCCAGCCTGGTCTTTTCTTGTCTTTCAGGTCTTTGCAAAAATACCACCACTTCTGAGAGCATTTCTGACTTCCCAATGGGAAGTGCCACCTTCCAGATCACCCCCTGCCACTTCACCCGATTTACTGTGTGGAGATTCCCTTAGCACTGTCTCCAATAGTCTTGCTTTTTGCATCTTTATTTTCTGTCTCCGCCACAGGCATTGAAGCTCCTGTCTGTCTTGTTCACTGCTTTGCCCTCAGCAGCTAAAACAGTGCCTGGCACCTAGTAGATGTTCAATTAGTACTGGTCGAATAAACGAATAAACGAACACTGCTAGGGAATACCAAGCCAGTGTACTCAGGTTAGTTTTCTTTCCAATACCTTACTGCTGTCTGCCGGATTGCTAACCGTGGAAACTCTTTACTTCTTCCCTACATCCCAGCTGTCCAAAACACCATCAGAAACCGGAGATAATGGAAAAAAATATGATAAAAAACAGAACTCATCTATTTAGAATCCTTCTAGGTTTTGCTTAAAGTTTATTAATTCCAATTTTAGGTGGGGTTCTCACAAGTCTGATTAGTCCTTTTCAGGCACAGCAGATTAGGAGGGAGGGTGCAAGGTACAAGCAGACACCTTGACAGCAGTAAGAAATGATGCTTGACAGCAAAGAACAGAAAAATTACACAGAACAGACCAAAGTTCGAAGCCAAGCTGACTGGGGTCACGTAGCCCAGTGACAGACAGGTCTGCATTCCTCAGGAGCCCCGGACACGAAGGAGAGCCCAGGGCACTGATAAGTGTTCACAGGGCAGTTTGCTCAGAAAATGCGTTATGTCTGCTCTATACTATCAGAGAGCACGTTATTTTGTAATTTTTAAAAAATTAAAAAATGTCTTAAGTACTCAGAAAATAATTCAATAGACAATTATGTACCCACTATCCAGGTTTAACGAAGGGTAATATTTTATCACACTGTCTTTAGATTTCTTTTTAATAAGGAAAAAAAAGAAAGAAAGCACGATAGCCCTCCTAGCCCTCTGAGCAGGAGGCTTCCTCCTAAAGTTGCCGTCTCCTCTGTGGACAGTTTAATGTTTTATATGAAAAAAAAAATCCACTTAAGTGAAACAAATCATCTCCCAAATAAATTAGGTATATTAATTAGCTGTTTGGTTGCAGAATATAAACAATAAACATTTAAAAATCATCATCTTTTTCTTCCTTTATTTTTCTTCCTTTTTTGCGGGGGGGATTGTCAAAAGCTATCTGAACAAAGCAGTGAACGTGGGAGATGCCCAGTGTGGCACAGGTGATTTCAGCATCCATTTCAATTGCCATCTATTCAGTCTGAGCTCCTTGAAGGCAAGGCCAGAATCTTCTGTGTTGGAGTATCCGGTACCTAGAACAGAACCTTTGCATGATAGGAGCTCAGTAAACGTTTATTAGAAGAAGTGATCAATACACTGATTCCAGGTAGCAGTGGAAAAGACATAGCAAAGGCTTGCCGGTCTACTTATCTGTTCCATGATGTCTTTGTTAGAAAAGTCAAAATGCTGAAGAAGTCCGTGTTTGTACTGGGAAAGCTCCTGGAGCCTCATGGTGAGGCAGCCGTTCTGGGAAAGCTCCTGGGGATGGACAGGGACTCAAGTTGAATGAGCTGATGGGTCTGAGCCCCTAGTCCAAGAATCTGTTTAAAATTCAGACTTTTAATGGCGACAAATAAAAAATCCTTTGTGATATTTAAAAAAAATATTTATTGGACTGAACAAACACATAGCTCTGCGTGTTCTCTGTAGTGACAACATCTCACTGAGCATTAGTCATCTGGGTCCTAGAAATGTGACAAGCAAACTGGAGAATTGGCAATTAAAACAATTTTTCTAAAGCCGTTTGTGAACAGGGCAAACAAATTTCTGTAGCAGGTGATGAATGTTAATCTTAGCCGCTTGGATCTTACCGAATAGTGAAACGACTCATTCCAGAATGAACTCATCTCGATAACATCTTAAGCAATGCTTTAGGCTAAAACATGGACCACATACTTCATTTGACAAATATTTATTGAGCTTCTACCTCTTGTCAGGCAGTGAGCTATAGCCAGAGCAAGACAGATGAAACCCCTGAAGTTTATACTAAATTGAAGCTTGGTCTGTGGCTATTTGGGGTTTACCAGATTTCCCATGAATTTCTATCAAATCGGCTTCGTCCCTTGGCCAATCTGCAATTCCAAGCCACCTCCTTGGACTGGATCCTCAAGTGACCGCCAACAGCTTGGTTCAGGAATGCATAGACTCCCGAGTGGTGGGGTCCGAAGATGACTGGAGACCTGCAGGTGGTCCCAGTCAGCCTGTAACTGGGAATGTCAGCACATCACAGACCACGCTGGTGGCAGCAGGCAGTTGGGTTCTAGGAGGGAGGGGAGCAGGAGGATCCAGCCCTTTCAGCTTCTGCTGGTGGCTGTTGCCATGCTGGAATGTGGGCCCTGTCCTGCCATGCATATAACTCTCAAGAAAAGCTTGAAATCCTGATTTTAACATGAACTTGCCCAATTCTTAAATGTTGGCAATGATTTAAAACATGTTTCAAAACACTCTGCTAGCCAGACAAAACATGTCTGCAGGCTGTGTGTACACCCACTGCCTTGTGCTCTGTAAACCCGCTTTATTATCTGCCAGACACATGGCGTCACGCTGCTGCCGTGGAAGACCCCTCTCGGCTCCAAAGTGCTGTCAGAGCAGGCATGCTCTTGCACTGCAGGCGACATTGCTGGCAGGGACTGCTGTCCTTGTGTCTGGATGTGGTGGAAAACAGGCTGGCCCCACGCTTTGCCACACACTTTTCCATTCTGCACATGAAGTCGGTTCTTGGGGTCATGTTTTCTGTTTCGGGAATTGTCACTCTTGGTAACTCCAGGTCTTGCGCTTAAGAGATGTTCAAGGAAGAGTTCCCCTCGTTTGTCGTGGGCGCTACACCCTGACAATGGATCACGGCCCGCCCTCCCCAGCAGGCCCGCCCCTTGCTGACTGCCCTGGCACCAGCCGAAGCTGTCTGCCCAGCCCCTTGTCTGCCCTTTCTTCCTCACACTCACTCAGCAAGAAAGAAGCTTCCAGTTTTCTGCACAACCCTCTTTCTCTTGGGAGCCAGCCTGCCTGCAAAGACTGGCTCCTAAACTGTTCTTCCCCTGCAAACCACACACGCCTTAGGGCCTGGCCCATGTGGGAGACCCATGAAGTGTAGGGCTGCCTCTGACCTGGTGGCACGTCGTGTAAGCCTGCGGTTCCATTTTAGGATGTCCACTTGCCCACTGGTAAAGGCCGCATGCTGCTTTCTCTGCAGTACAGCTCTCAGGGTTTCTCCTCACTTGTCCCAGAACTGGCCCGGACGAGCATTATTTATTAGGCTCCTTCAAACTGATTCTCATCTCTCTCCCCCAGCCTGTTCCAGGCAAGTTGACAAGACCTTCCCTGAGTGTCATTTCAGTGCCATAAATGTCCTGCTCACATGCCCCAAATACCTCCTGAAACAAATGAGAACTTCCTCTTATGAAAGACTTCAAGGCACTCTCCATCGGTCAGTCTTCTTATCTATACATTTTTGATCCCTGCAATATCTGAGACAGAATCTGGTCCCACCCAAGCACACCTCTTCACGCCCGTCTCTCCCATGCCCCTGAAACCTCTACGTTCCCTCCTGGCCCCTCTCATTTTCTCCATCAGGAAGAAACGTCTTCAGCAATTATATCTTTCTCCTCTTTCAAAATACTGCTCAGGAATCAAGCTTCCCCTAAACAACAAACGGCTCTCTAAAAACTGTACCAGCTCTCAAAACATTGGTTGGTTACATCAAAGAGAATTTTTCATTAGTAAAAGTCTTTAAGGCAGGAACTTGGTTATGGCTCCTTGTAGACACTTGTCCTTCTTCCCTGGTGTCTACCTCAGTGTCTGACACAGGGTTGTCCTCTGCAACTCCCACAGCACTAAGAGTTCTTAGCAAACAGTAACAACCAATATGTAGCAAGGGCTGACTCACTGAACATTCATCCTCAGAGAGCTTTCGTAGAAGAGTCTCCCTGTTAAAAATGAATCCAGCTCTTTATGTTGTAATTCTGCCTTTTTATTCCCGTTTTCCATTTCCTCATCACCCTGTGTTTAAAGAGTATCTTTTTGTGTGTATGTATTTTCTTGAAAATGTATATTGTTTTGTGTACACATACTTCTAATTTATGTAAATGATATAAGGTGGTGTATCTCCTTCTAATGCTCCAGCCCCACCCCCGCCCAGCACTGCCTTTATTATCCATCATGTTGCTAGGTGTCCATCTAATCCCTGCCTCTCGCACCTACATGGTAGTTCTTCATGTATGTATCCTCCACGTTACCTGTCCTCCCTCCCATGTTGGACATTCAAGTTACTGTGATAGATGTCACGCATATTGCATATAGGACCCTGTGGACCTGAGAATTTCACTGGGACATATAATCACGAGTAGAATTGGGTTCTAGGACGCTTGCCATATAACTTATCATCCAAGCAAGGACAATTCAGAGAATGAAAGGGGACACTGTTAATAATTACTCCAGGACTGGAGGTGTAAACCAAGACCGTCCCAGGCAAACCGAGATGTGTGGTCGCCCTAGTCGACAAGTTTGAATCCGTATAAATTGACTAAGGAGGAGCAGAGGGGCTCCCACACCTGCACTCCCCCATGCAGGTATGGGGTCCCGCATCGCCACATCCCACCACATTTACTTGGTCCCATGACAATAACTACAACAAGATACCTCATTTTAATCTGCATTCCTCTGATCACTAACATGTTTGAGTGTCTCTACTACGCTCGCTGACCTTTCAGATTTCCTTATTTGGAAATTGTTCCTTTATTTGGCCTATTTTTATTGGGGTTTTCTTGTTGTTTGCAAGACTTTCCTAGCTATTAATCCCCTGTCAGTTTACACAGCAAATATGTTCTCCGTCAGCCTAATTAATTTTGTCCATGGCATTGAATTCGATCTTTCTATAATCAGATTCATCAGTTTTTCTTGCATTATAGTTCTGTGCTCTTAACACTCAACTTTAGATGTAGTTTCTTTTCCGTATTTCAGAAAAACATTCTCCTCATTTTCTTCCATTAACTTTTTAGTTTTACCTGCCACACGTGGGTCTTTAATACCCCTGGAAAGTAGTCCACCCTTACGTGGACTGAAGTAGGGGGGCCGTTTTCTTTTCCTCTACAGAGAGGCAGTTCCAGCTTATTCACTTCATGGTCTATCGTTTCCCACTGATGGGTGGTGTCACCTTTATCGTGTATGAAGTTCCCGTGTAGACCTGGGTCGCCTGCCAGTTCTGTGTTCTGCATCCTTGGTCTGTGCCTTCTTGCATCTTACTGCATTGTGGCTTTGTTGTAAGAGTGTCTGAATATCCGATAGGGCACATTTTCTCCTCATTATTCCTCTTTTTTCAACATGGATTCTCATGAAATCCCATGATAGACAATGACTCTCGAAGGTCTCTGCTGGGATCCGTCCAGAATAGGCTGAGCTCCTCCATTGGGATATTTTATCTTAACTTTTGTCTCTTACTATCACGGTCATTGTTTGATCATTAAATGTGAAGGGTCCTTTACAAATACAAACTTTTTGGTATAGAATTCAGAGTGGTATATCATTTCTGTTTAGTTATGATAGCAGTGAACATTTTTAGCATAAACCTTGGAAAAAGTGAATGCAGCATGCCGTGTCATCCGAGAGGGGCCCCTTTGCTGCTAAGGGACCTGGGCACACACGCGGCCAGGACCATGCTGCACTTGCTCTTCGTGGCGATAAATGGGAGGACAGCCTAGCCTTGTCATACCCGGTCACTCGGGAGTGGTCCAGGAATCCTTGTTTCCTCCAAGTCCCCTGCCAGGCAGGCCACAGGTCAGATTACCCTGAAGGTACTCAGTGCCCGCTTGGCACTCATACTAGTTATAAACGTCTGAGTCATTCTCAGCTCTTTTCCTCCTTCCCACCCACATCCTTTGCTCTAGTCCCTGACAATTCCTCTCCTATCCATCTCTTTATTTCCAGTCTGACTCCCGCTGATATTTTCCCAGCCTGGTTTCTAACCTCTACAGCCCTTTTATCCCCCAGCGATAGCCACTTGGTCCACACTAGCCGTCTGGCAGCCCCAAGGGCCGGTGTGGACCCAATAGCTTGGGGTCTGGCATCGGGACATGCATCTGGATAGTCCAGCTGGCTTTTGGGCTCTTACTTCATTTTTTTTTTCTTCTTTTTAAACTTTTATTTATTTTAAGTGTGTTTTTCCAGGACCCATCAGCTCCAAGTCAAGCAGTTGTTTCAATCTAGTTGTGGAGGACACAGCTCACAGTGGCCCATGTGGGGATCGAACCAGCAACCTTGTTTTAAGAGGCCCGTGCTCTAACCAACTGAGCTAACCAGCCACCCCTGGGCTCTTACTTCTTATTTGCACCTTGCACCTCAGATCTGGTCTTCGATGTAATTGGTCTCCGTTTTCTCATCTATCTTTCTCAATTTAATAAGTGCCAACCCAAGGCAAGGCAATGGACTGGTCCCAGTTGTTGGAGCCTTGTTTTATTTCCTGAGCCTACATGCCTGCCAGGCAACCCCCTTCTCCAGGTGTCCCAGACCCTGGAGAACCTGGCTGATGCTTTCTTCTTTGGATTCCTCCTCCAAGGAACTGGATTCTGGGTTGAGGGTACTACCACTCGCTGACCCATTTCCTAGATGCAGATCACTCCAAACTGAAAATCACCTGCTCCACATTCACCCTGCCCAGTGACTCTGGGAGACGGATGTTAATATCTCCAAGCCATGGGGGAGGACGCTGAGGCTCAGAGGTGAAGTCACTTGCCCAAGGCACACGACCGGAAGGCAGCAGAGCCAGGACCAAAGCCAGGCTGCTGAATGGCAAAGCCCTCACTGTCTCCTTGCCACCACAGAGCTCGTGGCCCCCAGGCCCCACCTCACTCCCCCGTCCTGCTGCCGTCTATCTAAAGTGGGGCAAGGCCGCAGTGCTCAGTCCCTCTGTCCTGGACAATCACAATAAACGTCCCATTGTTGCCCCTTCCTCTACTCATTTGACCAAAAGATACTCATTCAGCACTCTGTTCCTGCCAGGCACAGCTTCCGCGTGGTCTGTTTTTCAGTTCGGCATTCACGCATCAACCAGAGCTTTGGCTTGGATCATGTCTCGCTCCTGCTCTCAAACCTTCGGGCTCGAAATCAGGGCAGGGCCTGCTGGAGCAGCCAGGAAGACCTGGGACCTGGAACCAGGCCATCCACGGGGCCAGAGGAGCCGGGCCGACGGGACAGAGGGTTCAGCCAGGGAAGCTGGAGTGCAGAAGGCTCGGCGGGGGGCGATCATGGTGGGAGGGCGCAGATCCAGGCAGGAGCTGACCGGACTAAGGGGAGGGCCGGGGCCCAGACTCCAGGTCAGAGGAAGAACTCGAATCCCTGTGAGGGGCCCCGGAAATGAATGGAGGGCCCTGCCCCAGAACCTGGCCACTAGACCCAGCAACAGAACGGAGATGGACAGCAGAGCTGTGACCCTATAAAAACAGGCAGAAAAGGGGGTGGAGTGTGACTAGCTTGGTCTTGTGTCCTGCAGAGGAATGCCTGCCCTGGGGAAAGGTGGGTCCTAGGCCCAGAAGAGAGAACTTGGGCATCTATGAGAGGGACTCATTGAGGAGGAGGTGCCGGGGGCAGGCAGAGCCTGACAACCGCTCCCCCACTGGCTACCAACTGCCAACATCACCCCATGGTCTCCCCCGCGCAGGCCTTCTCCCTCTCACAGGCCCATCTCCTGCCTCTGGGCCTGAGCTGACAGCTGTGCTCTCAGCCCTCCGCCCCCACCCCCACCGCTTCACTCCCGGCAAGCTACTAGGAAGGACTGAGTACAAAGGCAGCAAACTTAACTTTTCCCCTTTCCAGGTCTTCCCAGTCTGTTTTTCCTACATAACATACGAACTCCTATGATACCATATGCTTCTATTAAAACACTCTACATTCTGCCTGGTATATTAGTTTCCCAGAGGTGCAGTAGCAAAGTATCATGAACCTGGTGGCTTCAAACAACAGAAGTGTATTGTCTTGCACTTCTGGATGCCAGAAGGCTGAAACTAAAGTGTCAGCAGAGCCCTGCTCCCTCAGAAACCTGTAGGGTAACATCTTCCCTTGTGGCTTCCAGCTTCTGGTAGCCCTAGGTGTTCCTGGGTTTGTGATCCCATCATTCCAGTCTCTGCTTCGTCATCACGTCTCTCTGTCTCTTTCCTTCTTATAAGAACACCAGTCATATTGGGTTAAGAGTTCACCTTGCTTCAATCTGACCTCATCTTACCTTAAGTAATTACATCTGCAATGACCCCATTTCCAAATAAGGTTATATTCTGAGGTCCTGGGGGTCAGGACTTCAACGTGTCTTTTTGGGAACACAATTCAACCCCTTACACCTAGTGTGAGAGCTGGGCACCAATATCCTTCACCAGGTGCCAGCTCCTTGCCTATGGTTGGGTGGTTTCAGAGTGAAACAGACCTGGATTTGTCACTTACCTTCTTTTTTTTTTTTTCAAATTAAAGTTTATTGGGGAAATTGTTAGTAAAGTTACATAGAGTTCAGGTGTACAATTCTGTAATACATTATCTATATCTCACATTGCGTGTTCACCACCCAGAGTTGTCACTTACCTTCTTGTGGAAACCTGAATAAGATCCTTAAGCCATCCGTCTTTTCTCATCTGTGAAATAACCACAACACCTAGAGTTATTGTGATATTTATTAGAGTCAGTTCACACCAAAGTGAGTACCCAGGAAATCATAATTATGATTCTTAATATTGTGTGTTGAACAGAGCAGATACTCAATAAATAAATGTTAGTCACCACTTCCGCTAGTAAATACTAATTGGCAGGCCTGCAGAACACCTGAAATGATGAGCTTTTCCAGAGGGAGGGAGAAGCAGTGGCCAACAAGCCCTGGAGACTATCCATCCCCAGCATTGTGGGAATGGCTGAAGTGACCATGTGGCATTTGCCTATCCCTGCTCGATGGCAGGGAGATTCCTGCTCCCACCCCCACAGCACAGAATCCTGGCTGGCTCTGTGGGAATGTGAAGGTGGAGTACAGTGACTCCACACCCTGTTCTTTGTTCTCTAGGTGCTGTGTGTGTGTGTGTGTGTGTGTGTGTGTGTGTGTGTGTACATGTACGTGTCTGTACCTACTGGCGGTGAAAGGTTTGGGAGGCAGGGGCCAGAAGAGACAAGTATCTTTCTGGAAGAATATATTCAGGCTGGAATGAAAGACAGCAAGCAGAGCATGACTTCCAGCTCTGGGGACCTTCCTGATTTCTATGAAGTCCAGATTCTCCTCCAGAAAGAGGGTGAGTAGTGGGCACAGCAAAGAAGCTGGAATCAGAGATCTAAGTCTGAAATAGAGCTCTATCTGAGAGTAGCTGGGGTGACCTCAGGGACTGCAGTTTTCTCTTTTATCAAGTGGATCTGATAAAATCTGCTTTATCAAATAAGAACATGATTCAAATGCCAGCTCTTAATATTTATGTCCCATTGTTGCTAATCCTAGAAGATATTATACATTTCCAAATAAGAGAATATGTCTAAGGCCCAATGTTCATCTGCCACAGGACCAAACTTGGCATTGCTTATTCTCTCTGTATTTCATTAACAACACCCAAAACGATATGCTTCTGTTTAAAGGGGTTTCCTTTTCTTTCTTTTTTTTTTTTTCTTAAGTGTGTTTTTCCAGGACCCATCAGCTCCAAGTCAAGTAGTTATTTCAATCTAGCTGTGGAGGGCGCAGCTCACAGTGGCCCATGTGGAGATCAAACCGGCAACCTTGTTAAGAGCACCGTGCACTAACCAACTGAGCTAACCAGCCGCCCCAAGGGTTTCCTTTTCTTAAGAACAGACTCTGTCCTGGCATATGGCTTCTTTACACTGTGAACAAGACAAATACTTCCATTGTAGAAAGACATCACCAACTCCTTGAAGTTTATAAAGAATTGTTTCAAGGAGATACACTAAAGTTTATGCAGATTTTTAGGAAAGAAGATAATGATGGAACTGCATTCAGGATCCCCATATTTAAGAGTCAAACATCATTGCACCAGGCAGCATGTGTGGTGATCAACCCTGAGACACTCTGCAAAACATGGGAAGTTTTGTTATTAAATTTATATCTTCCAGCATAACCAGGAAGGGCAAGGATAAGATGTGCAGAGATAACCAGAACACAGCACAGATAAAGGGACTTCTATGAGAGGTACAAAGTGTGATGAGGTCAAAGAATAAAAAGCTCACATCCTTTTGTGGCAATAAGAAGAGTACCTAATGTCCTTTTTCTAATGTGGGAGAAATCAGGGCTGGATAAAGAGAAGAGAGAAAACTGTAGTAAGCAGATGATCCGAGTCAGAAAAGCAAGCTCCAACTAGTATGGCCTGGATCCTAATCCTATATTGATTGCTGTGTTTAGTTTCCATTCCAGTCCTGTATTTATTTATTTATTGCATTTGCATTTACCCAGGTAAGGCAATTCTGCAATGCAGGGCATGCAATTATCTTGTCTAGTGAACTCTGAAATCATAACAGAATGTTGTAAACATGCTGCATTCCAAATTCAGAAGTCTAGATAATTATTAGCAAACACTACTCAATAATTTCACCAATAAACCATGTGATAAATTCAGAGACTATTGGAGAGAATTTAATTTGCAGTAAAAGTCCCTAAAACTTCATCTGTAGCTTGGATGGCAGCCAGGAAATGGATAGTACTATTGGCAGGCCCCGCCACCTATTATATTCATACCACTACAATGCTACTTTAGGTGAACATGGCAACTCCTCTTAGAAAACCACTTCCGTATATTTTCAGCATTGAGCCTTTATGTTTGTTACTTATAACTTTGAGGTCTTTACTTTGTGGTAAACTGAAAAATAACTCAAACTGTTTAAATCCCTCATTATCTGTATAATATAATTGCTTTTGGCTTTGAGAAAGTTGGATTTTCCATTTGAGTTCTGCAAGGTGCAACAGATGAGAGAACTGTCCAGCCTGGGATCTTTCTAGGAAGTGATGTCATAGAGATCGTCTGCAGAAAATATCCAGGGTCACAGGACCTCTGCTCTCTGAAATAGGACATGCCACTGTGAGGACCCCACCAGCCATGGTCTGAGCAAGTGCCTACAATAAATGGATCTTGGAAGATGTTACATTTCAAGATGGTTCCGGCTGGGCAATCAAAGAGAGAAATGGGCTGAGGAGAAAACTTATTTGAGACCCTTAGTCATTAGGTCTTTTTAAGACATGAAGATTGGGATTTAACTCTGCTAAATTCAGAGATTAGGTTTGAGTGAACTGAAGTTCTGGAAAAAATTTATCAAGAGATTGAAAACACCTTGAAAATGACTCAGTCTTAAAGGAAAAGATTATAATTTTAAAAAACAAAAATAACATAAGAAAGAACAAAAACAAACCCTGAGATTTCTGAAGTACCAAGACTTTGAGTACTGCCAAATTAAAATTTTATATATATACATATATATATATATATACACATACACACATGTATGTGTATATATATATATATATATATATATACACACACACACACACAGATATATACATACACACACACACACACACACAGAATTCTGTAATACTGTGATGGTGATGTATAAATCACTTTTAATTCTGGTGTAGAATTTAAAAGATAAAAGCATAAAAATAGCTTTATAAAACTATGTTAATGGAACAAAATATAAAAGGATATAATTTGTGACATTGATAATTAAATTTGGAGGGAGATGTAAAAGAGTAGAGTTTTTGTATGCGATTGAAATTAAGTTCTTATCAGTTTAAAATAGATTATTATAATGATAAGATGTTTTATATAATCCACATAGTAACATGAAATATCTACAGAAGATACACAAAAGAAAAGGCAAAAAGAATCAAAGCATGTCACTCCAAAAAAAAAAGACAAAAGAAGTCATCATAGGGGTGGCCGGATGGCTCAGTTGGTTAGAGTGTGAGCTCTGAACAACAATGTTGCCGGTTCAATTCCCACATGGGATGGTGGGTTGCGCATCCTGCAACTAAATACTGAAAACAGTGACTGGACTTGGAGCTGAGCTGCACCCTCCACGACTAGATTGAATGACAATGATGTGGAGCTGATGGGCCCTAGAGAAACACACTGTTCCCCAATATTGCCCAGTAAAAAATAAATAAGTAAAATTAAATAAATTAAAAAAGTCATCATAGGGCAAAAGAGGAACAAATAACTAACATCCACACACACAGAAACAATAAAGTGGCAATAGTAAGTCTTGACCTATCAGTAATTACTTTAAATGTAAGTGGATTAAGCTCCCAATCAAAAAATAGAATGACTGAATAGGTAAAACACAAGATCCAATTTTATGCTATCTATAAGAGACTCACCTTAGCTTTAAGCACACACATAGGCTGAAAGTGAAAGGATAGGTAAAAAAATCCACATAAATGGTAACCAAAAGAGATCGGGATGGCTATATTTATATCAGACAAAATGGACTTTAATACAAAAATTGTCACAAAAGACAAAGGATGTTATATGAGAATAAAAGGGTTAATTCACTGGAATTATATAATTCCAGCTGAAATATATAATAATAAATATGTATGTGCACCTAATATTAGAGCACCCAAATATATGAAGCAAACTGAATTTTGATAGAATTGAAGGGAGAAAGAAACAGTAACAATAGTAGAAGATTTCAATACCTTATATTCAGTAATGGATAGACTATCCAGACAGATCAATAAGGAAACGATGTCTTGAACAACATTATCCATTAATGGAACCTAACAGACAGATGCACAACACTGCCCCCAATAGAAGCAGAATATACCTCTTCTCAAGTGCATAGGGAATATTCTCCAGCATAGATCACATGTTGGGACACAAATCTTAACAAATTTAAGATTGAAGTCATACCATATCTTCTCTGACCACAATGAAATTAAACTAGAAATCAATAGCAAAAGGAAACTGGAAAATTCACAAATATATGGAAATTAATATTTCTGAACAACCAATGGGTCAAAAATGAGATCACAAGGGAAATTAGGAAATACCTATCTTTAGATGAAAATGAAAACACAACACACCAAAACTGATGAGATGCAGCAAATCAATACTAACAGGGAAATGTGTAGCAGTAAGTGCTTATATTAAAAAACAATAACAAAAGACAACAACTTAACTTTATACTTCAAGGAACTAGAAAAAGAAGAACAAAATAAACCCAAAGTTAGCAAAAGGAAGGAATAACAAAGATTAGCAGAAATAAACAAAGAATAGAAAAACAAAAGAAAATTAATGAAGCTAAAAGTTGGTTTTACTTATTTATTTTTTTGACTCTTGGGAGACTTAGAAATGGATTTCCAACAATTAGGGTATCAGGTTGGTTCAGCTGAAAATTAAGTGAAAATGGAAGAAAGCATAACGAAACGAAGAAAGAGAGGTTAGGTTCCAGAAGACATTGTTTGAGCTCGAGTCCAACTTGGCCAAACACCCCTGAATCTTTCAGTTAAGTGAACTAAGAAATTCCCTTTTCTCTACTACGATTGTTTGAATTGGGTTTTCTGTCACTCACAACTAAGAATCCAGAGTAGGGCGGCCGGTTGCTCAGTTGGTTAGAGCGTGGTGCTCTTTACAACAAGGTCGCCGGTTCAGTCCCCACATGGGCCACTGTGAGCTGTGCCCTGCACAACTAGATTGAAACAACTACTTGACTTGGAGATGATGGGTCCTGGAGAAACACTTAAAATAAATAAAAGTTAAAAAAAGAATTCAGAGTAGTACAATGCCTTTGAAATTCAGCTAACTCTAACTTATTGTAACTGATCTCAACCTGGGTATAAATTTGCATTATCACACAACCATTAAAACATCAGGACATACAGAGCATTTATTTAACTCCTTTTTAAATTCTAAATTGTAATATGTAAGTAACATATCCTATAGGTTCTATGAAAACATTTAGAATGCACACCAGTGCTTTTATTGAAAGAAGAGAGCTTAGACAAAGAATCCTGTTTTACCAAATACTCCTTCTATTGCTAAGGTATTTGAATGCTTTAAAAAATATTCTCGACCTTGAATTTGCTACACCAACAATAAAAGCAAACCTACATTTGCATGGCACCTTCAACTGTTTTACATGCCTCATACTTATTTCAATGTGTGTATAATCCAAAACCTAAGATATCTGTGATGTACTTTGGATTTCATCATGATTAGTTTTCTTTTTTTTTTCCTTAGCAAATAAACTTCCTAATTTAGCTCAGATTTCAATTAGTTTGACTTCTCTGAGCAGATAATGATTGAGCAGAAGGAGAAATTTTTTTAAAAAAGGATACAACTTAGTGAGTGTTGATTATATATTATCTAGAATTTCCAAGAATTTTCTAGAATATTATCCAGAATTTTCTCAAAGTGCTATGCTGGCATTTACGGAAAGTCTTTCATCTCACACATTTGTGAGAACAGGCTTTAATTCCTAACCCTTTCATCTGTGGAAAGTTGTGCATAGGCAGCCTTAAGAATTAAACCTAACAAAAGTGCTATATGTATCTACAAATGTACATTCACGTGAATCATGAAAAGCCCCTGAGCTACACTTAGGTACCTGAAGAACAGTACCAGAGTTGGGCCTGAGTCACACTCATCTCAATGGTAACACTGAAGTCTAGAGCCCCTGTCAATGTTGCCAGCCCCAGGGCCCCCTACCCCCAACACAATGCTGGTCCCTGGACATTATGGAAATGGCATAGCAAGAACTAGAGTCTCTTCCAACACTTCTTCCTTCCTGGTCAGGTGCAACAAATGAGTTTTGATTCTGGGGACTGCATTTTTTTGGTAATCCTCCTGCACGTTCTATTAACCAAGCCCAACTTCAGATCTGAAAGAATACATCCCTGAGTCAGAGTGTACCAATTAGTATCTCACTTGACTGAGAGTACCATGACCCCAGGTAGACTGGCTTAGCGCACCAGGGGGTCTTTTGGTTCATTTGCTGGCACACAGGAAGTTTGTGGATTGATGGTTCTGGTGGGTGAGGGCAGCCCATGGGGCCGTCAGGATCCTGGGCTCCTAGTCTTCGGTTCAGCTACCGTTTGCATGTGGCTTTTGTCCTCCTGCACGTTGCCAGGTGGTTGATTGCAAGATAAATGCTCAGCCTCTAGCATCATATCTACATTCAGGACAGGAAGTGGGGAAGGCCAAAGGGCAAAAGGCACATGCCAGGTGAATCTGTCCCTTTTTAAAGAGTTTTCCTAGAAACTCCACCCAGAAAATTTTGTTCCCTCTTATTGGTCTGGGTTTCTCCCAATTTCCTACCCTCCTCCACACATACATATCAGCTGCTGGAAGGTATAAATTAGTAGAAAATAAATATTTAAAATCTTTCCAGATTGACAAATCCATATTGAGCTCCTCTGATAACTGTAATGAATCACTGAGCAACTCCCAAGCTAAGAAATGTTTGATGTCATTTGAAATGGACTTAGAATGTGTTGCTCCTGGTTTGATTAAAAAAGGACAGAAAAAGTTTCCACGCTTCGGATCTTGAGCATATCCCTGTCTCCGAGCGTTTGTATCTGCTCTGTCCCCTGCATGGGCCACCCTTCCCGATATGTAATGACTCTTCCTTCCTTCAGGTCTCCGATTAAATGTCACTTCCTCAGAGAGCCCTACTTATGCACCCACTTTAAAACATCACCTCTTACCAGCTCTGACCCCTTCCTCAGTTTTAATTTCTTCATAACAGTGCCACTGGCCGTTAGAGCGTACGGTTATATGCCTGTATGTCGATGGTCTGTTTTGCTTGCCCAATGTAAACTCCATGAAGGCAGGCACTTTGTCTTCTCTGCTGTTTCCCCGGGCCTAGAACAGTGCCTGGCATACAGAGGGCACACAGTAAAGATTAGTGGAATGAGTGAATGAGTGAACGAATCACTGTTTGGCTTATCATATAATTCTCTATCTATGATTGGCTAAGGAGATATTGCCGTGATCCAAGGAAACAGCAACCTTGCCAGCAAAGAGACTGTCACCCACCTGCACGGTCCCCTCGACCCCCAAGAAGGGGCGCCTTTTGTTAAGTGATTACAAAACAAGAAACTCTACTTTCTGTACATTATGAATGCGGCTACTTTTATACTAGCTGTACTTTCTAAAATTTTCAGAACTTAATTGAACTTGACAGATTAAAAAGTATCACAGATTAAAAAATGTTTCTGAGGAAACATTTTGACTCACCTGAGCAGTTTCACCCAACGGGGTCAGAATAGAGAAGCAGCTGGTAATAAATTGTTCTTGTAGCTAAAAGAATATTTGTGTTGAACGGGTTAACATTTTTATTTCTTATCCCAATTTCCATGTTGTTTAGATAGCTGTATTATATACACTCCAAACCTAATTGAAAGATTGAACCTGTATCTTAGGATGCTGATTTTCCCGTTCACTCCAAATTCTTAAATATCAAGACAGGGAATCAGTTATTTTGTGTTTTCAAGAAAGCCAGAAATCAAGGAGGATCACTGAAAAGTCAGGTGACTTAGAGAATATTAATTCACCTCACTTAAGGAGTTCCGTACGCCAAGACCAACCACAAGTGAAAAAATAATTACACACCGGGGAAAGGCGCTGGCGGACAGAGGAAGGGGGAGGAGTACAAAGAAATGACAAGAAGAGAGCAAGTGATTTTTTTTTTCATGAAAGCTGACAAAAGTAGGAAACATGTTAGCTTACTTTTTCTAAAAGGTGAGGAAGGATGAATATCAAATTATTTGTTCTGCTACTGGGCAAACGGTCTTGTCCTATTCAGTATATTTCCTTCTCCGACTCTGATACTTACTGAAATGTGGAGAGTTGGGGTAATTGTGTTAAGTCTTGGATTTCTCATTTGTTGTGTAAAGTTGAGAGCATTCTGTACATTGCTCTGGTAGCCCTTATCTTGCTGCGCAGTAATAGTTGTTTACATTTATGCGTCCCGTGGTAAGTCACCAACTCCTCCCAACCTGGGCCTGTAGACTCATAATCCTCTTTACACCAGCACAAGCCAATAAACAGCTGGCGGAGCAGTTAGGGAGCAGTCACCTGTGCCCTGCAGTCCTTCATGCTCACTTAGTAGCTCAGCAATTGAAACGAAGTCGAAAGGCATAGAATCCTTTGTCTCGCAATAAAATCTAGTGACTTGTCACCAGTCAGCAGGTGTCCAGCTAGTTAGAAAGCGGAGGATTGGAATTATTAAAAATTCCTGACACGTATGAGATTTTTGGATTGAATGGACTATTAAGTAAATATTCAGGAAATATATTCAAAGTGTGATAGGAAGAATTCAATTTTCACAGATAAGATGAGCTTCTTAACAGTAAGCAATTTTGCAAAGTTTGTTTCCACAATAATCCTCAAATTTGCACTGACTGCCCGTATTCACTACTACTTGAATGTTTTTCAAATACTACAGATTGCTTCCCTAATTGGAAATTCTAGCTGTCAGTACTGACCCACTCACTCATTTATTCATTGATTCATTCAACCAATATATATTGAACCCCAATTGTGTGCCCCAGTACTGAGGATATTACAGTGAACAGATATCAGCATGCCTTCATAGAATTTAGAGAAATCAAACAATTGTACAAATAAGTGAAAATTTTTATTATTTTTTTAATTTTTCTATTTTTTAGTAAGGGAAAATTTTTGACTGTGATAAGAAGATACACATACATGGTGCTATCTAAGGGATATTTACCCTAAGTTGGGTGCTTAAGAAAAGCTCTCTAGGAAAAATGGTGACTAAACAAGATCTGAAAGGATGTAGATTGACCAGGTCGCAAGGAGGGTAGAGATTCAGGCAGAAGGAATAGCAATCAAGGTGCTCGTCAGGGAGCGAGACCCACGTGGCTGAAGCAGGAGACCATGCCAGGGTGTGTGTCATTTTAGGGAGCTAGACTTGTCTTTGGAAAATCGGAAGTCACTGAAATGCTTTCAGCCAGAGAGCGGTGGGGTAGACTGAGCTGTGCCAAGGCCTGATTTGCCTTTCCAAAGACTCTGAGGAAGGATCAGGGTGGTTAGACTGGACGGGGAGTTAGCCAGCCAGGGCAGTAGGCAGGAGATTTGAGGGAAGCCTAACCCTCCCCACACACATGCAGAGAAAGACTCCTTAGCAAGTCAATGTTTGGCCATCAAATTACAATAAAAGCTGAAAACATATTTCCCGACTAACAAGGAAATGGAACACCAACCACGCAGCACCCAAATTATTTTTTAATTGTTTCCCCCTCTAAAGCCTAAAATCTTTTTAAGGATAGGAAATGTATGTTATTCATCATTCCATCTTCAGGACCAGCACACCATAGAAACTGATTAAATGATTGTCAAGTAAATGAAGGAAACATGGTGTTTTGTTTGCTAGGGCCACCATAGCAAAGTACCACAGTCTGGGAGGGTGGCTTAAACAACAGACATGTATTTCTCACAGTTCTGGAGGCTGGCAGTTCCAGAAAGTCCCAGGGTTGGGTCTTTCTGAGTACTGAGGGAAGGATCTGTTCCAGGCCTCCCTCTTGTCTTATCGATGAGTCTTTCTATATGTCATCTTTCTTTACGTGTGTCTCTGGGTCCAAACTTCCCCCTTTTATGACAACAGTCATATTGGATCCATATTGAGCTCCTCGGATAACTGTAATGAATCACTGAGCAACTCCCAAGCTAAGAAATGTTTGATATCATTTGGAATGGACTTAGAGTGCATTGCTCCTGGTTTGATTAAAAAAGGGCAGAAAAACTTTCTACACTTCAGATCTTGGGCATATTCCTGTATCCGAGCGTTTGCATCTGCTCTGTCCCCTGCATGGGTCGCCCTTCCCGATATTTAATGGCTCTTCCTTCCTTCAGGTCTCCAGTTAAATGTCACTTCCTCAGAGACCTCATTTTAATCTTGAATAGTTCTGTAAGGTCCCTGTTACCAAAGAAGACCACATTCTGAGGTACTGGGGGTTAGGACTCTAACATCAGAATTTGGGAACCCATAACACATGGGACTAGGCATGTTGGAATCCACTTAACAAGGCAACTTTTGCTTGTTCCATTTAGCAGAGCCAGCTGCCTCTTATGCCAAGCCCTGGGAAACAGAGTTCAGAATGGGTAGAGCAGAGCAGAGAGAATTCCTTTTTTGGTCTCTTCAAAGCTTATCTCATCTTCCTGAAAAAGCCTAACCAAAGTATTAATAGATGGATTTTTCACACTGTTACGGTTGGAATTGTGTCCTCCCCCTACTCCCACCAAATTCACATGTTGAAGTCCGAACCCCCAGCACCTCAGCATGTGACTATATTTGGAGATAAGGCCTTTAAAGAGGTAATTTAACTAACATTCGGTCATCGGTGGGTCCTAATCTAATATGACTGGTGTCCTTAGAAGAAGAGGATATATACAGCGAGATGGTGGCCAACTGCAAGCCAAGGAGAGAGGCCTCAGAAGAAACCAAACCCCCTGGTACCCTGATCTGAGACTTCTATTCTCCGTAATGGTGAGAAAATAAATTTGTTAGGTAAGCCCTGGTCTGTGGTGTTTTGTTAGGGCAAACATTCCTAGCAAACGAATGTACAAACCAAACTGGACAACACTCCTATTCTTAAAACCTAGTTTCATTTGAAATTCCACACCGTGGTTCGCTTCTTATTAATAAAAAGTAATGTTTCCTGAGCACTTACCCATGTGTCAGGCACTGTGATAAGAGCATTAGCAATTTAATCTGTATAAACCCCTGAACATAAGGACTGTTATGACCTTAAGTTTTATGGAAAAGAAACCTGAGCATAAGAGAAGTGAAGTAACTTGCCTGACGTCATCCAGTAGGAAGGATACAAAGGTGGGGTCCCCAAGGCTGTGCCCTTAGCCTCTGAGCCCCTCTGTGCTGGGCCAAGGACGGTTCTGGGAAATGGAGCTTCAGTGCATCGTGGGATCTAGAGACACAGCTGACACATCTGGTGTTTAGGTGGTGAAGCGATTAACTTACCCCCACAACAACTTAGCCCTCAACAATAAGAAAACAAACAACCTGATTAAAATATGAGCCAAACCTTAACAGATATCTCACCAAAGAAGATATACAGGTGGCAAATAAGCATATGAAAAGAGGCTCCATTTGTCATCAAGGAAATTCAAATTAAAGCAACAATGAGATATCTCTGAACACCTATTAGAATGGCCAAAATCCAAAACACTGACAACATCAAATGTTGGCAAGGATGTCGAACGAGAACTCTTATTCATTGCTGGTGGAAATGCAAAATGGAAGACAGTTTGGCAGTTTCTAACAAAATGAAATACTTTCGCCATGCAATTCAGAGACCATGACTGTTGGTATTTACCTAATGGAGTTGAAAACTTACATCCACACAAAATCCTGCACATGGATAGTGATAGCTTTATTCATGATTGCCAAAACTGGAAGTGTCCTGCGGGGTGTCAGGCGGGGTCTCTGGTCCCACTCCCCACATAAGAACGCAGGACATGGTGAGGCCAAAAAGGAACACCCACGGAGCCATAGGTAGGGGAGTCACACCACTACACTCTCGCTGGCGGCTGGGTTGGAGAAACAGGAAACAGGAGCAACACAATTCTCAACCCTCACTGCGCCGCTTGCAGACTCAGCCCCCATCTTCTTGCTAGCTCCCCCTTTTTTCTGCTAGCCTAGCCACGGCAGTTATATTCATGGCTAATGGCTCACTGGTTACAGCTGACGGCCAACTAGCCACAGCTGCTGGCCATTTGATCACAGTCGATGGCCATTTACTACCTGAGCCAGCACCTTTCTATGTGAGGCCGAGAGCCTGGAAACTGCTTTTTGGGGCTCTGTCCCCACAGGAAGCAACCAAGGTGTCCTTCAGGTGATGGATAAATAAACTGTGATATATCCGGACAATACACTATTATTGAACACTAAAAAGGAACGGGCTATCAAGCCATGAAAGACATGGAGGAACCTTAAATGCATATTAGTAAGTGAGAGAAACCAATCTGAAAATGCTACATATTAGATGATCCCAACTACACAACATTCTGGAAAAGGCAAAAACTATGGAGACAGTGAGAAGATCAGTGGTTTCCAGGGATTGGGAGGAGAGAGAGAGATGAATAGGCGGAGCACGGAGGATTGTTAGGACAAAGAAAATACTCTGTATGATACTATAATTATAGATACATGTTATTATTCATTTGTTCAAACCCATAGAGTGTACAACACCAAGAGTGAACCCTAATGTAAACTATGGACTTTGGGTGATGACAACATGTATGCAGGTTCATCAGTGGTAACAAATGTACCACTCTGGGGGTGGGGGGGGTGTTGACAATGGGGAAGGCTATTCATGTGTGGGGATAGGGCTGTTTGGCAAATCTCTGGACTTTCAACTTTTCTGTGAACCTAAAAATGCTCTTTAAAATGTCTTTTTAAGAAAACTACTTTCTCAGCCTCTTGGGTCAGCTTGTGACTCCAGATTCCTCTTACCGTAACCCTTGCAGTATTAAAATTATACCAACGTTTCCGAGCCAGGATGAAATATGTTTGCTATTATCACAAGTCATTGGACTCCTATTAAAGCTGATCGTAAGCAGAGGAAAAAAGATTGGAAGAAAATGACAAATCATCAAATCCCAAAGAAGTTGTGGGAATGTGTTCTTAATATTGAAGCTGAATGTATTTGTGTTGACGCCACAGTGGTTTCCCTGTTTATTTGCTCAAGAGAACATTTACAAACCTTTAAATGGCGCACACACAGAGTAGGATATACAGAACTCTCCCTCTTATTCAGTCCTTCAGCTAGCATTACGGGTTTAAGACCTTGGAATGCTGACAAGAAAAGCACACTTTAAATGCTGTTTCAAAAGGGTAATAAATGGAATTGAATAACATGTTTAATCCTGTGGAATATTGAAATTTTCTTGAATGTAAAACTGCCTGCAACGCTCGAGATGAAAGAGTCATTCCTGTTTTTACATCTAATTGCCCAACTGCCGAAATTGACATGTTTCCATAATCGGTGCCCTTGTTGATAGCTGGAACATGTATTGAGAAACAATGAATCCAGCTCTGAGCTGAGGTAGCCCTGTGCACTGCCATCTTCCCGAACCAGCAATTTCCCCTCTCCGCATTCCCTTGCCACCACTCAGAAGTGTTTGAGGCTTTGTGCAAAAGAAGGTGAGAGGAATTTCCTCATGCCTGGAAGGGTTAAACACTGAGTCAATGTACAGCAAATGGCACGCCCAGTTTGAGGTCCACGAAGGTGAAGTAATTTATCTGTGAGTCATATCGCTGAATACACTCTGTTCTATAGAGTGTTGGTTAGCAACTTACTTCCAAACATCATGTCCAGTGGTTCTGTTACACACAACATTTGAAAGGGAGAGGAATTGCTCACTGACTTAGCATCGGGCAATGAAAGGAACATGGCGTTGAAACAGAGTTAGGTTTCCACCAAAGGATTTAGAATCTGAAAAGAAGCGCTATGTTGCATAATTCCATTTTCACACTGAACATGAAAGCCAGAGAAGGACCACCCTGGTGCCCCTGGCTAAGAAGCAAAAGAGCAACCCTCCCTGAGGAACTTTCAGCAGAGGAAAAAAAAAGAAAGAAAAAGAATCCAGCCCAATGGCCCTCTTATTTTATTGCATCCTGGCTTTTTCACCGGCTCTGACTATATGATTAATTTCTTAGCAATTGGCAGGAGTTCAGAATGACTGATGTTTTAAACTTGAACCTTAAAACCCAATTATTCCAACCACAGATTCTATTAAAAGAACACTGTATTCGTAAGACAGGAGGACAGAGCCGGCAGGGGTGAGGCTCTGTATGTCTGTGACGGAGGGAAGGTGTGAGGTGTTTGCTGTTTTGTTGCTAGGCAATAAGTTGCATGTGACAACAGTCCCTTTTCTCCAAAGAACTGGAGTGCTCTTTTTGTTTCCTGAAAGCAGTGTGTTTTCTCGGTACAAGATGTACACATAAAGTTTACACTAATTTGTTACATGATAGTAAACAGTGCTATGAAAGGGAATGCTATTTTATTTTTGATTTGTCGTGTTTGCTTTTCATTGCCACCTGAGAAATCATTTGCCTAAGGAGACAGGGTTCTTTCCTTTTCTCAGCTGATCACCACTGTTTGTTTGCTGATTGGGACTCTCTCCAAGCCTCTAAACTCCCCCAGTTGAGTAGTGAATGTGCCTCTGAGCTTCTCAACAGAGAACATGTCCACATTCAGAAATGTTCTTGGATTTGATTTTATGATTTCACACTAGTTTGCTAGTCCTGATGTAAACATGTTATAGTAGCTTTGATACTTCTTTTATTGATTCTAGTATAGTGTAAGCATGCTGTGTACTGGTTATAGTCTCCCCAGGATAGGACCGTAGACCTCTTGCATCTTACAACTTCAGGAGCATCTAACATAGAACTCGGTATGTCGTAGGTGCTTAATAAATGCTTGTTGTGTAGATGAATGAATGGATACATAAAGAGTAAGACAGTGTTGCTTCTTCCAATTATATGCATTTTAAGTAGATGCAAGGCAGGCTCTGAAAATAGTGCAGTGGTGATTGGTATTACAGCTATTGTAAAAAGAGACAGAAATCTAAATACACTTAGTTTAGAGACCTGTCCTTCCTCCATAAAACCATATGTTTTACATAGAAATATCAATCAAAAACTCTTGGGTATAGACTCAGAACCCTGATATTCTTTTAATTTTAAGAGATCATGGTGTTAGTTCTTAAAATGGATAAGTACAGAGGCTTGAGAACTGGCCCATACGTTCCTTTTTTTTTTTTTTTTCTTAAGGTGAGTTATTCTCCTGAAGCAGTTAGGGCTTTGCTACCATACACTTTGCTAATATAATCTGAAGACACACCTCCAACAATAGGAAGTGACATGTGTCTGGTCTTTCTTTTCTTTTTCATAGTGTAGAAGAATCTTTGGATGCACTTTGTCTCTTGGATCTCCAAAGAGTAAGATGCTCCTCTACCCTCTAGGACATTGATTCTTGTTCCCAAAGAATAATGGTTCATATTGGGTTCTTACTATATGCTGGCTACTATTCTGAGCTCTTTACATGAATAACCCCTTTAGTCCTATGAGGTAGATGCTACTATTATCCATTTTATAGAGGAAGAAACTGAGGTAGGGAGAGGGTTAAGTAACTTGCCTAAAGCTCTGCATCTAGTATGTGGCAGAACTGAGCTGGAACCCAGACGGGCTAGCTCCAGACTCAACTCTCCTAGCCCTTCTAGACAGCGCCTCTGAAATAGAGAAAGGGAAAAGGAAGTCCTAACACCAGCATCGTCACCACACCAGGTGTGGACTCTCCAGCCCGCAACTGCCTGCCACAGTCGCACTCTCCTTGGCCTGGTCTGGGCTGCTCTGGGGCTCATGGCTCACTGGCACCTAGACCCAAGGGTCTTGCAAATGTGAGTGAATGCAAGTGCCAGCTCGGCCCCGGAGCTCCTTTGTCCTTCAGCGGGGCTTGTGCTGCGTGGAGCCCGGCCTCCCTGGGCTCACGTGAGGATCACCCCTCCAGCCCTGCATCCTGAATGCCTGGGACTGGCCTCCGTGGGAAGCCAAGCAACGCACTCTGGCACCAACTGCATTCACCCAGAGAAGGAGCATTTCCCTCAAGGGCAAGCCTTGGGCTGCACCCAAGGAGATGTGCAGACTCCCACCACAGAGAGAACTTTCTGGCTAACAGCTTCCAGAACACAAGACTGCCCTCTCTTCCAAGGGGATGAGGTGTGGGGGGCAGTCATACACCACACACACACCACACACATCACACACAAGTATACACACATACCACACACATATACATACACACCACACACCATACACACAAAAAACACCACATGCACCCATCATACACTCTACATACATACATGCATACATACATACACAGCACACGCACCACACACACCACACACACATCACATATACACACATACCGCACTTATATACACATATACTACACACACACCACACACATACACGTACCACACACACAAAACACACCCCACACACACCAAACACACAGTACACACACACACCACAGACACACACACACCAAACAAATACTAAACACACACCACACACATACACTCCATGTGCTCTATGTAACAGGTTTGCCTTCCCACAACTCTCCTTTATCAGCACACACGGCTGAAGGTACAGCCCATACCTGCATTCCAAGACCACACAAATCACTTGCCTCCCTGCTGAGAGGCCCTCACTCCCAAAGTGAATCATAGCAACTCCCACAGATCGAAGGGCGTGGGCCCCACCCTGCCCACAGGAAGTGAGAGAGAGTAAATACAGAGTTTTTCTCTAAGGGCTGGGGCACATGTTAAATAGGTAATTTCAGAAAGCAAGAGCTGTAGAAGAGGCAGTGATACCTTTAGAGGGGACGTGGCAGTAGCCTGAGGAGGCCACAGGAGTCCTAAGAAGTCTTTCATGAACAGGGCTCTGAAATTCCAGAGCCCAGAGCAAGTGGCTCTTTGATCCAGCTGCTGTGCCACCAAGACTGCATGAGGATTAGGGCACGTGGACACCTGAGAGGTGGGGTCAGAGGGGCAGCCTTAGGGGAGAATGCCAGAGAGGGGCTGGGTTCTTTTAGCATTAAAAAAAAAATCAGTGTCACTTTTTCAGGAACCTCCCTGCAGGGTCCTAAAAGTCCTCCAGGACACAAAGAAAGGCCCACAGAGGTGGTGCCTGAGAGGCCACTGCGTCCTTGGGGTAATACTGTCCTTGGGGTAATACTGACGGTCAGGCTGCCATTCCACAGAGCTTACCATGTGATCACTCTGGGGCAAGGACCCCAAATTATCAGGTCTATAACCTGTATGCAATTTGGACAGTCTCCAGTGATTGGGGCAATCCAACATTTACTTAAAATCTCTCCCAAAAGGCAAAGGGCCACATACCAAACAGCTCTAGAACCATAGGGACCTGTTGATAAGTGATGAAGACTTAGATTACAGAGTCTGGGTGCATTGGAGTCACCTGGGGACTTGTGAAAAAGTGGATTTGGGGTAGGGTCTGAGCATCCACATTTCTCCCAGGTGGTGCCAAGGCTACTGGTCCACGGATCACACTTGAAATATCCAGTATTGGGGATACTAGAGAGAGCATTCGGGAAGGGATTGGTGAGTGGACCTTGGTAGAATAGACTTATTGGGGTGTGGGGGGTTGAGATGGATCCTGGTGGTGAGACTGGATGGGGAGAAGAGTAAAGATACCCCAGAGACACCTTGTAAGGCAAGGGGTGACCTGATGAATCCCCATGGTGTACGGCAACTGCCCCCGCTCAAAGGCCAGGGTCAGCCGAAAAGGTACCCTTGAGGGAGTTGAAGCATTGGAGAAGTTAGGAACTTGGAAACTGGGCTCTGCCGTGTAGTAGCGGTGAGACTAGGCAGGTCTGAAAACTGGGGATAGTCATGCCAATCCCATAGGATTGGCGTGAGGATTAAATGAGGTGATATATAAGGTGCTTAGCATAGAGCCTGGCACAACATAAGCAGTTAGTAAATAGAATACTTATCCTCATCCTCATCATCAACTGAAGCAAAGCAATGCTCATCTCTCACTGACTTCTGAGCCCTGGGCCAACATGTCCCAAAACAGATGGCTCCCGGTTGAGGCAGGAGCTCTCTTCTCCCCATTTGTGGCCCTTGTGATGCTGGGATGGATAGGAAAATTGGACGGCCTTGACGAGAGGGCAGCAGCGCCTCATTCCGGGGGCCTAGGAAGGACTGAGACTGTCCCTGCTCCTAGACATAAACGGGGGAAAGGACTCAGGGTGCTCAGGACCAATGTATTGGTGGAAACAGTTATTCAAACATATTCTAAACAACCCATCTACACTGTTTTAGCCGCAGTACCTCAGGATATGTTCTAACATGAGGTGCAACCAGATTCGAGATGGGGAGAGACTGGGGCCAGGTTTTCTGATGCTGGGTATCTATGACAGCCAAGAACTGTGCTTAATGTCGTCACTAGGGCACTTGCAGCCGAGGGTGTGGACTTCACTTTCCCCAAATATTTCCCTTTGAGAGATAAACTGAGAGATAAACGGAAGGTATCAGGCCATGCCAAGCTCCAGCTAGGCCAGACCTCTGGAAGAGCAACTGCAAATGTTGATGAAACAGACAGAATCTAAACAGCAGTGATTTATTTTCCAAAGTATCTGGTACTTTTTAATCCTTATTTTTCTTCTCCTCCTGGTCTCTTTCACAGGGCAGGGCAAACAATCTTAAGGCCAATTGGCCGTGCTTTCTGTTTTCCTCAGATGGATTTATATGGGAAATGATGAAGTTTTTACGTGGCCATTATTAGTGCATTGTTGGGCTGCCGTTCTTTATCTGCTCTTTCAAGGGATGTAGTCAACATGCAAAGATGTCCCCCACTAAGCTGTGTGTCCCCTCTCCTCCCTGCCACTGGCTGCGGAGCCCCCCACCTGTGGCCTGCTCTCCTTGCCCCACCCTCCTGAGGAGCCCGATCCCAGAGCCCCCACCCCAGGCCCACACCCCGGGAGGCTCCCACGGTGGCCTCTGTCTGACCAAAGTTCACCAGCCTGGACTTCCTCACCCCAGATCTCAGTCCAAGATGACAAGTCATCTTCCTCTTGTTTACTGGAGGGAGGAGGCCTCCCAGAAGCCCCCACCCTCTCCTTGGGTCATATATGCACGTTAACGGCGGCATGCATTGATTCATTTAGCAAATAACCTGGCAGAGACTAAGCAGACAGTAGATGGAATGCTTCTTGATATTATTAATAGCTGGAACTTATTGAAACAATTCAGTGCCAACCACATGCCAGGCACAATGCAAGGGTGTTGAATCTGCAGAGATGAGCGAGATGTGGCCCCTGCCTCTGGCTGTTTCCGGGCCACTGAGGATAATTGGCAAGGAATATGTTACTAAACTGAGGGTGATGAACGGAGAACAAGAACAGCGTGCTCTGTGCCCCAGAAGCCCATGAGGGAATGGCTGACTGCCCCTGAGAGGTGGAGAAGACGTCAGAGAGGAGGTGACATTTGGGCTGTGCTATGTTCTGAATGTATCCCCCCAAAATTCATAGGTTGAAATAACAACCCCCAAAGATGATGATCCCTCACCCCACCCACCATGTGAGGACACAGTGAGAAGATGCCAGCTATGAACCAGGAAGAGAGCTCTCACCAGAACATGACCATGCAGGCGGCTTGACCTTGGACTTCCAGCCTCCAGAACTGTGAGAGATAAATATCTGTTGTTTATGGCCACCCCGTCTGTGGTATTTTGTTATAGCAGCCTGAACGGACTAAGACAGGCTGTATCTTCAAGGCTCAGTAGAAGTTTGCCAGAGGGAGAAGAAGGGAAAGAACACGTCAGGCAATGAGAGAAGGATGTGAAGGCAAAGAAGTGAACGTGAAAGGACATGGCCTTTTTGGGGAGAAAAGTAGTCTGGTTTGGCTAAAGAGGAGAGGCTAGAAAAGCACAATGGAGGTGACTTGTGAGGGACCTGTTGCCATCCAAGGAGTTAGAACCTTGGCCTATGGGCGTAAAGAACTGAATGGGAGGGCAGTTGGATGGCTCAGTTGGTTAGAGTGTGAGCTCTGAACAACAGGGTTGCCTGTTCGATTCCCACATGGGCCATTGTGAGCTCTGCCCTCCACAGCTAGATTGAAGACAATGAGCTGCCACTGAGCTTCTGGAGGGGCGGCTGGATGGCTCAGTTGGTTAGAGCGCAAGCTCTGAACAACAGTGTTGCCAGTTCAATTCCCACATGCGATGGTGGGCTGCGCCCCCTGCAACTATGATTGAAAACGGCGACTGGACTTGGAGCTGAGCTGCGCCCTCCACAACTAGATTGAAGAACAACGATTTGGAGCTGATGGGCCCTGGTGGAAACACACTGTTCCCCAATATTCCCCAATTAAAATATATATATTATACTTAAAAAAAAAAAAAAACTGAACGGAAGAGTGGTCTCTTGAGGATCACTAAGGAGCTAAATGGGAAAGTGATCTTTTGAGGACTACGTGGCTCTCATGATGGGATCCTGAGACTTACAGAAGGTGGGGTGGTCGTGGAAGACCAGGTGAAGAGGAGGCTTAGGGGTTTCCTGTCGAGGAAGGTCTGAGTATCTAGTGTAGTACCACACGCGCCCAGACACTTCATCGATTTTATTATGTAGCTGGTGCTCCCTACGTGGTATGAGTGAGGAAAATATTTCAGTAAGTGGTCATTGAACGCCCCTGTAACATTCTCCAGAGTGGCCATACAAATCGCACTGAAAGTCCACAGTTGTTCTCTGTGGCCTTGTTATGATGTCTGTTTATGAAACACAACCCCCAGAGAAGTGGGTTTGCCTGGTTAACAAACCCATGAGAACTCTGGAGTTCCACTGAACACGTTCTCCTTTGAAGGTGGCTACAGTCATTCTGTTGATACCAAGAGGGCGTCTCAAGGGATGGCCCCCATAAAGGCTTAGGTTTATCTTAAGAGAAAATTCCTAGAAGAATCTTGATTCCCAGATTTAAAAGACACCACCACAGAGGAAGTGACTGACTTCTTGATTCTCAAGAACAAGGTATATCTGTCCGCTTCATGTAGAATCAGAGGTGGGTGTACCGAGAAGAAAATGGGATTGAGTTTCAGGGCTCCTCACTTGCGTGGCCCCCTTCCACGGCCTGGTGCCAATTCTTAAATTCATCATTTTATATTTATATAATCTTTCTTGTGAGGGTGTAAGTAAAATGTAGATGTGCCTCTGGGTGTATTTCCAGTTTGAAAATGGCATTTATCTTGAGCAGTCAGCAGGTAGGGTCTTGGCAATATTGAAAACATTTTATGATTCAACATGGCTTCTAACTGTAAGGATGCTTCCTTTGATGGAAAGAATGGGTGGTTTGTGTTCACTGTGCTGCAGAGTTTAACTATAATAGACACTTGATTTCCAAAGTAAATTTTTTTGCTGCCGGGCCCAACTTTTCAGAATCCCTTTTTTCCGCGGAGCACTGGCTGGCTCCCTAAGGGTGACGGCACACACTGCATCGCACCCAGTGAGTGCCTACCACATGTTTAATGAACGTTGCTATCGATCGTGGTAAAAACTTATCCACCCAAGCATGTTTGAAGTCCTTGGGTTTTTGTGGGTTTATATAATTACAAAAATACAAAAATATTGCAAGAATAATTCAAAGAGCATTTTAATTCTTTAATTTGAGAGTAAGTTGCAGGCATGATTTCCCTTTGCCGCTAAAACTTTAGTGTATGTGGTCTACAAACAAGGAGAGCCTTCTACGTAATTGCAATTTAACCATCAAGACCAAGACATCAACATTGTAACATTACAACTACCGCCAACCCGGTATTCAAGTTTTACCAACTGTCTGAAGAATGATGCTCTGTATAGCTAAGTGAGCCAATCCAGGTGAGGCACTTTATTTAGTTGTCATGTTTCTTTAATCTTCAATCTTTCCGTATCTCTCAAAACACTGACATTTTGAAGGTTGCAGGATCAGTGAATTTGTAGAATGTTCCTCAGCTTGGGTGTGTGTCTGATGTTTTCTCATCATCAGATTCAGGTCAGATTAGATTATTTTGGTAGGAATTTCACAGAAGTAATTCATCTTCTCACTGCATCCTATCAGGTAGAACATGGTTTTTATTTGTCCCATTATCAGTGATATTAATTTTTTTGACAGCTGTTGCCTCAGATTATTTGTACAAATCGCACGGGAGGACACCATCTCATGTAGACAGCAGCCCAGGAAGACGCTAATCCTTCTGTCCTCACAGTGGTACATGAAGGTCTCTACTCCAGGGCTATTGTGGGGTCTAGGCACCTTTAGGGGGCCTGACCTAGAGCCAGACGGAAGCTGAATCTGGAGCTAGAACCTAGTTTGAGCTTTGGCCTTTGGTCAGCAAAGCCTGAGACCCTCGGCATTGTAGACACTTGCATGGTTCCTGAGCTTGGAATGGTCAATGCAGGCAAGTCAACTGAAATTGTAGCTGATGACCTTGGGGATCTTGGACTTGACCTCCTTGGGCTTCCCAAGGACCTTAAGAGCCGTGGCATGCATACTCACGGCCCTGGCATTGTTGGCCTGCATCTTCTTCAGGCCCTGCTTGTGCTTCTTGGCACGGCATATGTCCCTCATGAATTTGGGGTCCATCTCATTAGCAATTCATATCTTCATAGTTTCTTGATGTCATTTCTGTGCCATTTTGGGGACTGGTTGTGCACAGTGTGGTTCTTGGACTTGGCGTGTCTGCACTGTAGCCCATCAATGATATCAACGTCGATACTTGATTCCCGTATCGGTCCGCGTTTTCCACCACTGACTTACTTTCTCTTTGCTTTAAATAAGAACTTATTTGAGACTATGCATGTATCTCTTCCTCTTTTCCCATCAAACTTTCCATTCATTTGGTTTAGCATCCATTGAAGTTTCTTGCTTAAATCAATTATTACTATGACAGTTACCAAAAGGTGATTTTTCTAATTGTATCATTCCTCCTACATTTATTGGTTGGCATGCTACTATAAGTTTGAGCTGTCTCTTTATCTATCTATCTATCTATCTATCTATCTATCTATCTATCTATCTATCTATCTATCGTCTATTTCACTATGGATTCATGGTTTCCAATTCTATTCAATGGGCTTATACTCTCTTACTACTATTACATATTTTGATGCTTGAATTGTCCCAGATTTGGCAAGTAGAAGCCCTTCAAGTTAGCTTCTGTGTCCTTTTGATTTAACTCCATCATACTTTGAGTGCTTCCTTACTTTCTAGGCCAACAAGATGCTGCAGGTTCACCTTATGTTTCCCTAATTCAGCTCTGGACTCAGGAAGCCCTGGTTGCTTAGTGGAGAATGGGCTTTAGAAACCATGATTTTGGTGACAGGTGTGCTTATTATTATTATTGGGGTCTCACTACTTTAGCCTCTCTCAATAGTCAGATGTAGAAACCATACATATATGTAGACACACATGTACATTGAAAACCATCACTACATATTAATACCTCTAATTCCAATGCAATATTACATTCATTCTAGCTTCTTCCCTTCCCATGTTTGTAACTCTTCTTTTCAACAGTAAGAAACCTGACTTCCATTATTCTCAATACTGTATTTCCCTGAAAATAAGACCTAGCCGGACCATCAGCTGTAATGAGTCTTTTGGAGCAAAAATTAACATACGACCCGGTATTATATTATATTATATTATACCTGGTCTTGTATTATAGTAAAATAAGACCAAGTCTTATATTAATTTTCACTCCAAAAGACGCATTAGAGCTGATGATCTGGCTAGGTCTTATTTTCGGGGAAACACGGTATATTTACTTATTTGCTCAATCTCTTTGTTTGAAACAAATTTCCTGACTCTGCCAGGCCACTGCCCTGCTCAGCACACCTTTGTGTAGTCAGCCTCTGATTCCAAGGTCCTCGGGACTGAGTTATTAATGAAGGAAGGCCTTGCTTTGTTTTTGGAATGGGAATATGATGGATTATTTATGCCTTATATTTGTGGAGAAGCAACATCAGCGACATGGATCAGCTTAGGAAGCTGACTTCAGAAATTCTGATTTATGTCTTTCACTTTTTGCTGACAAACTGTATCTATAGGGAAGAAGTGGAACTTCCTAAAATTGCCAAACCCCCTAAATCAAAATTCTCCAGTGCAAAGTTATTGAGACTATTGGGTCTTGCTAGTTTAGATATGCATTTAAACATAAATTTGTTATATTTTATTCAGTATTTTAGGTGTTTTGTAGAGAGACTGTTTTCAATTTAGATTGTCTACCTTATTACCAGAAATTTCAGTCCTGAACACCTAGGTATTAACCTTAATTGAGGAATTACTTTGAAATGTATACTTCTAATGGCAGGTGAGTTGTTATGTGGCCAGGCCTAGGATGAATGCCACTGTCTCTCCCTTGGAAACTTCCAGTCTTTGGAGAATGCCTGGGAAATCTAGACAATAGCCAGACAGCAGGCTTTTCAAGGTTTGCCCATCTTGACAACCTATTCCTAGTTATGTGAACTACCTCCTTCCTACAAGGTTTTTCATGCACCTGGTGAAGCTGCCCTATCTAGTATGTATGAGGTCTGACAATTAAGTTTGCGAACTCATCCTAGAAAAAGTGCTACACACCTCATTGCTGAATATCACTACGGTCACCTTCAAAGTACTTCCCTTGGGAAGCTGTGCACCAATGCCAGTGCCTAGTCCACCCTTCAAAGCAATTTTGGGACTATTTTTCTGGAATGGCCATCAGAGCTGTCATCATATTACCCTTGATGTCCTGAATATCATCAAAATGTCTTCCTTTCAATATTTTCTTTATCTTCGGGTAAAGAAAGAAGTCATTGGGGGCCAGATCACGTGAGTAGGGAGGGTGTTCCAATACAGTTATTTGTTTAAAAACTCCCTCACAGACAGTGCTGTATGAGCTGGTGCATTGTTGTGATGCAAGAGCCATGAATTGTTGGAGAAAAGTTCAGGTCGTCAAACTTTTTTCTTTATTTTTATAAATTTTATTGGGAAATATTGGGAAACAGTGTGTTTCTCCAGGGTCCATTAGCTCCAAATTGTTGTCCTTCAATCTAGATGTGGAGGACGCAGCTCAGCTCCAAGTTCAGTCACCGTTTTCAATCTTTAGTTGCAGGGGACACAGCCCACCATCCCATGTGGGAATTGAACCAGCAACCTTGTTGTTGAGAGCTCGTGCTCTAAGAAACTGAGCCATCTGGCCGCCCCTCTGGTAACTCAGCGGCAGCTCCTTGTCTTCGATCTAGTTGTGGAGGGCGCAGCTCACTGGCCCATGTGGGAATCAAACCGGCACCTCATTGTTCAGAGCTCACGCTCTAACCAACAAAGCCATCCGGCAGCCCCAGGTCGTCTAACTTTTTCATGCAAACTTTTCAGCACTTCCAAATAGTAAACTTGGTTAATTGTTTGTACAGTTGGTACAAATTCATAATGAATAATCCCTCTGATATCAAAAAAGTTTAGCAATATTATTGCAACAAGTTTGCAAACTTAATTGTCAGACCTTTGTACATATGTATGTATGCACATATATATGTATATGTATGTATGCATCTATCTATCTATCTATCTACCTACCTACCTACCTACCCTTCTATCTCCCTTTAGCCAAGAGTTCCACAACAATCCCTACAAAATTTCAGCCACTGATCTCTGTCATTTGAAGTGAGCTTTGGACCAAAAACTATGTGAATGTAGCTAATAATTGCTGACTTTAGCCAGAGAAGGGTTTATGTGGCATTCCAAGCATTTTTAGGATTCCTACAGTAAAATGCTACTGTCATGAGCCATCTGCCCAGATCCACCCAATGTGGCATAATTCCTTAGTTTTACCATCCAAGGCATAATCAAGATTCGCCAATGTAACGTACAGCGAATGGGCGGGACCATTGCTGTATTTCATTCTGGTGGATTTTCAGTTACAGTCTAGGGACACAACCATGCTTGTGTCAGCATCCAGCACCTTTCCTGACTCAAATACGCCCCTGAGCTGATCTTCAGGCATTCATTCCATGGTGTGCATTTTTTTGTGTTCTACTGATTCTTTTGGCAGAAACACTCAGCCATCATCTTGCCAAGAGTGTTTATGTTAGAATGTGCCCCTTTAATGACTGTGACCTTCTGTCATGCAGACTCGCCGGCTAGGACCTTGAATGAACCATTATAAACTCCCAAGTAGATGCCAGAGAGCTTCATCGTGTGTTTCACAGTAACATGTCAGTGAGCAAGGTCAGTCAGAAATCCTCAGACTTACAGTTTTTAGACAAAAGGTCATGTCTAAATATATTATGATACTATATGTGTCGGATGTGATCTTCATCCCCCAGGCTGCTGGAACTCTCTGATAGCTTTGTTTGCTGTCAGAGAACAAGGACTGGTGATGGCAGGCAAAACAATTTCCCTGCAAACCCCATAAGTTCACCTGAAGTTTTAATCCTGGGTAAAGCAAAGATAGTAAATACCTCACCAGGGCAGGTCTTAGGGACACCACCGCCACTCGGGAGCACCGTACACCTAATCTGAGGCCCCCATTTTTCTTCCTTTGGTACAGCATGGGAAGCCAGTGTGCAGACCCCAGGAAGCAGCTCTTCTGATAGGCTCTTAACTTTCTTTAGACGCCACTCTACCTGCAGGATGATGGTCAGATGCTTTAGTGTGGCTCTCAGGCTGTTGTGCTCTGACTGCCTTCATCTCCCAACACTCCCTCCTGCTGAGCCCTTGTGCTTGGTGTTGCCTACAATCCAGAGGCTTCTGTGTCTCCACGCCCTTGTACGCATACTGAAATTCCTCCATTGGAGTAATTAGGTCTCCGCTGCAGTATTTGCTTATTCATCTCTCACCCCCTCTAGACTGGAAGCCAGTCAAAGCAGCTACCATGGCCTATTCATACTCATTTATATGCTTGGGTCATAGAGAGAGAGCAAGAAATATTTGCTGAAAGAATGAATGAATGCTTCAAAGGGACCATTTGAAATGTAGATTTTCATCGTCTCAGGTTCCAGGGTGAAGGCTGTGTTCACTTACTTAGCAATAGTATAGGGCACTTTCATTTCCTGCTACTGTTTGGTTTTTCAGTTTTGTCAACAGAAATGTTGTATTGGGGCAACAGTAGAGAGTTAGGGTACAGGCAGGTTTTCAAAAGCATCCCTTTTTTGGAGCAAAAAATAATCTGAGCCAATCACACCCTAAATCACTCTTGCTGGCAATGAAAGGAGTTAAAAGTAAGAAAACGATGATAATGAACAACAATGGCATCCAGTATCTATTACCTTACACACTCAATTCATATCACTATTTTTGTAGCTAATAATTTATTAGTTAATTGCAATAACTAATCTTGTATATAGTATATGTTAATTTCTCACATACTCTATATAATTGTATGATCATTTATCAGCCCTAGGATACAAGTTGTATTAAATACTGGTAAGTCTAAAAGTATAGGTTAATGTAGTCTAAAAAAGTGGGTTTGTCTAATTTCTTTTCTATTGAATTGGCTGCTCATTTGACTGACTCAAATAATCCAAACAGGTTTTTGGGTGTCAAGTATATGTTGCCTAAGTCAGTGCTTTTTAATTAGGAACAAATAGCTCCATTTAAATTCAAACCATTTAATTAAACTTAACACTTAGCAAATTTCTGGAAACTCAGTTCATTTAAAATATATTTGAATATGTAATAGTTTGCAAAGTTTGCAAAGTCTGCATTGCTACCTCACTGTACACACTGAACACACACACACGTATGAACACAGCATATTTTATAACTTTATGCTAGAAAAGAGGACTTAAAAGTTTCCCTTTGACTGACTAGCAGTGATGAAAACAATTTCTTAATTGATTATGCAAGATCAATTAACAAATAAGTGATTTTAAAAGGGAGCTACTTTCCCTACGTTATATTGAAAAGAAACACCTTTAATTTCTCTTAAGGCCTAGTTCTGTTCTTAGTTTTTTGTGTTTTCTTTTTCTTCCTTTTTTTTTTTTTTTGTCTTGCCAGACCAAATCATTTTCCTTAAGAATTAAGCTCAGAGGGGTGGCCGGAAGGCTCAGTTGGTTAGAGCTCAAGCTCTGAACAACAGGGAAGCCGGTTCGATTCTCACATGGGCCAGTGAGCTGTGCCCTCCACAACTAGATTGAAGGACAACGACTTGGAGCTGATGGGCCCTGGAGAAACACAATGTTCCCCAATATTCCCCAATTAAAAAAAAAAAAAAAGAATTAAGGTCAGGGTTGGAGCTTGGAACCAGCGAGAAAGAACAGGTTATTATTACCATAAAGTACAGTGTGTTTCCCTAATACCTATTTGTGAAATAGTCCATTTTGCTGTAATGTCTTCAGAAAGCTCTATTAAAGATAAATGTCTTATACCTAAAAGATTTTCAGTAACTATTTGTTAAATGAATGAAAGACACAGCTAAAGCTGAAGCTGATATTTGGAAATGATGTTACTGAAATTTCAATAAGGACTTTTAAAGTTATGGATGGTAATCAATGGTCTTAATGTAAATTGCTGACTGAAATTCACTACAGGTCGTGTAGCTCTGTAAAAGGAAAAAGAAAGGAATAATCACCACAGCTACGTGCTTTTCTTCTTACACATTCAGGGGAAAGGGCAAGAAAGAGAACTGACAGTTTTGAATATCTATATACACCACAAACTAGTCCAGCAACATCATCTATCCTACTTAATCCTTGCAGCAAGGTTACAGATAAAAATGAGGCTCAAAGAAGTTTGGAAACACACAGCATTAAACAGAGGGAGAGCAGTAGGCTGTGGGTTTCACCCAGGCCTGTCTGGCTCCAAGGAAACCCTCACTGCAGTGTCTATTGTACATGTATTCGAAACTTTCACCAGGTATTTCTGGTAGGTCTGTGGGGGAAAGTATAGAAAAATGTTCGAAAGTCATTCTTATGACCAGTTTGCTTCCTGGTTCCTAACCAACCAAGGAGATCTAAGTGAGGCCACTTTGTAAACAGTCCAGGTTCCATATCAATGAGCACAGCAGAATCAAAAATCTTTCCAAAAACCTTGTACTGCATGTTTAATATGTGCTGCTGTTCAGGGGAAGTAGAGATTGTTAAGACCCCCTGGCACCATTTTCTCTTAGTAGCAATCCTTTTTTCAAGTCAGCAGGGGGACAAACATCTTCCTGAGGATTTATAATACTTATTGACTGATCACAACTCCTTTTGTGTCAGAATAAGACTTAATTTCCAATTAGATAAAGAGAAAAGAAACTATACAGAGCTTAGTAGTTAAGGGCACAAATGTCAGAGTCAGACTACCTTGGTTATGAATCCTGGCACTGCCATCATACTAACATATGACTCCAGTCAAGTTATTCAATCTATTTGGGCCTTGGTTTCCTTTTCTGTAAAATGGGTATAATAATGGTATCTAAGTTACAGAGATTTTGTAAGGATTAAATGCAACACCTTTTAAGCATTTACAATGGTTGGCACATTAAAAGTACTTAATAAATGACAATTTTTACTGATGTTGTTCACATTCAATAGTTACTAAGTTATGTTCTTTCTACATCTAATTGCAAATGATCTTGAAGGCTGTGAGCTCAGAAAGTCTCAGAGGCCCTTATGAGCTATGCAAAATCAGAGGTGCTCTTTGTGATTCTAAGGAGGAAACAGAACTCATTGACGGAACCCCTTTCAAGCTCAGTTCCCATCCAATAGGGAGTGATGGCTCTTAATGGTCCCTTTTGCTTATCTTTTTAAAGTATGATCAAAATTTTTGATATTCTGTAACCATACTTGATATTTATTTAGTAACTTTCGACAAGCTCAAAACCAGTTTGTCGCCAAAAGAAATGGAAGACCCTTAAGACTCAGAGAAATAATGCCGCCTGATGGACAACCAGAATCCATGGGAAACCAGACGTGGCTCTGATCGTGCTATGGGAATGCGGTGGAAATGAGATCCTTTTGAGATGTCTAAGCAGTGTTTTGTTCCTCTGGCTTCAGTGAAAGGTAGATAAAAGCACTGTAGGGAGAGAGGGAGGCCAGGCGACAGCCTGGATGAAAATCACGAAGGCCTCTGAGGTCTTGTTTAGCAAAGGACGAGGTAAGAATGGCAGAAAGACAGGTCTGCAGAGGGAGCTGACAGTGCTTCTGGACAGGAAATGCAGCTTTGGGCTAGCATCTGGTACGGTTCATGTGCTTCCGCCATGTGGCTTGTAAGAAGTGTAATGCCATCTAGCAACTCCCTCCCAGAGGTGTTTGGCTCTTAGCAGCCCTTTTTAGCCACACAGTTTCTTTCATTAAAATATAACCCAACCAACAGGTTGCGGAGTGGGCCTGGAGGTCCCGGAGTATCCGTAGAGGAGGTCCGGGCCTGGAGGCCTGGAGAGCACAGACTCCCTGGGACCCAGGCCCACTCCGTCATCCCTCGGGGGCTGCCGGAAGCGCTCCTCCCCCAGGTCTCGGTCCCGTCCTGCCCCGCGGCGCGCGAGCTTGTCGTCACCCGCGGCCGGCCAATCAGAGCTCGCGACCAAAATAGCGCCATATAAATACGTGCTGGCCCGCGCCGCCGGCTCAGAGCCGCTTGCTGGGGTGGGGTTGCGCACGCAGGTGAGTGGGGCGGAGCTTGCCCCACCTGCGGGGCGGGGCGGGTCCTGCACACCTGTTGCCGCGTGATGTAGGCGAGGAAGGTTGTTAGCGGCTCCTCCAAAACACTCGCGTAACCTGGCGTTTCTGTGTGAGTAACAGTGACGCGCCTGGGCGCTAGTTCATCACAAGTCATCGCTCTACTCCTCCTAACTGGTTTCCTCCTCGGAAAGAAGGGCCGACCGCAGCCTGCAGCTTGCGTAATCAAAGGGCATGTTCACAGAGCAGGCTGCTACCGTTTCCAGCGGTGACTCCTTGTCCCGCTGGAGAAAATGTTAATGCAGCCGGCGCTAAGCCTTGGAGGAAAGTCTAAAATGAACCGACGCGTTTCTACCCCCTGGGAGCAGGTCACAGCTGTGGGTGGGGGACAGAAGGGTCCACACCCAATTGAGGCCGTTGGTGATGAATAGGCATCCTTTCCCGGAGGACGAAATCAATTCAGTGTGGGAGGCGTTTCTCGGGGGTCACCTTTCCTGGAGGAGGTATTTCGAGCTAGTAGGTGGAAAAACAAAGGCTTTGGCGTGATACACCTTGAGTGCTAGCCTCTGCTCGAGTCACACACCCGCTCTAGGACACTGAACACATCAGCAAACCTTGGGGTGTTCCCGTCTTTAAGATGCAGATAACAGTGCATGCCCGATAACAGTACATGCCCGATAACATTTTTGAGGCACACTCCTGGTGATCATGTTCATTTCTCCCTTATTTCATTCCTTCCTTCCCTCCCTCCCTCCCTTCTTTTCCTACTCCGTCCTTTCTTGTCTCTCATTCTCTCAGTTTTTTTTTTCCTAATTCATTGCTGCTTCTTTCTTTTTTCTAGTTGAAGTGTAACTTACGCATAATAACGAGCACAGATTTTAAGAGGATAGCTGGGTGAATTTATACATACCTATACAGGTGATCAGCTCCAAGATCAAGATACAAGACATTTCTATCACCCAGGTTTCCACCTGCTCCTTCCCAGTTGATACCACCCCAGAGGTAACCACTATTCTCACCTCTATTACTATATATTAACATACCTGTTCCCAAACATCATATAATTATGATCAAGCACTGTGCTTTTTTTTTCTGTGGTTTCATCCAACACAATGTAAGATTCATCCATGGCATTGCATATATCAGTAGTTTGTTTATTGCTGGGTAGTATTCTATTGTAGGAATATACTGCAATTAATTTATCCGTTCTACCACTAATGGACCTTTTGGTTGTTTTCAGTTTGGGGCTATTATGAATGCAGCTGCTGTGAAATTCATATGGTCTTTTGGTGAATAAATGCATTCAATTTGTTGGGTATATGCCTATGAGCAGAATTTTTGTGTCATAAAATAAGCGTATATTTAGTTTTAAGAGAGACTCTAGCAGCTCCCAAAAAAGGTTGAATCAATTTATGAAAATTACTTCACATCCTTGCCAACAGTTGGCATTAATAGTCTTAAATTCTTGGTGAGTATGTAGCAGTATTTTCGTGTGATTTTCATTTGTGTTTCCCTGATGAATAATGATGTTGAGCTCCTTTACCATTTGAGTAACTTTTTGTGAAATGATTGTTCACGTCTTCTATTTTTCTAATGGGCTCGTCTGTTTTTTCCCTATGATTTCTAGGAATGTTTTATATTTTCTGGATATGAGTCTTTTATTAGGCATCATGAATATATTCTCAGTCTGCTTTGCCTATTTGGTTTCTTATGATGTCTTTATTTCATTTTGTTTTAAAAATCAACACAATAACATTGAGTTTTTTAAAAATGTACAGGTCTATGAGATTTTTGACACATGCATAGTGTAACCACCACCGTAATCAGGACCCAGAACAGTTCTGTCACCCCCAAAATTCCCCTGTGCTGCCCCTTTGCGGTCGTATCCTTTCCCCACCTGTAACCTCTGGGAATCACCAATCTATTCTTATTGCCATAGTTTTGCTTTTTCCAGAATGTTATATACTAAATAGAATCATATAGTAGGTAGGCTTTTGAGTGTGGCTTCTTGAACTTCTTTAGCATTCTACCTGTAAGATTCATCCACGTTGTTGCATATATCAGTAGCCATTTCTTTTTATCACTCAGTAGTATTCTGTCGTATAGATGTACCCCTGTTTATTCCCATGTTGAAGGAAATTTGGGTTCTTTCTACTTTTTGACAATTATACCTAGTGCTGATACAAACATTTGTGTACAGGATTTTGTGTAAACATACATTTTCATTTCTCCACATTAAGCACCCAGGAGAGGGTTGCTGGATCATTTGGTAAGTGTATGTTTAACTTTATACAAATATGCCAAACTGTTTTCCAGAGAGGACCATTCTGTGTTCCCGTCAGCAATGTGTGTGAGTCCCAGTTGCTCTGTACCCTCTCCAGCACTTGTTATCATCACTTCTTTTTTTTTAGGGGTTCTAATAGGAGACCGCGATATCCCATCGTGGTTTTACTGTGCGATCCCTGAAGGCTAGTGGTGCTGAGCACCATTCTGGGGGCTTGTCTGCCACACACTTTTATTCTCATTGGTAAGGTCCGTTCATGCCTTTTGCCCATTTTAAGAAAAAAAGTCAGGTTGTATTCTTCCTGTTGAATTTTTTAGAGTTCTTCATGTATTCTGGATACAAGTCCTTTGTGAAAAAGACTGTATTTATTGAATTGACTTTGCAACTTTGTGAAAAAACAATTGGCCATATTGTGTGCTTATTACTCATCTGTTCTTGCATATCCACTTTTGCTTGCAACCCTTAACTTACTCATCATACTTGTTTTAAATTCCTCGTCTGATAATTCTAAAATCTGTTGTATGAGTCAGGTTCTGAGGCTTGCTTTGTCTCTTCGGACTGTACTTTTTCTTGCCTTTTAACACGCACTGTAATTTTTTTGTTGAAAGCCAGACATCATGTACCAGCTAATAGGAACTGGGGTGATTAGGCTTTTAGTGGGAAGTTTTGTGTTAATCTGGTGGGGATTTGGCCTGTGTTTAACGTTCGCTATAGCTCGAGGCTTCCTTTAGTTTCCTTGGTGTTTTATGCACCCCTGTTGTCATGGGATTCTCCCAAGAGTCTTCTTAAACACAGTCTGTGTTTTGCAGCTAGCTCTCTCAGTTGTAATCCCATTATTATATACTGGAGCCCTGGGGATGTGGTGGTGCGGTGTGGGGGAAGGGAGGTGTTCTCTAATCATATAATTAAATCGCAGTGTTTTAGTGGGCCTGCGTCCTTGGCCTATGACCTTCAAAGGCAGTTCTTACCTTTCTTTTTTTTTTTTTTTCTCCTCCTTATCTGAGACTAGAAGGTTCAAGGGGGCTGGAGTTGGCTAATTGCCACTCCTCCAAATCAGATAAAACTGGTGGTTTCCCTTACAGGGCAGGCCTTTGTTATGGCAACCGCTCTGGGTGTTTTTCAAAATCTTTACTTTTCTCCTTCCCCTGCCTGAAACCATGGTGGGGCTCCTGGAGATAAAACCCATGAAAGTGTGGGGTCCTCTCAGACGAGACCCCCCAGGAGAGCTGAAACCAGAAATTCTGTTGGTTAATTTTTAAGTTTTGAGATTTTCCAGTTATTTTTCTCTTATATTGGTTTCTCTTGTGGCCATAGAACATGTTTTGTATGATTTCAGTTCTTTTAATTTCTCAAAGTTTGTTTATGGATATGGTCTATTTTGGTGAATGTCCTCAGCAAGAATGTATTAGGTCAAATATTCTACAAATATCAGTCAAGTTGGTTGGTTGAGGGTGTTTTTCATTCTGTATCCTTGCTGATTTTTTTGTTGTTGATTACTGAGAGAGGAATGTTGAACTCTCCACCTGTAATTGTGGATTTGTCCATTTCTCCTTTCAGTTTTATCAGTTTTTGCTGTAGGTATTTTGAAGTTCTGTTGTCAGGTGCTATCTGACATGTGTTATCTTGGAGAGGCTTTCATCATTTGCAAGGGCAGCGAAAGGTCTGAGGTTTTACTCCACTTGTAAGCTAACCAGTTAGCCTGCCAGTTTCACGAATGCTGGCAGAAGACATTGGGTCCTGCGTCAGCGGCACAGGACTTTATTAGCCACAGGAATAGAAGCCACAGTATCGGCATTTGCACCAGTTCCTTGAGCCCCATTTCCCACTGGATGATGGGAAGGGGACCAGGTGGTACAGGTTGCATCACAGCAGAGGACCCCTGAGATTAGGGGGACCCAAATCTTTGATCAAGCCATACTGAATTTTGCTCCAAAGGGAGACAATATCATTGTTATACTGGACTGAAAACAAAGCAACCCCTTGCTTGGGTGGGAAGCACTATTTCTATTTCCAATGCTGTGGACTATACAAACACTCTTGAAAAGATACTCACAGATCTACGAGAGTCATTGCCCTGCTCACAAGATGTTCCGAATGTGAGAGCCTTTGGAGAATTGTCTTTCAACAATAACGTACGTCCCTCTTTATCCCTGGTAGTTTTTCTTGCTCTGATGTCTACTTTGTGTAATGCTAATTTAGCCACTCCAGTGTGTGTATGTGTTTTGTTTTTTAGACAGCCTATAGTTTGGTCTGTTTTTTTTTTTTAATCCATTCTGAAAATCTCTTATCTTTTAATTGTTGTGTTTTGACCAGGGGCCACCAAATCGGGTTAGCTGCCTGGTTTTGTAATTAAAGTTTTATTGAAACCCAGCCATGCTCATTCGTTTATGTCTTGCCTATGGCTGCTTTCCTACTACAAAATGAGTTAAACAGTGGAGGCCATATGGCTGAGAAATCATAAAATATTTACTGTCTGGCACTTTAAAGAAAAACTTTGCTGACCCCTCTTGTAGACCATTTATGTATTTATTGATATGTCTGGATTTAGGTTATTTTTAAATTTTATTATTTCTTTTCTGTTTGTTTCCTTTATTTTTAATTTCCTTATTTCCCTTTTCCTGCCTTGTTTTGGGTTATTTGAATATTTTTTAGTATTCCATTTAAATTTTCTAGTGAGTTTTTCATTATGTCTCTTTGTATGTCTTTAGTGGTTGCTCTAGCAATTGTAATGCACATACTTAATTTGTTTTAACACTTCACAGTCTAATTAGAACAAATATTTTATTTCAAGTGGAATGTAGAAATGTTACCACCGTATAGATCCCTTTACCCTTCCTTCTTTATATTGGAATATCTATCAGTTAGGTCTTCTTTAATTTCTCTCAGAAATGTTTTGCAGTTATCAGCATGGAGATTGGGCCCTTTCTTTGTTATTAGATTTATTTCTATATATTTATATTTTTGATACTATTATAAATGACATTTAAATTGTTTTATTTTCCAATTTTTTATTATCAATATATGGCAATATGATTGATTTTTGCATATTGACCTTAAAGGCCCACGATTAATTTATTTACTAATTCTATTAATTTATTGTTTATGTTTTCTATGTTTATAAATATGTCATCTACAAGTAAATACAGTTTTACTTCTTCTGAGCCATCTTTATACCTTTTATTTCTTTTTCTTGTCTTCTTGCATTACCTAAGACCTCCAATGTAAAGATGAATAGAAGTGGTGATAGTGGATACAACTTAAGGGACTTGGAAAAATGAGGGTGCTTCCTCTCCACTGTGGAATGGTCTGACCTGGGCCCTTGGAGGGACTGAGGTACCTTATTTATTTCTAAAGGCATTAATTTTGTCTTTTGTAGACTCCCGGGAAGCAAGAGGTAGATAGATGCCTCTGTCCTATACGTGCCTTTGTTTAAATTAGAAACAGACACTTACTTTAGTGGTCAGACCACTAAAAAAAAGGTGTTCTTTTTTCTGGACTGGTATAGACCTGGTCAAGGCCAGGGCTTGGTGAACTGAGCATGAGCTGGATTTCAGCCTCTCTGTCTTCTTGGGTGGCCTCTATGCAGTGCACACATTGTACACTGTTTGGAGAGGAAGTCCAGGCACAGGAGTAGAGAACACAGCCAGCTTATCCTGGGGAGGTGGGTCCCAGTCCTCAGTGCCAGCACTGGGAACAGAAGGCCCATCTTTTGATGTTCCTAGGGTTTCTGACCCCAAATCACTGATATGCAACTGATATTGCAAACCTTACACTGCTTGTGAAATAATTTCAATTCCTGATATTAAGAAAAAGGAGCAGAGGATTATAATCATTCCTGCCTTGTGTTTCTTTGATGTCCTCTTGCTTTCATCACCATTGTCTCCCACCTGCCTCTTTCTCCTCATTAGATCACACATCCCTCAACTTGGTGCATGTGAGAAGATTTGAATGTACTGGCTCAGCTGCATTCATAGAAGGCCAAGGAGGCAGCAACCGGGGCTTGGAGGGTGAGAATGGAGAAGCTGTCACTCCCCTGCTAAGACAGCCCGTTTACCCTCTTCTAGTATCTGACAGAATCCACTTAGGGGCATGCAATCTGTTGTTGTTGTTGTTGTTGAGGGTGTTTAAGAACTTTCTGTTATAAAAAGTAAATGACCCTAGAAGGAAAAAGCTTGAGAAGTCACTACCAGTTCTTAACACCATTCTGTTACTTCATTAGCACATTATTGTGCATTTATCACTTAGCTTTCTAATGACTCAGCATGGTCAAGTTTTATTGGTGGGAGCAAGTGGAGAGGTATGAAGAACAGGGAGTATTGGCAGGGGAATTTCTTCATCTACAAAAGAATGTTCTTTTCCAGCTCCAACGTCCAGGATTCTCAGTATTATCTGCACAATACTGGAAGGAAGGTAGGTGAGAAGCCAAGTGGGGATCTAACCAAATATGTGGTGACCTGGTACTGTTGGGGTCCACCCACCACACCTTGTGCTCAGGAAAGCGAGACAGCCTACTTGGGGCTCCTTCCCATCTACAGTGCTCTCCTTCCCACAGACCCAGACATTCTACCCCCAAACCCTTGGGAATTTTCATCTTTTTGCCTCCATCAAAGCCATGGCAGAATGAACCAGTGGTGGGGAGAGGTGTTAATGTGGACGGCAGTACCTGTCATTGGGATTAAAGACCCTCCTCCATGCTCTGCAGAACCCTGGGCCAACTGCCAGTCCTGCATCTCCAATCATTTTTATAACTGTTGAGTCTGTCTTTTGACTAGGCTATGAGCTTCTTGAGCAGACGCTGTCTCTCTTTCCCGTCTTTTTCATCTCTAGTTCTTTGCACAGGGCCTGCCACATAGTAAGGATTCACCTGATGTTCGGTGAATGAATGAATGGGAAGGGAGCAGGGGAATGAATCAGATTTCCCCAGATTTCTGTGTCAGCACTGACTTTAAGTCTTTCCTTATTTGAACCATCACATCCAATGTTAGGTTCCAAAATTCAATGATTCTTATTTCACAGTGTGTGTTTTTGTGGCTGCCTCCCCAAGTCCTTCATCTCCTGGGGAGTAGCCTACAGTCTAGCTTGCTCATCAGAGCCAGTTCTCCCTTCCTTGCCCATCCTGCACAAATCCATCTCTCTAGGCACATTTTCAACTTATTGCTGGGATGCTCAGAGCATTTATTTGACTCACTTTCATGTATGAGATAAAATCCAAGTTAATCAGCTCCCTCTTCCATAGCCTACCATCCCGTCCATCCTATCCATAAATGTCCCTTGAGCTTCTGTCCAGTCTCTGGGGAGAAGCAGCTCCACCCACATTCTCTGCGTCAGTCAGATGGGTTTCATCACTGCCCTGCCTCTCAGCCCTTGCAAACTGTCACCTTGCTTGTCCCAACTACCTACATCTCTCCAGGACTTGGTAAGCCCAGCTCTCCCAAAGAAGCTCCTTGGGCATCCCAGGCTTTCTCTTCAGTAGCACTTGGTCACCCAACTGAGCATAGAATGGGGTCAAATCAATGTTGACATGATTTTAAATTGTGACAACCACTGCCATCCCAAACAGGAACAGGGAAGTAAGAACAGTGACTGGGGTGGGGTAGGGTCGTGGGGTGGCAGCCTAGGTGGGCGCGTGTGTGGACTGATGGTAAAGGCATTGCACAGGCTTCCCATCTATCATTAAAACATCTGTGCAGTTGATTCTTTTTTGCAGAAATCTACAAGAGAATTTCTCTTTAGATTCTGATCTGAGAGTCCGAGCCTTCTCAGGGCTCTGATCTCTCTCTAAGTGCTTTTAAACTCTGTAGGGAAGAGTCCACAGAGCCTTTTGTGGGCACAGGTGTTAAAAGGGAGGAGGAGCAGGGACAGCAGAAGCGCTGGGGGGCTGAGGTAGCCCACTCCCTCCTTCACAGCTCTGCGCCGGCCCCACCTCGTGTGAGGTGTGGGAGAGGATGCAGCGCGCTGCTCAGGTGTGCAGGGCGCTTCTCTGTCCTTGCCTATGTCTTCAGTAATTGGTTACCAAGAAGAAAAATTATTTTATCAACTTCTTAGCTTACCAAAAATGGAATCGTCTTGTGCACATTGTTCATAACGGTTCTTTCCATTTATTATATTGGCAACAATTTCCCTTGTTGTTAGCATTCTTCTGTAGAGTTTCAAAAGTCTGGAAATGTTCTATCTTATGTACGTGCCGTAATTTATTTGACCAGCACTCAATTGTTCAGCATGAGATAATCTCTTTTTTTAAAAAAATGACAGACAATTCATTGAACATTCTTGCAATTAAATTTTTGTGCGCAGCCTTAATTATTCCTTTAGGATAAACTCTCAGAAGCAGAAACACATATGTAGGTCAAAAGTCGTACATATTTGTAAAGCTTTGTCAATCAGAACAGTTGTTCTGATTTTACATTAGCAGTACCAGTGAATGCATGTCTCTGCTTCGTCAAATCTTTACCATTACTGGGCATTGTATTTTGAATATTTGCCAATGTAATAGGTGAAATATATCTTTAAAAAAATTAAATATTTTAAAAAATGTGTCTTGTTTTAATTTGCATTTCTTCAATTACAAATATAGTCAAATCTTTTTTACATGTATTTAGTACTTTTTGTTTCATCTTTAGACTTGTGTCTGCGTCAGGCAAGGTTCAACTGTAGATAACAGAAACCGCTCATGCTATCTTAGTGCGAAAGAGCTTTGACAAAGGGCATCAGCTTCTTACAAAATCACTGGAATAGCTGGAGGAGCAGGACCTCACTGGGCTTCCAAGAATGACTCTGAGAACAACTCCTGGAACTGGTGCCTCAGGAGAGCTGCTACTTTTGCCCCAGTCAGCTTCACTCTAGATACTGGGCAGCTGCTGCCCCAGCTGTTGACCCTTGAGACATGCTAGATCTCCTAGGGCTTCTCCAGCAAAAACGAATATTCCGTGTCCTGCTCCCAAGACACACCATGCTATTAGCTAGACTGGAACCTCTGCTAATTCCACCACCAGAACAAACAGCAACAAAGTGAAAAGAACGCAGATACATATACCTAGAAATGCTAGTGTAAATGTAACTCATATCCTTATAAATACTTCTTTGAGGTCAGAGATCAAGGAAATTCCCAGGGGTCACAAATGGGAAGGGAGCTGGAAACTGTAGTTGTAGATGAATGTTTAAGCCAGCGCCGTGCTGGGGGGTGTTTGCCAGTCTGGTGACTTCACTGTGTAGATGGCCACATGGGCTTGGGAGACAGTGCCCTGGGGGGCACCTGCGAATTAGGGAGGTGAAACTCGACTCCACATAGTCCCAGAGCCTCAAAGCACTATATCCTCTGGAAACAATGGCCTGAATACAAGAACACAAATTTCATACATGAGGCATGTACGGCATTCTGAGCTATGGATGAAGTACGGTATCTTGGGGCTTCAAAGGGTCACTGCAGGACAGTAAGAAGAAGAGATGTTTAGCAATTAGAAGTTTGCCGTAGGAGTGGCTGGTTAGCTCAGTTGGTTAGAACATGGTGCTAATCACACCAACGTTGCCTGTTCGATCCCCGCGTGGGCCACTGTGAGCTGCGCCCTCCTTAAAAAAAAAAAAAGAAGTTTGCTCTGCCCTACAGATTGGTCATAAAGAGGTATTGCTGGCGATACCTGTTAAGATTTTTTAAAGGCTAAAAATTCTTATGTATGTAATTGAGCTACTAGAAATAATATAGGGATGACTACACAAGGAAAGGAAGAAGATGTGTTCCTGGCTAAGAAAAGGTATGAGGGGGCTGGCCTGGTGGCTCAGGTGGTTAGAGCTCCATGCTCCTAATTCCGAAGGCTGCCGGTTCGATTCCCACATGGGCCAGTGGGCTCTCAACCACAAGGCTGCCAGTTCAATTCCTCGAGTCCCGCAAGGGATGGTGGGCAGCACCCCCCACAACTAAAATTGAACACGGCACCTTGAGCTGAGCTGCAGCTAAGTTGGTAGGAGCGCGTCCTCTCAACCACAAGGTTGCCGGTTCGACTCCTGCAAGGGATGGTGGGCTGCACCCCCTGCAACTAGCAACGGCAACTGGACCTGGAGCTGAGCTGCGCCCTCCACAACTAGGACTGAAAAGACAACAACTTGAAGCTGAACGGCACCCTCCACAACTAAGATTGAAAGGACAACAACTTGACTTGGAAAAAAAGTCCTGGAAGTACACACTGTTCCCCAATAAAGTCCTGTTCCCCTTCCCCAATAAAATCTTTTTAAAAATAAATAAATAAAAAATAATTTTCTGTGTTTTATGTTGTTTTACTCAGGTCTTTTACTTAAGAAAAATGAATCTTCTCATAGTAAGAACTAACCTTCTGTACTTGTCTTTGAAATTTTTATCGACACTTTGGCAAATAGATAATGTACATCTTTTTAGTAAATGTCAAAACCTTTTTTGACAAACTTCCCAAAATCACATCCAAACAAAAAGAAAGTTTTTATGACTCCAAACTAACCTTGAGAATTCCCAGAGGACCCCTGGAAAAATCTCAAAGAATTTGTCTCTTCTTATTAAAAGGAGGTGTTGAACTAGTTAGGCTTGTTTGACATGTTAAATTACATGGGAAGCATTGTCAAATAAGAAGTATAGGGGGTGACCGGTTAGCTCAGTTGGTTAGCGTATGAGCTCTTAACAACCAGGTTGCCGGTTCGACCCCCACATGGGCCGCTCTGAGCTGCGCCTTCCACAACTACACTGAAACAACTATGTGACGTGGAGCTGATGGGTCCTGGAAAGCACACTTAAATAAATAAAAGTTAAAAAAAAAAAAAGGAAGTATAACATTGAGCCTTCTTTATGTTGTATTTGTATATGTTACAAGTGTTCCACAAATTACGTGAAATTCCCGGAAGTCTGAGATGTCCTAGCATTAGGTGACTGTCATCAAAGTTGAGGCACACACAGAAAGGACTGAACCTGAGTATCAGATTGTGGTACGTGTGGATGAAGTCCGTTCTGCTTCTGCAAACATGGCCCCTCGTCGCCATCCTTTGGTATGTCCTTGTAACTTGGCAGCAGTCTGCTCTTAAATCAGAGAAGCTAAGACGGGTAAACGATAGCTGTAAGTTGAACGAACAGTTGGGCGATGGGAAACCTGAGATGGCTACTTGGTTCTTTCAGGCTCCCTGGCAAACCCGTTTTTAGGTTTTTGCTTTCCTTCGTTCACCATAGTACATTTAAGTTGGACTTCATTCAACTCCCACTTAGTACGGGTTTTCAGTGTGTTCTTGTGGTATGTGTGTTTTCCAGATGGGTTAAAGCTTTCCCCTACCATCAGCCTGATACCCTCACAGTGGCAAAGAAACCATTAGAAAATGTGTTTTCACTCCACACGGAATCATGAGATAGTCCTTGGTAGACCAATGTGTGTTGGTTTTTATTGTTTTGTTTGTCCCTTGTTTCATACTAGTATGAGCAGCTACTGTAAGTCTTTAATGTCCTATGCTCAAGCCCACCATTAACAGGTTAAGGAAGATTTCCCAGACCCCAAATCAAAGGTTTCTGTTGGTTATAATGTAGAGCCTGGTGACTGGGTATTCTGGAAGTTTCATCAGAGACGCACAGCCCATGAGCCCCGGTGGAAGGGACCTTACCAAGTACTCTTGACCACTGACACTGATACAAAACCAGAAGTCATCGAACCTTGGGTACACATCTTACAGCTGAAGAAGGCTCACCTTTTGATTCTTCACACCAGCTGAGGACCTCCAGGTCAAATTGACTAGGAACAGAAGTAGCTGACATTGGTGTAGACTGCTTCTGCCCAAGACACTGGATCCAGATTTCCAACTGAGCTAACCATGAAACCCTTTCTTCTCTTCTTCCTTTTCTTTGCTTTGGCATCAGCCTGGAAAGATAACGCCGTCCTCCACATCTCTGAGGCCATTGTTAAGGGGGAATCCTCTGGAAGTTAGAGCAAGTTTTTATTTCAGGCTAGGAGAAAACCTAACTGACCCCTGGCTTGAATGGGCTGTTGCGCCCTGACAGGATTTATCCTTGTCTGTAGTTGTCATTCTCGTTGGGCCTGTGAATGCCTAGATGGCTGCCGCTCAGTTGGGCAATGCCTCTTAGGTGATCTCATTGTATCCTGTCTGTTCTAGAAAGGACCGACCTACGAGGCTTTCCATGATTTAGGCTTTGCTAATTTGGGCAGGGCCATATTTTCCTGGTTAGGAATAGATACAAATGGGAATAGGATCAGAAAGTCCTTCCTTAATGCTTGGAGACATTGCAGATTTAGTTGCTAAGGCATCAGCTGTCCAGCAAAGATCCTTAGACTGTCTGACTAAAGGTGTTCCCCACAATAGAATAAGCCTTGCTTATCTTTAGCTGAGCAAGGAAGGGCCTGTACTGTGGCCAGCACCACCTGCTGTACCTGGATCCTGCCTTCTGGGGAAGTTGAAACTCAGCTTCATGAGCTCATTGAGCAAGCCATTTGGCTTAAAAGGATGACTCCTTCAATGGGGTCTTTCTTTGATTGGTTTGGTTCTTGGGGACTGTGGCTTCAAAGTGCACCCCAAACATTGGAAATTATAGTTATCATAATAATCTCCCTGGCGTTGTATTCTCTCAAATGCTTTAAATGCGTGTTTGCAGTCCCTAATTGCCCAGTCAATAATCTCCCTAAGACTGGAATATCAAAGAGGGAAATTAGAGAATGACCGATTTCAGGATTATGAACCTGGAACCAAACCTGTAACTGTGACCTGTAAATGTCACAGATTAAGCAAAAATGTCATGCCACACCGCGGATCAACAGAGCTGCAGAACAGGAGCTGAAAGAGACACTAATGCCTTAATTTTTTTTATCACATCTCTTAGTTAAACTGAGAATATGACCAAAGGGGGGCTAAACGTTAAAAAAAAAATAACCACCGGTCCCAAATGGCGTCACTCTTGCTAAAAGCCCATGATACCAAACCTAGATTTAATACCTGGTCTAATTGCAGTTTCAACCTGTCCCAGAAACATAATCTTAATCAACCAGTGTGGAATTTTCTGGTCAAGCACCAGTAAGGTAATCTGTCACATAGGTCCTCTCCAAACCCCATAGAAAGAAGAGGCAACCTACAGAATAAAAACCCTTCCCCTTTTATTTCCCTAAAGAAAAGATGGCCTAAAAATAATCCTTTCTTTTCTTTTGTTAACAGCTCCCTTGCCCCACCCTTCTTCCTATAAAAACCTTCCGTTTTGTTCAACCCCTCAGAGGACCCTTCTGTTTGCCAGATGGGGTGCTGCCTGATTCGTGAGTCACTTAATAAAACCGATTAGATCTTCAAATTTACTCGGTTGAATGTTGTTTTTAACAACATTCACACGAAGCTTTAAAATGTACAGACTAACACCTAAATAGAGTTTAGAAATATATACACATTAGTGAAAGAAGTCCGTGGAAATGAGGACACTCAAGACAGGAGTTGCTTCTTGAAGGGAGGGAGGAGAATTAGATTAGCATTAGGGTTACACTGGGAACTATTTTTGTAATGTGTTATTTCTTAAACTGAATAAATAGTGTTGATCATATTACTTTTCATGCCTTTGTGTATGTTTGAAATCTTTCATTCAAATAAAAAAGGAAGAAAGAAAAACAGCCACTTGAGGCCCCTCTCCTTTTTAGGGCCTGGAGGGCGAGGTATCTGGACTTCAGCGCTGAACTGGTGGTGGGGGGGGCCGTGTGAGGTGTGTGTGCGGGGTTGTTGCCGAGATCACTCATCCTAACCTTTATCTTTTCCCCTGAGAAAATCCCTCTCTGCACTTTCCCTCCATTTCAGCAGTTTAGTTGAGTGATTGTGTGACTCATCCGTGCTTTTGTTAATCCCTTCACCAGCAAATACTTGTTAAACATTTAAATCTTGCAAATGGAAAGAAAATCCCACAGTACAGTTCAGTGTAAGAGTCATCCAAAACTGAGTCTTGGACAAGACTGGTTTAAAACAGTTCTGTGTTGAAACTTTATTAAATTCAATCATAGGAAACTTATTGTTTTGATGTGAATCTCAGATATTTAAATGTAGGAGTTTTCATTTGGTGATTCTTGCCAGTCACCTGTGATAATAATACGTGGACAGGGAAGAAATCGCGAGATAAATAAACTTCACTGGGAAGTGGGCCCCTTGCTAAGTTCCCTTCTGGAAGTGACGCCTCCCAGTTTTGCAAACATTTTCTCCTCCGTGGTTTGAGTTCCAAGCCAAACCAGTTCTGCAGCATGCTTTTGTACCTTTCGAGAGACTGAGCTGAATCAGCTAGCCCGGACTTTAAAACCCATTTGATTCTTTCATTACTTAAAAGCCTCTTTCTTTTGAAAGCCTTTGGGTGAATCATAAAATTAACATCTAAAAAGACTTACAGCCATCTAACCCGGGAAAGGTGGGAGAGTTTGAGCCAGCGCACCATACCTGACCTTCCTGAGGGCACTTGGACTTGGCAAGGTGCTTTGCAGGTGGAAAAACGGTGGCTGCTGAGAGGTGGAGGTCAGGCAGGGGGCAGAGGGGGGCCGCCCCCATCCCACCCCCAGTTCTCACGGACCTCAGATCGGAGAGCAACCCTCCCTCCTGTTTGTGTAATCCTTTCTCTAGCTCAGTTCTAAGCAGACATCAGCAAATGTTTTAAACAAGAATGAGGGGAAGCCTATTTCAGTTACTTTCACTTCTCTACATTTTTTACTGCATCAGTTAGGTGTGACATGTTTTTGAATTTACATTTTCAATTCTATTTCACACGTGTTTTATAAAAGGTTAGACTGTAGACATATTCTTTTTAATGAAAAGATTGACTTTAGGATTCACATTCAAAGTATTTGAGTCATCAGGGCTTAGTTTAGCATTTAAGAACTCTGCTGTGAGAATTTCCACGTTTTTGTTTTTGCCCTGGATTTTTCTTTACCTCTTTTGTTTCCTATATCTTTCCAGCTTTGTGGATTTCTTTGAGGAGAAGAGGGCTGTGAGGATTGAAGAAAGAAAATCTCTTCTCCAGTAATTTATCATCATCAGGATTCGTGATTATCGAGTTTCTTGCATCTTTAATGTTAAGACGGGGATTGTAATGGTGGCACTAGAGCTTCTATTTTGAGATTTGGATCAATGGTATAATTTGATTTAACAAGTGTAATTTAGCTGGGTCTTTCTGAAAGCTTTCTTTTCTTTCTTCACTTCCTTTCCACCAGGGCTTGATTTTGCTTCCTATACATTTACTACGCAGACCAGTTTCAATGTTTTTATTTACTTCGGCCCAGTGCTGGCCCCTGTGACTTGGGAAAGGTTTTGCCTCTGTATGGGACTAGCTTTCTCCTGGCTCCAACTGAAATCTACATAACATATGCAAAGGTTGCCAAAACCAGTTTAACTGCTGCCACCACCACAACGGACAAAGCTGAACTCAATAGAAAATTCCCCTACAGGCCGAAGCGATTTACATCTTGGTTAGAAAATATAAAACTTCAGGCAAACAATGACCCGATGCAGTAGTTTGCAGTAGTTTCCAGCAGACTCTGCCCGGCCGACCCTTCTCTTACTTGAATAAATCTTCCTTCTGTATTTCTACCTGACTAGTGAATTTTTTCACAACCCGTGAGTGAGCAGCCACAACATTTAACCCCTCAGGAAAACTCTGAGCCCATCTCCACCCTTTCAGGTAAGTTATACAGTTAGTGACACATCAGCGAACCTGAGTGACAGTCACAGGACATTGTTCGTCCATGAATAGGGTTGCCACACATGGCTGACCACTTGCAAATTTGTTTCTAGCACGTCTGTAGGCAGGAAAGGGACTTCAGATGTGTGGTTAGGTAGTTGTTTGTTCCAGCCCAGCCGTTGCTGCTCGGGAGAATGGGGGAGACTGGGGCAGACGTGGGTGGGATGGTCCCAGCCACAGGAAGCCTGCGGCTTGTGGTGGGCAGGTGATCTTTGGACTGGGCTCCCGGTGACTTTTGTCTCTTCTGCTTTGGCCTAATGATGAACTTACATGTGGAAGGGGTTGGTGAACGTTGACCTTTATTTCATAGCCCAGCTCCTTGGAAAGGTGTCTTCTCCCCCTGTCTATACTTCCTCATCATCCATTCATCACCCTACAGTTGGATGTCTGCCCTCACACTCCACCCAAGGGACGCCCCTCGCTCCACCTAAGGGCCTCCCCTCGTGGTCCATCCAAGGCCTCTCCAGCCAGAGCTCTCAGCTCACTCCCTTCTTTAAACTCTACCCTTCAGCTGTGGGCACACCTGGGGGCTGTTCCTTTGATCTCTCTGGCTTCTAGTTTCTTGTCTCTTTGTCCTGTCCTCATGGGTTTGCATTCCCGGACTCCTGGCTCTGGAGTCATGGGACGTGAGCTCAGCGCCCAGCTCTCCGGTCACTACCACTGAAGCCTGGGACAAGTCATAAAACCTGCTTACGCCTCAGTCCCTTCCTGTGAAATGGGGTCATACAGCACCCACCTCATTTAGGAGAAGATGAATTGAGACAATAATTATTAAGTGCCCCCACCACACAGTTTTTTACAGAGTAAGTACTTCAGGTACTGGGATTTTTTTCTCACTCTGTCTGCTTCTTCATTCATTACAACCAAAGCCTGAACCACCTCCTGGGCTCTGAAAGATCGACCCCCACCGCAGCTCTTCCTCCTGAACCCCACCCCAGCCTGTCATGTGCCTCCAGCACCATGAATGTTCCAGAACAAGTCTGTGATCGTGGGTAAAGATTCCACACTGTTCTGCAGAAGAAACGACGCCGCTGGTTGTGATCAGGCACGTGGCTCGCTGGTCCAAGTCCCTGAGGCGAGATCCTTGCTAGGTGTGCATCTGGTGCCCAGGAAAGGGAGTCTTTTCCTTGAAATTCAGATACATCAGAAGACCCACTCCCTCGTACCCTGGAGGACTGCGTCCCTGGTTAAGGGAATGCGATGGATATTGGGAGGTTTCCCAAGAAACTTAATTTTATGCATTCTGATATTTTTCTGTAATGTGTGATACAGTCTCTTACCCTCAACTGTTGTGCTATGATACAACTCCTGTGTGGGTCGTGCCCTGGAGGGACAACGGTGGTGCTGATCTCCTGTCCCCTGCCACTTTAAGGCTACCTGTCTTCTTTCCACTGTTGGGATAGACCGTTAATGTCTTCGGTCACTTCTAGTGCCGCTTTGTACAAACCCTATTCCCACTGTCTTGGGAGTGGCCCTGCTTTCTACATCTTCCTCCTTCTCTTCAGTCACAGCTCCTTGAACTTGGGAGAAAAGACAGGTGTTTTATAGACACTGCCAGCCAGTGACAGGCCCTGCAGCCTTTCAGGGAGAGGGTTGTCTGTGAGGAGGGAGATGTGTGACAGCGCTCTCTCTCCACGACCAAAGTGTCCGCAGGCTCCTCTGAGTGCTTTTTCAACTAGGCCCCATCCTTGCGTATGACCTAAAGTCAGCTTAGCCAGAGTCTCCCGCTGCTTTGCTATTTGATACCTCATACCTGACTAAATCCCTCATCCCCCCAGCCCTTAGGTAACTGATACCTCACCGCGGAGACCCGCCTTCAGCAAGCATCTTGTTAGGTCAGTTCAGCCAGAACCCCCCTTTTAGTTATTTTCCATCCACTGACCCCCACTCTGCAACCTGGCTATGTCTTCACTTTTTTCCTTATTGTATCTGGAGACGAGCCCAATGTTTCCCCCTACCTAAAACCAAGGGCAGTGTACACCTCTCGATCGTTGAGTCCTGAATGAAGCCTGCCTTACCATTTTCACAAGTATCACAACGATTTCTTCTTACCATGTGGATGGATTGGTTGTTGTTTGCCAAGTGTGGCTGGACAGTTTGTGGTCGCTGGCGCTCAGCTTCCGCTGTGCTTTGCCATCAGAGCAGTTACATACGTGTGCGTAGGTAAATGACAGCATAAGCTATTGAAACATTGTGTTTTGTCTTGTTCTTTGGGAAATCTGAAGGAATGGAAAGGTAATTGTTCCTTTTCCTATTCCCAGAAAGGCAGCCAAAGCTTTATGCCCTGCAGCCTAGACAGGGATTGCACAATTCAGTTCTCACCAGTAGGCACTGGAGTGTGTGATGGCCCAAGTACCATGGCAGGGAGCAGCGGAGACTGTGGCAACGCAGGGGACCCAAGTCCCCTCCACAGCTGGGGCACGTGGGACTGTGAGCCTGGTATTGTCACAGCACCTGCTTTTCAAATAGAAGATAGGAGGCTCGGTTTTTAGGTGAAATTCTAGATTATTTTAAGTGTTGGCAAGTAATAAAAGCAAACAAACCAAACGGGGGCCAAAAGAACTCAGAATTTTGCCTTCAGGCATCTGTTTTGTAATATCTGGGCTAGAGTCTTGTTACCCTCCTAGTGGGGGGAGGGCAATTAGGAGGCTGAAATTGCCCCCTCATGCCCACCCTCCAACAGACAGGAAGAGGGAAATGGGGCAAACCAGAGAGGGATTAGACAGCTTGAGTTTAGGATTTTGGGGGTTTCCACTGCAGGGGTGGTGGTGATGGTGGTGGTGGTGGTGGTGTCAGGGCCCCAGAACTGCCCTGTGTACCTGTAATGTTTTGGATGGGATGTCTGAGTTGTGTGCCCTTGAATAGTAGCCAGTCTGGGCTGGAAGCCTTGGCTCAAACTCTTCATGCTGAGGCTCAGCCAGGAAGAAGCGTGCACCCAGCTTCTTGAGGACCACGGTGATGGTAGTGTGTGTGTCGGGGGGCGGGGGGCAGGGAGGCTGGGTGGCACAGGCCCATCCTCCAGTTCTCTGACTGCTTAGGCCAGGAGTTCCTGCCCGAGCCCCGGGCGCCTAGAGAAGGGAATCCCCTAAGCACAGCTCAGTCTGGATTTTCTGCTAAGGCCAAGCCATACTTAATTGATTAAAAAAATGAAGAGTTGCAAATATATTCTGGGTATCCGCATGTCAGTCTGTGTGTGCTTAATATCTCCTGTTTGGGACCCAGTTTGGAAGCCCAGGAGTTCTGAAGATGTGGATGCCCGAGAGTCGGGGTTTTACTAGGCAAAAGTTTTCCTCTTCTCCTTAAATTACTTGTAGTTGTTATAAACTCTAGGGATTTGAGTTCTGTGTCATTTTCTCCACTTAAGGCTGAATTTTGGAAACCATGCAGGTGCTTCATTTCCCTGTCCAAACATGCTGCTGACTGACTTACCTTCTAATATCTGAGCCACTAAGTTTTTATTGCGCTGTCATTTATTTTCATACTTCCGCTTCCCTTGCCTGCGTGTCTCCTTATGGACTTCGGATGTTAGTGATGTTTTCAGCCTCACCTTCTTCTTTATTTGAAATTTAGAACTTTGGAAGCTAAGGTTGTTTGGTTAGAAGGCTTTTATTCTTCTTAAGCTCCTCTGCACACTTGGAACCTTTCAGGATGGAAATGAATTTGCTGTAACCTGTGTCACCTAACACACGATTCTCAAAAAAGGCTGTTTATATGGAGAATAAACGAGGCCCAGGACACTCTGTCCTGTCCATGATACAAACGCAGAGTTTCCATCAGGAGACAGAACTTTCATTTCCAAAGGCTGTGCATGGCTCTTGAAGAATAATTCCAGCTGTTTGAATTGAGGGCCCTGGAAACGTTCACTGGAAGGGAATTTGCAGCTGGTGCCTCTTGGCAGTTGGGGTTCCTTTACTCAGGTGTAGCAATTAAACAGGGGCCAAGAATGCCCTACTTTCCTTGAATTCTGAATTTCAAAGGTTACCTTAGTGTCCTTATATTTGTTGCTGTATTTTCATAATTGATTATGCCAGAGATGTAATATTATATTAAACTGTGCCCTCAGCCTTCCATTTGCTTTTCTTTTCTGGAGCATCCCATTGCAGTCTTGACTTTCTAGCTCAGTTTATAACTTATTTGCCATAAAATATTGTCAGCGAGTCTAATGGAAAATTCCACTAAAGGAGGAAATCCATCTCAATATGGAACGGTTAGCTATTAATTAAAGCTGGCACCTGTCCTCGGAGCTCCTTTCTTTAGTAATGCTTGCAGCAGATTGTGGTTAGCATAGTATGCCCAGTGGAGGCTGCTTTTCCAGGCATTCACTCGCCTTCTGGGAACAACCAGCCTCTTTCTCACGTCGGTATTGAGTGTCGTCCAAGTGAATCACTTCTTTCCCCTTCATCTTTATTTTTTATAGGGTGTTACCTCTTAGCAGTCCAAGCGTCAGGGTGGCTGCTGAATACAAAAGTGATGGACTAATGTCCCCATTCCCTCACACAGACCACAGGGGTGACCCTAGGACTCCAGGCTGGGACATGGCAGCAGCATGTCTCCCCAAGATGCCACTTGGGGCTGTCACCTGATGGTGTGAGTGGGGAATGGGAGGGAGGTGTGACACGATGGGGAGGGAGTCAGAGAAGGCAACTCCCCCCAAAATAAGGGGTTCTGTTTTGAAATTCCTCTAGTAGAAACGGATTCCTTTGGATGGGCTTTCTCTCTTTGGAAGTTTTTTTTTTCTGTGTGTGTGTATGTGTGTGTTTTTAACAATTTTTTCTCTCTTTGAAAGTGTTACATATTCATTGCAAAAAAATTTAAAGATTTATAGAGGCAACAAACTGCTAAAATAATGAAGTACTACATACATAGAACTTATATATATATAAATTTAATATAAATATATATGTATAAATATAAAGATATATGACTGCGGTCAAAAAAACATATAGAGAGATTTATTCTTTTATTCATTTTTTTAAAAAAGGCATTGTACAATATATACATCTTCACTACTCTTAAAAAATTTATCATGGGGGCCGGCCGGGTGGCTCAGGCGGTTGGAGCTCCGTTCTAACTCCAAAGGCTGTTGGTTCGATTCCCACATGGGCCAGTGGGCTCTCAACCACAAGGTTGCCGGTTCAACTCCTCGAGTCCTGAAAGGGATGGTGGGCTGCGCCCCCCGCAACTAAGATTGAACACGGCACCTTGAGCTGAGCTGCCCTGAGCTCCCAGATGGCTCAGTTGGTTGGAGTGCGTCCTCTCAACCACAAGGTTGTGTTGCTGGTTCGGCTCCTGCAAGGGATGGTGGGCTGTGCCCCCTGCAACTAGCAATGGCAACTGGACCTGGAGCTGAGCTGCGCCGTCCACAACTAAGACTGAAAGGACAACAACTTGAAGCTGAACGGCACTGTGGGGACAGAGCCCCAAAAAGCAGTTTCCAGGCTCTCGGCCTCACATAGAAAGGTGCTGGCTCAGGTAGTAAATGGCCATCGACTGTGATCAAATGGCCAGCAGCTGTGGCTAGTTGGCTGTCAGCTGTAACCAGTGAGCCATTAGCCATGAATATAACTGCCGTGGTTAGGCTAGCAGGAAAAAAGGGGGAGCTAGCAAGAAGATGGTGGCTGAGTCTGCAAGCGGCACAGTGAGGGTTGAGAATTGTGTTGCTCCTGGTTCCTGTGTCTCCAACCCAGCCACCAGTGAGAGTATAGTGGTGTGACTCCCCTACCTATGGCTCCGTGGGTGTTCCTTTTTGGCCTCACCATGTCCTGCGTTCTTATGTGGGGAGTGGGACCAGAGACCCCGCCTGACACCCCGCACGACAGGCACCCTCCACAACTAAGATTGAAACGACAACAACTTGACTTGGAAAAAAAAAAAGTCCTGGAAGTACACACTGTTCCCCAATAAAGTCCTGTTCCTCTTCCCCCCTTTGCCAATTAAAAAAAAAATGATCATATAGTGAACATGTTTCCTTTTCAGTAAATATAAATCTACATCGTTATATGGTGCTGTCAAAATGTATTTAAATTAAGAAGTTGTCTAGGAGTTCACAGCTTTGTGCTTTAGTGAACATCGTTTCATATAGGCTTACATAAACGTTATGAAGTTTACATATATAAATCTCTTTCCACTGCCTTCATTTTTCTTTTAGAAGATGCCGAGTATTCCTGGAGAGGTAGAACCTCAAACCCATGTACTCAAAGGTCTGGTGACTACTGATGGCCACCGGGACTAAAACCAGACCAAGGCCCGCAGCTCACGCGATTAGTACCGGGGCACCCACCTCTCCCTGTCCCCTTCTCACCCCCCAAAGTGTTGGAAGCCTGTTGTGCTTTTGTGTCTGTGTCTCCATTTCCCTTTGAATGCAGCCTTTGATTTGAAGCCATGGTTCCTGTGTAAGAAGGTCAGGCCTGGGTGGGAAAAGGAGTCCGTTTAGTGGCTTCGCATAGGGTGAGATGGGGAACAGATGGCTCTGGAAGACACAGCTTTGCCCCCGTGGGATCATTATCTGAGAAGTGACCATAGAACAAAAATGGAATTTAACCAAACACACAGAACTTGGGCTCCTCCAACAGGGATTCAGTCCCTGAACGGTGGGTACCGCAGGCTGGGGCAGTGATGACCTGTAATGGCCGAGAAAACCATCTTATCTCATGGAGATGGAACACTGGATTCAAATTCACCTGTTCAGTAAGGACTTCTTTGGGGATCTCTTGGCCATATTTTAGCTTTAGACAGAGCCAGGATTGTAACTTGATGTACGCGTTTCATTTGTCTCCACAGTGCTGGACTCTAGAAAGGGTAGTAACCGCAAACATTTTGGCAAGTTTTTAGAGCTGCCATCCTGCTCCCCTTTGGGGCTCTGAAGGAGTGAAGCCATTTGGATGATTACTTAGGGTGTTAGGGGGCCTGCTGCTCCACGTTGCTAAGAGAATTCAACACTCTCTTTCCCTGAATAATTGTGTACAATTCCAGCAAGTTCAAGGGATCCAGAAAAATGCTAATGCTGACGCCAAGCACAGCATATGTAGGACTTAGTAGGATACATCAGGCTTTTTTTCTAAAAGCTTCTTGCCTATAGACTCACTCAATCCTTGTAAAAACCCTGCGAGGAAGGTGCTGTCATTAAGCCCACACCACAGCAGAGCCTGCGGGCACCCAGCGGCTTCCCCGGGGCAAAGCTGGCCTGCTCCACTGCGATTCTTTGCAGAGCTGTTTACAGTCACTAATTCACCTGTCACTCTAAAGCCTCAGGAGTTTTCAAAATTTGCAACAACTCTGCACCACGAAAACTATTGGGTTGGTCAAAAAGTAAAGGCTCTCACCTCAGACTCAAGGAGTGAACTTTCTCATTCAGAATTTATTCATTTATTCAAGAAATATACAGTGGGTATCAATTATGTGCCAGGCAGTGTTTACACACTTGAACTACGTTGGTATTCATAATAGATACTTTAACGTAGGCAAATGATAAGAGCTCTGAAATATATACTTAGTTAGTCTTAAAATTATTTTTCGGTTAAATAACTGGTCCAAAGAAAGACACAAGGCAGAGGATGATGCCTGTGCATTGAAGGGCTTTTGAAGCCCCTCCCCCACCCATCCCCCTTTCCTCCCTTCCCCTTTCTCCTCCCTCCCCACCCCCAGGACAGAGCCTGGCCAGGTGTGGGTTGTAGCAGTGCAGGGCACACAGAAGCTGTATTGTTGCCCAGGCCAAGAAGAACTTCTGTAGCTTGTCCACCAGACTTCCATAAGAAGATTCACCTTAGACCAGAGAGGTCAAAACAAATGGAGAGACCATCCTCTTGGAATTTCACTTTTCCCTGAGGAAGCATGTGGGCGTAGTAACTGGGGTCAGAGGGTAAGGGTCTGCTAGGACTGCTAGGGTAAGGTCGGTGCCAGAAACAGCTTTAGTGCTGTTCAGATTACTCGTTTATTGTGGTAGACCATTAAAGAGCTGCTTTGAATTACTCTAGGAACTGACCCTGGGCTCACTATGGGGGGCCCAGTGGTTGTTGCCTGATAGATCATACAAAATCAGCGGAGGGTATTTTCATGTGAACTTTGCCAGCTATTTGCTAATCTCATAAAGCAAGATCTCACATTTTTTGTGAGACATGTGTGCGCGCACACACACACACACACACCCAGACAATTTTTTTTCTTTCAGGATACAAAGGTGTTTTAGAAGAAATAATAGCTCAGCTTCACAGAGGAACAGAGAAATTCACACCTCAGCTTGGGGGTCAGTGACAAACACCAAAATCTCTTCCCAGGAAGTGCCCTTCATCACTCCGGAACCTCCAGCCTGTTTGGTTCCATTCTTGCTGAAGTGGAGAGTCTGTAGGACTATTATGCCACACTTGACATCAGCCCTAATATTAGCATTTCTCCCACTTCACATGTGGGTTTTCCCCCCACACCTTAGAGGAAATCAGTTATTGTTCCCCTCTTGACTGACTCATTTAACGGGAATAAGAAACTCACGTCTCAAGGAAGGACTGGACCATGAGGCCATGGTCCATTAGCTGGAGCACGGATAAACAGATTGAGGTGTAGCCATGTAATGGAACAGTACTCACCAATAAAGGAATGAACTATTGTAAATTCAACAACATGGGTGTATCCCAAAATAATTACACTGAGTAAAAAAAACCACACACAAAAAGAATATGCAGTCAGTTCTCTGTATCTGCAGGTTTCACATTTCTGGTTCAACCAATTGGTGATCGAAAATATTCTGGGAAGAAAAAATCCCAGAAAGTTCCAAAGAGCAGAACTTGAATTTGCTGGTGCTGAGCACTATGCTGAATGCATCCAAATGAAATGATGTGTAGGCATACCCCGCTGTAGTCTGTAAGCAAATGTAGGTTATATACAAAAACGACCACATTTTATTTATATAAGGGACTTGAGCATCTGCAGATATTGGTTTCCTCAGGGAGTCCTGGTACCAATCCCCCAATGGATACCAAGGAATGACTGTATACTGTATGATTCAATTTCTAATAAAATTTCAGACAATGCAAACACATCTACAGTGACAGAAAGAAGGTTGCCTGGGGATGAGGTGGGGGTGTGTGTGTCGATTATGAAGGGGCATGAAAAAACTTCTGAGAGCAATACACATGTTCATTATCTTGACTGTGGTGATCATTCCACAGGCATGCACATATATCCAAACTCACCTTACATATGTGTTGTTTATTGCATATCAATTATATCTCAATAAAGGTACATAAGCAAAAATATCTAAACTAGGGTAATCTGCAATAATTTTTAATGAGATAGGAAATGACAATTAAAATCTTTTCTACCTCATTGGTGCTCACTAGTTCTCATAGAAAAGCCTTCAGAAAGAGTTATTGAACTTAAATACGAGTTACCTAATTTTCTTATGTAAAAAGACAGTGTTCCAAAATTGCTAATGTTTTCCGACATTCTGAAGGTGCTCTCATTTTCCAGACATTTTCCCCACCCATTGGGTGCTACCCCTCCCATCAGAGATAAAATTCTTGGTGACCATTTTTTTTTTTTTTAAAGCATAATCTGATCCTTCATTGTCAAAGGAGATATTTTTAACATCGAGTATGTTAGTAATTGTTTTGTAAAAGAAACTTTAGATAGAGCATTTCAAAACAGATCTTTGGAACTATTTCTATCATTACGTGATTTTGTTACTGAAAATGATGCGTGTCACTCTTAAATTTTCATATTTTCCCATTTCAAAAGCTGGAAATGTAATTTTCTAACCTGCTTAAAATGTTCTAAATTAAATTTTCAGACTTTCAAACCACTTTCTAAAATTATAAAAATGGAACAACCTCTGATTAGTTTGCAAGAACAACTGGTGAGTGTCAGAGAGGATTTAAATTTGCTAGCCAATTTTCCATAAAAAACCTTTTGTGTAATTGGTGAATAAGATTGATAAATGAGTACTATAATTTAATAAACCAATAATATTTGTTCCATTTGGCTCTACTCATCTTTTTCAGAGATACCTTTTTTTTTTTTTTTTTTTTTTTGGCTAAAAGCACCCATCAAAACCAAGTAATGAAGTAAGAGAAACTTAACACCAGACCTTCAACTTGCTGTATCATGAAGTATTAAACCAATATTTTTTAAAATTATGCATTTTAAATCACATTGCTCTATCTATACATAATAATAATATTCTTAATGAAGACAAAACATCTTTGGGACCACTAATAAATAAATAAAACATTATTTCAGGAGACACACCAATAGGGATGCAAGATGAAAAAGTGGTAATTTCTACTCTAGGGATGTTTCTGAAGAAACTCATTCTCCAGAGTCTTTTGCCCACCCCCTGGGGGCTACTCTCCTGCTACAACTAGTGACTCGGACTGTGGAAACTGGCCTGGTTTATTGCTTGCATACAGTTTAGTTCTAAAGATAGTTATGGGCTTTCTGATGTATAAATTCAGTGTGCTGTCTTGGTTCTGTTGGAGCAGTCTCAGGTCTAAAGAATCCCCCAGAGCACTCAGCAATCATATGTTGATGTTGTGTTAGAACATGTGGTTATGGTACAGTTTAACAAAACGACCTTCAAAAGCAGAGTAACACTCAGGATGACTGTAAATTATTAATCAAGTCAATGTGAACTGGGAGCACAGGTCCCAGAAACAGCTGACCAAGCACGTCTTATTCCACAGGACAGCTGCCTAGCTGTCCTTGTGCCATAAAAGAAACTATCTAGACCCTCTTCACGAGCCGATTCAAGGGGTCACAGTGACTGAGGCTACTGCTTTGCCTCAAAGAAGAACAAGAAGCCTAAAATTGATGAGAGTGAGAAGCCAGAGTAGAGACACTATGATGGGCTTGTCAACCTTGGCTGCACCTTCAGGTTACCTGGAGAGCTTGCAAAATATACTCTGTGGCACTGGTATTGAAAAAAATATCCTCAGGGTATTTTACTGTGCAGCTGTGATTGAGAACCACTGTTTTACTCTTAAAACCATAATCATCATTACATCTGCTTGACTTCTACTTGTGGCCTTTATACAGAAACCGGCATTAGGTTTGTCCTTCTGCTGAAAACAACTAGAGAAATGTACAGAATATATGAGTCAACTATTCGGAGCCATTGAAGAACAGTCGGAATGTGATCTTGAGATAGGGAAACACACAAGGTGAATCCCACAATGACCCTGGCTTCCTGCCCGCTGCTGGACAGGGAGGCGGAATTCAAGCTGAGTAGTGACCTTAAAAGTTCTTATCATAAAAAGATTTTTTGTAAGTATGTATGGTAGGATGTTTGCTAGTCTTATTATGGTAATCATTTTGCAATATACACAAATATTGAATCATTATGTTGTACACTGGAAACCAATATAATGTTGAGGTATGTCAATTATAACTCAAAATTAATACTGATATGGTTTTATCAGAAACATAATCTATATTTAAATTTCACCAATTTTCCCACTGATGTCCTTGGTTGCAGTCTTTTATATTTTTTCTTATCCCAAAATAATCTAGGGCCACACCTTGGATTTAGAGTTCATGTCTTTTTACTTTTCTTTGAAACATTCCTTCAGCCTTTCTTTGTTTTCATGCAATTGATCATTTTGATAGGTACAGGTCAGATGTTTTATAAAAGATTCCTCAATTTGGGTTTGATTGTTTGATTAGAATCAGGTTATGCTTATTTGGCAGAAACACTGTATAATTAACTGATGTTGTGTCCTTACTGGATCACTAAAGAGGCACACGATCTCAAATAGTCCTTTTTTAAAAAGATTTTAGTGTGAACATTCTTTATTTTATTTATTTATTAAATATTTTTGTTAAAAATACAACTAACATATAATATTATGTTAGTATCAGGGGTACACCATAGTTATTCAACATTTATATGCCTAAAGAAGTGATCACCATGATAAGTCCAGCAGCCACCTGACACCGTACTATGCTATCACAATATTATTGACTATAGTCCCTATGCTATAACCTACATCCCCATAACTACTATGTAACAACCAATTTGTACTTCTTAATCCCTTCCTTTTTTTACACCCACACCCCCAACGCCCCTCCCATCTGGCAACTACCAAAATATTCTGTGTATCTATGAAGTTGTTTTTGTTTTTTTTTGTTCTTTATTTTGTTCTTTAGATTCTACATATAAGTGAAATCACATTGCATCTATCTTTGTCTGATACTTAACTAAACATAGTACCTTCCAGGTCCATCCATTCCACCATAGATGGCAAGAACCCATTCCCTTCTAGAGCTGAGCAATATTCCATTATATATATATATATATATGAACCACCTCCTCTTTATCCAATCATCCATCGACAGACACGCAGGCTGCCTCCACGTCTTGGCCATTTTAAACAATGCTGCAATGAACATATGGATGCACACATCCCCAAAAGTAACATTTTGGGTTTCTTTGGATAAATAACCAAAAGTGGGATTACTGGGTCCTCTTTGTCTCTTGTTATAGCCTTTGTTTTAAAGTCTATTTTGTCTGGTATAAGTACTGTTACTTCAGCTATTTGTTTTTCATTTCCATTTTTATAAAATATCTTTTTCTATCCCTTTACTTTCTGTCTATGACTATCTTTCAACCTGAAGTGAGTCTCTTGTAGGCAGCATATGTGAGGGTTTTGTTTTCTTATCCATTCAACCTGCCTATGTTTTTTGATTGGAGCATTTAATCCATTTACATTGAAAATAATTGTTGATAGATATGTAGCTACTGCGATTTTATTATTCATAATTTTGATCTTTCTTTTTTTTTTCTGTCTTAAAGAAGTCCCTCTAACATTTCTTTTAATACTGGTTTGGTGGTGATGAATTCCTTTAGCTTTTACTTATCTGGGAAGCTTTTTATCTGTCCTTCAATTTTAACTGATAACCTTGCTGGGTAGAGTAATCTTGGTTTTAGGTCCTTACTTTTGATCACGTTGAATATTTCATAACAATCCCTTCTGGCATGCAAAGTTTCTGTTGAGAAATCAGCTGACAATCTTATGGGGGCTCCCTTATAAGTTACTAGTTACCTTTCTCTTGCTGCTTTTAGGATTCTCTCTTTGTCTTTAACCTTTGCCATTTTAATTATAATGTGTCTTGGTGTGGGCCTGTTTGGGTTCATCTTGTTTGGGACTCTCTGTGATTCCTGGATTTGTATGAGGTTGGACAATTAAGTTCACAAACTCATCCTAGAAAAAGTGCTACATGCCTCATTGCTGAATATCACTATGGTCACCTTCAAAGTGCTCCCCTTGGGAAGCTATGCACTGACACCAGTGCCTAGTCCACCCTTTAAAGCAATTTTGGAACTCTTTTTTCTGGAATGGCCATCAGAGCTGTCATCATATTCCCCTTGATGTCCTGAATGTCATCAAAATGTCTTCCTTTCAATATTTCCTTTGGGTAGAGAAAGAAGTCATTGGGGGCCAGATCAGGTTAGTAGGGAGGGTGTTCTAATACAGTTATTTGTTTACTGGCTAAAAACTTCCGTCACAGACAGTGCTGTGTGAGCTGGTGCATTGTCGTGATGCAAGAGCCATGAATTATTGGTAAAAAGTTCACGTTGTCTAACTTTTTCACACAAACTTTTCAGCACTTCCAAATAGTAAACTTGGTTAGCTGTTTGTCCAGTTGGTACAAATTCCTAATGAGTAATCCTTCTAATATCAAAAAAGGTTAGCAACATTGGTGCAACAAGTTTGTGAACTTAATTGTCAGACCTTGTATGTCTATTTCCTTAGCCAGCTTAGGAAAGCTTTCAGTCATTATTGCTTCAAATAGGGTCTCTATCTCTTGCTTTCTTTCTTCTCCTTCTGGTACCCCTATGATGTTAATGTTGTTATACTTGATGTTGTCCCAGAGGTGTCTTAAACTATCCTCATTTTCTGTGGATTCTTTTTTCTTTTTGCTGTTCTTGTTTTTGTTTTTTCAGATTTTATTGGGGAAGGGGAACAGGACTTTATTGGGGAACAGTGTGTACTTCCAGGACTTTTCCAAGTCAAGTTGTTGTTCTTTCAGTCTTAGTTGTGGAGGGCACAGCTCAGGTCCAGGTCCAGTTGCCATTGTTGCCGTTGTTAGTTGCAGGGGGCACAGCCCATCATCCCTTGTGGGAGTCAAATCGGCAACCTTGTGGTTGAGAGGATGCGCTCCAACCAACTGAGACATCCGGGAGCTCAGCAGCAGTTCAGCTCAAGGTGCCATGTTCAATCTTAGTTGTGGAGCCCACCATCCCTTGCGGGAGTCAAGGAGTTGAACCGGCAACCTTGTGGTTGAGAGCCTGCGCTCTGACCAACTGAGCCATCTGGCCACCAAAGAGCTGAGTGACAGCTCATTGACTTTATTCTATTTGTGGAGGGCGCAGCTTGCTGGCCCATGTGGGAATCGAACTGGCAGCCCCATTGTCCAGAGCTCGTGCTCTAACCAACTGATCCATCCATCCATCCGCCTCTCTTTTTGCTGTTCTCATTGGGTGTATTCTGCTACCTGTCTTCTAAATCACTGATTTGGTTCTCTGCTTCATCTAGTCTTCTGGTGATTCCTCTAGTGCATTCTTCATTTCAGTTATTGTATTCTTCACTTCTGACTGGTTCTTTTTTATGGTTTCTGTGTCCTTTTTTATGCTTGTTATCTCTTTGTTGAAGTTCTCACTAAGTTCCTTGAGCATCCTTATAACCAAGGTTTTGAACTCTGTATCTGGTAGGTTGCTTGCCTCCATTTCATTTAGTTCTTTTTCTGGAGTTTCTCCTGTTCTTTCATTTGGGATGTATTTGTTTTCTCATTTTGGCTCCCTCTCTGTGTTTTTATGTATTAGGTAGATCTCCTATGTTTCCCAGTCTTGCCAGGTGGGCTTGCCAGGTGGCCCTACAAGGCCCTGGCACAGTCCCCCTGGTCACCTGAGCTGGGTGCTCCAGGAGTGTCCCCTGTGTGGGTTGTGTGTGCCCTCATGTTATAGTTGAGCTTTGATTGCTATTGGCACATCAGTAGGTGGGATGGGCCCTCAGGCTGATTGGCTGTGGGGTTTGCCATATCCACAGATTACAGGCTGTTGTGCAGGGGGTTTATCCCACTGAATGGGATTCACCTCAGTGGGCTCTGGTGCTTGTTGAGACTGCTGTTTGTGTGTGGTGCTTGTGGGGCTAATTGGGTGGTGCTATGCTGTGGTCTGAAGCCAACCTCCCAGTATGTTGTTCTGGGGCCTCTTGGGAGGAGCTCCAGTGCAGGCCCAGGTCACCCACTGCTTGTGATCAGCCAAGGACTACCTGGTAGGAGCTACAAAGTGATTTGCAGTTGTTCACTGCTAAAGTTGGAGGCACACGGGAGAGGCCACGCTGTGAACCAAGGACGGCTGCCACCAGTACCAGACTTGGGGTAGCTCTGCAAAAAGTCAGGACACCCTGAGGTCTGCTGCTATCTGCCAGCTCCCTTAAGTTTAAGCCACCGATAAAGCCTCAGGTGGTACATGAGTTGGGTGAGGTAGGGTCTCAGGGAGTCACTAGAATAGGAAGAGTTGTGGTCACCAGGTTAGTGCAGATTCTGTTTTGGTGCCAGTGCTGAGCTTGGAGCTACTCAGCAAAAGTCTCCGAGCACACTGAGGCAGCCATCATTTGCCTGGGGCCCATGGACTCAGATAGTTTTCCAAGAAAGACTGCAAAGTGCTTCAGGTGTTGGGGGAGTTGGGTGGGACGGCATCCCAATGAGTCAGCAGGGTGGAGCAGCAGAGCTCACCAGGCCAATCAGATTCAGATTTGGCCATGGTGGGGGCGGGCTCAACACAGGAAAGATGGCATCCGCATGTCGGCTGCATGGGAGGAGGATTTCCTTACAGGGAAATGGCGACTGTCTTCCAGCCCTCAACCTGAAGCAACACGTCTCAGTCTGCTCCCGTATGTCTTTGACACCCTCTGGGTCACCGTCCCTCCACAGGAGCCCAAGGTGAGTGCCTGCGAGCGAGTGAGTCTGTGCACAGTTCATTTAACAGGATGTCTGGGTTTCCTGGTTCCTTCCGTCTGACCAGGGTGGTCAGAATTCCCACTGTTTTTACAGCCAGATGTTGTGGGGGTTCCTCTTCCTGGAACAAATACTCTGCTCTGGGGAGCCTGGTGTGGAACCTCTGCAGCCAAGATATCCTTGTTGATTCTCACCATCACACGGGAGCTTGGGGCTGGCTTATTTTGCGTCTCTGTTCCTCCTACCAGTCTTGATGTCTTCTTTATATGCTTAGTTATAAAACTTCTCTTCAGCCATACTTCAGATGGTTCTCCAGGTTAATTGTTCTGTAATTTAGTTGTAATTTTAATGTGTTCATGGAAGGAAGCAAGCACAGTGTTTATCTACTCCGCCATCTTGGATCACCAGTCTCTCAAATAGTCCCATTTTTAGTGATGTTTATTTTCATCCTGTGGTTAAAGTGTAATTTGCCAGATTTCTCCTATGCCTTGGTCATTCTGGAATGAGTGTGACATTATATATAAAATTTTTAGTGATAATTTGCGGTTTTCCATGGTGTTATCTTTCTCCAGAGAGGATTTACTTTTGCTTATGGCAGACAGCTGGGCTAGGGACAGATCACCTAATTTTTGTCAGAAATTGAGATGATTCATAGTTGGGCTCCTGTCTTTTTAGAACTGGTTTATTTATAGTTTACTCTTATTCTAAGGATTTAGCACTTTAGAACTCCCAACCAAAAACCTAGGGTGTTTGCAGGGGCCTTTCCTCTTGGGTAGATTCAGAAGTGCAAGTTTTATTTCCCCAGTCCTTGAAGTGATCAAAAGCTTGTCTTAACTTCTTAACCTGCAGCTACTGCTTTTGCTTTCTAATTGACAATTTCCTCAAGGGGAGATGTGGCTCAAGACTTTGGGCCTCCTTCTCATGGCTTCCCTTTCATATCTTTTACTTAGCTCTTAAGATACTGCTTTGGGAGACCTCTGATACTTTTAAACTCATGTTTATTACATTCTGTCTGGTTTTTTAATTGTTCTTGGTAAGAGTGTTGGTCCAAAAACAACTCAGTTTTGCCAGAAATGGAAGTTTTACCACCATTTTTAAAGTGATTATTAATCTTACCTAAATTGCTTAGGCTGCATGGGAAATCCAAAGTAAGTTTATCTTATATACTAAATGAAATTAGAAAAGTAATGATGCATACAAAAACAATGAAAAACTAGTATATAGTTATATGAAAACGGAGCTTTGGAAACAAAATGCAAGTAGAATCTTTTTCAGGGGTGGGAGCTCATTTCATTTGATTACTACACCTAGTTGATAATTGTATGTAAATCAATGGTTTTGTCTGCATATGGAATTGCATTTCACAAATGTGAGCTGTTCTTTTACTTGTCTCAAAGCAGAAAATCCACAATGACTTTGTTATCAGATAAGAGTATTTTCTTCTTCTAGAACTTTAGTAGAATTAAATTAACTCTAAACCAGAAAAGAAAAAAAAACTACTCATAGTTCTGTGTGTTCTTTTAGAAGTACAGTGTCTTTACAGTATAAAATACATAAAAGTGTAATTTGTATGCATAGCAAAGCTGTTGGATTTTCCAGGAAAGCCCACCTGAAACACTTTGTCATATTGTCTGATTATACAACGGAGAATGTAGTCTTGGAATGTACATAATACTTTTCAGTCTTCTTTCATCTGTCATGGCTGACCATAGTCAATAACATTTTTCACTAACGATTCAAAATGACAAACAGAGATTTTCTCTTAAGCAGTCAGAGTCCTACAGCACTCTCTTTACAGCATTCCCCCAGAAGTCGCATTGCCACTAAGACAGGATTTTGGGAGTGTCTGAACCTCAAGTCTAGAGAACGAACTGAAAACCTCATTTCTGTTTTTGCAATTTACTTTTGGTTTCAGTTAAGAATGCTAGACCAACCACTTTGTTTATCAATTTCTATTGACTACTTCTCTTTTGTTAAATGGTACATTTACAAAATTGCTATAAAGCAAAGTTATGGATTATACTGTCTTGTTGGTAAGTCAGTCAAATTGATTCTATTATTTTTAAATCTGTAGAGACTTGCTTTTAGCAGAGCATTATTACGTAATTTCAGAATCTTTGGTCCCAAAGATTTAAATGCTAGCAGCAGTCAGCTCAGTTATCTGTGTCCCCTGTGTCACTGCCCGGGGCCCCTCGGGCTAACATCCTGCGATCTATGTTCTCTGTGACCAAGCAGGTAACTTATACGGGTTCTTTTGTTAACCCTACTCTGTAGATGAAATTGAATTCAATTGAGCAAACTATCTGAGGCCTCTTTCCCAGAATCTCAGAGACTCAGAAAAGGGGTTCAGGGTTGAGTAGCTCCCAGCCTCAGCCTAACTGCTCTGCCTCCAGACCCTGCTGAGCTGACCTGATGCAGCCTCTTTGGTCTGAAAGAGTTAATGTGCCGATGAAAGGGCCTGTTCCCAGGGAGTGTTTGCCGCAGTCCTCAGGAAGGATCAGAATATTTTAGCAGGTGGTTTACAGTGTTTCTTACATGGATTCTTCAGTCAGTGAACTATCTGAAGCCGACAAAAGAGCACTGGTGAAATACAATGCCTCCTCCCGCTGGGCTCTGGGGAGGAGTGCGTTTGTGGGTAATGCAATTAACAGCCACAATATTTCTAATCACCGTAAAGCACGTGCTCCCAGACCTACTGAGATACTAAACAGTACCACGCTTCGAAAACTAGTCCTCTTTCCTAAGTGAACTTATTTGTAAATGCTAGTTTTAGATATTTAAACAGAAGCATTTGAAGTTTACAAAGTCTTTCCACTTTTTTTTTTTGTTTTGGCCTCCAGATGGACATACTTTTAAGCTTACCACCACATTTAAACCCTCCACCATTGTTAATTCAGTTTGAAATACTGAATACTGGCTAAGTCCCCATCCACCCGCGTACGCCCCTAGTCATGGCGTTTGTGCTCAACCCTGGGCACGTTTTGTTTTGCAGGAAAACAAACGTCTAAGATCTGGAAAGGCAGGGACCCTGTCTGACTCATTCATCCTTGTGTCTCAAAAGCCTCAGAGCCTGATAAATGTTTGCTGAAGACATGAATGTGTGGAGAAAAGGAATTTATTAGTGGTCTCTGACAATTTTCAAGTAGATTAGAGAGGCAAAAATGGTTTTCCTTAAGACTCATGTCTTCCCCTTTGTTCTCACAGACAGCAATTTAAAATATCTACTACGGTTTGCTTAATTTGGAAGCTCTAGATCAGGGGTGTCCAAACTTTTTTCAACGTTTTTTACCAAGGGCCATATGCGGTAGAATACACAAACAGCCGGGCCACTCACTCGAGGTGAAGTATGTATTGCCTCACCTGGTTTATTTAAGTAAACTAAATATGTTTTTGGAATTTGCTGCGGGCCAATTAAAAATGGATTGCGGGCTGCAGTTGGCCCGCAGGGGCCGTGGGACACCCCTGACTCTAGATAGAGATTCTATCTTTTAAAGTAGTACTATATTCTGCAGTGAGTATGTCTTGGGATGTCTTACGAAAGTTTTAAAGACATGATATGAGGTTTTCAGTCAATTAGCTAAATGTCAGGAGTGGTCAGGTCATACTATACACACTGTGAGGCTTTTCCACCGTCAGATTCATTACAGTGTTGGTGCATTAGCAGCTTAGAAGCTCGTAAACTATCTTTTATTAAAATTACATTTTCCACCAAAGCAAGTTATGGGTCATAAAAAGCATTGTAGGAATGATACGTATATTTTTATCACACTAAAAAATGGATCAATTAAAATGTGTAACTCATTTAAACTTGAGGCTCTAATACTTCATTGATTTTTATTATATAACATTATTTTAACATTGCAATATTTGCTGAATATTACCGGAAAATACATCTATGACTATATTCTTAATACGTATATGTCGCCTAAATTTCTGAATAAAAGGGATAGATTGTCGTTTTCACATAATGTTGTAAAATTATTTTTACCATTCACCAAAGTAAATAAGATACCATTTGGTTATAGCCATTTAATTATAAATAAGACACATTTTGGGCATTTTCCCCCAATGGGCATGGACTCTCATCCGTGTTTTTTACATATATATATATATATACATTTTATTGGGGAATATTGGGAAACAGTGTGTTTCTCCAGGGCCCATCAGCTCCAGGTTGTTGTCCTTCAATCTAGTTGTGGAGGGCACAGCTCAGCTCCAAGTCCAGTCGCCGGAATTGAACCAGCAATCTTGTTGAGAGCTCCTGCTCTAGCTGAGCCGAAGCTCGTCAGCAGCTCGTTGTCTTCAGTCTAGTTGTGGAGGGTGCAGTTCACTGGCCCATGTGGGAATCAAACCGGCAACGCTGTTCAGAGCTCGTGCTCTAACCAACTGAGCCATCTCACCGCCTCTGGTCTGTGTTTTTAACTGGACACTTTATGCAGCAGATGGCTGGAGAAGGAGAGTGGGGTTAGTGATGATTCCCCCGAGTGCTGTGGCTATTGCCTCTGCTCCCGCAGCCTGTGTTCTCTGGGGGCTGTGAGAGTGGCAGGAATTGCTAGGGTCTGTAGTAACTCCTGATTCACTGGGCCCAATCCCACTCTTTCTGTAATGTTGGGAAGTAGATCCTGGGTGAAATGACAACAAAGAAACCACCATTTATGAAAGAGTCCAAAGAAACAATGCTCAGAAGTTTTCAACTTTTCAACTGTGTGTGTGTAACTGTACATTCCACTAATTTGGGAAGCTTTTAAAAAAATGATAGCCAGGTCCTGCCCCCACCAGCTGAATCACCATGCATATTCACTGAAAGAAGTCGTTTAAAGAAGTTCTGTTAGGTGTGTTTTACAATGATCATAATGTGGCTGGCGGAGTTTGCTAATTGAGGGTGGGGAGGACTTTATTTATTTCCAGGAGATGCAGAAGTCAGGGCAGCAACTTTGTCTATTTGTTCACCATTGTTTCCTAGTCACAGACCCAGAGCCTAATACACAGTATGTGCTAAATAAATATTTGTTGAATAAATCAGTGACAAAGGATGTTTCCTCCCCAAGCCATAGAGATGCACTCTAGGTTCTTCCTTCAAACATGCAATGGACCTCTCCCTAACCATTCTACCAATAAATTGTCATCTCTTTGACAGGCGATATCTTAAGCCTTTTCTTATTGAATGTTATCTTTTTATGTTGTTTTTTCTTTATTCTGGAAGGAGTAGATAGTGGTTTTATGATTCTTCTGACTCACAAATAAAAATGACAAAGGTAAAAAAAGCATTTGATTAATAACCTATAAATTGAATAAATCAACCACAAAAATAGAAACCTTTACATTAACATTTATCCTTTCTTCCCTCATCCAAAAAGTGAACAGATGATTGAAAACATTGAGGTAAAAATCTTCCTGAGGCAAAGGATAAAGAATGATCTTTATCCTGGATTATCCTTTATCTGGATAAAGCAGGTCCCCTTGATGATTCATATACAGTATATAAAAATCACATTTAATATAAGGCAGTCATCTCATTGAAAAAAACCTAGAACACTGACCACAATACAATTTTTCATGGAATCCACTTTTCAGATAACAGGAAGAAAGATCCAGCTAAGGGAGTCCAATGGAAATAAGTTGGCTGACACACCTCTGATAGAAGGAAATGCATGATCCTTTCTTTAAGAACTTAACGAACATTACTAAGGTAATGACTAATACTTTACACATGAATGATATTGAAGCAATTAAAACACTGTAATCTCTAGATCTAATATTATTTTATAATTTTTAATAGGTATGCCATTATAAACATTTCAGTTATCTGGAATTTTGGTAGAAATAATTTTAGCAGGTACTACACAAGAAGTGAAAACTATTAGAAATAACAAATTTGTGTATTTATGAGTCCTTTGTATAATTTGTTATATGTAGTTTAAAAAATTTTTTAAATTAAATTTTTCTAATTTTCCTAAATAGAGGAAATAAGACTTTCAAAAAGTGATCAGAAGTTGATGAGTCATTTCAGGGATCTTTAGTTGCCGATAATAACTGAAGAATGGGAACCTGAATCTTCAGAAATTTTTAAATGATAAATTTCCATTGGGATTAGAGGCGTATTTGTTTATGAATACCTCTAGGAAAAATCCAAGCATAGCAACTTATTGGATACTACTAAAAAAGTAAATAAAAGAAGGTAACATACATTACATACATATAAACCAAACTACTCTCTCTTGACATTCTGGGAAGACTACAATATTCTAGTGTCATGTAAACTGTTATCCCATCTTTTAAATTTATATGGAACTAGCTCTATAATTAATTTAATCCCATGTTAAAGAAGTAGGATAAATACTAAGAAGTAAATGTAGACACTTTTCACTTTAAAGTGATGCAAACTTTCTGAGGTTCTGTATGGTAGAAATATGACCAGAAAAGTAGCAGCAGTGTTAACCTGAAAACTCACCTGCTGACATATCCCCCTCTTTATGCAGTATCAGGTCTCTTGAAAAATTGGCAAGGAAACATAATTTCTGGAGGTAAGCTTCCTATTTCCTAATTAGATGGTAATTGTGAAGGTGATTGTCATTGGCCAGCTCAATGGGAGGCAGTGCTGGGAGGGTACCAACCACCAGAGCCAGACTGATGGGTGTGAATCCTGGCCCTGGCTCTGAATAGTTGTGTGACCTTGGGACAAATTACTTAGCCTCTGTGGTCTTGGTTCCCAGGTATGGGGTGTGTGTGTGGGGGCATGATGAGGGCGCTCACTGTTTCTGGGGCGTCTAGGAAGCTGCAGTTCCACACTAAGGGTGTGTATAGAGAGCTTAGCCTGGCTCTCAGTCCTACCCACTTTAGCAGTTACTCTGCACACTTGGCGAAGCCTTACACACTTCTGGCTTTATATTTTTACTGGCACTTGGCACCTTTAAGTGTCCGTTACAGATGTCTAGAATGGCAGTAGCCAGGATCCTGTCACATTTGTGGCTGAAGTCCCACTGTGCTGCCAGTTCAAGCCCTGCAAAGAAGGTTTCTTGGAGAATGTTCAGGAGGCTTCAAGGCAGGTGATGTTTATATTGACTTAAAAAAATGGACATTTGAAGGAGGGTCACAGATGAAAATGGTGGAGGATTTTTGACACTGTCTTTTACATTCATCACTGATGGAGCAGTAAACAAGAGTGAGCGGGATGCTGTCATTCACAGCAACTGGAAATTCGGAAGAGACTTTAAATAAATCATCTAGTTGAGGCCCTCACTGGACAAATGAAGGAAGTGAAATGAGAGATCTAGGGCTGTCCCCTTCTGTAGCCACCCAGCAAGGGCTAGGACGAGGACCCCCTGCTCCCAGCTGGGACTCACAATGCTATTTACTCCACAGACATGTACCGAGTGCCCACTGTGCAAAGGCTGCGCTTCCAACTTGGGGAGCAATCATTGACATGTGCTTACAGGAGAATGGGTCCACTTCTTACATGACATTTGAACTCAGAAGAAGAAAAGGCATCCAATGAATCTGAACTAATATGACCAGTAAGACAAATGCCAACACCCAAGAATTTCTAAGGCCACATGGCACAAAATTCTTGTGGACTAGATGGTGGTGGCGATCACTGTGCCGTCCATAACAACACAACAACTAGCATGTCGATTACCAATGTACTCTCGAACACAGGTTTGCTTTTTGTTATTTGTTTTTAGGGAGCCCATGCAAGGGATCCCTGAAGTTTTAGAAATTTAAACAATTTATTCATCTGACTTTGTAGGTCTCTCTTCCCCTAAAAATATTTGTCGAGTATTAGTTTCCTGTTGCTGCTGTAACAAATTAACACAAATTTTGTGACTTTGGAACAGCACCAAAGTTTATTAACTCACAGCCTCCTCGAGGACATTTCCTCACATATCACAGCCACCATGTTCTTCCTCTGCAAGCTGGCAGCTCTTCTTTCTTCCTGGTTCCTGTCACAAGTACCACCATTCTTCTCATCCTCCGCTGTCTCTACTCAGAGTCAGGGTATGTCCCCAAAGGTTGTCCCTGTGTCTCTTGATGCTACAGTGGTTGCTTCGTGAGGGCAGGGCTCTGGTCTGTTTTGATCACTGCTGTAACCACAGTGCCAGCATGTAGCAAGCATGTGGTATATATTTATTGCACAAATGACTGTTGGCTCCATCTGTTGGTGATATACTTTTGCTTTGGCACATGGGTTTTTAAAAATCTATTACAGGAGATAATAATAACCAATATTTGTGTATCACTTTTGAAAGCACAAAGCCTATTTTATTTTTTACAAAAAAATCTTGTGGTGAAGCTGAGGGAATACATTGCTAAATCTCTGTTTTAGAAATGTGAAAACTGTGACTCAATGAGCAATTAGTATAATTTCGTTACCTGAATTTCATTTCATCTTCTCTTCACTTCTTAAGTGACAGGCTTTGCTTCATCTATAATCTCTCAGCTTTGTCTCGCATGATTGTCCCTTACCTTCAACGCCAGCCTTCTCGATACCTATTTCTAGTCTAGACAATTGGAATTGTACCTCCCTGTTTCCAATCTTACCAAACATCTATTTTAAAGTTCTGCTAGAATTATCTTAAAACACACACACACACACGCACACACAGACACAAGTCTGATGTCATTCCTCTTGAAAACTACTATTGCTCTCTCCTGCCCTCCCGAAATGAGACAATTTCTATAGTCCAGATGGAAGAGCAAAGGAAAAGTGAAATGGTATACAGAGTTTTAGTTAGCCTTCATGGAGCCGGTAGCATGGTTTCAGTATCTTTTGAAAGTACTATGTTATTTCTCTGTATAATTATTTAAAAGAGGCACACGTCAAGTGGCATTCCCTTATATGTGTATACGGTATTAGCATAGCAACAGCAATACATTTAACTGCGTTCTGGTGTGTCTGGCTGAAGGCGATAGTTCTTATTCAGTACTGTCCTTACATTAAAAATTAACACTCATCAGACATACACTATGTGCTACAATGGTCTTGAGCAACCCAGGCTGAGGTAGCCCATTTAATAATATTGTCTAATTCCTAGGCCTCGTGAAAATAGGACTTGACTGTTTTGTTACTTCAGTGTCTGAAGTTAAACAAGGTCCAGCATAGCAGGCTAACAGTAGGCCACGTCACGCTTTGCTTGATACAGCGTCAGCACACTGATGCTGAGTTGTCAGATGTCACCGCCAAAGCCAGCGTGGTGGTGGCCTGTCGTGTATCTATCTCCTCAGAACTCGCCAAGGCCTTTAGTGTGATTTTCTTTGGTTCAGTTGTCAAGGAACTCAAGCTGTAGGGGAGAGCCTTTTAGTTCTACTACTTTATATGTACTTTTAAATATAAAGTAGTACTTAAAGGCTCTCAATTTTCTGTTCTCTGTTCTCATTTTCTGATAGACTTTTAAAAACAAGATAATTAGATATGGCTTTTTGAAGATAAATATTTAGAACTCTCTCAATCTAATTTAGCATTGTGCAAACGATATGGATTCCTGTCACTTTGGGAAGCATTTAAATGTCTAAGGGGTGGCCAATTGGCTCAGTTGGTTGGAGCGCAGTGCTCATAACACTAAGGTCGCCAGTTCGATTCCCACATGGGCCAGTGAGCTACGCCTTCCCCAACGAGATTGAAAACAATGACTTGACTTGGAGCTGATGGGTCCTGGAAAAACACACTGTTCCCCAATAAAAAAATCAGGGAAAAAACAATGTCTAGGGACTCTTCCTAAGAGGAATCAGAATAAAAGATGTGAAGTCACTACCTTATATTTTCTATCAATGACGGTAGCTTCACTTATAGTCACGGATCTGCTGAGACCCTGCTGACAGCCAAAGTACTAAAATTTACCCTGGCAAGACGGCAACTTGCTCATATGTCTGTTTACAAACACCATGATCTATAAACCTGGATGTTTGCTTTCCCTTCGTGTGATGTTTAGAGAAAGATAAACCATTGTGCAACAAAACAAAAGACACTATACAGTGTGATAATATCAGTAGTTCACCTTCATAACATTTCAGGAATACGTTTTACTCCTACACAGTGTAACCGGATTATTGTGCCAGCTGGACTCAATGCGGCAGGCAGAACTCACCTTTATTCTTCCCCCACTGGCTTGTTAAGCCCTCTCTGTGGACTTGTTTCTCCTCGGTTCTTGGATGAAATCTTGGGCAGATTCTCTAGCATTTCTGGTCACTCTTCAGGTATTTCAACCTGTAGTCTGATAATTAAGTGAGTCTAATGCAGTGCAGTCGTCAAATCCAGACTCTTCCTTTCAGTTTGCTAAGCAGGAAATGGCGCATCTGTCTGCCACTGGCCAACAAACACATGGCGCTGAATGTGGTCAGCACCAGTGCTGAGGAAGACAAATCCGTCTCCCACGTACAAGACTATGATGTCCCCGGGAACGCCGTGGACAGGCCTGGTACAAAGTGAAAATGTGGGGCCCTTGCTGAAAAACTATTAAAAGTTCCAAGACAGTGACAGCAGAGCATTAAATCAAATTCGGAGCCCCTATAAGCAGGGGGTCCTGTGCGGCTGCCCGGGTCCCACACCAGACACCTTGCAGCCTCTTTTCTTGGCTGGATCTGGATCCTGTGCCTCTGGTCTGTTCTGCAATGGCTCTTTAGAGCTGTGTCAAGCCTGCCGCCTGGTCCTTGTGGTTGGAATGTATGAGATGCTGATGGAACACGAATGAGGTGCCCTTTGAATTTAGGGAGGTGAACTGAGGGGTAAGGATCAACTTGTTCAGGACCCACCATTGCAGATTAGCCTTCCAGAGATGGAGTTGGCCGGCTGGGGAACAGGACCGTGGGACATGGACTCTGCCCCACGGAAACTGGCCACAGCTGAATGCTTAGGACAGTGTGGTCACAGAATGCTGAGCGGCAGATCAGGGCTGGAAGTCATTGGTCCTACAAGACGTGGGTCCCAGACCTGCTCATGCCTGGGGAAGACCTGGGAGTTGCCCTATTACGCAGCTGGTCAGATGCCTGGAGAAATGCACGATTGAGGTTTCTCTCCTGCAGTGTAATGTCAGCTCTGCTCAATCTCCGTAAGCCACCCAGTTGTGAAGGAGAATGGGGGAATTGCACTGTCTCTAAGTTTTCCTGGCAGGTGTGCTGCTAGAATGCTGGAGGAAGGTTCATAACGTGAGTACATAACGATGGGAAGTTTGCTAAGTAGACAAATGGTGGCAGTAAGTGTCAGGGTGGGTGGTGGTGGGGGGCGGGGATTATAGGCAAGAGGAAAGCAGGTGCAAAAGCAGGGAAGTCAGAAAAGATAAAAACCAGGAAACTGTTAGTAATTCAATTTGGTAAGAACAAAGAATGTGTGTGGGAGAGTTTTGGGAAATGAGCCTGGCAAGATAGGAAGGGACCAGATTATAGAGAGCCGTTATGTTCTATCGGGGAGTTTGGACTTTGTACCTTGTACATAATGGTAAGAGAACATTTTCCAGGCAGCTTTCAGGGGGAAAGTAGCACAATCAGATTTAAAGTTTTGATGAGTTGCTGTAGAAGTGAGAGGACAGTAAGCCTGGAGGCAGTGATCTAGGGGAAAATGATGAGGGGGAACCCTGTTGACTTGGTTGGAGGACTGCACTTGGGATTACCCAGCGAGACCCTGAACCACCAGATGGTGCAGCCACAGGCAGAAGCAGCATGGGTTCTTGGTTTATTATTTGGAAGGAGAGTCAGCATCCCAGGAGCAGCTGAGCTCGGTCTGTATAAGAGTAATACAGAATTTTATTGTGTTGAAGCCTTTGAGATTTTGGATTTATTTTGCAAGTATTTTTTCAGCTTTTAGCCTATATTGAGGTATAGAAGTAAGGAACTCCGTGGTAGTACCACTGGAACAATGGAACAGATTCAGAGGACGATGACAAATTTGGTTCAAGTGTGTATTGAACTGAAGAGGCCAGTGGGATAGCAAAATGCTATCTGGCTCCAATTTACTTTTCTAAACCAATTTCACACCAGTTTCCAGCATGAAATAGTAGTATGTTAGGTTGGTGCAAAAGTCATTGCGGTTAAAAGGTTAAGAATAATTGCACAAATTGCAATAATTTTTGTACTAACCTAATAAATGTAAGAGATTTACTAACACCATACTTCCCCAAAACATTTCTCTTATTCCTACCTTAATGCCTATACAAACCCCAGCTACTGTTAAGACCCTATTAAAAATCTCCCTTTCTTTGTTAGGGCTTTCCCTGTTTTCTCTGCAGCCCACATTGACCTCTCCTCTCTCTAACAATGCAGGCTCTTGTTGTCTGTATCTCTTTCCTGGCAGTTCCTAAGGTATTTCCAGGTGTGTCTCAAATCTTACAGTCCAAACAGATTGGTTCTTCCAGAGGCGGTATAGTAGAAGCAGTTGAGAGCCTTCAGCATCAGACAGAATTGGGACCAGGTACTGGTTCTGCTATTGTTCTTGATCAAAAAAGTTAAATGTTTATTTATTCAGCAAATGTTTGAGTACCTGTATGGACAAAATTACATACTAATTTCAAGCCAGGCACTACCACATCAGGCAGAGCAGAGCAGGCAGACATAGGCAAGCCATCGAGACATTCTCATAGTCTCAATTTCCTCTACTGTAAAATGGAGATGCTTGTCTTACAGAGCTATGCTGATCATTAAATCGGTGCATACAAATGGCTGGATGTGGTAGTGCCTGGCTTGAAATTAGTATGTAATTTTGTCCATACAGGTACTCAGAAACATTTGCTGAATAAACAAACATTTAACTTTTTTGATCAAGAACAATTTTTTTTATAATTTTTGCTTTGAACAACCATATGACTTAAAATAATTTAAAAGGGGAAAAAGCAGAAGAAAACCTTGTCTTTTGCATATCTCCAGCTATTATCTTTTCTCATCCTTTTTATTATTTTTTGAGGATGCAACTATCTCGTATCATTTCCCTTCAGCATGAAGAACTTCCTTTAGCATTTCTTGTAATGTAGGTTTCTTGGTGATGAAGTTTTAGTTTTCTTTTATCTGAAAACGCCTTTGTTTCACCTTCATTCTTGAAGAATAGAGAATTCTAGGTTGATCATTTCTTTCATTCTTTCAAGATGTCAGTCCATTCTTTTCTGACCAGAATAGCTTCTGATCTGACTTCATGTGTTAATTAAATCATTATTTCCCGGTATGTAATGTGTCATTTTTCTCTACTGCTTTCAAGGTTTGCTATTTATTTTTGGCTTTCAACAACTTGACTACGATGTGTCCTGGTGTGTTTGTTCTGTTTATTCTGACTCGTGTTCATGGACCATTTTGTATTTTTCATTTTTTTCTTTCAATTTTTATTGATCTCTCTTCAAGTACTTACTTTTTCCTTGTCATTTCCATTTGCCTGATAAGTCTATCTAATAATTTTTAAACCAGATATGATATTTTTAGTTTTAGAATTTCATTTTTTTCTTTTATCATTTATATTTCTCTCCTGAGATTTCTTATTTTTCACTCTTTGTAAGCATATTTTATTTTACTTCATGAGGAGAGTTCTAATAGCTGTGTAAAATGATCACCTGCTAGTCCCAGTATCTGGAATATCTCGGCATTGGACTTAGTTGATTTTATTTTCTCTTGAGAATGTGTCCCATTTTCTTCATTCTTTATATGATAGGTTTTTTATTATATCCTGGACATTATGACTGTTAAATTGTGGACGTTGTGGGTTCTGTTGTTTTTCTCTCATAATTATTGTTTCTTTGTTTAAGCGGGGAATTACTGTGTCTGTGCTTGAATTGCAAAGTATTTTTTTGGGTGACTGCTCCAATCTCAGTTCAGATACTTTGTCTGTAGATACTCTGCTGAGTTTGGTTCACACATACTTGGTTCAGGGATCACCCAGAAATGTGGACAGACATATTTGGTGAAACCCTCCCCTGCTCTTTCCCTTCCAAGATTCCTCCACGCTCTTCAGTGGCCATAATTCCCTAGTTTTGAGTTTTCCTGGCCATCCCCCTTCCAAGACCATGTACTCTGCACAGACCACATTTAGCCCCAAGCTTGAAGCCATGAGAACAGGGAACTGTTATACTTAGCACAGCTCCTCTCCTCTCCTCCTCTGAGCCTGGCCTCTCTACCAGGCTCTGTCTGCTCTTTTCTCTCCAATTCACTGAGATAGTTGCTTTTTGCATTGCGTCCAGGGCTTACAGTTGTTTTCTGTGGGGAATCCTCAGTCGGGTTTTATTCTGTCCTGAAGAGGTGGAAATTACTATTTATCTTTTAGCATAAAGGGCCATTTATTACAAGAAGTCAAAAATATAACTTATCCAAATGACCTTGATGGGAGGATAAAAGCTAGTACAACCTTTCTGGAAAGCAGTTAACATCAATGTGTATTGAGAGCCTAAAATTCTTCAATGACCAACAGCAGGATACTGTTAAACTAATAATTGCACTTTAGTACTGTTTGTAAAGAATACTGAATAATATGGGAAAATGCAAGGTAGATTAAATGATAAAAGTGGAAAACAAAACTACATTCAACATGATCCCAATTTGGTGAAATTATAAACATACATATTCACATTAATATGTATTAATATGGAAGGAAATTTACAGGTGATAACCCATATTAACTTTTGGTGGTAAGATTATAGGTACTTTTTCCTTTTTAATAATTTTAATAACTTCCAAATACTCTCAGTGAAATAAAACTAATATAATCAGCAGTAACAAAATTTATTTTAAAATGTCTATCGATCTTAAAAAGTGGTGTAATAGAAAGTAGATTTTCTATGCCTCCTCTCACCCCCAATAGAAAGAATTTTTGCCAGTTTCATTTGATAGGACAAGAATTATCAGGAATTAATATATGTACCCTAATCAAATGATGAGAGAGGTGTGGACATATATTCCTACATTCTTGAAATGTAGGAATGTAAGACCCATAACTTTTCAAAAACAAGTTTAAGAATGAACAAGTAGAGGGAAAACTCCCAAGGAACCACTCTTTGTTATCTTTATTTCACTTTCTTATACCACCCCTTCCCAAGTATAATTTCAGAATAAAAGAAAGTTCTGTAAATGGGAAAAACTTACCGCATTGTCTTTATTTTTCTATTTCCGCCATGACTGATGACAACTTTTTGTGGACTGAATTAAAATTTCAGACCCACAAGGTTAGAGAAGTTCTCTCAAGTCTCTCTCTGTACTGTGATTACTGTACGGTCTTCAAGTCATTTTCAGGGCCTGGAATCCAGACATGATCAGTGTCTTGTCATAAATCACTAGCTTTATTTGCTTGGTGAATTTTGGTAGCCCCCCAAACTCTTTCAATTTGAAATGCAGGAATTCTGCTGGTAAACTCACAGTGAACTCGTAGAGTGGGTTAGAAATCATCGTGTGGCAAGAAGGATTGATTTGTAGAAAAGCTGGTCTTGTATCTCAGTCACCTCTAGCATTTAAAACTTTAATGTGAGTTTTTCTTTATTCTCTTGGAATTTTAATAATTCTGTTCTGATAGCTAATTTTCTAATGGATTTAAATATTTCCTAAATGACTAAGATACAGTCATATACCCTGAGGCAGGAGAGAATATTTGCAAAAAACAATTCTACTTGAATATTAATGTGTATGTTTGCTGTTTATTTTTTCCTATAAGTATTTTGTTGTTTTATAGGAGAAAGCTTATTAGTTATTGGTTACTTACTAGGTGGTGGAAATCTGCTCTTTTGAAACTCATCCTGAGTTAGAAATGTTTTAAGGAGCAATAATTCGAAAGACTGAGAGTACGTGCTCTCTTTATGGGATGACAGCAAAAACTAGTTTATCTACAGGAAGCTTGAATTACTGAACATCAAAGTCACACATTTTGGGCTGAAAAATAGAGTAACATTTCACCTATTCAGGAAGACTGAAGAATGAATTATTATGGATAGAAAACCTGTGCAGTTGTCTGACCTCCTTTAAATTTTTTTAAAAATAAAGGATTACACACCAAGAGTCTTACATAGAATCCACTGAACATAATTTCACAAATTTTTGATGATTCAAGTCATCCTTATAAACATTAACTTTTTAATGACAGCTTTATAACGATATAATTTACACATAATAAAACTCACCCTTTTAAAGTATACAATTCAGTTGTTTTTAGTATAGCCACAGAATTATGCAACTATCACATTTAATTTTAGAACATTTTCATTTCTCATAAAATGAATTCTGTGCCCATTGGCAGGCATTCTCCATTATTCCCTGCATTACATAGCTCTGGCTACCACTAATCTACTTTCTGCCTCTAAGATTTGCCTATTCTGGTCATTTCATGTAAGTAGAATGATACAATGTGATCTTTATGACTGGCTTCTTTCATGTGGTTAGTTTTCAAGGTTCATCCATATTATAGCATATAGTACTTCTTTCTTTTTATTGCTAATAATATTGCATTGTTTGGATATGCTACATTTTGTTTATCCATTCATTGGTTGATAAATATTTAGGTTGTTTCCATTTTGGGGTTTTTATGACTAATGCTGTTATGAACATTCATGCACAAGATTTTGTGTGGATATGTTTTCATTTCTCCTGGGTATATATACCTAGGAGTGGAGTTGCAGGATCATATGTAACGATGTTTAACATTTTAAGAAACGGTCAAACTGTTTCTCAAAGTGGCTGTACCATTTTACAATCCCATCAGCAATAGAGGAGCTTTCCAATTTCTCCTTATCCTCACCAACGCTTGCCATTGCTGGTCTTTTTTATTTTAGCCATCTTAGTGGGTAGGAAGTAGTATAATAATGTGATTTTGATTTGCATTTCCTTGATGACTAATGATGTTGAATACTTTTCATGCACTTATTAGCCATTTGTTTAAATTCTTCAGAGAAATATCTATTCAAATCTCTTGCCCATTTTTAAATTGGGTTGTCATTTTATTGTTGAGTTGTATGTAAGAATTCTTTGTATATTCTGGATATAAGTCCCTTATTTGATATTTGGTTTGAAAACATCCCATTCATGTGGTTTGTCTTTTTATTTCATTTTATTTTATTTTTAAATTTGGTCTGATGATCTGAATTTCTTTTTCTTTTCTTTTTTTTATTGGGGACTATTGGGGAACAGTGTGATTCTCCAGGGCCCATCAGCTCCAAGTCATTGTCCTTCAATCTAGTTGTGGAGGGTGCAGCTCAGTTCCAAGTCCAGCCACCATTTTCAGTCTTTAGTTGAAGGGGGTGCAGCCCACCATCCCATGTGGGAATAGAACCGGCAGTCTTGTTGTTGAGAGCTCGTGCTCTAACCAACTGAGCCCTTCGGCTGCCCTGTCTTTGCATTTCCTTGATGGTGCCCTTTGATGCACAAATGTTTTAAATTTTGATGAAATCCAATTTATGTAATTATTTTCTTTTGTCTTTGTGCTTTTGATGTCATTTTCTAACCCGTGGCTACACAGTTATACTCCTATGTTTTCGTCTAGGAGTTTTAAAGTTTCAGCTCTTACATTTAGGTTCATGACCCAAGTCCAAATGAGTTAATCCACTTTGAGCTAATTTTTGCATATGGTGTTAAGTAGGAGTCTAACTTCATTCTTTCCCATGTGGATATCAAGTTGTCCCAAAACCACGTGTTGAAAAGACTATTCTTTCCCTATTGAATGTCTTTGAACTTGTGAAAAATCAATTGACCATAGATGTACAGTTTATTTCTCAACTCTCAGTTGTATTCCATTGATTTATGTCTACTTTATCCCACACCATACTGTTTTGATTACTGTAGCTTTGTAGTAAGTTTTGAAATTGGGAAGTGTAAGTCCTACAACTTTGTTCTTCTTTTACAAGATTCTTTAGCTTTTTGGGGTTCTTCTGCAATTCCATATGAATTGTAGGATTGGCTTTTGAATTTATGCAAAAAAGACTTGGGATTTTGATTGGTATTGCATTGAATTTGTAGATCACTTTGGGAGTAATGCCATCTTTACAACATTAGGTCTTCCACCATGAACATGCAATGTCTTCCTATTATTTAGGTCTTTAATTTCTTTCATGAGAGTTTTGTAGTTTTTGGTGTGTAAGTTTTGCAACTCGTAGGCTAAATTTATATTTAACTATTTTATTCTTCTTGATGCTATTATAAATGGAATGGTTTTCTTAATTTCCTTTCAGATTGTTCATTGCTAGTGTATAGAAATATAATTGATTTTTGTATACTATTGTGTTTTCATTGATTTTGTAGCCACTTGTTGAACTCATTTATTAGTTCTAGTCTTTTTGTAGATTCCTTAACATTTTTATATACAAGACCACATTTTCTGCAATTACAGATGGTTTTACATTTCCTTTCTAATTTGGATGCTGGATGCCTTTCCATTTTCTTGCCTGTCATGGTTAGAGTTTCCAGTACAATGTTGAAGTGGCAAGAGTAGACATCTTTGTCTTGTTCCTGATCTTAGGGGTAAAGCATTCAATCTTTCACATTAAGTATGATGTTAGCTATGTGGTTTTCCTAGATACCTTTTATAGGGCTGAGAAAGTTCCCTTCTATTCCTAGTATCATTGGCTGCTTTAATTATGAGTGTATTGAATTTTGTAAAATGTTATTTCTGCATCTATTGAGATGATCATGTGGTTTTGTTCTTTATTCTACTAATATGGTATATTACATTGATTGATTTGCAGATTTCACAACTTTGCATCCTTGGGATAAATTCCACTTGGTCATGATATATTATAATTCTTTTTATATGTTGCTGGATTCAATTTGCTACTATTTTGTTAAGGATTATTGCATCTATGTTTTTAAGGGATGTTGGTCTGTAGTTTTCTTTTGATGTCTTTGGTTTGCTATCAAGGTAAACTAGTCTCATACAATGAATTGAGAAGTGTTCCCTCTTCTATGTTTTGAAGAATTTGTGAAGGATCGGTATCAATCTTTCTTTAAATGCTTGTTAGAATTCATCTGCGTCTGAGATTTCCTTTGTGGGGAGTTTTTAAAATTAATAATTCAATCTCTTTGTTATATTCAGGTTTTCTATTTCTTCTTGAGTCAGTTTTGGTAGTTTGTGTCTTTCTAGGAGTTTGACCATTTCATCTAGATTATTTAACTTGGTGGCATACAGTTGTGCAAAATATTCCCATAATAATCCTTTTTACTCTTATTACTGTAAGGTTGGTAGTGATATCCTCTCTATGACTTCTAATTTTAGTATTTTGAGTCTTTTTTTCTTGGTGAATCTAGCTAAGGGGTTGTCAAATTTGTTGTTCTTTGTGAAGAACCAACTTAATGGTTTTATTGATTCTCTATAGTTTTTCTAGTCTCTATTTCATTGATTTCTTATCTATCCTTTATTATTTTATTCCTTCTGCTTGCTTTGTGCAAAATATTCCCATAATAATCCTTTTTACTCTTATTACTGTAAGGTTGGTAGTGATATCCTCTCTATGACTTCTAAATTTAGTATTTTGAGTCTTTTTTTCTTGGTGAATCTAGCTAAGGGGTTGTCAAATTTGTTGTTCTTTGTGAAGAACCAACTTAATGGTTTTATTGATTCTCTATAGTTTTTCTAGTCTCTATTTCATTGATTTCTTATCTATCCTTTATTATTTTATTCCTTCTGCTTGCTTTGGGTTTATTTTACTCTTCATCTTTTAGTTTCTTAAGGTGGAAGTTTAGGTTATTAATTTAAGATCTTTCTTCTTTTTAAATACAGGCCTTTACAGCTGTAAATTTCCCTCTAAGCACTGCTTTAGTTGCATCTCATAAGTTTTGCTAGTTATATTTTTGTTTTGATTCATCTCCAATTACTTTCTAACTTCCCTGTGGTTTTTTTCTTTGACCAATTTATTTAGGAATGTATTGGTTAGTTTTTACATATTTGTGAATTCCCCACATTTATTTCTGTTATTCATTTCTAATGTATGTGCATTGTGGTTGGATAAAATACTTTGTATGACTTTAAAATTTTAAATTTATTAAGGCTTATTTTATGGCCTAACATCATCTGTCCTGGAGAATGTTCCATGTACTCTTAAGAAGAATGTGTATTCTGTTGCTGGATGGAGTGTTCTATCGATGTATAAGGCTAGTTAGATCATAATGTAGTTCACATCTTCTACTTTTTTCTTGATCTACTGCCTAGTTGTTCTATCCATTATTGAAAGTGGGGTTTTGAAGTCTTCAACTGTTGTTTTTGTATTGTTTATTTCTCACTTCAGTTTTGTCAGTTTTGTTTCATCTATTTTGGGGCTCTATTGTCAAGTTCATATGCATTTATAATTGTTATGCCTGCCTGATGATTGATCCTTTTATCATCATAAAATACACTTCTTTATCTATTATAAATATTTCTGACTTAAAGTCTGTTTTGTCTAATATTAGTATAGCCACTCCAGTTTTCTTTTGGTTACTGCTTGTGTGTCATATCTTTCTCTAGTCTTTAACTTCCAACCCATTTATGTCTTTGAATGTAAACTATATCTTATAGATAGGATAATTGGATTATGTTTTTTAATCCATTTGCTGATCTTTGCCTTTTGTTTACAGTGTTTAAACCACGTAGTTTTGATGTAATTACTGATCAATTAGTATTTCTATTAGCCATTTCATTGTTTTTTAAATGTCATATCTTTTTTGTGCCTCAACTCTTCCATTACTGTCTTCTTTTGCATTAAATCTTTTAGTGTACCATTTTAATTTCTTCTTGTTTTGTTTTTATTTTTTTAAAATCATTTTCTTAATAGTTGTTCTGGGGATTATAATTAGTATCTTAATTTAACAAAATCTATTTCAGAATAATACCAATTTAATTTCAATAGTATACAAAAATTTTTCTCCAATATGATTCTGTTCTCTTTGTATTATTAGTCTATAAATTGCGTCTTTATACATTAGAAGCCTATCAACACAGTTTTATGATTACTATTATACACTTATCTGTTAAATGAGAGAAGAAAAAAGTAACAGAAAAATACATTAGTACTGTCTTTTGTATACATATATACTGTCTTTATTGCTGCTCTTTACTTCCTTTATGTGTATTTTAGTTACTGACTAGTGTTCTGTCATTTCAGCCTGAACGACTTTCTTTAATATAATAATTCTTGTAGGCAGGTCTGCTAGTGATAAGTTCTCTCAGCTTTTATCTGGGAATGTCTTAATTTGTCCTTCATTTTTTAATTAAAGGTTTATCAATTTTTTAATTAAAAAAATTGCAATTATAGTTGACATTCAGTATTATTTTATATTAGTTTCAGGAGTACAGCATAGTGGTTAGACATTTATATAATTTATGAAGTGATCGCCCTGATTAGTCTGGTGCCCACCTGACACTATACATAGTTATTACAATATTATTGACTATATTCCCTATGCTGTACTTTACATCACCATGACTATTTTGTAACTACCAATTTGTACTTCTTAATCCCTTCACCTTTTTTACCCAGTCCTCCAACCCTCCTTGCATCTGCTATCCATCAGTTTGTTCTCTGTATCTATGAGTCTGTTTGTGTTTTTGTTTTGTTTTATTTTGTCCTTTAGATTTTACATATTAGTGAGACCATATGATATTTGTATTTCTCTGACTTACTTCACTTAGCATAATACCATCGAGGTCCATCCATATTGTTACAAATGGTAAGATTTCATTCTTTTTTTTTTTTAATGGCAGAGTACATTTTTTGGTCAACATTTTAAAAATACATTTTATTTTTAGAGTTTTAGGTTCACAGCAAATTGCGGTAAAGGTACAGATTGCTCATATCTACCCTGTCCTTACATATTCATAGCCTCACCCACTGAGAAATTCCCCTAACAGAGTGTTACATTTGTTACAATTGATGAACCTACATTGACACATTGTGACTCAAAGTCCATAGTTTACATAATGTATGGTTCACTCTTAGCATTGTACATTTTACTGGTTTGGACAAATGTATAATAATATATATCCATCATTCTGGTATCATATATTTTTACTGCCCTAAAAATCCACCGAGCTTCCTATTCATCCCTCTCTCCCTTATAATCCTTGGGAACCATTATTTTTTTTTTACTTAAGTCTCCATAGTTTTGCCTTTTCCAGAATGTCATATAATTGGAATCATACAGTATGCAGCCTTTTCAGATTGGCCTCTTTCACTTAGAAATATGTATTTAAGTTTCCTCCATGTCTTTTTACGGCTTCACAGCTCATTTCCTTTTAGCACTAAATAGTGTTCCTTTGTCTGGATATATCACAGTTTATCCATTTGCCTACTGAAGAACATCTTGGTTGCTTCCAGTTTTGGAAATTATTTTATTTTTTAAAAACTTTTTAATTTATTTGTGTTTTTCCAGGACCCATCAGCTCCAAGACAAGTACTGCCTTTCCCGAAAATAAGACCTAGCCAGAAAATAAGCTCTAACGTGTCTTTTGGAACAAAAATTAATATAAGACCCATTCTTATTTTACTGTAAGACCGGGTATACTATACTATACTATACTATACTATACTATACTATACTACTGGGTATAATATAATATAATATAATATAATATAATATAATATAATATAATATAATACCGGTCTTATATTAATTTTTGCTCCAAAAGACGCATTAGCGCTGATTGTCTGGCTAGGTCTTATTTTCGGGGAAACGCGGTAGTTGTTTCAGTCTAGTTGTGGAGGGCGCAGCTTAGTGGCCCATGTGAGGATCGAATTGGCAACCTTGTTAAGAGCACCGCAGTCTAACCAACTGAGCTAATCGTCTGCCCCCCAGTTTTGGCAATTATTAATAAAGCTGATACACACATCCATGTGCAGGTTTTTGTGTGGACATAAGTTTTCATCTCCTTTGGGTAAATATCAAGGAGTATGATTACTGGGTCACATGTTAAGAGTATGTCTAGTTCTGGAAAAAAATCAACAAACTGTCCTGCAAAGTGTCCGTATCATTTGCAGTCCCATCAGCAATGAAGGAGAGTTCTCGTTGCTCCACATTCTCACCAGCACTTGGTGCTGTCTATGTTCTGGATTCGGGTCATTCTAGTAGGTGTGTAGTGGTAGGTAGGCTGTTGTTTTAGTTTGCATTTCCCTGATGATATACGATGTGGAACATCTTTTCATATGCTTATTTGCTGTCTGTTTATCTTCTTTGATGAGGTGCCTTATAAGATCTTTGGCCTATTTATTAATCGGATTGTTTGTTTTCTTATTGTTTAAAGAGTCTTTTATGTATTTTGGGTAACAGTCCTTTATCAGACATGTCTTTTGCAAAATATTTTCTCCCAGCCTGTGGCTTATTTTTCCATTCTCAACTGTGTTTTGCAGAGCAGAAATATTTAATTTTAATGAAGTCCAGCTTACCAACTCTTTCTCTCATGGAATGTGCCTTTGGTGTTGTATTAAACATTATCACCAAACTCAAGGTCAACTAGATTTTCTCCTATGTTACAGAAAAGCTTTATAGTTTTGCAATTTACATCTAGGTCTGTGATGAACTTGGAGTTAATTTTTGTAAAAGGTGTAAGGTCTAGATTCATTTTTTGCATGTGGATGTACAGTTGTTCCCACACCATTTGCTGAAAAGGCTAGGCATCCTCCGCTGTGTTGCCTTTGCTCTTTATCAGGATAAGTTGACTGTACTTATATGGCTTTATTTCTGGGCTCTCAATTCTGCTCCATTGATCTATTCTGTCACCAATACCACACTACCTTGATCACTGTAGCTTTCTGGTAAGTCTTGAAGTCAGGTAGTGCCAACTTTAGTCTCATCCTTCAATATTGTATTGGCTTTGCTGGGTCTTTCGCCTCTCCATATAAACTTTAGAATCAGTTTGTTGATATACACAAAATAATTTGCTGGGATTTTAATTGGGATTACATTGAATCTCTAGATCAAGTTGGGAAGAACGGACATCTTGACAAAATTGAGTCTTCCTCTCCATCAAAATGGAATGTCTCTCTGTGTATTGAGTTCTTTGGTTTTATTCATCAGAGTTTTGTCATTTTCCTCATCTCGATTTTGTACATATTTTGTTACATTTTTACCTAAGTATTTCATTTTTGGGGGTGCTAATGTAAATGGCATTGTGTTTTCAATTTTGAATTCCACTTGTTAAATGCTGGTATATAGAAAAGTGACTGACTTTTGTATATTAACCTTGCATCTTGCAACCTTGCTATCATTGCTTATTAATTCTGGTCTGGGATTTTTGTTGTTGCTGATTTTTTTCAGATTTTCTACATAGACAATCATGTCATCTATAAACAAAGGTAGTTTTATTTCTTCATTTCCAGTCTGTATACTTTTTATTTCCTTTTCTTTTCTTATTGCATTAGGACTTCCAGTATGATATTGAAAGAGGTGACATCCTAATCTTGTACCTGATCTTAGTGGGAAAGATTTCTAATTTCTTCCAATTTCTCACAATTAAGTGTGTCACCATAATGTTAGCTCTAAGTTTTTTGTAGATTCTCTTTATCAAGTTGATGAATTCCCCTCTATTTCTAATTCACTGAGCATTTTTTTTAATAATCATGAGTGGGTGTTGAATTTTGTCAAATGAGTGGGTGTTGAAGTTTATCAAATGTTTTTCCTGCATCTATTGCTATGATAATGTGACTTTTCTTTTTTAGCCTGTTGATGTGATGGAGTACATTAATTTATTTTCAAATGTTAAACTAGCCTTGCATACCTGGATAAATCCCACTAAATCAAAATAAATAATTCTTTGACTATATTGTTGGATTCAATTTGCTAATATTTTGTTGCAGATTTTTGCTCATGAGAGATACTGGTCTGTACTTTTATTTTCTTGTAATGTCTGTGTCTGATTTTGGTATTTGGGTAATGCTGACCTCATAAAATGAATTAGGAAGTATTCCCACTGCTTCTATTCCATCATCTGAAAGAAATTGTAGAGAACTGGTATAATTTCTGTCTTATGTTTGGTATAATTGAACCCATCTGGGCTTGGAGCTGCTGTTTTATTATTAATTATTGATTCAATTTCTTTGATTTAGGCCTATTCAGCTTGTCTATTTCCTCCATTTTAAATAACAGTTTTGTTGGATATAGAATTCTTGAATGGCAGCCTTTTTCTTTTAGCACTTTAAATATATAAACCCGTTGCCTTCTAGCCTCCTCTGATGAGAAGTGAGCTGTTAATCTTATTGAGGAGTTATTTTTGTCTTGCTGCTCTCAAGAGTCTCTTTATCTTTGTCTCTTGACAATTTGACTATGATGTGTATAGTTGTGGGTCTCTTAAGTTTATCTTACATGGAACATTTTTCTTCAAATTGAGGAAGTTTTCAGCATAGTTTCTTTGAGTATTCTTTTTGCCCCTTTCTTCTCTCACCTTCTGGGATTCCCATTATTTGTCTGTTAGTATGCTTATGATATCCCACTCATCTCTGAGGCTTTGTTCATTTTCTTTTTATCACTCATTTTTCTTTCTGTTCCTTTGAGTGGATAATCTCAATTGACTTAACTTCAATTTCATGGATTCTTTCTTCTACCAGATCAAATCTGCCTTTGAGGTTTGTAGTGAAATTTTCATTTATTTTACTTTCCAACAGCAGAATTTCTGTGGTTTGTTTTTATGATATCTATTCTTGATATTCATTATTTGGTGACACATCATTCTCATACTTTAATTCTGTAGACATGGTTTCCTTTAGTTCTTTGAACATATTTATAATACATGATTAATGTCTTTGTCTAGTAAGGTCAAAATCTGTATTTCCTCAGGAATAGTTTCTATTGACTGCCTTTTTCTTTTGCATGGACTTTCCTATTTTTTGTATGTCTTGCATTTTTCTGGGTTAAAATGTGGACAGTTTAAAGAATTAAAATGTATGGGGCCGGCCCGGTGGCTCAGGCTGTTAGATCTCCATGCTCCCAACTCCGAAGGCTGCCGGTTCGATTCCCAGATGGGCCAGTGGGCTCTCAACCACAAGGTTGCCAGTTCAATTCCTCAAGTTCTGCAAGGGATGGTGGGCTCTGCCCCCTGCAACTAGCAACGACAACTGGACCTGGAGCTGAGCTGCGCCCAACACAACTAAGACTGAAAGGACAACAACTTGAAGCTGAACGGCACCCTCCACAACTAAGATTGAAAGGACAAAAACTTAACTTGGAAAACAGGCCTGGAAGTACACACTGTTCCCCAATAAAAGTCCTGTTCCCCTTCCCCAATAAAAAAAAAATTTAAAAAAAAATGTAGTAAGTCTGGACATCAGATTCTTGCTCCACCCTCCAACCTGGGTTTTTTGCTTCTGTTTGTTGTTGTTGCTGCTTGTCTGTTTCATGGTCTTCCTGACCAAATTCTGTAAAGTCTGTATTCTTTGTTGTGTGCTGCCACTGAAGTCTCTGTTCAGTTAGCTTAGTTACCAGCTAATGATTAGACAGAGATTTCCTTAAATGCCCTGAATCAGTAAGTTTTTCACACTTTGCTGACAGGCTGTATGTGTGTTGGGACATGCCTTCAATTTCAGGCAGTTTACAACTCTGACTTAGCTTTCAATTCCTGCTTATGAAGAGCCTTAAGGTCATCTAGAAATGAGAAATTAGGGTCTTCTCTGGTCTTTCCTGGGCATGCACACAGACCTACAAAGCACTCTACATATAGATTCCCAGGCCTGTATTAAAGCTTTTCAAAGCCCCCTCATGAACATCTCATTCCCGATTTCCCTTTGAAGGTTTTTGGCCAGACTCTTCTTTGTTCCAACTGGTAGTTATCCCTCAGGCAGTTGTGATGTTAAACAATTGCTGGATTTATTTTTTATTTTATTTATTTTTTTTAATAAATGCCCTAGTGTTAGGACTTTCCTCACTGAACAAGATCTGAGTCAGGTCAAATAAAGATAAGCCCTGTAAATGAACTTTCCCAGGGAGCTGCCAGATAGGTCAAATAGTGATAATTTTCTGGGGATGTGGCTTTTTGGGGGAGCTCTAAGCCTATTTTGCTTTCTCTAACAGCTGTTACACTGCTGAAACCTCAATTACTATGGTTCTCAGTCTGTTGTTTTTCAAGGTTATCATGGAGCTGGAAAGACTGAGATAGAAATAGCGTGAGTTAAAATACCACAAAGCTTATTGTTCTTACTGAGATTTAGCTATTTTTCTTGAATAAGTGCTTTTCATTGTTGCAAACCTTTGGTTAATTTCCAGAGTTCTGAAAATGTTGATTTTTGACAATTTTGGTGTTCTTATTGCTTTTATGGAGGAGCAGATATTCAGAGGTCCCTACTCCACCACTCTAGGAGTGCTCCTCCATAAACATTAATTTCTGTACTGTGCTATAAAATAATGTATTCAGGACCTGATGAGAAATATTCAATTTTGGCCTCAGACTGCTGTGCTTTTTGAATATCTATTTTTACCTGCTTGTTTTCTGCCTTTTTGTTTAGAAATGTTAGCTTATGGGTCTTCCCATAGCAGTCTCTCTCCTTGTTAATGTGCTACTTCTAATATGCTGTGGGGTTAATAATCAAATAGCTAAACTGGTTAGCAATATGTTAGAATAGGATTGGATGGTCCGCTGCAAAGCATGTGAACTTTGTGACACTGTGACTGCTCAGAAGTGTTTTGGCTTCTTCTCTCCTATGTTCTGAAGTTTCTATATATCTGAATTTACAGGAAGTGAGTTAATGATGAACAATGACAGTCCAACAATATTCCTTGCTGAGTCAGATTACATCTATAGAAGTATACCTAATTCTGGGAAATGTTTCAAGATGACTTTGACCAAATAGGAGTTTCAAGGTAACAGTAACCAGGATAGAGAATGCGGAAGTTCTGAAACTATGCCATATAAGGAATAATTGGGAAGAGTGGTGATATTTCATTGGGAAAAAGAAAAACTTAGAAAAAAGGAAAAACTTATTGGAGTATAGGACAGGGCTATTATAGTAATAAAATTATTCTGTCTCCCTCCACCATAATCACGATTATGACTACAAAACATAAGTTATAATGGGACAGATTTTGACTCGGTGTAAAAGAAATTTCTAATAATGGGGACTGTCCAACAATGGAATTGATTAAGCATTTACCACAGCCCAGGCCTGGGAGACAAAACTAAAGATAGAATCGCTATTCTAGAGTAGCTCATGAAGTCAAAGCTCTGTCCTTAAAGGAATTAGACAAAGACTAAATGATCACCTGTTAAGGATCCTATATTGGATGAAAGACTGAAGAATATGACAGGTAAGGTCCATTCTGAGTTACAGGCTGGAGTCCACTAGCACCTCTATGGAGCTGCAGATGACTTTAGGGAAAGATAAAATATTCAGTGTGAGGCTAGAGACTCCCAGGAGTACAATCTATTTTTGAACTCTTTGTCTACCACGGTCTCTCTATGGTCATTGAATTATGTGTGAAGTTGGAGGCAAGTTAACTTTACTCTAGGGTTTTACTGACACCTAGTGGTAAATATGGCTATCAATGTAATCTAAAATGTTAGAAGATAATATATACAATTATGAAATAAAATGTTCAATATTTATAAAAGTTATAAATGCATATAGTGATACAAATTTATTCATTTTGAACTCTATTTTCAAAAGGATTTAAAATTGTTGAAATGTTATCTTTAAGATATCTTTATCCTTCAACAAACAAGTGTTCGCAAGGATGTGGAAAAAAGGGAACTCTTATGTACTGTTGGTGGAATTGCAAGTTGGTGCAGCCACTATGGAAAACATTATGGAGGTTCCTCAAAAAATTAAAAATACAAATACCTTATGGCCCACCAATTCCACTCCTGGGTATTTATCCAAAGAAATCCGAAACACTAATTTGAAAAAATATATGCACCCCTATGTTTACTTCAGCACTATTCACAATAGCGAAGATATAGAAACAACCAAAATACCCATCAGTATACGACTGGATAAAGAAATTGTGGTACAATGGAGTATTACTCTGACTTAAAATAAATAAATAAATAAATCTTATCATTTGCAACAACATGGATGGACCTAGAAGGTATTATGTTAAGTGAAATAAGTCAGGCTGAGAAAGACAAATATATGATCTCACTTGTATATGTGGAATCTAAAGAACAGAATAAATGAACAAACAAAACAGAAATATACTCATACATACAGAGAACAAACTAATGGCTGCTAGATGGAAGGGAGGTTGGGGGGATGGGTGAGAAAGGTAAAGAGATTAGGAAGTACACATTGGTAGTCACAAAATAGTCATGTGAAATAGAGTATGAGGAATATAATCAATAATGTAAAAACTATGTATGGTGTCAGATGGGCACTAGACTTATTAAGGGGATCACTTCATAAATTATATAAATGCCTAACCACTGTGCTGTACACCTGAAATTAATATCAAATAATATTGAATGTCAAGTATAATTAATATACGAGGTCAGACAATTAAGTTTGCGAACTCATCCTAGAAAAAATGCTACATATACCATTGCTGAATGTCACTACGGTGAGGACTCAAGCCCAGGTGGTCTGGCTCAGGTGTCTGTGCTTTTGATCACCTGTGCCGCTCTCAGGGACTTCTCGGGCCACGCCAACAGAAGTCAGAAGGGCTTAGGTGCCATGATGCCCACACCACAGAAAATTACTTCTATCTCTCTGATTGATTTTAGTGACATGGGAATTTATGTCAGGGATGACAAGCTATAAATTTATTACATTTTATTACTATTTAGTTTCTGTTAGCTTAGTGTTAAACAACAGAAAGGGACAGTAAGAAGAATATTAGCAAATGAGGGCAAAGGCAATAAAAATATGAAGATTTTTATGCATTCAACCCATTTGCAGTTGCTTAGTTACAAAGGATCTAGACATATGGTACCTAAGCATATTGCCTTATGATTCACCATACAATCTTTCATATGCTTGAAGAAATTCTTCATAAACTTTGATAAAATTTAAAGTTTCTATTCAATATATATTTTCTCCAGATAATAATAATAATAATATATATATGTATATGTATATATATATGTGTGTGTGTGTATATATATATATACACACACACACATATATATATCCTATTTATTTCAAGTTTTTTCACAGGGACAGTGCCTTAACCTCTCAATAACTTTTGTTTCTCTCTAGAATGGAATAGGATGGCAGTTAGGCTTAACCAATTTCAGTGTGGAGTCTACAGATTTCTGCATATTTTAACAAATTGAGTTAACTCATGGAATTAGAGAGCACAGGTCTGGATGTTTAGCAAAGCATCCACGAAGTGCTTAATGGACTGGATTATTGCAAAGAAGAATTAGAAGATAATCTCAAATCGATTTTGAAAGCATTCTTAAAATTGTAGGTATCTTTAAAATCAATCATAATGATCAGCAACAATCTTAATTTTAAAAAGTTTTGGTCTTCTTGCCAAAATTAGTATCTTATAAATTTTAGGCTTATCATAAAGATTGATTAACAAGATGGAACTCAACCAACAATGGATAACAGGTGCAATTCCATTTTTTAAAATGCTGTTAATGCAATTTACTGAAAGTTATTCTTTAGCGTTAGTCAGGAAGACTCCAAGCCTGTTAGTTAGATGCCCCTGTGTCCCACTGTTTGAGCTGCCCAGCAAGAGTTTCCCTGCCATGTATGTTCAGCTCTTCCTCAACCACCTGTAAGTCGCTCACTCTCACTTTTGAAATCTAATACCTCGTCCCCCTACTTTTTTCCTTTGTCCAAAAATGTCTTATATACCCAATGTTGCCTCACTGGTTTTGGAATTTGCATGCTTCTGTGAATTCCTCACGCACATGTATTAAAATTTTGTCTTTTTCCCATTAAAAAAAAGTTATTCTTTGTGCCTTGCAAGGGCTCAAGGGTGTTTAGAAGATAGTACACTAGATTAGAAGAAAATTTGGGTTCCAGCTTTCATCCTATTAGCAGGCTTGCCACCTATGGCAAATCACTTTAAATCTCTGGGCTGTGGTTTCCTCATTTACACCCCTACTTCTGTATCTGCAGCCTCGTGCATGACCTGACACAGAGCAGGCACTCAGTTAATGCTCGCGGGCTAACTGAACTAATGACTGATTGAGAATAAAAATTAAAATATTGTCACACATACCTCAGAAGGGGTGCCATGAGGTGCAAATGATACCGTGATATGATATATGGAAAAATGGTTTGGAACCGTATAATGCTATATTATCATACAGTACAAGTCCTTTTTGGACTGGAGAAAAGATATTCTTTCTCCATTGTTAAAATGTGGATACATTTTTGTTACCTAACTTAAAAAGAAATTAAGGTAAAAGTGTTAACAATGGCAAGTTATTTCAAATTACTACAGTTTATGTATCTAGAAATATTCTGAGACAAATAGGCTACATCAACCTAAAGTGTCAGATTCCGTGATTGCTTAAGATTAACATGACTTTAGAGATAAATATCTGTGATTTTCAATAGTGCAAGTAAATCCTCCAAACAAGTTCAGATTAAAAAGTCAAATGTGAATTCCCTATACTATAATATAGTCACAATATAAAACATCTTACCACATTTTTAAAAGATATTTAAATGTACGAATGTTGAAACGTCTAAGATATACCGTTAGGTGAAAAATGCAAACAATACATTTTATATTTATATAAAGAAAAGTCAACTCATGCATTTCTAGGTGTTCAAATATATACATATATAAATATCTTCCAAAAGGCATAAAAGGTACTCAACTAATTATTAACAGTGGTTATCTTTGTGGAAGGGAGTGGACTTGCATAGGGTGAGTATGGATTTTAGCTTTATTGGCATTGCCTGAAATTTTTTAATAGCAGAAATGTGAAAAAATAGATGAGAGCATATTACTAAGTCACAGAATCTCTTGTGCTTTATTTGAATATTGGAGATGGAAGGGGTAACTATTTGTTTAATGTTATACAAATACAAGTATATTTTTCTTGGCCCTTAAAAGAGGGTGCACTACATACAGCTTTCAGTAACTATGTTTAGGAATTCTTTCATAGAGTGAGTTACGCAGTTTTCCTATAGAGAAGAAAAGCTCAGTGGCTGATAGCACTGATAACAAAAAAAAAATAACTAACCCACAAATTAGAAAGATTAAGGAAAAATATATTTGTTAGTTGTATATAGTGATAATGGGAAGCGTGTAATTAAGCATAATTCTCAGAGTTACAATATAGCGTCTAGATATTCTATTAAATAAACGAAGTACGTAAGTTTCACTTTTTATTAGTTTTATTATTTCAAACTATTTGATTTGCCCAGTCCATGACACAAAAAAGACATGTTGACTAAATACAACCTAATTTCCGTAGCCTGAGGGGATTCATGCATCATTACCTGATTGCCGGCAATACTGTTGATAGGTTTCATGGCTCCCAAGCTTCCCTCAGTTGTGATAGTTCTTCCCTCCCTGAGAATTTCTTCATTTCTATTGTTCCTCATCTTCTTCTTCCATAAGCATCCTTTCTTGGGGTGACATTTTCTCTATATAACTTTCGTCATATAGTGTTCTTTGCAGAGGGTCTCTATCCGGAAGTGATCTCTGTGACTGGGATGCATTTTGTTCTGGGAATTCATAACCCACCAGTGGATCTCTCATCGCTCCAGGACCACCGAGCCCACTCTCAGGTTTTGGAGGCTGGCGCTTCTCGTTATGCTCATACATAGTCAGTCTCCTCTCAATCACCTCACGAATTAACACTGAAAAATTGTATTACAGAAGTCACTGTGATTTTGGTTTTGTAGTTTAGTAGTTATAATGCTGACTTATAGATGAGTATAAAACATTCACCAGACCTCACCCCTCCCCTATATCATAACCTTTTATATAAAGTCAGCATACTTGACTTCTGTGCCACTTAATGAATATGAATTATAGTCAATGCCTGTTTTAACAAGATATCATTTATGAAGTAATGACAAAAGATATTAATTCTGATCAAATTATAGAAGATCCAAAAATAATATTGAGGATAAAAATCTGCACCTTTGTTAATGTAATTGATATATTGGAAAATTAAGAACTAAAACTGTAAAATTAACATGTTTCTTCTATTCTTTCTACTGAAAAATTTTAGAGATGACTTTTAAATAAAATAAAAGAACATACTGTCAAGGACTGTTCTTCCCACCATGGTGTATTCCATCGTTTTGTCAACTTCATTCATTAGCCATGGAAGGAATCCTATCTCAATATCTATGATAAATAAAAAGTTAATTTTAATCATTATGTAATTTTTATGAATCATTATAGACAGGAAGAATCTGTGATGTCCCCCTAATGTTACAGATACATCAACAATTGTTTTCTTAACACAAAATGCTAAATAGACTCATGCAGCATTACTTTTGCTATATTCTCTATATATGTTCCGGTCCATTTCCTTTCTATTGCAGTAGAAATAGTATTTTAAAAACTGGCCTTCGTTGGAGCCAAAGCCTTTAGAGCTGACTTTATAGGTGCAATCCGCGATGGGTCAAGGAGGTGGGGGGTGGGGTGGGGATGTGCAATCTAAATGCATTGCCAACCTGGGATTGAGTGATGCCTGCAAAAAGAATGCCCCCACCTGAAGCCTGGGCCTTAACAACAGCTGATCAAGACTCAGGATACAGGTCAGAGGGCATCTGAGAGCAAGGCTATCCAGAAATGGGTCAGAAACCAGGTGTTTCCGTTACTGATAAAATTTGTTCAAACTGAACTAGAAATCTACTCTACTACTGTACAAGCCTTTTAAAGATATGGTCCATTACAATATACATTTTAATGTTCCCATAAAAATGGCTTTTTTTGGGGCAAGCATCTAATTTTTATTTTTCAACAGGTGACACAGTGTGATAGAATATTATATTCACTACTATAAATAATTTTTAGCTACTGTGTTTCCCCGAAAATACGACCGGGTTTTATATTAATTTTTGCTCCATTAGGGCTTATTTTCATGGGATGTCTTCTTTTTTCATGTACAACAATCTACATTTATTCAAACACAGTCACGTCATCTTCTTCTGGAACATCGTCATAATGTACTAAATGCGTCCGTCGGGCTGAGATCTTAATTGGGGTTATTTTCAGGGTAGGTCTTATTTTGGGGGAAACAGGGTAGGCATGAATCTCATTTACAGTCTTTTAAATGATCTATAACTTTCAAAAATTCATGAGAACAAAAGGTTCCTGGTGTCTGTGACTAAAACAGCAAGAAAGTGTTCAGGCAGCACGGCAACAGCACTGGGCCTGAGTCCAAGTTCTGGTCGGTCTGAGAACTAAAGGCTTCCCTGCCTGAGTGAGCGTTCAGGAGCAAGGCGTTTAACTTCTCTAAGCTTCCATTTCTACTTCTGAAAAATGGGCATTAATCTGTCCTATCCACTCCTCAGGGTTACTGGGAGGGCCAAATGGCATCATGTACGAAAAACACTATATAAATTAGGAAGTACAATATAATATAAACTAATAATATTTGTCTGTAATCTGACCTCTATGTATTGAATTGAATACGTAATCAGTGAAAATTAACATTACTAACATCTGCCCCCAACTACAATAGGACCGCCTGAAATAGGACCCGTGCACAAAGCATTGTGGATTTAAGCACTTTTGAGTCCGACAAAGGAGGGTGGCAATGAGAAAATGGCAACCCTTACCCTTCATTTGGCCAGACTAGCTGAGGAGAGGTGGCTCTGAGGGCACGCTAACAGGCAGCTAACAGGCAGCTAACAGGTGTGGTGTGGGTTCTGTAAAGGCAGAGATCAGCTCTCCAACAGCTAGAACAGCCCATGGATCACGTAAGCCTAATTACTAAAAACAACCTTGCTGGCTGCCCCCAGAGGGTTTTTTATTAGAATAGTTAATCAGCTTAGAAAAAGTCACAACTGACACATAATAGTGCTTTACAGCTTACAAAAGTTTCCTATATAGTATGACAGTTAATTCCTTAAATAATCCTCATTTCACACATAAGGAAACTGAAGGTCATAAAGCTTGTTAATGATGAAAGTAGGACCCAAACTCAAAGTTTTTGACATGAAGTCCATATTTCTTTCTACTATCCAATGTTGCTTCTCAATAAAGACAAACTAACATCCTAAAATCAAGATCTTTATAATACACTTATTAGTAATAGCATTTACTTAAAACAACTATAATTGGCTTTTTAATTTGCTTCAGAGACAGAAAGATTCCAATTCAAAATAAAAAAGGTCATGAGATAAATTTGAACTGTTAAGAGGATGCTTATTTTAACAGAGTTAATCTAATTAAAAACCTCCACAAACCTCTTTCAATGGGATCAAAAAAGTAGCCACCATCCCTGAGGCTGCCAAAGACAGAAGGGAGCAGGTCGGCCAGGTACCACTGCGCGAACGCTCGGGCTGCGATTTTCTGTGAGGTCTCGCTATGCTTGTGCACTGTGTCCCACTGCTGCTGTTTCCGACGTTCCTGCCCAGAGAAAAACACCCTTACCGATGGTTACTGAGCTATGACGTCCTCCCAACTACTGACGCTAGTGAGTGGAAGGCCTTTCACTGGCATTTGTATCAAAAAATGGACAGCAAGGTGTCTATCTATTAAAGATTCATATTTTTCATCAAGATTTTAATGAATTCCAACAACTAGTCAGTACTGAACTCAGGAAAGAGCTGGAGCTTAAGGTAGAATGCATCTCCTGATCCATTTTCAAGTAAAACAATTTCAAGGTATACATGTTTGACTATAAGGATGGTAGCAAAGGATTATAATAGTTATATATGTTTTTACTTAGCATCATAAACTATTGCTGATAAGAAAATTATAGTTGCTTAGACGTCTTCAGTAAAGAACTTGGGCCAGTGAATTGTCTCATTTGTAACGATTCTTTAAATTCAGAAAGTCCTGAAAATTATAAAACCTCTCTTTTTTTGTCGTTTCTTCTTGTAGACCATATATATCTATAAAGCTAATGAACCATCTTCTCTACTCCCATGTAGAAGTGGGAGCATTAATATATTTTCTAATTAAGTCTATTTTCAAATTTTAAGCAAATATAAATCTAGATGATTTGTATTCTTTTTTTCATAATATATTTCCTAAAAGTAAATATACTAACAAATAAGTATTGTTTCATAAAGATTTCACTGATTAATTCAACAAAGCTAATTTTGTCAGTGTTCATTTTATATTGTAAATAAATAGTCCTGCATTTGTACCATCTTTACCATAAGCTTTATGCTCTTTACACAATTATTCATTTTGGAGGAAAACTGAAAGTCCATTTGAGTAGATATTGAGTAGGATATCCCAACAACTAAGACTTTCTGTGTAGTAAGTTGGACTCTTTGGGAAGTTATTTTAATTCTTTTAGGTATTCAGGCACTTCTTTATAATTTATTATTTCAGTGTAGAAGATAGGGTGACAGTTATTGCCAGACTTAGAAAGACCCTTAAAGATGACTGAGCCTAGTGGTTCCTAATTAGACGTTATTGGTATATTTAAAAACTGGATTCTAAAACTTTTCTTATTAAACATTCTAAAAACGTATAATCTAAAAAATATTCTATAAAAACCCAAGTGGTTCTGGTGTATCCTTACGGGTATAGAGAAAGGCCCGGCCACTGAGAAAAGACCCAGGATTCTATCCAGACCCTCTTCTGCTTATCCCTCACCTCTCTCAGATTTATTCCACTTTTTCCTTCCACCTTTCCTCTCTTTTCTTTCCACTCATGGCAAACTGATGCATTTCTTTCAGTAGGACTCTTGATATTTAAGAGTCCTTTTCAGTTGGGACATATGTAATTTAAATTATTCCATTTAGGAACTTTTGGGAACTCTGGGTACATTTATATATGCTGGAATTTAAAAGATGTAATTCGTTTCATGAAATATCTATGATCTATAGAACAGGAGAGACCTGAACAACAAACACTATAGGTCTTTTCTAACATCTTTCCAAAGATCATTAGCTCTATGACATGCCACATGTAATTTTGAATACAATCTGTTAAATACCCAAATGACTGTCTAAAAAAGAAAAATAGAATTCTATACTTTTTCCTCTCGGTGTCGTCTCTCTTGCTCTTCAAGTCTCTGAATTTCAGCAAGTTCGATATTGTATAACTCTTCATACACAAACTGACTGATCCGCAGATTAGCCAACTCTTCCTCTTCCATTACTTCCAGAAGAGACTGCTCAATAGTCTTTCCCACCAAAACTTCTAACATTGGTCTAACTTCAAGGTCAAAGTCAAAGAGCTTAAATGCACAAAACAAAGCAAATTTCAAATTATAATCATGAACCGAATGCTCAATGAAAAAATATCCAGAACAGTAGCAATAACAAGATACTATATATTCAGTGTCTTTTGTGTATGAAACACCATGCGGGTGCTTTATTTATGGTTTCCAATCCTCAAAACAGCCCTGCAAAGCACACAGAATAGTATTTTGTTTACAGGTAAAAATTGTCAGTTATAAAAAGACTTACACAGTCATCAAATAAACCCTGATATTCAACAATTTTAAGATCAAATTCTGAAACCCAAGGGAAATGTCCTTGTCTTTCTTATTCCTTGCCTTTCCTGCTCAATTTTTACTCGCTGTTTTTGGTAACAGTTTGAAAAAACTAAGGAACAAGAATAATGGCTATTATGGCGATTCATCTCTACGATTTAGAGGCAAATACACTCTTCTGTGTAGTTTATGAAGACTTATTTCTCATTATCAATGACAGTTCTTTCAAGTTCCTTCAAGTCGTAAACCTCATTTAAGTCATTATACACATAAGCATTGCCCTCTCTTCTTCAATTTCATAAACTGGCCAATTTATACATTCCACATTGATTATGAAAATGTAATTATTTTAGAATTTCTTAAACGCAGATTATCTTCATAAAATTTATGTAATCTCTAAGCAGCTAATAATATAATCTTTTCTACCAGAGGTATTATTTTTCCTTATTTGGTACAAATCTACTTATATTCATACATTAGGCAAGTATGCAGACACATACATTTCAAATGTATAAATACTCTAAAAACATTTCTAATGATTTTCATTTCTGATCAGCAAAGAGGGGAAATCAGAACATGGTATTTAAAAACATTTCTGAGTATTTCATGATAAAACTTTTTGAGACCCATTTGGAAAGAAATCTAGTAAGTAGAATCTTTTGGAATTGTATACTGGTTTGCACTCATATTAAGCTTTTAACTAAACCTAACTTTACTTATTTATAATGAAGATAGAGGGAAGTCCAAATAATATACTGTACCTCTCCTTCTAGTATTTGAGTGGCCACATCTTTGCCAGTTTTGGCAGGAATAAAGAGTGGTGTTGGTGGTCTGTCCAAAAACGCATCTGTTTGGCATTCCACATCAACTTCTATTATGCGGTCAGCAATTTCTTCAAGGTATAATTCTAAGAGAATACCATATACATTGATTTTGAAATTCTGGTCTATTTCAACATTATGTGTGTAATTGAAACTTCAGTGTCTTCAAAACAGAATTAAATGGATCAGAAAATAAGTCTTGGGAAGAAAGTACTCAAATGTGGGGTTCAATTCACATATTGTACTAAGCATTTTTATATATTTGGAAGACCATAGAGTCAGTCAAGCTAGAATATTTATTGAATGTCAAGAAAGCACTGAGCTTTGTATTTAAAAATGAAACTAAAGAAGAACTTAAAACCATGTATGTAAGATGCAAAGTGTAATAGGGAATGGAAAGTTAATAATCTATGTAATTGAGTCCTAAGAGAGTAAATGTATAAAGATTTGAAAATTCCTGGATACTTAAAAAAATTATGCACCACGTTACCATGTTGCTTGATGCTCCCTCTAGCCTATAGATTATAAATAGATATATGAAAACAAATTTCACCTTAGGAAATATATATGAGGCCAGGGCAGTATGGTATCATGCAAAGAACATGAGAACTGCAGTCAGATGTGGAACATAGGACCTAGCCAAATTACGTCCTCTTTGGGCCTCAGTTTCTTTGTAAATGGGATCATAATTATCTGTCATGTGTTTGAAATAATAAAGGAGATACATAGGTCCAGGACCTGGCATAGTCTCTGAGATACAGGAAATAGTTAAAAGGCAGCTGCTCTTGTATCACTTAATATTCTGATGGTAGAAATAAACATTAAAATTTAGCTCTCACAGAATTACAACTATACTGGCTAATCACAGACACACTCATTCGAGGCTTGGCCTCAAGGTAGAGGAAAAAGCATGGCATGGTTCTTTTCCTTTCACTCTTACTACTCAGAAATAACTAATGAATTCACTCACCATCTTGGCAGGGAGCAAGGTGAATCCTGAGTAGTTACATCGGTCCAAGGAAAACACCAAGTACTGTGTGACTATCAAGATTTTGTTAACACAGCTAGACTCTATAGGTCCAGGGAAGCCTCGCTAGCTGAGAACAGTTAGACGAGTAGGAAAACTGGCCTAGAAGAGCCTGAGTGGCTCTGGGGAATATGCAAAGTGAAAGGAGAACAAAGGAGAGAACCGCAGAGGCCATGGTGAGAGAAGATGAGGACCTAGAGCTGAAGGGTTTACTCTTCCCGAAAGATAAGTAAAATGCCAAAATAGAAACTACATTGCTCTCCTCTCCTGGAAGTCCAACCGTGATTCATGCTGGGCTATAAAAATGAGAAATAATCCCAGTTTGAGAGTAACTATGTGAAAAGGGCTAAGGGAGAATCAGGTCATAAAATTATTATTATTTTTTTAAAAACCAATCTCACACTTCCTGGTATACCCAATATAATAATAGTAATACATAGTCTGAATTTTTTAAAAAACTTTTATTTATTTTAAGTGTGTTTTTCCAGGCCCCATCAGCTCCAAGTCAAGTAGTTGTCTCAATCTAGTTGTGGAGGGCGCAGCTCAGTGGCCCATGTGGGGATCAAACCGGCGACCTTGTTAAGAGCACCACGCTCTAAACAACTGAGCTAACCAGCTGCCCCCTAGTCTGAATTTTCTTAATGAATGGACTTCTTCTACCAACTCACAGGAGAAGTACTGGATAGCATAATAGCTACGTACATAATGAAAAAGGACTTAGAAACCCGAGCAAGCCCAGGAGCCACGATGCCAACGGTCACACACCTGTTTGCACATCCACGTGCTTTCTGCCTTCCACAGGTTCCGGTGTTTGTGGTCTGAACTGCTCTTGGATTCGTTTTCTGGCAAGAGCCCTCTTCTTAGCTTGCTGTTGTCTCTGAATCTCTATACTCTCAGGCTGCCCAGACAGAGTGACAGAAAAAGCATCTCAAGTTTAGAAGATATTTCTCTTATATAGAGCTGTCACTCCAAAAGTGATTCCTGGACAGTGTAAAAAAGCTCCTGCCATCTTTGGCTTCCTCATTATCAGTCACCTGGTGATTAAAATTTTATTTGAGCTAATGCCAGATAATTATAAAGATGTCTGCCAACACATAAAAGTAACTGCAAAGTATGACTGTTAACTGGGATAAATGGACACAGAATCTTATCTAATTAACTATTCTTCCCCATTCAAGTATTTTTACCATGAATCCCTCTCGTGCCTAGTAACCTAGTATACTTATGTCACCATTTAGTTACAATACATTTTAATATGTAGTTAAGAAATTGAAAAGCATTAGTTTTTTTTTAAATCTGAATTTCACTTGGACAGAATTTCCTTAAAAAATGTTTTAGCTCACAAAGAAAATATCTTTAGTCCAAACAAAGCCTGTCCAAGTGCATGAAACAATAGCTAAGGGATTAAAAATGTAATTATTCACAGTAGTTCGGCACTATTTGGAGGTCCTTGATTTTGTATCTGTATCTCATTTTGAAAACATTCTCTAGTAAATCTGTCTTATTTCAAGGCAAATATGAAAACAGTGGGGAAATATGAAGGTACTTTAATATTTAAAATTAGAATTCTAAGAACATTTTACCTGAAATGACAATGTAACCCTATAATCACATACCCCTAATACAATGGCTATTGTCATTTAAATGTGTAGTTTTTTAAAGTTGTGATGATACCATGCTTTTTATACTATTTTTCTAATGTAACATTATCTATCACAAACTCTCCCCATATTTGCATTAAATAGTGGAAATAAGAGCACTGGCTCTGAAGCTCAAATTCCAAGTCTTCAATTAATTAATTACTAGGATTAGTAAAGCTTGGACTAATAACCTAAGTTTTCAGATATTCAGTTTTATCATCTGTACAATGGGAATACGGATAACACCTATCTAAGGTTTTGGTTGGAAGGAACAAATCAAATGATATGTAACAAGCCTAACAATACCTGACATGGAATAGCTCTTCCCATACATAATCAATCATTTCCTTTTATTTTAAAATAATATAGCCACATTACCCCCCACCCATCATGTATAATTCCATTTTTCTAATACAATTACTAGTATCATTTTGGGATCATTTTGTGAAGGCTTTTTTTTTAAACTTTTTAAAATTTAAGTGTGTTTTTCCAGGACCCATCAGCTCCAAGTCAAGTAGTTGTTTCAATCTAGTTGTGGCCCATATGGTGACTGAACCGGCAACCTTGTTGTTAAGAGCACCTTGCTCTAACCAACTGAGCTAACCGGCCACCTGGCTTTTTTTCTTTGTGTATATATTCTACATTATTATAAATATGCTTGATTTATTTCCATTTTCTTAATGGAACAGAATTACAGTCATGCGCTATAACAACATTTTGGTCAATGATGGACCACATATATGATGGTGGTCCCATAAGATTATAATGGAGCTGAAAAATTCCTATCACCTAGTGACATTGTAACATTGTCACTTTGTAACATTGTAGTGCAATGTATTACTCACGTTTGTGGTGACGCTGTTGTACACAAATGTATAGCACTGCCAGTTGTATAAAAGTCTAGCACAATATATACAGCACATAATACTTGATAATGGTAATAAGTGACTGTTACTGGTTTAAGTGTTTACCACACTATACTTTTTATCGTTATTTTAGAGTGTACTCTTTCTACTTACAAAAAAATGTTTGGTATCAGCCCTATATATCTCGTGTTTACAGTGTCTCTTAATTGCATCATTTTCCCTTGTGCGTGACTTAATCTCGTGTTGTTTCATATAGTCACGTGCTCTACAGGCTTGTATGTAGCCCAGGAGCAATAGGCTATGCCACATGGCCTGGGTGTGTAGTAGGTGCTACCATCCAGGATTGCATGAATGCACTCTGTGATGTTCGCACAATAATGAAATCGTTTAAAGATGCATTTCTTAGCACATACCTGTGGTCAAGTGGGGCATGTTAAGCATCAACTCTTGAATGATTTGGGAGTAACATAAATACAACAAGTTCAGTTTAGAAACACATTGCCCAACTTAACTATTTCAGGGTCTAGTTAAAATATATGTTTAAAAGTTTTATTTTGAAATAACTCACAGGAGTTTGCAAAAACAAGAGTCCTGTGTACCCTTCACCCACTTTTTTCCAATGGTGACATTTTATATAATTGTAGCGTTAACATCAACATCAGGAAATTAACACTAGTAAAATATTAACAGATCTTATTCAGTTTTCACATTTTTTCCATGCATTGATTTGTGTTTGTGTCTGTGTATATAGTTCCATGTGATTTTATCCCTAACACAGATTTGTAACCACCACGAGTCAATATAGAGGCCTGTTTCATTCCTTTATACAAGTCCCACCTTCGTCCCTGTCCCCTGGCAACCACTAATCTGTTCTCCATCTGTAGTTTTGTCTTTTTGAGAATGTTATATACAAGGAACATAAACTTTAGAGACTGGCTTTTTTCACTAAGCAAAATGCTCTATCTGATATCCATCTACGATATTAAGTGTATCAATAGTTCAGTCTTTTTGTAAGGGAGTAGTAAGTACTTGATTGTACAGATGTGCCAGGTTTGTTTAACCTATTGAAAGGCACTTAGGATGTGTTTTCAGTTTTTGGCTATATGAATAAAGCTGCTATTAATGTTCAATCATGTACAAATTTATATGTTAATGTAAGTTCCCATTCTCTGGGATAAATGTCTAAGAGTGCAACTGTGGAGTCAAATGGTAAATGCTTGTTAGTTTTAATAAGTAGCTACTGAACAATTTTCTAGAGTGGATGTGCCATTTTACTTTCTCATCACCGATGTATGAGAGTTCCAGTTGCTCCACATCCTCACAAGCACTTGTTATTACCACTATTTAAAAATTTTAGGGCAGATGGATGGCTCAGTTGGTTAGAGCACGAGGGTGGCTGGTTCGATTCCCACATGGGCCAGTGAGCTGCACCCTCCACAACTAGGTTGAAGGACAACGACTTGGAGCTGATGGGCCCTGGAGAAACACACTGTTCCCCAATATTCCCCAATACAATTAAAAAAACAAAACTTTTTTTTGTTTTTAGCTTTTCTCACAGTTGTGTAGTTGTGGTTTTAATTTGTATTTCCCAAATGACTAATAAGGTTGATATATTTTTTTAATGTGTTTATTTGCCATCCACATCTCTTCTTCGGTGAAATATATGTTCACATCTTTTGACCATTTTCTAATTGAATTATTATTTTTACTTTTGAGAGTTGTTTATATATTCCAAACACATATAAGACCTTTATTGTATATGTGGTTTGCAAATATTTTCTTCGTTTGTAGCTTGTCTGTTTGTCCTCTTATAAGGATTTTTCACATCACAAAAGTTTTTAATTTTCGTGAAGTCCAATTTATCATGTTTTCTTCTCTGGATTGTGCTTTGGGTGTCATATCTAAGAACTTTCTGCTTAGCCCTATATACTGAAGATTTTTTCCCTTAAAAGTTTATAGTTTTACATTTGAAAATTAAACCCATGATCCATTTGAATTAATTTTTGTACATGGTGTAAGGTTTAGGTGGTGGTTCACTTAATTTCCCCAATTTGTCCAATTGCTCCAACACCATTTGTTGAAAGGCAATCTTTCCTCCACTGAATTGCATTTGTCCAGTTGTCAAAAATTAGTTAGGTATACCATGTTTCTCCAAAAATAAGACCTAGCTGGACAATCAGCTCTAATGCATCTTTTGGAGCAAAAATTAATGTATAAGACCCAGTCTTATTTTACTATAAAACCGGATATAATATAATGCCAGGTATAATGTAATGCCAGGTATAACATCATATAATATAATAAATATAATATGACATAATATAATATAATATAATATAATATATAATGTAATACCGGGTCTTATATTAATTTTTACTCCAAAAGACGCATTAGAGCTGATTGTCCGACTAAGTCTTATCTCCGGGGAAACGTGGTATATGAGCTGGTATATTTCTGAGTTCTCTATTCTGTTCCATTGCTCCATGTATCTGTTTTTCCACCAATACCACCCTGGTTTGATACAATCACTAATATTATATACAGTAAGTCTTAACATAGGATAGAGTGGTTCTTCCCATTTAATTATTTTACAAAACACTTAACTATTTTAGTTCATCTTTCCATATAAATTTTAGAATAAGCTTGTTTAAATCTACATAAATCTTGGTGGAATTTTGATAGGAATTGCGTTATGTTTATAGATCAATTTGGGGAGAATTAACATCTTTACTGTGGTGAGTCTTTGCTATGCTATGTGATGAGTCCATGCACAGGCTATGTCTCTCCATTTCTTTAGCTTGTCTTTAACTTCTTTCATTAGTATTTTGTGATTTTTATCTTACAGATCCTATACATGTTTTGTTATAACAGATTTATGACTAGGTATTCCAGGGTTTTGAAGTGATTGTAAATGGTATTGCATTTAAAATTTTGTGTTCCACTTGTTCTTTTCCAGTATACAGAAATATGACTAATTTTTGTGTGTTGATCTTGTATCCTGCAATGTTGCTCAACTCAATTATTAGTTCTAGGTCTTTTTGTGGATTCAATGGGATTTTCTATGTAGACAATCACATCATCTGCAATTAGAGTCAGTTTCTTTCTTTCTGATCTGGGTCTAACAGTGGCTAGAACTCCTAGTACTATGTTAAGTAAGAGTGGTGAGAGTGGACATCCTTGCCTTGTTCCCAGTCTAAGGGGAAAGCATTCATTCTTTCACCATTAAGTATGATATTTGCTGTAGGTATTTTGTGGATGCTCTTCATCAAGCTAAGAAAATTCCCCTCAATTCTTAATTTGTTGTGTTTATTATAAATGAGTGTTGAATTCTGTTAAATACTTTTTCTGTATCAATGAATATGATCATGGGATTTTTCTTCTTTAACCTGTTGATATGGTGATTTACAAATGCTGGAACACCCTTGCATTCCTGGAATCAATCCTGCTTGGTCATGTTCTAATATATACCGTGTTTCCCCCAAAATAAGACCTAGCTGGACAATCAGCTCTAATGCGTCTTTTGGAGCAAAAATTAATATAAGACCTGGTATTATATTATACTATACCCGGTTTTATAGTAAAATAAGACTGGATCTTACATTAATTTTTGCTCCAAAAGACGCATTAGAGCTGACTGTCCAGCTAGGTCTTATTTTCGGGGAAACACGGTAGCTCTTTTTATGTATTGCTGGATTTTATTTGCTAGTATTTTGTTGAGGATTTTTGTGTCTACATTCTTGATCGCTATTAGCTTATTGTTTTTTTTATCCCCTTCTCCTTGCACCCTTCTCCCCTTCTGCCCCCCCCTCCAACTCCGAGTCAAGCCATTGTTCTCAGTCATGTTGTGGAGGGCGCAGCTCACTGGTCCATGTTGGTATTATAAGCATTGCGCTCTACCCACCTGAGCCACCCGGCCACTCCTCTTAGCCTACTGTTTTGTTATTATTATCTTTGTTTGATTTGGGTATCAGGGTCACTGGCCTCATTAAGTAAGTTGGGGTGTGTTCCCTCTTTTATTTTCTGGAAAAGATTGTATAGAATTAATGCAAATTCTTTTTTTAAATGTTTGGTAGAATTCTTCAGTGAAACCATCTGGGCCTGGAGATTTCTTTTTGGGAAACCTTTTAAATAAGAAATTCAATTTCCTTAACAGTTATAGAACTATTCAGAAACTTTCATGTAAGGTGAATTTTGGTAGCTTGTAGTTTGAAGAATTAGTCCATTTCATCTCTGTTGTTGAATTTATGTGTGTATATTTGTTTGTAGTATTTCATCATTATCCTTTTAATCTTTTAATAGATGCAGAATCTGTAGTTATACCCTGATATTCATACGTGATATCTACTACTTGTTTCTCTTTTTTCTCTGATAGTCTTACTAGAAGTTTATCAATTTTATCAATCTTTACAAAGAACCAACTTTTGGTTTCATTGATTTTTCTCTATTGAGTTTTAAAATTTAATTGATTTCTACTTTTATCTTTATTATTTTCTTTGTTCTGCTAACCTTGGGTTTATTTTGCTCATCTTTTTCCAGTTTATCGAGTTAGGAGCTTGGATTTTTGATTTAAGGTCTTTTTTTTTCCCCTCTCAGCACTCCTTTGGCTGCATCCCACACTTTTGGTATGCTGTATTTTCACTCAGTTCTAAGCATTTTTTTCAAAATTTCCTTTAATGCTCCTCTATGGATTATTTGAAAGTATACTGCTTAATTTTCAAATGTTTGAAGACTTTCCTGTTATCTTCTATTACTGATTTCTAGTTTGATTCCAGTATCGTCAGAGAACCATATTCTGTATGACTTCAATTATTTTAAGTGTATTGAAATTTGTTTGATGACCTAGGGTATGTTCTCTCCTGGTGAATATTTCCACAGGTGCTTCAAAGAAGTATGTAGTCTGTTGTTGTGAGGTGAAATGCTCTATATAGAACATTTTGGTTGACAGTGTTGTCTAGTTCTACATCCTTGCTGATTTTCTGAGAAGACATTGAAGTCCCCAACTAAAACTGTTGATTTGTCTATTTCTTTTACTTTTATCAGTTTTTACTTCATGTATTTTCAAGCTCTGTTGTTTGGTGCATGCACATTTAAGATTGCTGTCTTCTTGGTATATATTGTGACCCTTTTACCATAATGTCCCTCTTTGTCCCTGGGAATCCTGTTTTCCCTGAAGTCTACTTTATCTGATATTAATATAGCCATATTACTTTTTTTTTTTTTTAAAGATTTTATTAGGGAAGGGGAACAGGACTTTATTGGGGAACAGTGTGTACTTCCAGGATTTTTTTTTCCAAGTCAAGCTGTTGTCCTTTCAGTTGTAGTTGTGGAGGGCACTGCTCAGCTCCAGGTCCAGTTGCTGTTGTTAGTTGCAGGGGGCACAGCCCACCATCCCTTGCAGGAGTCAAGGAGTCAAACAGGCAACCTTGTGGTTGAGAGCCCACTGGTCCATGTGGGAATTGAAGCAGCAGCCTTCAGCATTAGGAGCACAGAGCTCCAACCTCCTGAGCCACCCGGCCAGCCCTAGCCACATTACTTTTTAAAAATTAATGTTTGTATGGTATATCTTTTCCTTTCAATCTACCTACATCATTGTAATTGAAATGAGTTTCTTGTAGACAGTATATAGTTGAGTCAATTTTTTAAATCTACTCTGCCAAACTCTGTCTTTTAATTGATTTATTCAGATAATTTACCTTTATAACAATTATTGCTATGTTAGGGCTTTGCCATTTCACATTTTGTTTTCTGTTAGTTTTTCATTTCTGTTTTCTTTTTCTTGCCTCTCTATGGGTTGTTTGACAATATTTTAGAATTCCTTTGTGATGCATCTATGATATTTTGTCTGTACCTCTTTGTGTACCTTAAAAAAATTGTTGTTCCAGGTGCTACAATATACTATGTACCTGATCAGGGCCAACATTTAGTACTGCCATTTTACCACTTCAGGTGAAGTGTAGAAGACTTGCGTCCATTTAGATCCCCGTATGTGCCCTATTTTTAAAATATAATTTTAACTATTTCATCTACATACATTAAGCATTACAGCGGATGATGTTATAACTTTGCTTCAACCATGAGTAATTTTTAACGCTCATGAAAAAGTTTTCCATATTTACACTTATTTCCCATTCCACTGTTTTATCTTCTTTCCTGAAGGCCCACACCTCCTTCTGTTAACATTTCCTTTCTTTTGAGAACTTGCTTCATTCAGTTCATTAAGGGTTGGTCTGCTGGTGACAAATCCTCTTTTGATACCAACCATCTCAGCAAAGTAGGGCACCCACTTGTTTTCCTTCATCTGAGAATGACTTGACTTCCTTTTGATTCCTAAAGAATATTTCCACTGGATTAGAATTAGGGCTTGATAGTTCTTTGCTTTCAGGACTTGAAAACTATTGTACTGCTTTTTTCTGAACTCCATGTTTTCAGATGAGAAATCCACTGTCATTCAAATAATTGTTCCCCTTCCAGTACTGTGTCCTATCTCTATAATTGCTTTTGAGTTTTTGTTTTTAGAAATTTGAGTTTGATGTGTCTTGGTGTGAATTTCTTTGGGCTTATCTTGCTTGGGGATCGATCAACTTTTTGGGTCTGTAGGTTTATGCTCTTTGCCAAATTTGTGGTATTTCCAGGCACTTTTTCTTTAAATATTTTTTCAGTTACACACTTTTTCTCCTCCTCTTCAGAGACTTGGATAACATGAATGTTAGTTTGCTATAGATCCTCATCTCTCTGATGCTCTTTTTTGTTTTCTATCTGTTGTTCAGACTGGGTAATTTCCATTTATTTGTCTTTGAATTCATTGTTTCCTATGTCACCTCCAAGGAGTATTTTATTTTGGTTATTGTATTTTTCAGTTCTATATTTTCCATTTGGTTCATTTTTATATCTTCTATTTCTTTACTAAGAGTTTGTTTTTTCATTTGTTTCAAGAATGTTCATAATTATTCACTTTTGATTAAAACACTTTTTATGATTGCTGCTTTAAAATCCTTGTCAGGTTCCTACATCTGAATTTTGGTGTCATCTCTGGATTGATTTTTCTCATTCAAGTTGTGACCCTGGTTCTTGGTGTGGTATTTTTTTACTGTATCCTAAACATTTTGGGTATTATTTTGTGAGACCCTGGATCTTATTTAATCTTTTTAGTAGGAGGTCACCTCTTTTTATTTTAGCACGCAGGCATGGGTGGAGATAGAAGTTCAATATCCTGTTGGGCCCCAGGGACATCACCCCAGTGAAAGTGAAGGGTCAATGTGCATTGCCTTATTGGTGCCTGGTGGGGGTGGTATTTCAGCTCCTTGCTATGCTCTGCTGATGCTAGTGTTGGGGGACAGGGGAGTGGAGCTCTGACTAGAACTGCCTTATATCACCTTGTTCCTCCCTGTTGCTGCCAGATAGTGTTGAACTTCAGCTTCCTCCTGGCTCTGCTGACACCATGCCATCTCTTACCACTTCACTGCCCCTGGGTGAGGATGGAAGTTCAAATTCCTGTTCCACCTTGTTGGCACCACCTCAGTGGGTGAATCAGAGCACTGATTAGTAGTGCATTGTTGCTGCCATGTGGGGATGGAAGTCCAGCTCCCCAATGCAGCCTCATTGATGCAATGGGGAAGGGCAGGGAAGTTTTTCCATTGGTGCTCGGCTGGAGGAGGGGTAGTATTGTAAAAGGGTTTCTGTTCTGTTAGGCTGCCATTTTCCCAGTCTTTTAGATAGAGGGAGCAGGCTTTTTTTAGGATATGCTGTTTGGTGGTTCCAGGTTGCAGGCTTCTCCAGTGCTCTGAATGGGACACAGGGAAGCAAAAAAAAAAGCCAGGGAACTCATCACCATGTTGTTCAAATCCTGAGGTCCTTAGCCAGGCCATTTTCTTCTTTCCACCTTTCAGAGTCTTACTATGTTTGTTGTGTTATGTCCAGGGTTTTTTAGTTGTAAGAGGAAGGAACTGGTGAATTCCTGCTTGTCTGGACAAAGTCTCAGTGTAGACTTTTAAAGGTGTTCATTGCTACTGCCACAAGAAAATACATGAAACATGTCTATATCACACATTTGAGCTGCTGTTTCCAAACGCTGGCCCCTAAACTGACTGTACCAGAACTGCCCAGAGAGGTTTATTAATAATACATATTCCTGGATGCAACTCTTGGAGGTTCTAATAGTAGATCCAGGGTATAGCTGAAGCACACATATTTTTAATGAGTTTTCTACGTGGTTTTTATGTACACTGCTTTGGAATGTCTAACATTCCATGTATCATTCCATGTAGTTTTAAGCACTTATGTTATATAGTGTTTACAGATTAACTATATTTCTTTTCTGTGATAAGAAATCATCACTCTTAATATCATGTCACATCTTACTCATCTCTGTATACTAGGTACCCAGCACAGGACCTAAAACTCAATAAATATTTGTTGAGTGAATTAAAGAAAGAAGCAAAATTCAGAATTTTTGATTACATAATGATAATAGTGTTGGAGTATAAGATAATTTAAACAAATCTAAATATGTAAGATCAGTGCTACTTAAAGTATGGTCCTCAGACTAGTGATATCTGTGAACTCTTTGAATTGGTCTGTAACAATTTAATTATAGAAGATAAGAGTAAAAGTTTAGAAACTTATAAAGTAGTTTTCCAGAGTTCTATTAATCTAAAAAAAATTGAGGCCCATATTTTTAATTTGGGGTAAAATATACACATGAAACTTATCATCTTACCACCATTTTTAAGTGTACAGTTCAGTGGCATTAAGTACATTCACACTGTGGTACAACCATCACCACCATCCAGCTCCAGAACTCTTTTCATCTTGTAAAACTGGAACTCTGTACTGTATTAAATAATAACTCCCTATTCCCCCATGCTGCCAGCTGCTGGCAACCACTGTCAGGCTTGTATTTTGCATGTCTTTTTCTGTGTTTTTTTTTCTTCCTAGTAATCCATATTCATTTTATTTTATAAATGTTTTAGTCTGCAACAGATTAGAAATTTAAAGAAAGAAACTAACAAGCTGGTCCTTCATCACGTGTAGTGTAAAGCTCTGTGTTAGGCTATTTGAATTCTACTTACCAGTGGTGCTGTTTGTAGAGCGTAAGTGTTGCCTCGGATCACCCTTCTGTCATACATTATGTTTCCATATTGCATAGGTTCTTCAGCTCTGTGAAACAGCAAATTCTAAATAACTGCTCTAATAGACTATTGGTATCTATGAAGTCAACTCATTTTTAATAAGACTTAGACTAAGATGAAAATATTTTAAGAAAACAGAATTGTTTTAGCACAGTCCATAAAATAAATGATAGCCATTTATGGAGTGTTCATTATATGCCAGACCTTTCACAGGTTATTTTATTTATTGCTCACAATAAGCTTCAAGTCGGGAACGATGTCCATTTGACAGAGGAGAAAGTAATCTGCCGAAAGTCACCTAGCTAGTAAGTGGCAGAGCTGGATTTAGGCTGTAAAATATTAACTACTTAACACTGAAAATGGCCCACTGAACACTGAAAAGGGGCCTGCCCTAAAGAACTGACAAAAGTTTGATTCAAGGGTTGAAAAGAATTACATTAATAGAATCAGGCTTGGTAAAAACACATTTCTCATTGTTCTTTAACCTTAAAGATCTTCTAAAATTATATTGTTTTAAATACAGTATTAATACAATTTTAATTTTGGGCATCATAATGATCAATAGTGAAAAATACAGTTGTTATTTTCATTTAAAGTTCTTTAAATGATATCCTATTTATGGTTATGAAACCAAATATTGAACTATACCAAGAACAGTACTCTACAGAAGTGATTTCAGAGGGGTAGGAAGTAGCTTATTTATCATATATTGAAATCAGTATTGGATAATCAGATTTCATACTTAAAACGCAGGCATGCTGCACTGCTCATCTTACTTGACCTCTGGGCAGTCTTCAGCTTAGCTGGCTGCTCCTTCACTGAAGCACTCTCTTTTCTAAGCCTCTGTGATACGACCATATTCTTCTGATTGTTTTCCTCTAACTTGTCTTTCTCAGCCTGTGTTTGCTAGCTCCTTCTCTACTGGAGGATTTCCTCAGAGCTCAGGCTTCTCTTGTCCTCAGTCAACCTCATCCATTCTCAAGGCTTCACTTATGATCCACATACCTAAAACTCCCAATTTTATCTTTAGCTCAGAAGTCTCCTTTGAGCTCCAGGCATGTATATCCAATTGATGTGCTCAATGATATCTCACTAAGGTATCTCAAAGGCAACTTCAAAATTGAACGAAGTATCATTTTCCCACTCCAACTTGTTACTTCTTTACTGCTCCCTATTTCATTAAATGGTACCACTAACCACCCAATGGGCTTAATCTAGAAGCCGTGGAGTCATCCACGATTCTTCTTCCCTACTCCCTACATCCAGCAAGTGCTATTGATTCTACCGGCTGCCCCCCCTCCCCCAATCTTTCTCACATCTATCCATTGCTCACTGCCCCCACTATCTTTTACCTGGATTACTGTAAAAGTTTCTTAACTACCTGGAACAAAACTTCTCCCTTAATCTGTTCTATACATTGTAGCCAGTGATCTGTTAGAACGGAAAAATCCAAACATAACCCTTACTTGATTAAAGCCTCCCAGTATTAATTAATAATGAGGAAAAACTCTGGTTTAGTTTTTATGCTATCAAAATCCAAAAAGAAAAAAAAAACCCATTAACACCTATTGCAGGTGAGGCTGTAGAGAAAAGAATATGTTTAAACATTCCTGGAGAAAAGGTATATTGTTCCATCTGTTCATATTAAAAATATACATGACCTAAAAATGCCACCCTGGAAATCTAACTCAAAAATAAAGAGGCCAGTACATAAAGTTATTTATTGGAACCTCCTTCTTTGTGGTAAAAACTTGAAGCAAATTGAGTATCTATCAACAGTAGAAAATTTTAATAACTTATGATATATCCATACAAGGGGCTATAATGCTATTAAAAATAATTAGAGAGATTTCCACACAGAATTAAGTGAGAAAAGGAAGATGTTGAGAATTGTGTATGTTACCATTGCTAGGAGGTAGACAAAGCCCTTATATGTGTGTATCTGTATGTATATATTAATACATTTGTACATAAATTGGTGGAGAAAAGTACAGAAGCATCCATGCAAGGTCATTAACCTTGACAGCAGGAGAGGAAGAGCAGGTTTGCAAGGGAAGTGGATGGGGCACTTGCTACGAATGCACTCAAGCATGAATGGTAAGATAGGTAACGAAAAATGATAAACATATTTCTATAAAATTAAATATGTATGCGTAGGTATACATAAAATTAAAAAGGAAATTAGAACTTGTAGAACGGGAGAAAGCCAATCACAGATTAATATGTGTATTATGATTCTATTTTGGAACTAAACCTTCTATATAAATGTATGTATGCTCGTGTGTGTGTGTGTGTGTGTGTGTGTGTGTGTGTGTGTACAGGCAAGGAGGTTGTAGGATAATAATATAAGACTGTTAAATTTGGTTACAACAAGGAAGTGGGAGTAGAGGTGGGCAGGAGATAACTAACATTTCCTTTATTCAATCTTATTTTGTATTTTTCATTTGCTTCATGCATATATTACTTTTCGTAAATTGAAAATCACCCCTAAGGATAATTTTAAACTGAAAAATCAAATACACATATGTATCCCACTCCTTCCAATGGCTTGAATCAACAGATTTGCTAAACATAAGCAAGGTCCTGCAACCTGCTTATCAATTCATACTATAAAAAAAATAGTTCCTAATGAACCACCATTACTTCTTATTTCATCCGTTGGTCAGATTTAACAGTAATGATTAGTACACAACCACTTAAAGGCACCAGAAAGCATTTTTGAAAGGAGTCCCTTTTTAAATCGAATCCTTTTATAATATAAATAAGCCCTCTCAAAATTTTCTATTTTGGTTTTCTTAAAAGTGATAAGTATTTATTTTAAAAAAGTCTTGCAATGTCCAACCATTAATTCAACAATTTGTGTTGAGTGCTTACTAGTGTGTCTCAGGCACGGTCCTAGGTGGACCAGACACACAGGCTCCTGCTTCCATGGAGCCTGCATTCTCGCGAAGTTCTGCTGATTCCAACACTTGAGGCTTACAGAAAGAACTTCAAGAGAACCATGTTAGCAGTCCTTTCTAATATGGATATTTGAATACTTGCAAATATTCATTAATGTAAAAATACAATTTGGGGTCCAGCATGAAAGGATAACCCGATTCCTGATCAAAGACTGGTGTGCAAAGAGCTTTAGTTGGCTCCCATTCTGGACGGCGATTATTGTGACACTTTTATACCTCAGTTTTCTTATTTGCATAATGGAATTATAAACTAGCTTCACAGCACTGTGGACTAAGTAAGAAAAGCATGTAAACGCCCCTAGTAAAGTGCCTGGCACATAGTTGGCCAACAATAAACATTAGTTGGCTCCAACTTCGTGAAATAAGTCGGTTCCGTGTAAATGTTATCGATCTTGCCAGCAATTCATTGTCCCTAAATGTCAACTAAGGGAGGCTACCCAGGCCCCTTCTTGCTTCATTCCTCCACACGAGAGAGTTCTTTAGGGAAGAAATTTTATTTCGGCAGAGTAGAGAAGGGAAAGCAGCACAGGCAGATTTTACCAGGGCGAAAGGGCTAGGTTTCCGAGGCCCAGGATGGGGGACTCGGTGGAGACCGCACATGGGCTGGTAGGCTCACTCACGGCTGCGTCAGGCTGTCTCGGTAACGGCGGCGCTGGCAGGGCAGCGGCCGGGGCCGGCTGGTGTAGGTGTAGGTGCCCGCGGGCCGAGAGGCGTGGTTAGTGAACATGGAGGCCACGACCAGGATCGGACAACCTAGCTTCCGATGGAGTTAGGCTTTGAAGCAGGTGGGCGCTAAGGCATCGTGGGAGCCAAAGAGGTTTACGTCGTGCCAAGGGCAGGGATTCCGGGACGCAAGGAGAGGCGGCGAGAAGGGAAGCGAGCGGCACCGGAAGTTGCCAGGGTGAGCGGGGAGCGCTAGGGTCTCCAGGAAACAGAGCGCTCGCCCGTGGCCCGCACCAGTTGCACAGCAACCACGACTTCCGCTGGGGGCGGGACCTCCAGGCAGCTCCTACGGGCGGGTGTCTGGGCGAGGCCCGCGCGCCGGCGCCCTTCCGGCTCTTGACTCCGCCCACCTGCGCTTCCCCGGGAGATGCGCCTGCGCTTTAGGAGCACTGTGGTTAAGTAGGCGGTCGCAGCGTCCTCCGCGGTGGCCGTGGTAACTCACGGCCGCGGTTCTCGTCCCCAGTTTGGAGTTTGGCTTTGGGGGCAGATGTTGACGCCATTCCCCGCTCGTTAGGGGTCTCCTCGGCTGTTTCTCCTGCTGCCCACAGACGATTGCACACGTGTGGCACCCGGGCTCCCAGCTCTGTGACGTGCCGGGGCGGGCGAGGGCTTCCCCGGTGTCTTCCAGCACCACTGCCTCTCCCGCCCGAGGCGCAGGCTGCCCCGCGCTCCACAGCCTTGTCTGCATTTCTGCTTAGCGCTCTGTTGCTGGCACCTCCGAGGGCACTCGGTCCACGGAGCGACAAGGGCTTCCCCACAGACGTAATTTGGGGAGTGGGGTGGGCGCTTTGTTGAGTCTTTTAGGCCCCCTATAACCAAATCTGTCAGGCCCCAGACTCTGAAGAATTAGGTATGATGGGGTGGGTTTGCGCTTAGAAACGCAGAGGCTTTGGTTTTTGTATTAGCAATGTTAAAAATATTGTAGTTTGTGTAAGTCAAGTGTTTGTATCCCTGAGCGATCAATTATTCGCATTTACTCCTTCAGTTACGCTGTATGCTGCCTGGATTTGAATCCAGGTTCCACAGTGTACTAGCCCCATAACTTTCCTCAAGTTAATGCTTTTGTGCTGCGTCATCTGTAGAATGGGAGTACTAGAATTCATCTCGCAGGGTTTGTCATGAAGATTAAAAGCGTTAAGAAATGCGATATACTTAGAAGCCATTATGTTGAGATCTAGGTTCCTCCTGAAGCTGGTGGTCTAAAGCAGATGGTAGGCATTGTATACACAGGACTAATATAAAGGTGTATGGTATGTGCCGGAGGGAAGAACACTGCATGTGATCACCATACTGATTTTTACAAAGCCTTTCTATTGTAGTTGCTAGGTTGAGAATAGACTGACGTGGAGCAAAGGCAGCAGCAGACACCACATAGAGGGCTGTTAGGCAGTAAGCCTGGCCGAGAGAGTGTCTTGGCTCGGACCAGGCGGTGCAGGGGTGACAAGAGGTCAGAGACATCCAGATCTGTTTTGAAGGCAGAAACGGATGGATTAGAAGTGGGGCATTAGCGAGAGAAAGGTGTCAAAGATCATTAAGGTTTTTGATGTTCAATGTTGGATATTGTGTAGAAAAAATGGCAGAGAGGCTCTGGCTGGTGTTTTTTTCAGAGGATTTAATTTTATTCTGGCTGGCAGAGTAGGAGCAGATGAACTTTAATCAAGAACTCGTACTTTGGGAGGGCTAATCACTTTGTGGTTTTCCATTATTCCAGAGCATAGGCCTTTAGGAATCTTAACAGAAAGCCTGGGGTCAGAGGTGGAGGGGGACTGAGGAGTAGCATGATGTTGGCGAGGAGGGCCGGCTGGGCTCTTGCCCACAAGTGGAGGTGGGCCTTGTCTAGAAATGTGGACGTCCATAGCAATGGGAGGAAGGGTGGCTACATGACCACAAACACAGGGAGATTGATAGCAATTTTTAAATTTCTTACTAATTAATGGGTGTTTCTGATACAGCAGGCACTACGCTGAGCACTTTACATACATGATTTCATTTAATTCTTACAATGACCCTGTGAGGTAGATTCTTACACTGTTTCTCTTTAACTTACGAGGAAACCAAAGTCTAAAGAAGCCAGTGGGGGGCCGGCCCGGTGGCTCAGGCGGTTGGAGCTCCGTGCTCCTAACTCCGAAGGCTGCCGGTTCGATTCCCACATGGGCCAGTGGGCTCTCAACCACAAGGTTACTGGTTCGACTCCCAGAAGGGATGGTGGGCTGCGCCCCCTGCAACTAGCAACGGGCAACTGGACCTGGATCTGAGCTGCGCCCTCTACAACTAAGACTGAAAGGACAACAACTTGAAGCTGAACGGCACCCTCCACAACTAAGATTGAAAGGACAACAACTTGACTTGGAAAAGAAAAAAATCCTGGAAGTACACACTGTACCCCAATAAAGTCCTGTTCCCCTTCCCCAATAAAATCTTTTAAAAAAAATAAAATAAAGAAGCCAGTGGGACTTAAACCCTTGTCTGATTCTAGAACCTGTGGACTATCAGCTTATGGTGCTCTTTGTCTTCCTACTCCTAAACCTCTTTTGCTGGGTTTCTCTCTCACTTTCGCCCTCACTTTCTCATCCTCCATATCTCAAATACCAAGTCCTGCCCAGTTGACCTCCTAAATCTCTTGATTCTGCGTCCTCTTCTTTGCATTCATACTACTCTTTCCAGCCTTTGACCTGATCCAGACAGCCTAAGTTGGATCTCCTGTGCAACTGCAGAATCATAAAACTGAAACGCAACTCTGATCATGTTAATTGCCTCCTCGATTATTTCTATAACTGCTTTACCCTATGAGCTCAAGCTCCTTAGACATGCTAAAAGCCCTTCTGGTTACTGCCTGTTTTTCTGGTTCAAATCTTGTTAGTTTCTCCTTGAACTTTTTTTTCCCCCCCAGCAACGCTGAATCCTTGTGGTCCCCTGATAGAAAAACTATGTTTTCTACCTCTGTATCTATGATTTATGCTTTCCTCTTATCCCTTCTCCTGGATGATTTTCTGCTCATCCTTTAACCCACAGCTCCTGTTTTCTCCAGGAACACATTTCTGAGGCCTCTAACTAGGGCTCACATAGTCCTCTGTCATATTTCCATTTTGTATTTACCATGTGACATTTATAATGACTTGTTAACACGTTTACCCCCACAACCAAGCCATGAGTTCCTTAAGCACATGGATTTGTCCTATTCATGTTTGTAGCCCAACCACATAACTTAATGTTTGGCTGGAATAGTTTGTTGAATGAATGAATGAATAACACTGGTTTACGTTTTATCCAAGGAAAAGAAGAGGGAGTATCTTTACCTCTTAGACTGTGAAAAAAGTGAGGGAATGGCTATGGTTTCTGAAATATTTCTAAGCATAGGTAAGAGAATGCAAGAGAGAACTTAAGACAGTTCTTTATTCAACAAACATCAAACACCTTTCTTATACCAGGCCCGTTAGTAAGAACTAAGGATAGATGATGCTTTCATCATAGTGAAAAAAGGCAAATAATACAGAACTAAATCAAAAAAGAAAGAAGAAAATTTTAGTGAATGATAAAAGCTAGGATGAAAACGAAACAGGCAGTTTTGATAAGGACTCATGAGCGACTGCTTTAGATTAGGTCATAGAAAAGTCCAGAGAAGGTAATATTTAACTTGAGACTGTATGACATAAGAAGGAACCCACCACATCAGCTTCTGGGGAGAGCAGCACAGGCAAAGGGAAGTAGCTTGTGTACTGTCCTGAAGGCAGGAGCAAGTCTGTCAAGTTTAACCAACAGAAGGAAGGCCAGTGTGGCTAGGACCTGGAAAACAAGGGGGAGAGTGGTTGGAAGTGGGGTTTTAGAGGTAGCTACCATGTTTCCCCGAAAATAAGACTGGGTCTTATACTATATTTCCCCAAAAATAAGACCGAGTCTTATATTTTTTGCTCCAAAAGACGCATTAGGACGTATTTTCAGGGGATGTCTTATTTTTTCACGAACAACAATCTACATTTATTCAAATGCAATCATGTCATCTTCTGGAACATTGTCATAACGTACTAAATGTGTCCGTCTAGCTGACGATCTTAACTGGGGCTTATTTTCAGGGTAGGTCTTATTTTCGGAGAAACATGATAGGAGTCAAATCATGTAGGGCCTTGTAGGATAGGGAGACTTTGGGGTTATGGGGAGACATCCAAGGGTTTTAAGGTGGGAGGAATGATACAACCTGAGTTATCTTTTACAAAGGTCACCAATTGCTATGCGAAGAATGGATTGTAAGAGTTGAGTAAAACTAGTGAAGAAGGTGTTAGATATGAGAGAGGATGTGGCTTGAGTTAGGGAAAATGGAGAGAAGAAGTGCATTTGGCATATTTTGGAGAATGAATTTACATAGCTTACTGATTGATTAGATAGAGGGGAAGGAATAGAGGAATAAAGGATGGCCACGAAGTTTTTGGCTTGAGCAAAATGACAGAACCATGCTGTTTACTGAGATGCAGTGGACTGGGTGGAAGGAGTGAGAAACCGAGACTTCTGTTGGGGACATGTTCATTTGAGATGCTATTGGACATCAAAAGGATGTGTCAGGTTGGAGGTTAGAGATGTGAGTCTGGAGTTCAGTGGAAAGGTTGAGGCTAGAGGTATAAATTTGGTACTCAGGAGCATTTAGAGTGCTTTCAAGACTTGAAAGGTAGAAGGGAAATGGTCTTGCTGAAACCAAGGGTTTCGACAGTCAACCGGGTCAAATGTTATGAGAGGTTAAGTAAGATGAGAATTGAGAACCACTGGTTTTGCCAACATGGATGTCAGCTGTGAACTTGACAATAATAGCAGTTTCTGTGAAGCGGTGAGGACCGAGGCCCAAATAATTTGAGGAGAGATCTCTTATGAGAGGAAGAGTGCGCAACCATAGATGATTCTTCCCAGGAGTTTTGCTGTTAACTACTTAGTGAAGTGCATAAGTCCTTTGGACAAGCCTCTCACTGAACATGCGTGGTAGCAGCACATGAATTAATATGTTTCTGCCAGAAGGTGTCACTAATTATTAGCTTTTAGTGAGTAAAATAATTGCAGCACAAGTGTGTACCTTGCATTAAAGAAATACTATTCTAAAAAATCACGTTACAAAATAGACTAATTAGAAGGCAGTTATTTACATGGTGGAAAGGTCTCTTTTCATGAGCCGGCCTCTCTAGAATATTTGACACGTGTATATAGGTGTAAAGGGATGACGCATTGAGCACTAGTCAGCAGACCAGGGCTTAGAACACTGGATTTGGAGTTAGGGACTGGAGGTGAACTCCAGTTTTGCACTTACTGGCTGTGTGGCCTCAGGCAAAATTTAAATGGTTCTCTGTCTTATCAATAAAGACAACCTTTTTTGCTGTTATTTTAAAATAAGACAGATAGCAGATGCTGCTTTACCCATCTCACCCAATTATTTTTACATATCACAAGAGATAATGTGTATAATAATGTTTAGAAAATCATGAAGTGCTATGTAAATTATTTTACCCAACTTTATAAAAATACAGGTATTACATTAAACAATTGTACTGGTGGACTCTCGGTTGCAAATGGTTGAAACCCAGTTTGAACTTGCTTGGTAAGAAGGGAATGTTTTCAAGTTTATCAGGGTAGTTCATGTGACTTCCAGAATGGCAGTGTTTTAGGGAAAGGTTGGGGTGAGCGGCTTCAGGCATCACTGGGATCGGGGGCACCCCCTGTTTTCTTCTTTGCTTCTGTCTGAGGTCTTCATTCTCTTCGGCTCCAACTTGCTTCCTCCACCTTCCTTCATAATAACATTTTGATACTATGAAGGTTATAGGACCTCCACATGACAGCATCCTATAGACTGAGAAGGTGCAAAGCCAGAGATGGAGAAGTAAACACTATAGAATTACCTTGATTTGGTGAGGAAAATACTAATATGGAATTTATAAAAGCCATTGTCAGTTAATACTAACCTTCAAATTAAAAAAAACAACAACCAAATGTTCTGAAATAATCTAATATCCTTGGGTCTGCATCTCTTTATTTAAAAAAAATAATGTTGCATTACTATTTTTCTTCAATAAATTAACATTGTAATGGGTTAAGATAAAGATACCTAATTTAAAGAAATCAAAGATGCTTAAAAAATGAAAATTTACCATAAAAAATAGGTATAATTTTTTTTTATAAAAGGAAGCTTCATTTAAAACATTTCACAGTAGTATTTTAAAAGGCATCTGATCTGGAATATGCTAATTTTAAACCTTTTTTTTACATAACTCTTCAGGAGAGTATGTACCACAATATTGTGAGGGGCACATGCTAATTATAGGTGATGTATTTAACTTCTTTTAAAACCCAACAAATATGCTAATTGCTTTCAACAAAAAATCTTAAATAGAACCATTCCTGAATGTTTTTATTTCTGCATATGCATTAATCAATCACAAGTCACTTTAGTTATCTGTGCGATTTTATCTGAAAATACATTCTCCTGACCTGAATTCCCTTAGCAGGAAGAAGAAGCAAGTTTTTATAAATTTTCTTATATTGAGGGGATGGAATCTTTCTTCCTAGCCCTGAGATTATACTGAAATCCAGGAGATGGAGACACTGGCCGTTAAGCACCCTGCCTGCCAACAGGGAAACATCTGGAAAGTAGAGACCATCCCCTCTCCTGGGAGGCTACTGTTCTCCTCCTCTCCGTGCAGCTTAACTGGTGTCTGAAAACACTCATATTGGTAGACTTGTGCTTTATTATACATATGCCTCAGCTATTTGTGAATATTCTTTTTTTTTTAAATTTATTGGGGTGACAATTGTTAGTAAAATTACATAGATTTCAGGTGTGCAATTCTGCATTACATCATCTATCAATCCCATTGTGTTTTCACCACCCAGAGTCAGTTCTCCTTCCATCACCATATATTTGATCCCCCTTACCCTCATCTCCCACCCCCCAGTGAATATTCTTAAGTATTTATGTCTCTTCAATAAGAAACTAATACAATATATAGGATATAACTAGGGCTTCTAAAGTGTCCAAGGATTCTACCCCAAATTACTATCTAATTACCGTGTTTCCCCAAAAATAAGACTGGGTCTTATATTAATTTTTGCTCCAAAAGACGCATTATGGCATATGTTAGGGGATGTCATCCTGAAAAAATCATGCTAGGGCTTATTTTCCGGTTAGGGCTTATTTTCAGGGAAACACAGTAGTCTCTGAGATTTGTTTCAATAGGCAGGGTCAGGGACTCCTGCTTTAAAATGGCACTGACTGAAGTGGGAATTTCTGACTTTAAATACCCGTGGCAGCAGGGGTACGGGATGTCCCCTGTCTGTCTGGAAGAGCACAGTAGACTTAGGCAAGGGGGAGGGGACAGGAGTTGGGCACAGCGGTCTGTGTTCCAGCCTGGGAAGATTTCAAATGCACCCAGGTAGACAAAGAATGAGGCCAGAGACAATATGATGCTGTGTTTGTTCGCAAACACCAGGTCTGGATTTATTTCTCTTACTGGAGGAGAACGGTGAGAAGGAAGGGGAGGAGGAGAAAGAGGGAGAAGAAGAGAAACATGAAGTCTGAAAACAATGCTGTCAAGCAGGAGAAAGGGAGCATGCATTTGAATAGTCAGTGGAAGACCGGTCTCTAGAAGTGAAACTGGCATCCCTGAAAATACACATTGCGCATGAATAAGAGCAGAAAGCCATAAGGAGAAGGATTCTTGAGAGTAAAAAAGACAATTAGATATGATTGAAAAGGAGTGCTATTATAGGCAAAAATGCTTTCTGAGTGTCAGTGATTGTGGTAGGGGCTGAGAATATAAGATAAATAAAATTACCATGGTTCTTGTCCTCACAGTTTTAGTTGGGTAGCCAGAGGGAGAACAGGCACTTACAGTTCAGTGTGGTATGTGTGACAATAGGGTGAGACAGGACACAGTAGAAGCACAAGGACCCCTAACCCATACTAAGGAGTGATGGCAAGCTTCCAAGATGCTGAAGCTCAACTCACATGAAATTGTAGAAGTTTGCCAGCTGAAGTGAGGGGGAAAGTGTTGAGGAAAAGAATACTGTGTGTGAAGTCCTAGAGGTGAGGGGATGTCTAGATTTCTGAGGAATTTAGAGCTCAATGTGCATGTATCAGAGTACAAGGAAGGGAATATCAGGAAATAAGGGATTAAAAGGAGGTTAGAGATGCAATAACAGCATTCAAATCCACATTCTAGAGAATGTTGAATGTCGAATCAGTGATTTAAAGAACCATCTTGGATCTGGAGTACAGCATAAGGAATAGAGTTAGTGGAACTGTGACAGCTGTATACGATGTCAGAGGGGTAGTAGATTGGGGGGGTGGTTATCATTTTTTGAGGGGTGTAAATGTCTAACTATTACATTGTTTTTTACACCTGAAACTAAAAAAACAAACAAAAAAACAAACAAACAAACAAAAAAACATTCTGAGAAATGTTCCCAGAATCTAGAGGAAAGGATTAGAAACATTGACCCATCATGGGAGATGATAAATATATAGGAGAGGGAATAAAATTAAATCTAAGACTCATATTCCTGCAGGAAAATAGAAGAAACAACTGAGATTTAATTTAACAAGTTTTTCCTCTGTTGAAAAAGTACTTGAATACATAGAGCAAAAGGATTCACCACACTCCAAGAAAAACCAATGATATTTTATATGACAAGGATATAGGAAACAGATCTTATGAGCAGTAAGGCAAGAAGAAGCAAGTTACTTGCAAGAATAAAAGTCCACTGGCTTTAGGCTTTTCTGCAACACCCAAGATCAGAAGACAATTAAACATCTAGTAGAGTTTTTAGGGGGCAATATCGGGAACAACCTCACACCCAAATAAGGCCATTGTCTTTCAAAGCAATAGCATGGTTTCAGATTTGCAAGAACTTATACTGTAGACAATCCCTCTTCTCAATAAAAAATACTTGAAGACTTCTGCTACCCGAAAGAGCAGTCAAAATGAAAAACTCAGTAATGAGGAATTTCTGATCCCCAAGGACTTAGAAGACCAACCTGTTGACTTTGGACCAAAATGCAGGTATTCCATTATCCTTCATGCGGTCTGGTCAGTTCTGCTGCCCGAGGATGAAGCTTCACCTGCAGAGCTACCCTGAGCTGTTCTTACTAACGTTACTCCTTTTCCCAGAAAATATACTCGTGTTTCTTGCACCACACGCATTACCCCTTGTTTCAGAAAAAATGTCATATTTGATGACCACTTAAAACACTTTGGTTCCAGTGTCCGTTAATGTGGGTTTCACTATTTGCCTGGTTGAGATACGATGCCTAGAGGAATGAACACTCCCCCTTTCTCAAAAGGAGAGCTGAAGGGCACAGTGTATGGGTCCTTTTTATCAGCAGGGGCCTCATAGTTTCTGCGTACTTAAAAGTCTGGTGTCTGCCTGGCTTGTGACACACCATGTATCAGTCCTTAAGCTTCACTTTATCTTTCTTCCACCGGGACTTATGAACATCCCCATGTCACCTATGGGTGGAGGCCGTATTTCATTATGTACATAGGATGCTAATGTTTAGAATGGAGCTGATGTTTTCCTATTCCTCAAAGAAAATCTCAGAATCTCGGATAAACCATGTTTTCCTCTTGGTCTAAGATGTTAGTGACTCACTTCAGTAAGAAATATATTCTTAAAGGTACAAGAGAAAAAAAAAGTTATGGATCATAACATTTCCAGTTACTATTGCTGTGTAACTAGTAGTTTGCCCAGAAATGAGGGGATTAAGTCATAACCATTTTCTTATGCTCCCAGGTTCTGTGGGTCAGGAACTGGAATAGGGTTTGTCTGCTCCATGAGGCCTGGGGATGACTCAGCTAGTAAGATTCAAACTGGGGATGACTGGATAGCTGTGGGCTAGAAACATCTGGAAGTTCTTTTACTCCCCGGTCTGGCGCCTGGGCTGTGAGTACTTGAGTACTAAGACCACTGAGAAGAACAGTTGCCAACTTGCCCCGACTCAAGGGAAGAAGACACAGATACCACTTAAAAAAAAAGTTAGTTTCAGGTGTACAAAGCAATGTACTAGTTAGACATTGACACCCGTCACAAAGTGATAACCATCCCCCGAATCTACTACCCCTCTGACATCGTATACAGCTGTTACAATTCCATTGACTCATTCCCTATGCTGTACTCCACCTCCTGTGAATATATATATATATATATATATATATATATATATATATATATATATATAAAATTATAATTGACATTCAATATTATTCAACTTCAGTTTCAGCTGTATAGCACAGTGGTCAGGCACATAGATATCACTTTCAATGGGAGGGGTGTCAAAAGAATTCATGGCCATATTTTTAAAAACTAATCATAAATTACTAACATTGGTTTTCTTTAGCTCATAGGTTTTGGAATGGTGTTATGGGTTGAGTTGTGTTCCCCCAAAATCCATATGTTGAAGACCCACCCTTACTACCTCAGAATGTGACCTTATTTGGAAACATCTTTGCAGATGTCATTAGTTAAATTAGGATGAAGTCATACTAGAGTGCAGTAATCCAATATGACGAGTGTCCTTTTAACAAGGGGAAATCTGGACACAAACCCACACACAGGGAGATCACTCTGTGAAGATAAAGACAGAGATCGACGTGATGTTTCTAGCAGCCAAGGGATGCCAAGGGCTGCCAGTGAACCCCCAGAAGTTGGGAGAGGGGCCTGGAACAGACGCTCTCACATCGCTCTCAGGAGGAACCACCCTGACTAACACCTAACTTTGGACTTTTACCTTCACAATGATGAGGCAGGACATTTCTGCTGTCTAAGCCACACATTCCGCTGTGTTCTGGTACAGCAGCCCTAGAAAACTAATACAAATTGTTTTCAGTTTCTTTATACTTTTCAATATTTTTAATATTTTTGACAGGCAACATGTTTCTTTAAAAATGAGGAAAAATATGTTTATTTAATGAAACAATTTCAATTTCTATGTTCCATATAACATGAAAATATACCAAAATCGTATTATGGTTGTGTCTAGGTAATGCAAGTATGAATAAATTAAAAAAAAATTATTTCTACTTCTCTGGACTTGAAATGTTTTCTCTAATGAGTATGTGGTTACTTGAGGGAAAAGAGACAGTAGGAAGCAGCCATCAAAAGTAGAGTAAGGATTTCAGGGAGCTTGCCCTGGGCTCTGCTCTACTACTTAGTAATTCTGAGTCTCTTTCCCAATCTGAATGTGGGGGAAATATTTCTCAGTGTTGCTGTGAGAAATAAATGAAAATATACGTGACACCACCTAACCAGTTGCCTGATGTCTGTGCCTAATAAAAGTACTCCACCTCCACCCTCCACAATTTGTTTGACAAGCCCCATGGCTGCGATTTTGGGGGTGGGTGGGTGGAAGACTGAAGTACTTTAAGAGCTCATGCATCTTTTTTTGTTTTTTGTTTTTCCACTGATTGTTAGTGTGAGACTAAAGGCGTAAAATAAACTAGGGAGCCCAGAGGTAGGTGCTTTTACTCTGAAGCAACAGCAGCTTGAGCTAAGGGCCTCTCACCCAGATCCCTTCCAAGGCTTTGGGGAAGGGTCAAGGTCAAAAATAGATCCATGTGGTCATGTGGCCTTGCAAACTTTGCAAAAGATTTTACAGTATAATCAATTAAGATACCTGTCTCTTTCCACTCTGTCCCCTGCTTGGAGTGGCCTTGGGGATTTTCGGACTGGGCTAAGGGAAAGGTGACTTATGGATACTTTGAATTTGGGCTCAGTGAGATTTATTTGTGTGGTTTGCAGTCACTTCCTTGAATAGGTAAGCTATTAATATTAGCTGAGCTGAGTGGGAGGGGCTTCCAGAAATATTCCTACTGGCTACTGTGCCTACACACCTAGCTTTCCACATATCCCAGAACACGTGTAAGAATACAGTCTACAGAACCTAACAGTGAAAGATGTGGGTTGTGGAAGAGAAACAAGATTTTGAATATATGAAGCTAGAAAGTAGTCTGTGGAAAATTCTTTCCTTGATAGCGATTTCTTCAAATTTGACAATCTTAAAACTTTACATGATGTTGCAATAATGAGTTGAGAAGCTGAAGTAAATTTTTCTAAACTATTAATGTTGATGAGAACCCCAAATTTTAATCAAGTAAGCTAAAAGAACATTTTATTTTCTCTCTAGAAAATATTACAAAATCTTTATTTATAGGAGGAAGTGACTAAAAAGGGTATGCAGCCAAAAACTAGAAAAATGAGCATTATTGAAATGTGTCAGGAGGTTGTTAATAAAAATACTATGTAATTTTGAAGGGAGATTCTGTTATCAAAACAACTACAGCTTCATTAAATTTATAATTCATTTAATGTCAGCTTCATTACATTTATAATGTGATTTTGTTTTTTGTTCTATATAAATATTTGTGTTCATTCTTAAGTTTATCTTGTAAGTTTGCATTCCTTTTCTTATAGGGGGCCTCTAAAATTTTTTAAGTATCAAGCCCCTCAAAACCTGGATCTGACTTGAAAGAGCCCAAGTTCCAGATCAATCCTTGGTCTCCAGCAAAGTTGTTATCTGAATCTGAGGCTAATATTTAGGATTGTAACTTCTCTGTTTTTCCATTTCCTATAGAAGAACGCAGAATCGGAGAAGTGTTTACCAATCATTTCCTTTTGATCTAAGAGGTTTCAGTGGCTGTCACTAGTCAAGAGTTTGAGGATGCTGGTTGTGTAGTCAGAGTAAAACCATGACTCAGAGTGTGAGAAAATGGCTCTCAACTTCCTGGGAAGTTTTCAATATCAAAACATGTTGGGCTTTTCAATAAAAAGTAAAATTTAAAGCCAGTGGATGGAAATTTCTTGTAAGAACGTATAAAAACCCCCTACCTCTTCCTATTCTTAAAAATAAGAGTTGTTTTTGTCAAAGAATCAGACCAAACAGATTTTTTGAGATGAATTTGGTAGATGTGATCAGGCCCGGGAGTCTGTGATTTCATTCCTTGGGGGCAGCCCGTCAACTGCCTTCCTCTACACTCGCTGTGCTTGGGTGTCTTACAATTTAAACATAGGAAAATGGACTTGGCTAATAAAATTACTTTCACATCTATGTGGTTTTAATTTAAAGCCCCAAGTTTCTTTGCCTTTATCTCTGATCAAAGATAAGCTTCACCCATTTTGATGGAACTACTCTGTGGTTTTAAAAATATTTCAGGTCTATGAAATATAGCAGATTTATTACAGAAAGGACATAAAACCAGCATCCAGCCTAGAATATTTGCCCCTTATCCCCCATGCTGGAATGCAGAAAAGAGCATGTCTTTAGAATATGGCATATCAAATGCCAACTTCATCTCTCATTAGCTGTGTGACCATAGGCAAGTTACTTAATTTTCTCATCTATAAAAACATGGATATTAATATTCACCTCATGAAGTTATGAAAATTAAATAGCAGTGAATGAAAACAAAACAACTCCCCATCTAGTAATAGCACCTGGCACCAAGACGGAGCTCAGTAAATGCTTGAAGTGAAAAAGATGATAATGCCTTAAATCTCCTCCCAAGGAGTTTGGAATCTAGAATATAGCAGAAAAGAAGGATCAAAGGGAAAGAACAAAAATCCTGCAGCTTTTGAAGTTGATGAATATTGGAGGAAGTGGTAGAAAGATGAATGATTGTAGTGTGGAGAAATTCTAATTCAGAGAAAGTTTTGTATGAAGTCTAAGCAGATGAACTATGTGTAGGGAACCACTGATTTTTTTTCTGGTTGAATTAAAGACTGTGTTTATTTTTATAAAGACTGTTTATTTTAGTTCTTTCATTAACTAAACAAACATTTAACCTGTGTCAGGAAGTTTTTCAGGGCTGGGTACTACAAAGAGAAATGCGACCCACTTTTGCCTTCAAAGAAGTTATAGTCTACTAGGGAGAGAAAAACATGAAAAAAATAAGGACATTAAGATGTGGGGTACAGAAGAGGAAGGGTCAGTTTTATGGCAGAGGGGAGCTAGGCTCAGTGAGTGCTTCGTGGAAGAGGTAAGGTGTCTGCACAGCAGTGGAGGTGGGGGAGTGTGGACTGACAGTCCAGGTAGAGGAACAGGAATGAGGCACAGGTGTGGGTGTGGGAGCTGCAGGTAGGGTACCACCTGGAGCAGTGGACTGCGGAAGTAGGCAGGGTCGGATGATAGAGGGCCTGGCCTGCCTGTCTTCGCTGGCAAGGCGATGAGGGGCCGTGTCCGTGAGTAATGACACTGGGTATGGAGGGGACTCTAGGAGCAGCTAGACATCCACTAGCACCAGAGAAGAGGGTGTGAAGGTTTTGGTAAACACGATGAAATGGGGTTTGAAAGATGAGGCTTCTAAGCATTGTATGCTGGATCAGTTGCATGGGGAAGACAACTAAGGCAAGGATATTAAATAAGACATTTTTAAAAGTAGGACATTTAATGATGAGCTTGGACAAGTAGATTGTAGTTTAAATTTTGCCTTTCTATTTTCTAATTCTTTAATCTCTAAGGGATGGCTGGAAATTTTGAAAAGTTACTATCTCTGCTGTGGGAATGGATAGTCAGGTACCAATGTTAACAAGTTAGACTTGAAACCTGACTCAAATAACTTGTTTAAAACTGATGTAGGACGAGGAATTTTACACATGCAAATGAACACCTGTGAAAATTCTTAGACAAGAACTTCTAGATTTAGCAACACCAGTTTAGCAATTTAAGGATCTCTTTGGGGGCTAAATGCCTAATTTTACAGATTGTTTTGCTGCTTGGATCTGCTATAGTGTTCATTGAATAGACAAACAACTCCTATCTTTAAAGGAGTTATTGAACTGTCTTTGTAATTAAAAATCCTGAAAGGAATGAATTTAGATTGTATGTATCTCAGTGTGCTCTGGGGCCTGTAGGTGTTTGCAGTCCCTTTAAGCTTTGGATTTAGATATCTAAGTCTCGCCATACAAAATTTTTCTTAGAAACTAAGTGCATGCAGTTCAAGTTCGCACCACCTACGGATTTGCCAGGAAGCACCGCTACGCTTTGTCTGATTTCCAATCACAGGGAAAAACCTCGTCACTTTTGGCTACAGATTCACAGATAAAAATAATTGGGGTCATGAATGAAATGACCAGATGGCTTCCCCCCAATCACCCTATGGTAAGAGCATCCCACTTGACATATTTCTGGTTCCTTAAGACTTTAATATATGTGTTTGTTGGTTTTTTAACATTTGTTTGAAAACGTTTGCATCTTTGGACACTAGTTAGTTTCTATATATATCAAAATGCCTCCTTATATACTTGACAGTACCTTTAACATGCTAAAAGAATTTTTCAAGATATAATCACATTTTATGCTTTTATATGCCTATTGGGAATCAGGGACACCAGTCCATGGCTGAGAACTCGGTATTGCATATACAGTGTTGAAGAAGACACATAACCAGTGGAACAGTGGAGTAGGCTCCTAATAGACCAATTCGTCTACAAACTGCAACTGTAAACTCTAGACAAACTACAAAAGCAGCTCCCTAAGGGATCTGGAGAGTTAACAAAAGCAGGCAGAGGGGAGTTGAATCTTGGGGGAGGGTATGAGTTTCCTGGTATTCAGCTTTGGCCAGAGGACAGCCCATAGTTGCAAAGTGTGTGTAGGTGGCTAATTATGCTCCATGGGGTAAAAAAAAAAGTGCTCCAATAAATGAGAGGACAGGAAATTTCATAAGAGAAAATTGAAAATACATACATTAAAATGGACATTTTAGAACTGAAAAACACTATGAAATAAAATTTATTGGATAGGTTTTAGTAGCATAATGGAGACAAAGAGGAAAGAACAAGTGAATTTGAAGATAGTACAATAGAAGTCATCCAATCCAATCCAATAATCCAAGAAGAAGAAAGAGGCAGAGGAGGAGAAGGAGGAGGAGGGAGGAGAAAAAGAAGAATGAAGAGTGAAAAACATTGTAGAGAGCCAAATGTGTGGGACAATATAAAGAAGGCTAGCATATGAGTTGTCGAAGTCCCAGAAAGAGAAGGGAAAGAATGGGATGGAAAATATTGGAAGAAATAATGGCTGAGAACTTCCCAAATTTAATTAAACATTTAAATTTACTGTTTTAATAAGCTCAGTGAATCCCAAACAGGAGAAATACAAAGGAGAGCAGCCTTAGACATGTCACAGTCAAACTTCTGAAAAAGAAAGACAAAGGGAAAATCTTGTAAGTGGCTAGAGAAAAATGACACATTACATACAGAGAGCAACAATTTGAATAGTAGTGGACTTCTCATCAGAAACTATGGAAGTCAGGTGACAGTAAATAAATCTTTCATGTGTTTAAAGAAAAAACTGTCCCCCTAGAATTCTATATCTAGCAAAAATATACTTTAAGAATTGAAGCAAGACGAAGACATTTTCAAATAGAAGGAAAACTAAAAGTATTTGTCACCAGAAGTCTTACACTACAAGAAGCTAAAGGAAGTTCTTCAGATTGAAGGGAAATGATATGTGAATTTGGATATGAAAGCAGGAATGAAGAGCATAAAAGAGATAGATATTTGGGTAAACACAAAGACTATGTTTCCTCTTAATTCCTTTAAAATATACATTACTGTATAAAGCAACCATTATAACATTGACTTATCGGGTTTATATTGCATGTAGATGGAATATATATGGCAGCTACAGCAAAAAGGATGATGATGGTGGTGGTGGGGTAGAGGGACCTATACAATTATAAGCAGTCCATGACAAGTCAAGGATTACGTAGTAATCACTAGGAGAACTGCTAAGAAATAATGCAAAAAAGCTAAAAATCCAATAGGTAAATATAAATGAAATTATAAAAATATTCAAATAATCCAAAAGAAGGTACAGAAGAGGAAAGAAAGAAACTAAATGCAGAGGAGACAAACATAAAATAAATAATATAGTAGACCTAAATCCACCCCTATCAATAATTAGAAACATGAATATTATTAGGATGGAAAAAAAAAGACTACTATATGCTGCCTAGAAGTAAAACACATTAAATATGAAGACACAAAAAGATTGAAAATAACATGGATGGAAAATGACATATCGTGCAAAAAAATAAGCATGAGAAGATTGAAGTGGCTATATTAGCATCAGATAAAATAGACTTCCAAACAAAGATAATCAGGAATATTACATAATGAATAAAAAACCAATTAGGATGATATAATAATCATAAATATGTATGTGCCTAAAACAGAGACTCTAAACAAAAATTGATAAGACAATATCATAATTACAGTAGAAGATTTTAATATCTCTTGCTCAGCAGTTGATAGAACAACTAGGTAAAATACCAGTAAAGATATGATCTGAGCAACATCAATCATCTTGACCTGATTGATTTTTTAAAATTATTTTTATTTAGACATTATTTTAACTGATGAACCCACATTGACACATCAGCACCCAAACTCCACAGTTTACAGTTCACTCTTGGTGTTGTACATTGAGTTTGGACAAATGTATAATGTCGTGTATCCATCATTAGGTATCAAACAGTGTATTTTCACTGTCCTAAAAGTCCTATGTTCTCCACCTATTCATCCTCCCCTGCCTCACCCGTGGAAACCACAAATGGTTTTACTGTCTCCATAGTTTTGTCTTTTTCAGAATGTCATATAATTGGGATCATACAGTATGTAGCCTTTTCAGACTGGTTTCTTTCACTTAGCAATGTGCATTTAATATTCCTCCATGTCTTTTCATGGCTTGATAGCTCAGTTCTTTTCCGTGATGAATAATATTCCATTGTCTGGATGTATCACAGTTTATCCATTCACGTATTGAAGGACATCGTCCAAGTTTCAGCACTCTGAGATTGTATGGGAATTTTACTTTCTTTCTCCTAAAACTTTGATTTTGTTCACTTCCACATTTAAATCTTTGATCCTGCTAGGATTCATGCTGACATATATCGTGAAATATGGTTCCACCTTTTTTTCCCACATGGCCACCCATTTATATCAATGCCATTTATTGAATTACCCTTATATTCCCCACTGCTTTGAAATCCCACCTTTATATACTCAAGTCCTGTATGCTTTTGCCCCTGTTCTTGGGCTTCCCATTCTGTGTTGTTCGTTTGCTGTCTGTTCTGCTCCAGGCCCCACCTGTTCACGTACTGAGTATGGCTCAAATCTGTAGGGCTAGTTCCCCCTCACTGCTCCTTCTTTCCAGAGCTCTCTTTCCTGTTTGTGTGTACTGATATATATTTTTTTAAAATGTAGTCTTCAGATTCAGTTTGTTTAGTTCCAGTAAGCAACAAAAGCAACCAAAACCCCTGAAAGCTCCAGTTGGTTCTTTTATCATGGTCACTTTAAGTTTATAAAGTAACTTAGGAAAACTTGACATAATTTACGATATTGCCTCTTACTAAAAATACAGTAAGTTCTATTTTTATTCAACTCTACTGCTTTGTCCTGGAATTTCATATAGAAGCTCTTTCAAATAAGAAGTATGTTCTAAAATTGATTAGAACACGAAGAAATCATTCATTTTTGCTGTAGCACTTTATGTTGTTATCACTCATTTGCAACTTAACTTTGCCTTCAGGGATGTCTTATATCTCTACTAGATTGTAAATTCCTTATACAAGTACAGTATCTTTTATATTGTAGGAGTTCAATCCATGTTTGTTATTAATTCATTTTACTTAAAACTACTCTTGCATAATTATAAAATCTCATAATGTGCATATGAATAATTGAAATACTTTATGTTATCCCATTTCATATTCAACATTTTCATTTGTCTATTATACTAAATAGATAATCTGTGCTTTATCTTGTTTTCTATTAGGAGAGCAACTAAATTAGTATGTGTTGTACTATATCCACGGTGTCTTTTATTTGAGTTTTGTGTCAAGGCCTAATAGTTCCTCCCTGCTATCCATTGTTCCTTTCTCTTTTACTACCTGATTTTGTTGGGGGAGGCAATGTGCCTATGAAAAAAGCTGTACTTCCTAGAGTAGCCATGTGACTAAGTCTGGCCAATGGGATGTAGGCAGACATTACTGAGCAAGAAAGTTCCTGCCTGGAGTTTGGAGGGCAAGGCTGCAGGAGCAGGAGGATGCTCACAGAAAGGATGATGGACGGGAAAGCTAGAAAGCGTAAACAGTATTACTTACGTAATTTGCAGGGGGCAGCACAGAATGAAAATGTGCTGTAACAGCGGAGCCTTAACCCTGGTGCTGGGCCCTTCTAAGCGTGGGGCCCTAAATGACTGCATGGGTCACATGCCCATGAAGCTGGTCCTGAGCATTAAGGAACCAGGGGCATAGTATGTCATGAAGCCACCATGTCAGCCCTGGACTGCCAGTCTGTTCTTCTTTTAATAGAGAACACAACCCCCTTCTTGCATAAGACTCTCATCTGGGTTTTCTGTTATGTGTAGTCCACAACTGATGCAGTGTTATGATTCTCCCCATTTTATGGATGGAAAGACTGATGCTCAGGCAGACAGGTTAGTACCTGGACAATGGTAGGACATTTAGGGTGTAGACTCAGGCCCTGTGCATTTGTGTCTCGTATTCTTTCTTGTGCCAACACATTGACTCTTTTTCCTATGGAGATGTTTTCATTTTGCATTTCCTTTTTGCATTCTGCAGGTTTGTATGTCTCAAAATGCCCTCTCTTCGTAGCCTATTAATAGCAGGAGGGTAGCCCTTCATCCCATGGGTCTTTCCTCCTTCACATTTAATTTGTACTCTGGAGTGGACAAAATGCAGGGTCTAAGTCCACAATTAAAATACTGCCAGAAAGTGAGTTGTTCCCATCTCTAAACAAAATGTTTATACTCTGATTCCTCAGTAATTCTCCCTCTGCAGATAGAGTTAAGATCGTACATAATTCAATTAAAAAAGAAACTTAAAATACGTGAGATCCCATCTGATAGGGGTTTCTGTCTACTTCACCCTTCAGGAGGAAGGCAGGTACTGGCGGTCCTCCCAGTGAGATCACAATCAGGAAAATTCAGCTAGAATTTATTATTTTAATAGTGCGTTAAGACAAATGGTGGTAATCGCCCTGTGGATGATCTTATCCACGGCCATGGGGCCATTAACTGTTATTTATTTTATTAGCATTACCATCCATGGCTGCTACTTCAACTGCTCAGGGACCCCACTGTCACAGTGGTGATATATAGAACTCTGAGATGACCGCAGTTTTGCTCTTCTCCGGCACAAGCACCCAATCTTGGTTAACATCCATGCGTCGGCATTTCTGGACCAAATCCTGGGCAGTGTTGGGGTGGGAGTTAGGCACAGTGTGTCATCACTGCTTGTCACAATGTATCACGTGGGATGCTGGCAATGGCATCTGGCAACCCACTCCTCCCCACTCTTTATAGGAGGAAAGACAATTTCCTACCTTCCCCAAGAGAAAGAAATTCTAGTCTGTTCTGTCAGATTCCAAGACATTGAATGCTGAATGTTTGCCAGTGGGCACATTGACTGAAGTGTTTCCCCGTCTCTCACTTGGGAAGAGGTCCAGGCAGTTAGGCCTGGGCAGGTTATGCCCAGGCCTCTAAGTTAGGCCCAGGCAGGTAATGCAGGAGTGCTGAGCAGGCCCAGTGGCTTGGAGACTAGGGATCAGGCCTGCATTTAGGTTGAAGCCCTTACTTAGGCCTTGACTTCCAACCTGGTTTTACCACACACCTGGCAGAGTGCTGTCACGACCATTTATGATGGTCCCATTTGTGACCTTGTGGCCCTTCGGAGGACAGAACTCTGGTGTTCCTGGGTCTTTGAAGTATCACTCTACTATCATTTAAATATCACTGTAAGCTTGGATCCTCTGTTTATGGTAAAGTATTAAAAGTAGTTGGTGTAATCAAGGTAGCATGCGACTTGGTGTTATAGGTTGAATTGTGTCGCTCCCAAATGAATTGGGTGCCCAATTCATTTGTTGAAGTCCTAACTCCTAGTAGCTCAGAGTGTGACTTTCAAGAGGTAACATGAGGTCATTAGAGTGGGCCCTAATCCAATATGACTGGTGTCTCTATAAGAAAGGGAAGTTTGGGGACAGACACACATAGAGGGAAGACAGTGTGAAGAGACACAAAGACAAACATCTACTAGCTGAGGAGATAGGCCTGGAGCAGACCTTTCCCTCACGTCCCTCAGGAGGAACCGCCCTGCCGATGCCTTGATTTCAATTCTATCCTTAGAACTGTGGGACAATACATTTCTGTTGTTTAAGCCACTTTTTTGAAGTGCTTTGGTATGGCAGCCCTTGCAGATTCATATGCTTGGCAACCAGGCTGGGCAATCCTGTTTTAAAAGACCAGAATGATGTGGATAGAATTGGGAATACCATACTGCAATATTTCAAACAGGTACCATACCTTTTTCTCCCCTGTTCAAAGACTGTAACAATAACGACATTTCCTTGACTGCAACAAGTTCATAAACGTTTGTCAGCAAACTGTACTACTTACATGTATCTGGTAGAAGACTTCCAGTCTACTCCCACTTTTTGCAAATAAGGAAATTTGGGGTAGGGTTTTCATGGTCTGAGTTGGGTCAGGTGGAGGTCAGGTCCATTGCAAAGTGGGATAGGTTGGAGGCTTCCTAGTATACAGTCTTAGTCATCTATTGATGAGAATTCTCTGATTCTCAATAAAAAAAATTGCTAAAAACATGATAGAGAGTTATATTTTGCAGTCCTGAAATACTTACTTAGCACAGTGCTGGCCACGTGGTAGATGCTAAAAATGATACTCTGGAAAAGGATTGCTTTTCTTAAGTTAGCAGTCAGAGGGCCAGCGTCTGCCCCTTGAAATTTATACATTATTGGTGGTGCTTACCAAAGTATTTTTAGTGATATTATTGTGTTTGAACATGCTGCCTCGGGCAATCTGAGTTACAGCATTTTTAACTTTGTGTCATATTATTAATAAATCACCTCTGAAGAGAATAGGTTTTTACCATCTGGTAGCTAGCCAACCCAAAAATATGTCTTTAACAAATCAGAAACATGCACAGTGTTTTATGAGAGAAGTTCATAAAATAAGGAAAATAGAAGTCCAGTATCTCCAAGACCCTGGATAAATATCTTAACCATTGAACATTAAAGTTCTAATATATGACAAACATTTTACCATTATGTTTGCTAAATACCAAGCAAACTGAGCATGTTAAAAATAAAAGTTTTTAAAAAGTGATGAAAGCTTAGTTCACTGAAAATGAGAAATACTATATTTGCTATATTACTTGTTTTGCATTCTATATTGTCTGGCCTCTGAGTGACCATTTGCTGAAAAAGTGGCTTGAAGTGGGTACAGTTTTATGATTTTACAAATGTCTGGAGAATGGAGATTGTCTCTTTCTAAACACAAGATCCCCAGCTTTGCCTATTAGTCTAGAATAATAAATATATATATTCAATAAGTGTGGTTGAATAAACCAATGTGTGAATGATTTCCCTGATGGGTTTCTAGGAACAGAGGGAAAGGAAGCAACATGTCAGTAAAGAATGACCATTTTTACTTTGAAATAAGGCAGGCAATTTATTGTAGTGACATTACACTGAAGTTTTACATACTACAGTTTTATACTCTTCAATGCATATAAAGTAATTTCCTCCACACTACTGGCGAAGAAATTTCTGAGCTACAGAGAAACTCAAAGTGCTATAAATCAGTTAATATTGATGTAATGCATTTTCACTAATCTATCCCAATTTAAAACTAGATGATTAAAAGGACATATTTAAGTATTTTTCATACATTTTAATGATGGCCTTTTCTTTTAGTGGAGTTTGTAAAGCTCTTGACAACTCAAAACACTCAACTCTATCGCTTGCAGGCTCTCTCTTCTTATCAGCATTAGTTATCCCATTGCCTGCTCAGTAGAGGAAACTCCTAACAGAGAGTTAAACATTTGCCCCTAAATGGAGCTTGTGGAAAATACGAAAACGAGCATGACATATGAGGAAACATAAAAAAAAGAAAAAAATATTTTTAAACACTAACCAGTAGAAAAGTGCTCCAGGAGGCAGAGAACAGCAATGCAGTTTACTGCAAGTTCACAAACATATACACATCTTTATGTAGGATCTTTGCACTGAACACCTTGTCTAGAATACACTTTGTAAATTTATACATGTTGCACAAATTCAGGTGCACACAGATACGACCTGAGTACCATTGTGTAGCTATCCTCTCTGAGGAAGTCCCTACACAACTCTAAAGGAGCTTATTCTCGACTTTTTGAAAACATGAGTCTAAAAGCAGTTCTGTATGCAGTCACGCTTTGCAGAGTTGCCACACGCTGTGTCATGGCATCTGGCCTGCCTTCCTAAATGTAGGATTCTTTGGCGTATTGGAGTTGGTCAGCCTCAAAGACCGGCTGACTACATCGCCGCACCAGGTAGTCCCACTTACTCTTCTGTGTGGACTCGGACACAGTTCTTAGCCGGTGCAGCGTGGGTCTCCTGAGGACAGTCACTTGTTCTGTTGTTTCCACAGAAGCATGGACAGTCCTGCCTTGTTTCCAACTCTCAGTCCTGGGTGTGAGTCTGTGCCCGTCAAGTGGCCCTTGACTACACGTATTTCTTGAGTCCCCGTCGTGATGAAAAGGTACAAGTGGCAGCTCCGTGTCTAGGCTGAACATTCTGGCCCGCATGCTACCAACTGTTTGGCTCCCGCAGGCAGGGAAGCCCGGGGCCTGGCACCGAATGGCCTCTTCATAAGATGGTGGCCTTCCCGGGCTTCTCTGGGCACCTGAGAGGGCATAGGCTCTCGAGCTAGAGTCTAGAGTTGTGTGGCCGTGCATTTCAGACACGTTTTCCTGCACAATTCGTCCAGCAAGCTGGCTTTCTTTTTTAAAATCTTTCCTTACTTGGTCTGTGGTAAAGCCTTTGGATTTCACAGATGCAAAGCTGGAGGTTTTGCTCAGCACTTTTTTGTGAGAGGCAAAGGAAAATGACATGGAGTGTTTTTTTATTTCTCTGTTGGGCTTACTTTTGTCAGTCTTGGTGAAAGACTGATGTCTGGTGAAAAAATTCTTTTTGGGACTGGAAGGAGAAGCCATGGGGGAGCTGTCAGAGGAAGCGTCCAGGGAGCCACTGGAGAAGGCTTTGGGCACCAGTCCCCATGGCGACACCAAACCCTGAGTCCAGCTCTTCACCTTTAGGTCCTGTGGTCTCTGGTTTTTGCCTTCAACTGCAGGAAACACCTCCTCTGGAAATGGGTCCTCAGCTTCCTCACTTTCAAAACCAGAGCCTGGCTGGGCCCTGGTGAAGTCATCCTCACTTCGTGTTAGTTTTTGGTTAGCTTTCCGACTCTCGAGGCACTCTTGTGAGAAAGCCATGTTGGGTTCTGAGTACCTCCTGTCCGTGTCGCTCAGGGAGCTTTTCAGCTTGGCTACCGTGCTGACAGTGGGCTCCTGGCTTAACTCCCAAGTGTCCTGCAGGCCTTTGGGCCCCAAGCCAGCGGCGGTCTCTGAGGGCACCTGGGGCAGTCTGCTTGGAGAGCTGATGGCACTGCTAGACTCTACATCAGGGTCATTGCTGTCATAGGCTGAGTCGTTATGCAGGGTTGACACGTCTGTGGAAATTAAGGACAGTTGAGCTTTTTGTTCAGATTCTTTTAGAAATAAACTTTAGTACCATCACCCCACTTAGATCAATTTGGCACTAAGTTAATTTGGTGAAGCTACTTTGGGGTTTGATATGAAACAAATTTGCCACATTAAAATTTCGTTTCTTTCCAAATCTAAATCTATTTAGAAGTGGAGAAGAGAAGTAGGAAAAGGAAAGAGAGAGAGAGAGAGAGAGAGAAAGAGAAAGAGAGAGAGAGAGAGAGAGAGAGAGAGAGAGAGAAGCATTTACTGAAAATGTATTGATCTTAAATTTAAAAATTGATCCTGTGGATGGCTCTTTCATTGGATTCATTTCTATTTAATGGACCTATTCCATTACGTGGAAGCAAAAGTTTATTACCCCAGCACTCTAGCTAAAGTTAACTCAGTAACATTAGCAGTTCTTCATGATTGAGAATAGGAAGGGGAAAAGTTCCAGGCTCAACCTGAATGCATGTCCACAGTCTGAGGAGATATTCATGTTTAATGACTTCCCGACAGACCTGAGTCTACTTTCATTTGGTGATATGTTAAGGTAACTCCTGCTTCAAATACCAGAGGTAATCATAATTAATCAACAGCACGTTCTGTACCTGAACTGTCAGTGTGTTCCAGGGAGTCCTCAGAAGTGATACTGGAATGTGCCGGAATGTTCTCCCCGAATATTTCAAAGCAGTTATCAATGAGGAATTCTACCAATGTCTTAACCTGAGAGGACAAATGAGCAGATTGTCAGCTTAAAGATATCTTCATTTTCTTTTTTTAAAGGGAGGGGCACAGAATGGGGACAGAGTGGGGGTCAACTATTTGGGAGGTACCAAAATGAGCATAAGAGATCTTTATGTGTCTGAAAATAGCATATAGAAATTTGGTAACAGTCATCTGTATTAAAGTTATTTTTGAGACATGCATCTTTTATTTGAGAGTTAAAAAAATTATTTTACTTTGACTAAATTTTTCATTTATGTAAGGAGTTTCTCAAATTGGTAGTTGGACTGACAAGAGTGAGATGCACAAAAGGAAAAAAAACTGAAAGGACTTTTCTATACTGGGAGACAGTAATGTAAAAATTGGTAGCTCTTATGCTCTGCCTTGTAGGATGACAAAGGACACGGGCCTAGGTTTATTCGGTTTCATTGCACGCACACATCTCAGAGGATGGCAGTATGACAACAGCATGCTGCATTTCATATTTTCCCTGTGATCTTGAATCAGAGACATTCACAGTCATTTCATTGCTTTGATTTGCAAACACATGGTAAGGTCATAAATTGGGAGTTTTTCAGACATAGACTGGAACTAACCTTATTGTTCAAGTCTTTCTGGGCTTCGAATGACAAGGTTTGGTCATTCTCTCGGGTCAGCATGTTGGGTCCCACGCAGATAGCTAGATTGCTAGCGTCCATCTTGTTGACCTCGGAGTTCTTGCTGATCAGGTAGAGAACTGAGACCAGGTTTTTCAGCAGCAGATGGTTGGGCCGCGGGAGCTTACCTGCAACCCTGGAATGAAGTTCAGGGAAGTTAGTTCCAGAAGATAATTTTTTTTTTTCTCTAGCTTGAGTGTAACAAGCTGAAACTTTTTGGCTAACCCAGGCTTCCTTTAAAATGAGGAAGGTGCATTTTCATAAGTAATGTTGTGAAATACTCATTCAGACACTTCCAATGGCAGTTGACACAGAATGAAACTGGTTAACCACGAGATCTTGAAGACTGAAGTAACTGGCCTTTGTAAGCAGGACACTAGTAACACAACCCTTTATTATTTATATAGATCTTAAATCATGAAGCAGTAACTCCTGCAATAAACGTTCTAGTTTAATATTTTGAAAACTGTTTTGTTGAGTAATCATTTAGCCATCTAGAATGGTTTTTTGTTTCTGACACTGCAAGACTGTTCTTTTTGAAAACAATTGTTTGCCTTTTTCTGAACTGTGATCATCGAACAAAGATGACACATTTTCATGCCATTCTGAGAAATCTTTATGGAGAATAAATCAGTTTATAAGAGCATGTTCATAAATATTAAGGTAGCATTTAAATGGCAACCTTGTTACTAACAAATAATAAATTAGATTTCTAAAGCCTCACTTTTTCAATAAATGAAATGGTGACTCTAATATAGGGATCACTTTCATTTTTCATAAGAAGTTATTGTTATGAAAGAGCTTTATGTCTTTGAGTAGAAATTGATTTTCATTTTTAGACAGATACTCTAATGTCTTCAATTCTATAAATATTTCAGTGAAAATATTTAGCCATGTGGGACAATAATAGTAGATAGATAGACTTTCATAGGATTTGGCAAAAGTTAGGCATTTTATTTTAAAATTAAGCATTTAAAATTCTCTAGTCACTAACAGGTCGTACTTTCATTTATATATGTAATTATTTTTGCTGTCACTGGAATTTGTTTTTGTATAGTGTTCATTTTGGTTAATTATAAGAATATGAAATATTTTTGTTATGGAATTTTATAAACAAAATAATCCTTTCCAGATTGTTCCACTACACTCTAAGGGATGTTTTAGGGGAGAATGGGTGGCCGTATACCAATCCATGTAGGTTAAGGATACCCCAAATTCCTGCACTTTGCTGTGTAGCCTGTTTTGAAGCTTTCATCTGTGGTTTTGTCTCAAACCTTCTTGAATGACTTAATGTTTTTGGACTCCCCTATCTCTTGTGATTTGTATTGAAGTTCACTTTCTATTTTTGGAGAAGCACTTCCTTTTATTTGGCTAAAACATTTCTTGTAAATGTCCAGGATAGCTCCTGATTTTTATTCTAGGAGTAGATGAACAACTCCACTCTGATCCCTACACATTACAATTTCCAGGAAACACTTCGACAGTGACGTAACAAGTAAAAAGATGGAGTCCACGTGGGCTTGGCCTCTGGGAATGACTCTGACGACTTACTGTTTCAGGGCCTCTATCCTGTCCTCCTCATTCTGCTTCTCCAGGGCACCCATCCAGTCGTCAAATAGGTCACATGAAAGTAGCTTCAGTGGGATACTTCTGAGGAAGTCCTGGAGAATGAAGAAAGACGTACGGTTTGGCCTATTTGTGTTTACAATGGTGTCTTTATCGTCACCCTCTTTGTTCTGCCCAGGGAACCTATGCTCATCCTGCCACACACAGGCTGCTTCCCCGTCCTTCCTGCATTTGATTTGTCTGAGGTAAACTCTCTCTCTCTCTCTCTCTCTCTCTTTCTCTTTCTCTCTCTCTCAAGTTGTCTCTCAGCCACTTCCTAACAATGGGCACAGTAAGGTCATCAGACGAGGGGCAACCAGATTCAGAGGTTTGGACTTGGCCATGGGACAACCCAAGTGCCTTTCTCATCAAAATTCTGGGGAGAAATATAATGCATCACTTTCTGGTGGAATCTGGGGCCGTAGAAATACAGATGCTTATATAAATAAATAAAAGGCTTAACTAAAAAAATTAGACCCCAAGATCATTTTGCTTTCATCTGTGGGAGAAGAGCCCAATTCTTTCTTCCTAAGAGTTAACGCATCAGAGCCCGTTGGCAGGTTCATGGGCGCCAGTGCTGTGAGCTCACCTTGAAGACCACTGCCAAGAGGTGTACAGGGCGACTTTCCAGGTCTACCATGCCTCCCGAGTTGAGCTCCTCCTTGAGCTCTTTGCGGGCTTTCTCGTTGGCTGCTTTCCTGAATATCCCTTCAGTGGAAGGGCCTTTAAGGCACAGAATTGTGAGAATATCCTGTCAGAAAGAGCATAGGAATAGGAAATGGTCACCCTTGGTTTAAAGACACACTTTGCTACCAATATCCTAAAAATCTATGTTTAGGTAGGAGAGAGAAAATTTAAATAATGCATATGCACAGTAACTATCTTTACCTGTCATAAAAATCCTCTCCATAAAAGTTAGTTCTCCTTGGTACTAAGTTAGTCTTCACAAGAGACTATTAAGGCCAGTTTTTCCTTTCAGTCTGGTTGCTATCAACTGTTTTCCTCAACCATGCCATTTTTCTAAGAGGAGGTAAATTGTGAAAGCTCTAATTTTGCACATTCTAAAATTATTTCAGGCCTCCCTCCCTTTGAATCATTCCATATAAACATCGGATTTCTGATCATATACGTTATACCCCATCTCTATCTCCTGGTTTTTCAGTAGCCATACATTTTCCAGCATTCTTAACTCCATGAAGTCAGAAGGAGAGAGCGACTCAATCTGAGCTCATTTGCAAGTACAACTAATTTCTAGAACGTAAACAGCCAGATATTCTCCTGACTACACTTATAGGTGAAACCACTATTTCTAAAAGTGGAAATAAGCTAAAGATTGGCCCCAACAAGTTCAGCGTGAGAATGACATTCAGATTTCCCAAGGATTTTTTACATCTGATAGAAAACTGAAGTGGGTTTACAAGTAAATGTGTACCTACCTGAATGGGTCTGGGGAGCGTGTCATCATCACCACAGATAACTGACAAGGGCTGATCAAACAGTGATGTTTTCAGTTCTGTCTCTGAAGCCCCAGAAAAATCTGACAAAGGAGAAAGCCTTTTCATGAGAGAGGGCCAGGACAGCACCTTCTTTCTCTTCTTAATTTCTACAGCCAGCAAAACAAGGCAAAGAGAAAAATTAGGTTAAAATATTAATAAACAAAGATCCATGTAAGACAACAAATATCCTCAGCTATACAGGGCCATCTATGGTATGCCATGTGGGGGAAACGCTTTTGAAAAACTGAGAAAGCAAAGGGCATGAATCTTAATCTAGAAAACAACTACATTGTTACCAGAGCAACCAGCCCCTAAACATCAACAGCAAGGTTCCTCAAAGTCTCCACCTTTCCTGTTTTTACCCTTCACTAGCTGCTTGCTACAGAAAGTTGGCAAAATCTAACTGCAGGTCATAAACAACCATGTTGACATATTGACCTTCATAACTGTGGTAGACATTTTTGGTGTGAAATATATTATTTTAATTTCCTCCTTGGACTAGTGAAGAAAACGAAACTTTTACGGAGAAGTGACTTGCTCAAGATCCTTTTGAAGATACTTAAACCTCTGCAGCCACACTAGCACCAACCCACCACTAGAGGGAGCTCCATTCAGCCTGTCTACAGTCACTTTCTGTAGGGTTTGGGGATGGCTGCTTTAGGACAGAGCCGGCTCGAATTGCTGCAGGAAGGCTTGAGCCTAGACTTGGCAATTGCAATTCTTAATAAACATTACCAAGATATTCTGTCCTTGCAAAATGCTGAAGATGTGTGTGCAATGGGTACCGCCTCTCACAAGTTTCCTTCTTTCTTCCTTTTCTCTCTCTCCTCTTTTTTTTCTAATTATAAAAGCTATATTTTCTAAATGCATTGGCATATGTTTCTCTACATTTTCTACTAGCAAGTGGAAGAGATGGGCTGGAGAAATAGCTTGTCCTTGTAGTTCAGGAGAGCTGGGTCAGGCTTATGTTATAATGAAAGGCACAATGAAAAAAATGAAGGGTGAATGGTGGGTTCTTTGAAATTTGAGACCAGCAACAATTGCTTCATGGGCTCTCAGAGTCACTCTCTATTAGAGCAGGAAGGAAATGGAAACGGCATTGTGTAGTTTTCATGTGTATGCGTGCTTTAATTGTCAGCACAGAAGTGGCCAGGAGATCTGTAACCCCACTAAGAACGGAGGGCTGGGGGTTGGCGACACAGAGGATTTTTCTCTCCCAGGACTCGGATGCTCTGGTGAGCTGAAGCCTACCTGCCATTCAAGTGTTAACTTCCTGTGGTCTTTAAAAGAACATGTATAAAACAAAAATTCCTAGTAAAGTACTGTGGTTTTGCAAACCAAGAACATTTGTTGTTAGCAGTTATGCAAAAGACCAGTATGTTTTCAAAACTCACCAGTTAGCTGGCAGATACTATCTTCACTCTCACATGATGCCAACAGAGGATGGTCCTTGATATCACCCTAAAAATATGTTTATTTTAGTTAAAAATAATAACTGAAGAAACCTACCCAGTTTTTCTCCACAAAATACACACATGACATTTTATTCATATTAAAAATGAGTCAATAGAGTCCACTGATTTTTCTCTTAGCTTCTAGAATCAATATTAAAGTCTTGACTGTCATCATATGAGATCCTCAGTGCTGTGTTTAATTTACTGCATTTATGACATTAATTTTCTACTCTGATAATTAAATAAACCAAACAATATTCAATTAAAACAAAGCTTTCCATCTTCTCACAGTGCAGATAAAAACTTTTAAAAATTGCTTTCTTACCTCTGATTGACATTCAATTAATGTCTCCATATCATTGGCATTTAGTGTTTTTGACTACAAGAGAAAAAAAATTAAATTAGGTAAACATCTTTGACTCTTGACTCTAGAAAATATGAATTAATAAAAAAAAGAGGGGCACATACAGAATTGCAGCTGCTTATCAACTTCATCAGAACTTTCGCTGACTGTCCAGTGATGAATTTCTCTCCCGCGTGGCCTCGGCTCTGCCTACGAGAAATCATAAGTGAGGAGGGACACACATGGTAAGTTGGCCAATTTCAGTGCCACTTGGCCAAAACACAAAGTTTGAAACTATTAGGTAGAAAAGTTTTCGTTTAAAGTACAGTTGTATGTTACCAGATGTCCTGTGCTCTAAGAACAGCATCTGAATGAATATCCTTCTAAATTAGTTAACCTGATATCATCACCATGACAAACTTTGTTATTCATTTATTCCATTCCCATCAAGAGAGAATCTGAATAACAAGAACAATAACAGCTAACATTGTTTTGGAGAGCTCACAGTGTGTCAGGCACTGCATTAAGAGCTTTGCACGAATTTGCTCATCTAACCTGAAAAGGAAAACACCTACTCCCAGGACGCGACTTATAGTAGACATAAAACAAAGATAACATTTACAGAATTCCTCTACCCCACAAGTGCAGGCTTTACATGGAAACAAAGCTTCCCGCGTTCAGAGTCTTTATAACACTGTTTGCTGACTATTCTACGGTGTGGCTGTTTTCTGTTGGCTAGGATCTGAAAGACCATTGACCCTGCTGGGCAGCTGACTTTCTTGTCACGTTAATTTATGGTACTTACCCTTGGAGGGTCTCCAGCCAGAGTTCTTTTACCTCCAGTAAGCGGTGGAAAATGGAAGAGACAGCATGCCACTCTGCTCCTAGTAATCCACTGGCAGAGTAGACTGAACTGCTGTGACTTCATGTGTTCTGCATTATAAGCGAGGGGGCGGGCAGGTGGAAATTCAGAATACACTGGGGCCGGAAAGAACAGCATGGGCTGTCACAGAGACGCCATAGAGCTCACTTCCTCATTCCTTTTAGGGCAGATCTGGTGTTTTTTTTTTTTCCTTCTACTTCAAAGTAAAAAGTCTGTAAACTACTAGGGGTGGAAAAGATGACATATGGCCATAGGTGAAGGCTCTGATTAATGTCACAGGTGGGATGTGTGAATAGAAATTGTATTATTCTCTACATAAACATCATTTTATTTTCTAAAGTGGTAATTTCAGGTGCCCTTTCTTTGATTTCTTTTTTGTATCCTGTTTGTGTGCTGTCTTCCTTCTCACCCACCATCACCTCTGATCTTTGGTCAAAGAGGGTGCAGGATGTTGTCACCCCAAGAAACCCAAGACATGCCGTGGAGAACTGGTCTCCATCCAAAGCCAAGTCTTGTTTCCTTTGGAATTAGGAAGAGAGTCTGCTACAGCCAGCTGTCAACAGGTTAGCCTCTCCTCCTTTCCCTAACTACTGGTCAAAATTATTAATATTTAATTCATAGATCAGCTCTAATCCTGACATGGAGGGAAAACAAAAAATTCCTTTGATTGGACAAACTTCAAATAGAAAGGAGATGGTGAATTTCATCTGTGACTCCCTCTTTCTGGATCAGAGAATGGTCTTTTCTATGGCTAAAAGACTATATACGAAATGACTCAAATACCCCAAAAATAGAATGGACACATAAATTGTGAAATGTTTTATAGCACAGAGAATGCATAGCCTAAAACTACATTCAACAATATGCTTGGAGCTCACAAAATTATGTTGAATGAAAGAAGCCAGACCCAAAAGACCACATCTTACATGCAAAGCACAAAGACACAAATGCAATCTGTGCTCTTAGAAGCTAGAGTAGCAGGTTCCCTGGGGGGCAGGGAGTGACCCTGAGGTGTGCAGAAGGCCTTTGTATTGGTCCAGCTCTTGATGAGGCGCTGTTGGTCTTATGTGCACATTTCTGTGTGTATGCTATTCTGCAACCCCAAGTTTAAAAATACCCTGACTTAATTCATTATCAGCATCTTTCATCTAAGACTTTTTCATATTGATAGCTCTACTGTCTTTATACAGAAAGGAGGTCATGATTAGGCATAAATTCGGGAAACTGAGGCACAGAGCAGTTAAAATTCCCCCATAACTCACTGTTTCAGTGGGCGACCTAAGAACAGATCCTGGCTTTCAGACTCCAAGGTGGAGGCGACCTCTCTTAAAACTGCCACAGTGCGAGGTCACCCAATGTCCCCATAGCATCTGGACATGTTACTGTCCTTTTGTTGTCCCTCTCTTGCCTTGACAAACCTCCAAAATGAACTCACTATTTTTTTAACAATTAAAAATGGCATTTATGCTGTATCTAGTCTCAGACCAGGCCCATAGTACGTATTCAATAAATAATTTCTGAATAAATACATTTACTTATAAATATTACTATATATATATCACTAAAATATATTTTCTTTAATATATATTTCATAAATTTTTTTCATTTGACATGGTTTTTGAGTTCTTCTAAGAAACTTAATGTTTATACTGCTCTTACAACTAAAGCGTGCCCTCAATCGAAATATTTCCCTTTTTTAAAAAATGAAGACCATATTTTCTCTAATCCTTAGGGTTTCTTCTGTTGTGCACTATCCCTGACAATACACATTCTACCAGTGATATAAAAACTGTGTTTTTTTTGTTTGCCATGGAATTCTATATTCAAAGGAAGACAATGAATCTTGAGTTCTGGTAAATGAAATGTAAAAAATAATTTGTTTTTAATGTTCTCTAGTGGGAGAAGGATGGGGAAATCATGGGCCTGTCCATTTTGCCTCTCCTGACAAGCACAAGCTGGGGGGGTTCTTGAAGAAACTTCCAGAATCTCACAGGTTAGGTCTATATCAGCAGTTCTCAAAGAGCATTCTTGGAGCCTGGGGGTCCCTGAGACCCTTTCAGGAGAGTCCAAGAGGTCAAAACTTCTTTTGTAATAATAATAAAGATGCTATTTGCTTTTTTAAACTCTATTCTCTCAAGAGTATGCAGTGGTGTTTTTCAGGGGCTTCATAACATGGAATGTTCCGATATGTGGGAATGCAGCCTTGTGTAGTCTTGCGCTTTAACATTTTCTGTTTTAATTTCTCCTAAGGTACACATTGATAGATTAATTTACATAAATTAAAGCTCTTTAGAGTTATCAATAATTTTGTTAAAACTGGTTCCTGAAACCAAAAAGCTTGAGAACTGCTGATCAACGTCATATTGATGTAGAGATGTAGGATCTGCCAGCAGTTTCTGGGTGTGGGCCGGGATCGTGTCCCGTGAAGCCGAAAGAATGGATGCACGGACCAGGGAGAGGCACGGAGTTTTAAAAAGAGGATAGTTTATTAGAGGCAGGAAAAGAGGTTGCAGCTCCCGAGCGGGAGGAGGTCCCGAATAGGGGTGCCCAGTGACTGAGGCAAAAGCTCTTACTTTTATACCTTCCCTTGCCTGCTGGGGGAAGGAGCTGGAGCCTTCCAATGGACTTCATCCTTCAGGTCTGTCCTGTTTGCTCCTCCTGAAGGGATTAAGGAATGAACCCATTCTTATCTATCAGATCTGCTCCTTTGTCCGGCCAGAAGGGATTTGAGATTATCTATTAACCTCAAGGCGTAATCTCATATCTTTGTCCTGGAGTGAAGGAAACATTCCAGGACCTGGAGTTTCAGGATATGGCTGCTTTTTGTTTGTTCCACCAGGGACCCCACTGTCTACCTAGCAACATGCTAACTAACCTGTCTCAATACCTTTGCATGTGAGAAAATTCTGCCTGCTTGTAGTGTACCATTTACCTATTATTTTCACCCTTATTGCCATAGCCACTTTCAATGAAATTATTTTCAAGGTGTTTGGTTTGACAGCCCGTCCCTGTACATTGTGTACTGTTTATTAATAGTTTTGACAAGTCTTAGAGTGAAGAAAAGATTCTTTCCTGCTTGTTGAAATCCGCTGTGCTGCGGTTTTCCACCTTTTCAGGGCAGCTCTGTGCCCGCAGCTGTGCCAAGTGGTCCTGACCCCTCTGCTCACTTCTGAGTCTCGTGTTCTTCCTGGTGGTCGCTTCACTTCTTCTCAGTTCCTCTAACGGCACAGACGTCCCTCAATACAAACTCAGCCATCAACATGTGGCAATGGGGAAAAATGAGGAAGTCAGTCCCATATTAAGAAAAGTGCCATTTCCCTTTGGATGTGTAATTCTAAAATTTTTTGAACTTTTAAGTGAGATTTTAGTATTGTGAGGGATTATATTTTTTCTCGTGTAGGGGATCATGTCTTTAGATTTATTATGAAATATAATAAGAAATAGACATATAAACATTCATTTCAGTAATAACTCTTTTGAAAAGCAGAATAATGGGTTATATGTTTGTTAATGATGTGATAACTTTGGACAAAATCTGAAAAGGAAGAAGTGATTAAAATGCAAATGCTGTAAATTATATTGAATTAAAAATTCCCTCTCATGTAGTTTCTTTTACTTCTTTTCTCCTTCTTTTTCCTCTTTTCTTCTTCTTTTTTGACACTAAAAAGCAGATTTAGGGCATCGTCCCGAAACTTCAAAATCTCTGTCAGGTTCATTACTAACAATCAGCAGAATACAATTTACATCATCTTAAAAAAACACATTGCACAAAGGTTAAACTGTAGAAACTGTTACATCGACAGGTGAGCATTTCCACTCATTTGTAATTCTTCCATCAACCTACCGTGCCCTACTTTAGCGAGGAATGGAGGTGCCACGCTGTCTAGGATGGGAGATTAGTAAATATGGCAAGAAAAGAGTGAGTTAGGGCTCTGTCATTTTTTAAAGCAGAACTGTCTTGGGACTCTTCTTATAAACTGGACTGTTGATGGGAAAACCAAGAGGGAAGTGCCATTCTTGGTGCTCCTGGGAGATTTTGATGGTCCTCATTTACTTAATAGGTAAGTTTTGTAACTGATGGAAAGCCACCATAAGCACCTGGTCCCGGTGGCTGACTGAGGAGATGGTCTCCGAGCCTTAGTGCTGCCCTGTCTGGCACGTGGCTCCCACTGGGGAACGGAGCGGTGGAGACAGGCCCTGAGCCACTGCTCATAAAATCTCAGAGTAAGTTTGATTGCAGTTTCCTGAACAATAGTAAAAACATTTGTAAATACAGTATGAAATTTGGAGGTAGTCATATATGTGTGTGTGTATATATATATATATATATATAAACACATACCATGTTTCCTCGAAAGTAAGACCTAGCCGGACAACCAGCTATAATGTGTCTTTTGGAGCAAAAATTAATATAAGACCCGGTCTTATAGTAAAATAAGACCGGGTCTTATATAATAACATAATATAATATAATACTGGGTCTTATATTAATTTTTGCTGCAAAAGACACATTAGAGCTGATTTTCCGGTGAGGTCTTATTTTCAGGGAAACACGGTATGTACAGATATATGTATATATACATACACACATATATATACATATATATGATGGAATCAGTTTTACTCTTTCCATAGCGTTACTTCCTACAAGTTCTTTTGAAAAGCAAGTTCTTATCCTGCACGGTGAAAGTTTTCAGAACATGGAAAGGAATGTAAATAGCTTTGTAGGGAAGTAGAAATAGACAAGACAGGCCGTCAGGTTGAAGAAACGCTCACCCGTAAAGGTGCTTCTCACACCAGGGTATATATTACTTTAGTTCCTGGTCATAACCGATGCTTCTCCCAAGAACTGGTTTTGTTTTTACTGTGGCTGGTGTCTGAAGTCAATAAACTCTGTGACAGGGACTGATTCCAATGCTGGCTGTGTTTCCAGAGTGTTTCTGGGAGCAGCAGGTTTCTTCCTGCACCCCTAGGCTGGCTCAGGAACTCCCCTACACGGAGTCTCAGTTACTACTTCAGTGCTGACTATGGTGACAGACTTCTACGTCACTCACCCCATGCTTTCCAGATTGCCGTGTGGTGTTACCCAGCTTGGCTGTGGGAATCCCAACTCGACAACTAGTCTCTTCATTCCAAGCTCACTTTCCCTTTCCCTCCCTTGGACCACCCAGCGACCCAGAGCCCCACATTCCTTAACTAACTCTAATTAACTAGTTCCCACATAAAGGGTTATTTTCCCAAAGACGTCATGATCTCCTCAAGGAGTTCTATGTCACCCCAGTGCAGGGCTACCTAATGATTAATTATTATATGATCTTCTAGAAAGTTCTGCAAGTTACACATAAAAGAAATTAAAAAGGAATCCAGCCTTTTCTCTGATTATGTCTCCTCCTCCCTCCCCGACTAGTCATATGTTTCGGCCACAGTTTGTTGTCATTCCCTAAAAGTGTACCCCTGCATCTCCAATTCTGTGAGAAGGCTGTCCCCTCCTCGTGGGGTGCTGTTCACCACCACATCTGTGGTTCAGAACCCTACCCTTTCTGCCCTCTGAATCCAGCTCCAATCCCATCTGCTCTAAGAAGCGTCCCAGGGGCGGCCAGTTAGCTCACTTGGTTAGAGTGTGGTGCTCTTAACAACAAGGTTGCCGGTTCGATCCCCACATGGGCCATTGTGAGCTGTGCCCTCCACAACTAGATTGAAGCAACTACTTGACTTGGAGCTGATGGGTCCTGGAAAAATACACTTAAAATAAATTTAAAAAGTTTAAAAGAAGCATCCTACAGAATCTTGAACTAAACTTCCTTCCCTGGTTTTGCAGTAGCAGCACACCCTGAGCTTCCAAGAGGCAGGGGCAACTACTCAGCTTTCAACCTCACAAGAGTTTCGCGCAGCACTTTGCACATAGTAGGTCTTTACTGTACTTGATTTTCCTCACTTAATTTGTGTTATTAAATGAAATCTCGCTGTATGTTTATTGGGATTGAAATGTGTTATTGAGCCTTCTGACTGTCTTTGCTTTGTCAAGAAAGACCTTCTCTTTGTGGTGACTGTCCATTGTGGTGTGACTGATGGTGAGGAGGGCCTGGGCCTGGGAGCCTTGCCCACGTGATCAGCAGGCTTACGTCAATGCTGGTGCTTTAGAATTAGGCTCTTGGGCTCTCCAGTTTTGCGTGAAGTAAGGAGACCTCACTTGACTCAGGTTTGAGACAATAGGTCTCAGCATCATGGGTCCTGGACGGCGACTTCTGTCAGTGAACTGGAAGTCCGACCATGACTGACTGTCTCCCCATCTCCCCATCTCTAGCTCCATCTGCCCGCCGGGGGGTTGGGACATCTGACTGTCCTATGTTCCATGTTGTGTGCAGGCTGAGGAGGCCTGGAAACCAGGGCTTAGAATAAAGGACCAAGGGGACAGAGGAGTCAACCATGGCCCAATTGGCTTTTCTCTGCTGAGAACTCCCTGACCAGTCCTCCAGCCAGACGGGGCCAAACCCTCACTTTAAATGAGGGCATGGGTTTCAGTAATCTGCCAAGTCCCTTTTGTATGGTGACTCGGGTTATAGTGAATTAGCAGCAAAACTCCTTGCCTACCTCTCTGCTAAGAAACTTCGAGGAAAGTCTGTAGGTGAGTGGGGTAGGGCTGGACGGGACCTTCTGACCACTCCCAGCCTGGGGGCTCATAGAAGCTGCAAAGGGCAGAGGGCAGGTGGGGACTCAGTCTGGGCTGGAGTAAATCCAGTCCCCGTCCTTGAAGCTCATTTCTTTTTTCCTGCCAGGAAAAGGGCTGTCTTCCAGCCAAGTTCTAAGTCATGCCATTGCATGAGGGTTACCTGCACTTCTCGCTGGTTTGCTGGGACCACAGCATCCCTGAAACATTGCAGAGTGTCTCGGAGACTGATTCCCTGTTCCCGCAAACCCCTTGCATTTTTGCAGCAGATGCACATATTTTAAATCTGCCTCTCAGACCTTTGTGATAATTAATTTATCTTTGTATTAGAATACAAAATAGCCCCTGCATAAAATAATATTTGAAGAACTCTGTTTTCAGAAAGCTGGCTTGAAAACTAGAAAGGCTAGAACAAAATGTTCTTTTTAAACTGCCTTCCCCACTTATTGAGATCAAGATGAAGAATTCGAAATAAAACATCCCGAGATTAAGTGATTAGAATCTGTAAATTGCTGATGATACAATTACCACCGAGTCGTGGGCAATACTCCAACCTACTCACATAGATCACTTTTAGAGCTAAAGACTCTTTCTCTTCTGGTGATATTTTGGCCCCAAAATTTGTACACAGAAAACACAATGTCAAAAAGCAACCCTGAACACCAGTAAACTATACCATAATTCAGCAGATTATTTTTAAAGAGAAAAATTATGAAAACTGCAATTCTTTCTCAGTCTACAAAATTCATGTGTAGCATTTATTAAAAAACCTGAACAAAAAAAGCAGAAACTATGGAAAAATGTTTAGTTAGGCCCATGTTTTTTAAAATGCCTTTTAAAGAGCTATTTATTCTAGTTTAATTTTTAAAAATCTTACTTAGTGCTTTTTTCATTTGTCATATGAAAAAAATTATGCAAGGCTTTTACCTCCCCGTTTCAGTTTTAAAAAAATATTTGTCATTTTGAATGTGTGTGGTCCCTTTCTCAGATACTGTGTCTTATTTTGTGTCTCCTGAGGAAACACTCCTAGGAATGGCCTCTGAGGGTGGCTCTGCCTCCCAGGGGCTGGGCGCTCAGGGTGGTTTGGTTGTAGATGGGCAGTGGGGCCTGCAGCCACAAGGGGCAGGGGAGTCTCCATCCAAACTCCAGCCTGAATGGGCTTGTCGGTGACTGGGAACTATGCTCATTGGGTGGCTTGATCCTTCTCATTTTCGCTTTCGAGTTCAGGTTCAACTAACAACCGCTTAGCACGTTCCTTACCCCTCAGTGGCTGGTACTGTTGAGTGCTTTCTTTTCTTGGTGGTGGGGGTTTTCCTGATGTAGTTCTCCAGACTGGTTCTGATTTAGGCCCCAGGACCAATCCCAGGGGACGGTGTAGAACTTCTATGATCTTCCATGAGACAAGACTTTGGACGAGGGGGTAAGGTAAAGACAGGACGATTCTGGGAGGCCTGATACAGGTTTCCATAGAACAAAAGAATGAGTGAAAATAAACCTAGAGAGAGTGAGGACAAATGTACGCTGGGCCATGCAAGAGCGTCTCGTCATCTGTAAGAGAGTTGATATTCACAGTTGCTGAGCCCTCCCTTTCTGCGGTCGGGTGGGAGGCACCAGGCCCTGTGGTGTTTTTCGTACCCACTACTCCTGGGCTCTTCCTTCAGGAAAAAGAATCACAAGATTTTTCTTCCTGCCTTTGGGTTATAAAACATTATGCCAAATGCTAGGAATCACGAGACATACACATATTAAAAATTCTTGTACCTTTCCTAAATTTCACATCTGTTGACTGCAAAACTGAGCCCAAATGCCATTTGTCTGAGCTGTATTCTTTGTGAGATTGCCAGTAAATCACAAAGGGCAACTATTTTTCACATCTGTACTCCAGTGGTGCTCAGACTTAAGCAAGTAGAGCCTCACCTGGAGGGCTCATTAAAACACAGATGTGGGCCTCACCCCGGAGCTTGAGTGAGTAGGTCTGGAGAAGCCTAGCAATGTGCAGTCCTGACAAGTTCCCAGGCGAAGCTGAGGCGGCTGCTCTGGGGACTACATCTGGAGAAACTACTGCCGAAGTGCCATGAAAAAGTCAAATGCGCATTTTACTCCAGCTTCCCGGCCTTGGAGAGGCTTAGGTAAGGACAGTCCTGGAATCCCTGGGTTATTCCACAATTCCAGCACTTGGATGGCTTCCATGCATGTGTCTTGCCCCTGAAATTAGCCTGTCGGCCCTGACAATGGAAACATTTATTCTGACAGCCTGAGACAGGCGCCGGAGCCACAGCAGGATGGTCACAAATGCTCATTTTTAATAATGAGTAAAATGACAGGTGCCCCAGTCACAGGTTCTACTTCGGCTTTTATCAAATATTGGGACACATCTCTGCTCCTGACTGCCCGGCACTGTCTTCCCAGATAACGAGTCGGGAGCTACTCCAAAGGAGGTGTGCAAGCTTTCGTGTTCACAATAACCCCAGGAAGCTTCGCTGCTAGCCAAGAGAGACAAGGCTCAACGCACTGAGGGGCCCAAGATCTAATGAAACAAATGCTTTGCCCATTTTACTTTTTCTTTTTTCAAATACATGTGGTATTCCCCTGTTGATGACTCACTTCCACTGGCCCTGGGTTGAGGAAACCAAATGGACCACAAGTGACACTCGCTTGTTCTGAACCAGAGTCCTCTGTTTACCCACCAGTGTCTGTTCCTCATTAAGAATTTGTTGTTCACAAATGACCTTCCTGCAAATCCCTAAACACTTGAAGGCAAGGTTTCTTTATTATCATCTACTAGAATATGCTGTGTGTGGTGTGTACACTCACGTGCATGCAATGGTATCCTTTCCCTTACATATCACAGATGACCAGGTGGGTGGAATAAATAAGTGCTGGTCGAATCTTTCTCACCTAACGAGAAAAGGCAGTTTCAAATGTAAATACCCGTCTTTTGCACACTTTGCTGCACATAGGCTCCCCTGGGGAGCTTTTGAAAATCCCCAATACCCAGGCCACATCCTATACCAGTGAAATTGTAATTTCTGGAAATGGATTCCAAACACAGTATATTTTCAAACTCCACAGAGAATGTCAATATGCAGCCCAACTTGAGAGTTAATCATCTCAGCAATGGCTTTCTGGATCAACAGCTGTTAATTCTACAACTATAGGCCCCGGGCGATCTTAGAAACAGCAGGTCCTTCTTGAGGGGGTGGGAGGCTGGGCCTCAGTTTCCCTACACATGAGCACGACCTCAGGAGAACCACTTTGCTGACTCACCCCTTTTTGCTCACAAAGTGAGAAAGTTGGAGTGACTTTGGCTCTGCAGCTATCCTGTGGTTGATTAAATGTGGCCATGAATTTTTTGCTCCCATCAAGACACAGAGTCTACTTCCCTACTTTTTGAAGCTGGTCTGGTTTCGTAACTTGCTTTGACCAGTAGAATGTAGCAAAAGTGATGTTGTGTAAGTTGTGGAGCCTGGGCCCCCAGTGGCCTGGAAGCTTCCACCTTTGCTCTCTTGAATGCATCCCTACTATGGCCGCGTGGGAACAAGTCTCGCCTCCTGGTGGCTGAGAGGCCACATGGAGGAGAGGCCAGGCGCGGCACACCCTCCTTGACCTCCGTGACTCCAGCTGAATGTTGTCACCTGAGAGACCCCAGGTGAAAGCAGCAGAGGGGCTGCTCACCCAGTAGAATCAGGGAAATCAGAGATTGCTGCTGTTTTAAGAGGCTGAGTTTGGGCTGGTTGTTATGCAGAAATAGGTAGGTGCCTGAAACAAACGGTGACTCCATAATTGTTCTCATGACTTCTGTACATGTGCCACGAGGACAGCCTTGCATGGCACTGCAAGTACTGATTGTAAAAAGCACCCATCTAATTTCTTCTTCAGGGGGAGTCTTTATTTTTAAAGCTTCATGAGTTATTGATACAGTGTATCCCACAGTGAGCACCTCATACATTTTTTCAGTGTGTTCATGATAATGAAGATTAAAATAGAATGTAGAGATGTAGAATAAAGACCAATCAGTGGTAGATGGTAAAAAAGAAATAACCCAGCACTTGTGGACACAAATTATATACAAGGGAATTTTCTGATGCAGAATCGAAGGGTAGAATCGCCACAACTTTGAGTAGGACATTTAAAAATTCCAGGACAGAATGACTTCCTCTGGGGGCCCAAGGAATTGAGCTGCGCTACTTCTATACATTTAGTCTGATATTATTTGTACTCACTCAGGCAATGAATATTTTGTGCTGAGGGTACTGCAAAAGGACATGGCTCCCAAACTCAGGTTGCATGTGTTGTGCTCCTGTCCTGTCATTTCAGTTCTCCAAGTTGTTAGCGGATGACCGCATGCAGCTCTCAGTGCTGAGGTTGGGAATTTCTTGTGAACCGTTCTGTGGTTCTTCAGTGTGAAGGAGGGGAGCCAATGTTCCCGCAAGGGTTGTATGGATCCGAGAATGGATGAGGGCAGAGTGGGTCCTTTCATCCAACAGCCTCGAAAGTGGCTTCTATTGGGGCAGCATGTGACTCAGCATCTAGACTTAACTGAGAAGGCTTTGCTTTCTAACTGACCACTCAAATTCTATCACCTTCTCATATCACACACACACACACACACACACACACACACACACACACACACACACACTGACTAGGGCTACTATAACACAACACCACCGACTGGGAGGCTTAAACAACAGAATTTTAGTTTTCATAGTTCTGAGGCTAGACATCCAAGGTCAAGGTGTCTGCAGGTTTGGATCATCCACAGGCCTCTCTCTCTTCGACTTGCAGATGGTCCCCTTCTCACTGTGTCCGCACATGGTCTTTCCCCTGTGTGTGTGCCTCCCTGGCGTGTCTCTACCTGTCCTAATCTCCTCTTCTTAGGAGGACACCAGTCAGATTGGATCAGAGCCCATCCTAGTGGCCTCATTTTAACTTAAATATTTCGTACAAGGCCTCTCAAAATATACTCACATCCTAAGGTACTGTGAAAAAATTATATATATATATTTAAATTATTCATTGACCGGAAGTAAGACTGTGTTTCTCTGTCAAGGGATCAGTATCTCTCTATGCTTTGAAACCTACAGAGAGGAAAGCAGGTGGTCTTGAAGCAGCACATACTCAGATCTACATCACTGAAGATCAAGACCAGGAAAGCTGCCGGACGTTGGGGGCGCGCACTGTGTGGCCGATCGCATCCCACACCACACGGGGCTTCTCCCAGCCAGCCCTGCACTATCAGGAGAGACACCAGCTCACGCAAGCTCATTGGGACACAGACCTCATCTTCTTGGGTGAGGTTGCTCAAGTTCCTATTCAGAAATAATTGTCAAAGAGGAAATTACATGTTTTTGGCGGCTTTTTTCTTCCTTCTCAGTATAAAACTCTCCTTAATGTGATAGGCAGACAGGACTTCCTGAAATGAAAGTCACTTAGTTACCATTTTCTTTAATTGGAAGCGTTTCAGATAAAAAGCCAGGGCAGATAGACGTATGTATGTAAAACATTTCTTAACTGAAGGGGAATTCTGCAGATAACTAGGAAATCTGAGAGCAGGATTGAGAATGTTTGCTTAAATCCAACAAGATGTATTCATTTACAAACTCAACAGACTGTGTTAGAGAATCGAGTCAACACTCATGTCTGAGGAACCTTTTCCCAAATAAGTCCAAGAGACCTTTGCTCAACTTCCATGGTGGAGTGCTTTTGAAGGCAGCCGGAGAAGAGACTTCCCACAGCCTCCCTCAAGAAGGGCTGGAGCCATCACGGCAGGAGGTGCCGCCCTCCCACTGGCCGTGGGAGGAGAGAAGACAAGGTTTCAAAAAGGAAATATGAAAAGCCTACCCAGGAACAAACAGCGAGACAATGTTACATCCAATCCTAAAGCTGGAATTGTCAACAAAAATGGCCCGATAAAAACATCAGATCCCATGGACATTGAATCCCACGGGCAGAAGTCACCACGAGGAGATTGGGTGACAGCTGCCCGAGTCCCACAAGAGTCCCAAACGAGATGGATATTTTCTTCCTGTGGGTTTTAATTTTGCTTCCTGCATACTTTTGTTTGTTTGATTGTTAGTGTGTTTTAGTCATGACGTGGTTAAAAAACATTAAAGAAGGAAGACTCAGAGAACTTGCACAGTATTTCAGCAAAGAGCCCTGGACATAAAGACTTACAAGTTTTACTCCAAGCTCATTAAATATGTAATATATGTAAATATTTCCTGTACTGCTTTTTCTCAATAGAGAAATTATTTTTCTCCCCACCAAAAGAGCCATATCTGGGCATGCCATCACACAGAAGCCCTGAGTCTCTTCTGAGGCAGTGAAGGGACCTGTGTGGCATGGGTGTGACTGTCAAAAGCAGAAGATCTCCAAATGTCTTCCCAGGACGCCTGCCTAGGGTCCCTCAACAGGTCTCTGGTGTTCTCTTGCTAAGAAGAATGGAGGTCCTTTTCTGATTCACAGACAAATTTACGTTGAGAGATACAACTTCCTTAGCTCTAAGTTTCCCCCCGCCCCCAATTTATTACGAATTTGCCATTAATACTTGTCTATATTGGAATCTGCTCTGTGATACTAGTATTCAATTTGGTACAGTCAACATATTAACATTTCATAGTGATCAAAACCCTTCCCGGTGACTTTCAGGCACCTTTGACAGGAAGAAAGCTATCTCCAAGAAGAATTAATTTCCCCTTCTGAAATCTCCAGTCCTCTGCATCCTTTACTGAGTGTGGAGATCCAGGTAGTGTGTCCTAGGATAGCGGTGCTTTGTTCTGCTCAATGCTGCCTAAACGTGAGAACCCTCGGGGGCTTTTGGTGCTCCCAGGGCCCTGGCGGGGCCAGGACAATTTCGCTGGAATATTTGGACTCAGGCATGCTATTTTTAAGAGGTCTCAGGAGTTTCAATGTGAAGCCAAAGCTGAGAACCACGCTTGGAGTCTAGTCCTCACATGCAAAGAAAGGTTTTGATTAAAAAATAAAGCCAAAGCTTTCTTTTAATTGGAAAAAAAGTAAACTTTTTCATATTTTCATAACTCAAAAGCTACCAAAGGGTTTTTTTTTCCTCCTGGAACTTTCCATTAATAAAAAAACAAAACAAATTTATACTGAGAATAGTAATGAGAAAATTCAGCCCAAAGTAGAATTTTCCAGAAAGTTATGGGCAACTGACAAAAAAACAAAGCCTATCATTGAAAAAAATGCTTTTCCAGGAATTTTAAATCTGCTTGCAGTGAATGTCTCAGTTCAAAGCTGGATGAACAGCACTTGCCGAAAAGCCCCACTTCAGCTGTTGCTGAGAAGCTCGGCAGAGACAATGGAAATGCCCACGACAGAGTTAACTCAGTCTGACTCAATGTGGGTTTCAAAGAAGAAATTGACAAAATTGTAACAGTAAGAGCACAAGTGGATAACAAAATGACTAGCAGCTAAATGAGTAGTTGAAAAAGGTTGCCTTGACAGCTAGGCCTGATGGCTCCTGTTGCAAACACCCCTTTCTAAAGACTGTATCACCCCTTTCTTGTGGTGGCCCCAGAACTGTGTCTCCAGTTAATTAGATAATGTGATGTTCTGCATAGTCCCGAACAGCTCTGGAGGGGGTGGAAAAAGTGGCTGAAATGCATCAGATACTGATCCTGCCCGCGTGCATCAAGTAATTGTTAATCTTTTGCTTTACTTTGACCTGGCACCAAACTTCGACCTCACTGATTTTGAAAGCAGCAGCTTCCCATTAGCTCTGGGATACAGTAGAAATCCCTCAGGCTGACACGTAAGCCCATTTGTGATGCGGTCCCGTTGTGCCTTTCCACCCACTGTGCATTCCACTGGGCCAGGGTTCCCAAAACCTTTCTAGTGAAGAGACTCAATGACAAATGAGAGTCCGAGATAGTCTCCCAAACTCTCCAGTTTTGCTTTTCTCCCATGGCCGGGCTCTTCCTGTAGGCTGAGCTCCCTGTCAAGCGTTTCATAGACTTGATCCAAGAAGCTCCTTATCACAAACCTGAGAGGTGGGAATGAGTACTCCCTTTTCCTTGAAATCTCATGGACTGTTGTAGTCATCCCCTTAGACACTTGGGCTTCTTTTCTTAATAAAAATAATTCCTTTCACTCTCAAAGTCCCTGGTGAAGATGCAGGGAGACGCTTGTTCCCTGGGTCATGCTGGTTTGCACGACGTTTGTAAGGGATTGGAGCAAAGTAATTCGGGGCGAGGCCAAGCGGGAACTGCTCTGTAGGAATAGAGGAGAGGCGTTCCTCATGTGACATTTCTGTCTTGTGGCTGAACTCAGTGTTGGCTCATGTCAGTGACAGTGGAGTCATGATGGGGGTAACTTATAGAATAGCAAGGAAGGGACCCTCGTGCAAAATGCAGTTCACCCCTTCCGATGGCATGGTTCGCATCTCCCTTACGTGAATGCTGTGTGTCTGGACTCTCGCTTCTCTTGTCCCTATACTAGAATGCCCTTTTCCATGGCTCTCCAAAGGCCCAGCCTGCCTCTCCCTGCAAGGCCCAGCTCAGATGCTACCTATCGCTCACCTCCAACTCCTCCCCTATTTCTTCCAACTTGAGATCAACTGCCTGTAGTGGGTAAAATTGTGTTCTCCACCCCAAAAGTTCTAATCCCCAGGACCTGTGAAGGTGACCTCATTTGGAAATAGTCTTTGCAAATGGAATTAAGCTAAGGATTTTGAGACGAGATTATCCCAGATTAGGAAGTCCTTATGATGGGTGTCCTTATAAGAGATAGAAGACACACAGAGGGGAGGCCATGTGAAGATAGAGGCAGAGGTTGAATTCGTGTGTTAACAAGTCAGAACACCAAGGATCCCTGGTTCTGACTTGTTAACACACGAAGTTAGGGGAGCGGCCTGGAACAGATTCTCCCTCAGATCCTCCAGAAGGAACCTGCAGACGCTGCAGTTTTGGACTTCTGGCCTTCAGAGTGGTGAGAGAATAAATATCCGTTGTTTCAAGCCCCCAGGTGTATGGTGATTTGTTAGTGCAGCCTCAGGAAACGAATTTACTGCCTTTGTCTGGACTCTCCCATTATGCCCTCTGATTTTCTCTCGAGACCCATCAGTTTTGACTCCATATTTTACTTCTCACGTATGTGTCTGTCTACCTTCTCCTCGCAGATCCAGCTCAATTACCCTCAGGTCTCTTGTGATGCCTTCTGCAGTGCTGGGGCTGACAATACGTGCAGGGTGCTGCCTGAGGGGGTTGGAGCACAGATCGATTGGTTCCTGCCCCCGAAGAGCCTGGAACAACTTGAGGAAGGCCAGGCTTGGGGGTGGCGGCGCTTCCCTGCCACGATGGGGCCACCCCAATTCTGGCCCCGTCCTGAGGCCTCTCTGTTGCCTCAGACTTTGAGGTGTCCTCATCTTTCTGGTATCCTGCAGGCAGCACTGCCGAGGGGCTCCTTCCTCTCTGCTTCCCGCTGTCCTCATTAGCACACTTTGCCTCCTTTTCAGACGACCTCTCCAAGGCCTGTCTTTCCCAGGCTTGCAGCTAGTTAAGGTCGGGGGCCATAATTTATTTATCTTTGAATTACCTTAGCTCAGTACTGATGACATAATGATGTTCAGTGAATATCTTGTGAAGCCCTTAAAGATTTGGTCTCCAACTAGCTTTTTAGGATCATTTTGTCTTATCTCTTTATTCTGCCTGCCACCACCCTCACCCCCGTCTAAACTTTCCCACTGCCATCCGGTGATACCAGTCTCTTGCTTATGTATTGAATTGCTCCCCTTCCCTGCCCTCAAATTTACATGTTGGAGTCCTTAACCCCCAGTTCTTCAGATTGTGGCCTTTTGGGGGTGATAATGTATTTACGGGGTAATCAAGTTAAAGTGAGGTCCTCAGCTGGGCCCTAACTCGATATGACTGGTGTCCTTATGAGAAGAAGTTCGCACACAGAGGGATGCACAAAGAGAAGACCACGTGAAGACACAGGAAAGACTGCCACCTACCCACCAAGGGGAGAGACCAACTAAGGAGAGAACACGTCTTCCCTCAGCCCTCAGAAGGAACTAATCCTGCCAACACCTTGACTTTGGACTTTGAACCTCCAGAACAGTGAGGCAATAAGCCTCTGTTGTCTGAGCCTCAGGCTGTGGTACTTGCTATGGCGGCCCAAGCTGACAGATGCGCCCTTGTGGTTGGTTCTCAGCTCCCCTCGCCTCTCCCTTGAGCCCTTGCATGTGCAGTTTCCTTTGCCTGGAACGTCCGTCCATGTTGCTGGTGTACATAGCTCAGCTCTTATTGAGCACTAACATTCTCATAACAACACAGTATCTGGAAGTTGCTCTTCATAAAAAGAAGTGTTACATGTTCTGGTTGGCCTGAACTGACACTGTGACTGGAATTCGTCTGGGTGAACGAAAAAGAGTAGTTACATGATTTTATAATACCCCAGTGACCTCATTGAAGGAACAGGTCAAAGGGCACGGTCATCCTTGGGCACCCTACCCTGGCCTGGGGTGACACCAGAGGATCTGTCACCTGATATTGGATGGGGTGGGACTTCCAATATTAGTAAGAGAAAGAACTTTTTGTGATTTAGAGGAAGCCACTCTGGAAATAGAAAATCCATTTGTGACAAGAGTTTGAAAGACTCTTACCTCACGTGAGACCAGGCATCTGTATTATGTCTGAAGGGAAGTGCATGACGTATATGTCAAGTGCTGAGACCGGTGCTGGGCACACAGTAAGACCATGTAACTGCTGGCGGGTATTATTAGTATTATGCTAAGACTCCTCTGCCGGAGACTGTATCACAAACGTTAATTTTGGCTCCTACCTTGTGTATCAGAGCTGATTCTATGAAGTTTGTGGGACCACAATTATCTACTGCAAAGATAAAGTATAAACTGGTTTTGTAGAATATTGCAGCAAGTAAAGGAAGGTGACACAATACCAGCCATTTCCTGCCTAAGCCACAAATTTGTGCCTACAGGCTTTGCAAGACCTGGTTTCTTTACTGTGATGCTCAATGAACATCTCAGTTCTTACATGAGACTCCAAACTTCTCCGGTATAAACTGGACCTCTTCATGGATGCAGAGGGAACCCTGTTCTTGGCCCCTTCTTTTGCAGGCGTGTATATCTGCTCTCCACCATAAAACTGTTGTCCACTCTTTGCCATTAAGTGGTTTGCCAGATCAATTTGAAGTAAGTAAGGAGGTTGATGGAAAGTTTCCAAAGTCCCCCTTAAGAGACTGAGATCAGAAACTTTGCAGGACAATTCTAATCTTATCAGTCATCTTGGCAGTGCAGCTGGCCCTTCTTCACTGACCTGGATTTCCCCTCCAAGAAAAAAACAAGTACTGTGTTTCCCCCAAAATAAGACCTATCCGGACAATCAGCTCTAATGCGTCTTTTGGAGCAAAAATTAATATAAGACCCGGTATTATATTATATTGTATTAGACCCGGTCTTATATTATAGTAAAATAAGACCAGGTCTTATATTAATTTTTGCTTCAAAAGACGCATTAGAGCTGATTGTCTGTCTAGGTCTTATTTTCGGGGAAACACAGTAGGAACACTGTTCCCATGGATCTCGAAATCAGACAGCTCCTGCCAGCTACCTGAGGGCACAGGTGAGTTTGGATGGGGAGGAGAAGAAGAAGGCTTCAGAGAAATCAGGAAAGAGAAGGAAGGCTCAACTTGATACAACACATATTTTTGGAGTGCTATTAGGTGTCAGGCTCTGGGCCAACCACAAGTTGAGGGCTGGAGCTACCTAGTTCTGTGCGGGATGAAGATGGAAGGAGACCCAGCACTGCATATGGGTTATGCGCAATGCAAAGAGTGATGAAGACAAATGGACAGATATTTACATTGCCTTCTTGTCCCTCACTGAAGGAACAACTCCTGCTCTTGTTGAGATTTTCATCCCTTTAGTATAGCTGACATGGACAAGCATTCCCAAAGCCAAGAAGGAACAATTACAATAATATTTGCGTGCATCTCACCATCCTCCCAGCACTCTCTGTACATTGTCTTGCAATCTGTCAAGGGGATTCTAGATGCATGATGTGTGTGATGAGGAAATAAATACCTCCGTTTCAACTCTGTTGTGAGTAGAACGTTGCTCTGAATGTTCTCATGAAAGATTGGAAGAGGGAGCAGTCCTTGTGCTAAACTTCCTAAGTGAAAGGCTCACTCATTGGGTTACATGCTCACAAATGTACTTTAAGGACCAGAAACACCACTGTTTGTATATTAAACCCTTTATAGGAAAATAAAACTCTTAGTTAGCCTCAGTCCTGGAATTGGTAGTGAATTACCAAAAGTCAATGGTTTCTCTTCCTTTCTCATCCTCGCTCACAACCTACTTCTTTTATTTCTTTAAAAGTAACTCATTGGGATGAAATACAGGAAAAAGCAAACAGACTCTGCTGTCCTCCTCTGCTAATAATATTGCAGACCCTCCCCCATCAATTCTCGAGAAGATATCTTCACATTCTGTTTGTTGTAACAGTTATGAGTTAATTATAGGACCAAGATCTTAGTGTTGTAAACCTGCAATTGACCTTGGTGGCACTCACGGAAACTCAGTGACTCACGGGTTAGAGGCTATTGTGAAGAAGAGAGTTTCCTTGACTGATGACATCGCCCGTCTTGTCCTTGCCCTGCTCTTCCTCTTTGTCACAGGAGACTCCCCTTATGTCAGAGAGAAGCAGCTTCTGTTGGAATCCATAGCTCTTGGAAAACCTGGATGAAAGAGAATTAGAATTTGGTTTGTAGTCTCTGTTTGACTCTGAAGTACAGCAGAAATGCCCCAGTGTAAGTCAGCCACCTTATGAGACCCCTGAGCAGGCCTAATTTAGATGCTTGGTCCTGTTGCTTTCTTTTCTATCCATAGCTATCTATTCAGTATCCAGAAAGTATCCAGAAGAAAAGGATAAGTGCTAGCAAGCATGTATGGATCTGCAGGTGTGCACTTGAAGAAGAAGCCATCACCCATGGCACAAATGACTTGGGATTCCTACCAGGTCCCCAGGGACAAGTGGAGAATGGACCTGTGTTTGAGATTTGGCATAGCACTAGGAACATGGCCTCCTTCATGGACCAGTATGGGGACTGTCCCTACCCAGTCCCCATCTTATGCCATGACGTATGCAGTGGCCAAGTGTTTTGATAATAGAAGCAGTAATAATAGATGAGGGTGACTGTCCTCTCTGTTCTTTTTGAAAGAATCAAAAGTCAGCCAAAGCACATTTCCTCTCACCTAATATTTAAGAGATTCCCAGCTTTGTTGTGGGTATTAATAAAAAGCATAACATGGTAACCAAAAAAAAAAAAAAAAAAGCATAAGGCCAGGCATATAGTAGGCACTTAATAATGAAAAGAAAAATTTACAGAAGAATCAGAACTTATCAAGCGCTTTGAAGGGTGAATAAAAACTCTTGAGTACACACAAGTGTTGAAACATTCTTTCCTGACAGGGACAAACTTGAAAGTTCCCCTTTCAATCTTAGTGGTCACCACCATGTACCAAAACATAATTACAAGGCAGGACAGCAACAAATTCTGAAAATATGGGAAATATTAGAAGCAAGATATTTCTTGACTTGTGGACTCTTGTCGAGCTCTGTTTTCTATGATGCTCCTTCCATCCAACATGAGAACTGTGGGCAGAAAACAAATGTGGCTTTGGCAGGGAGTGCAGCAGTTGAGAGCCAGCGGTGGGGGTGGGTCCCCTCAGCCCTGATTTAGGAGAGGAGAATCGCTTTATCTTGACTAGTGGATCTGAGCTGAATAAGAGGGATGGAATAAACAACAAGTACAAAACACAGGACCCATAAATATCATTTAGCCTTAAACATATTTTCAGAACATCTCAGCCATTCGAGAAGCACATGGCTGCTCTAACACTTAACAGTGAACTTTGATTTATATCGGCATCCGAAGGACTTTGGGTTGGCACGGAGGGAGAGGTTGAGGGCAGGAGAGAGGGTGGCGACAGCTCATCAGAGCAATTCTCTCATTTTTTCAAAGATTAACAAACGGGATTCTGTTGGCCATCTGGAAAAAAGTCCAGTTACTCTGTAGGGCAGGCTGACCTGTCGGTCCTAAAATATATATATGTGCAACAACAATTTTCTGCTTCAAATAATGGATAAGAACTATGGTTGCATTTTGTTTTCCTCTCCCATTGCCACCAAGGCCCATGAGGTTATTTAGACTGCCAAGATTTAGGACAAATGGCCAGTGGCACCCCCAACGTAGGCACCAATGAGGTGCCATGCATTTTTCTATGGTTCTCATCATTGCGTAAATTTCATTTTCCTTCATGTCACCTACCCTATGAGACCACAAACTGTTGTTTTGGAAGTAAACAGACAGTTAAGTTTTCCTCCAAAACTTATTTTTGTGAGAACTGGAGTACATCAAGGACTCAGACTTTGCTAGAACAACTGTTTTCAGCGCCTTCTCCCCCCCACATTTTTGTTTTTCAAGGGAGCTGTACTTTGGCACACAGACCCTTTGCAAGGAACACATCCCTCCCTACTACATGTGGCTTGTCAGAGCAATAAGAGATGAAACTCAAACTCTACAGACAATCCCATCCTTCTACGACTTGAAAAATTTTTAAATATGCTCTCCATACTCAACAGTGGCTCTCCGTCCGCCTACTCCGCTCCCTGCCCATACAAGCCGCTATGTTTTATGATCTTCATGACAGATTTTTATCTATCATGGGATAAAGGAGCAGCAGGCTGGGTTATTCTGTGTTTGTGTTATTTTGTTTTGTCTCTAGGTGGCTGCGCAAACTACAAGCCAAATACATGACTTCTCCGTTTTCTACAAACTCAGTCGACAGCAAGACAAGACAACACTTCAACGCAGCAAGATGACAAGTATTTTTTGTTCATGGAAAAAGAAAATCAAGAAATGGCTGATGTTTTCTCTTCTGGAGGATAGGGTAGAGTGTTTATGTCCCCAATTCACTTCTTGGGTTTTGTTTTTTTTTCACTTTGTTTTTAATCTTCACCAAGATGAAAACATAAGCTGTGAAATATGATTATAAAGTAGTGACATGGGTGCCAGAATGACACAGAAAACTATCTCCTTGTTCTGTAGCTACACTTCATATATGGTCAGTAAAACGTAAAGCCAAATGGGAGGAACTTGATGGGAGGGGGCGGGGAAGGCACAGAATTGAACCTTTCCCAGGGAGATGGTTCTACCATGTTTCCCCCAAAATAAGATCTACCTGAAAATAAGCCTCAGTTAAGATCTCAGCCAGACGGACTCATTTAGCACATTATGACGATGTTCCAGAAGAAGATCACATGACTGTAATTGAATAAATGTAGATTGTTGGACATGAGAAAATAAGACATCCCCTGTAAATAAGCCCTAATAGAGCAAAAATTAGTATAAGACCCGGTCTTATTTTTGGGGAAACATGGTACGTGATGTGGGGTGGTGAGGCTCAGAGGGGCCTGCCAGCTTGCCTCACTTAGGGAGGGTTGTGAAACCAGGTAGAGTTGACTCAACCTGATGTGTTGAGAGGCAGCTGAGGCAGCTCAGAGCATCAGGAGGGACATTTTCACGTGCTCGTGGAAAGCACTGCATTGCTTTCCTGGGGAGACACACTCTTATCCCCGGGAGTAGAGGATTGTGCAATAGGGATGTCCTCCCGCTACTAAGAGAAGATGGCAACTGGATGGCTATGCTGCCTTGGAAGAGGTTAAGAAATGCAGAGAGGCCAAAGCTGGCATTGCCGCAGGCTAGGGAGAGGTAATTTAGTAAGGTAGACTATTTGCAAGCTTTCACTAGGTGAGATTGAGTCAACAACTGGGGGAAGGAGATGCTTATGTAGCTGAGGAGGAGAACAGGTAAAAGTAAATTGGGTTCACCTTCCCCAGTTAATGGATGTGATCTTGCTAGTTCATTTGGTTTCATCAAATACTGCTGTTTTTGCCTTAGCCAGTATTCATGGGTCAGGGTCAGGAATCTCATGATTATACCTAACAACACACTTCTAGAATTCTTGCTTCCTGTTGGCCCCAATTTAAGCTCTTTTAGGAGAGTTTGGTTTATAAGGGAGGAATGCTGCCCCAGGGGACCCAACAGTGGTTCCACTGAATTGGCAGTTGAGACTGTCATCTGACCGATTTGGGCTCCTCATGCGGCTGAACCAAAAGGAAAAGAAGGGGATTTCACTCCTGTGAAATCAGAGAAAACACGTATCGTGGTCTCTGCCCCCAGTTCCTGGCACAGAACTCCCAAAATCCTCATCATTTTCTAAGTGATGAGAGCACTTTGTTGCTAATATTTGGTCTCTGATCCTGGTTCCTCACACACAGCTCCTAAATCCCTTGGGATTTCCTGGGTGATAGGGGTGTCTTTGTTCTAATGAGGCAACTCTGGGTGGGCTCCTGGGGGGATTCAGGATGGGGGCTGGTTGCTAGAAAGACCTGCCATGATTAGAAACATGGAGTATTCAGGCCAACTCCTCATTCTCTGGGAAGGGGAGAGAGGTTGGAGATTGTTAATGATTGATAGTGCCTATGTGATGACACCTCCAAAAAATCTCCAAAGTGTGGGGTTTGGAGAGTTTACAGGTTGGTGAACACACTCGTGCTGGGAGAGTGATGTACCCCAACTCCATAGGACAGAAGCTCTTGGGCTTGGGACCGCCCCCCCCCCCCAGACCTCACCCTGCGTACCTCTTCATCTGGCTGTTCACCTGTGTCCTTTATCATGTAATAAACTGGTTTCCCTGAGTTCTGTGCACTGTCCTAGGGAATGACCCAACTTGAGGGTGTGAGGGGTCATTGAAACCCTGATTTATAGCAGAGGTGACAACTGTGGACTTGTGATTGACTTCTGAAGTGGGGGCAGTTTTGTGGGACTGAACCCTTAACCTGTGGGGTCTGCACTAGCTGCAGTTAGTGTCACAATTGGATTGCATTTTAGGAGACTCAGGTAGTGTTGTGAAAAATTACTTGGTTGGTGGGAAGATCCACACATCTTATGTCAGTATGGTGTGGTAGCAGTGTGAGAGTGAAGAGAAACAGACTTTTCCTGGCCATTACCCCACAGGCTGGGGTGGATCATCCTATCACCATGGGGGGGGGCAGGGAGAACTATGTCTAGAACCCAGAGAATTTGCTGGGTTGTCCCTTAGTACTTCCATGCCCACTGATAACTATAGCAACCAAAGAAACGGAGGTCCATTGAGGATTCAGACCCCTTTGGAATGAAGGGTTCAGTCGCTGTATCAGATAGAGAACTTCAAGGAGCTGAAGGCTTGGCTGAGGGCAAAGGAAGCATAGAATGGGCAGTGGAGGGAGAAAGTTACATATTATCAACCAGCTGGAGAGCGGAGGGTTGTAGAAGCTGCGCGTATTGTTTCACATGCTCTTTGTGTGTGTGTGTGTGTGTGTGTGTGAGAGAGAGAGAGAGAGAGAGAGAGAGAGAGAGAGAGAGTATAAATATATTTCTTTTCTCTTTCCTCTTTCTCTTTATGACTTTGAACAGGTATTGTTGGAGATTAACTTACAATTCAGTCTTTAGGTAACAAACACAATATTTGAGCGGGACTGTGATTGAATTTGAGAAAAAAATGACTTGTCTCTTGTCTGCATTTTTTAGCTTTGTTTCTTTTTTCCCTCCCTTTCTACCTCATGTTGTATTGGTCAAATTTTCTTTTACTTCCTTATTTCCCCCTCTAGTTTGGAAAGCATACATTCTATTTTTGTTATTTTAGAAGTCATCCATTCATTTTTAAATGCTTAACCTTAATGTTTTTCTAGAGGTGATTTATATTTCTATTTGCTTCTTGAACAAGTCAAGGATGGTCTTCCTTCCTTCTAAACTCTTTCATCTTGAATGATATTGTCATCTATTGTATCCGCTCTATCCTGATTTTAAGCAATACTCAATTAGCTGTTATTATCTGCAACAGTCAATGATTATTTAGACTCAGCAGTGCATTTTACTGATCTGTTTGGCTGCCATTGTTTTGGGGGATCTCCATTGTTCCTTCTGGATTCAATTTTCTTCCTAGTGAAGTACACTTCTTAGTAATTTTTTTCTGCAAGACTCTGTGGGTAATAAACTCTTAGTCTTTGCATGTATGAAATTGTCTTTATTTAGCTTTTAACTTTGAATTAACTTTTAACTTTGAATTTAGCTAGAATTTAGATTTCTGTGATGACAACTCTGTCCCCCTGGTATTTAAAAGGTACTGCTCGTGGTCTCTGGCATCAATTATTGTTTCTTAGAAATCCACTGTCAATTTAATTATTATTCCTTTGTAGTGCATCTGTTTTGTTTTTCTTTTAGATAACTTTCAAATTTTTCTCTTTATTTTTTATATTTGATATTCTGCAGTTTTACCACCATGTGCCCACGTGCTCTTATTTATGCTGCTTTAGGTTCAGTCTACTTACACAATTTAAAGACTCATGCTTTTCCTCTCTTCTGGAAAAAAGTTTGGACATTACCTCTTGAATATTCTCTGTGCATCTTCCTCTTTTACCTTCTTATTTTAGAACTCTGATTAGACACATACTGGCCTTTCTCATTCTACCCTTGTGTCCTTTATACTTCACACTTTATCTTTCTGAGCTGTATTCTAGGTGATTTCCTTAATTCTATATTCTAATTCACTGATCTCTGCAATTGTATGTAACTTTCTATTAAACCCACCTATTGAGACTTCACTTTCATGCTTTTTTAAAATTTATATAATTTCTGTTTGATTTTTTTGGGAGAGATTTATTTATCTTCCTCTGCCCCATACTCTTTTCTTATGTTTTAAATACATTTAGAATCTTTTCAGATTATTTTATTATCTCCAGTTCTTGACATGAAAATATTCCAAATTATATTTGCTAACTTCCCCCTTTGTTTCCTACTGTGATTTGGATTCTAAGCGAATTTCTAGAAAGACTTGTGTTCCATGGGATGTTATTATTTATGGGAATATTCTCAAAGTAATTTTTTTTTAATTGGAGAATATTGGGGAACAGTGTGTTTCTCCAGGGCCCATCACCTCCAAGTTGTCCTTCAATCTAGTTGTGGAGGGCGCAGCTCAGCTCCAAGTCCAGTCACCGTTTTCAATCTTTCGTTGCAAGGGGTGCAGCCCACCATCCCTTGTGGGAATTGAACTGGCAACCTTGTGGTTGAGAGCTCGTGCTCTAACCAACTCAGCCATCCGGCTTCCCCTCCGGCAGCTCGTTGTCTTCAGTCTAGTAGGGGGCGCAACTCACTGGCCCATGTGGGAATCGAACCGGCAACCCTGTTGCTCAGAGCTTGTGCTCTAACCAACTGAGCCATCCGGCCGCCCTAGAAACATTTTTAACCACATGCCTCATTTGGCATCTCATTAATGAGAATGAAATCACATGTCTATACGTCTATTCCTGAAACATTCAATTGCCAGGAGGAAGGAATACCTTTAGCTCAATCCAACCCACCCTAATCACACTGAGGGCAGTTCAACTTCCTCTTACAAACTCGGGATGAGGAGAAGGAGTGGATACCTAAACAAAATCAGGGTTCTATTAGAAAGGAAGAACAAAACTGTAACACTCCTAGAGATTTCAAATGTGCAAAAATCACTTAAGAGTTAACAATCCAGTAGAGAAGTTCTTCAAGTGTTATGGAAGGGGACGAGAGAGAAAGAATAATTAAAAACAAACATGGTAAGAACAAATTTGGGTGAGACATATTTTGGTGGAGTTTCATTTATTACGTTTTCCAGACATGCCTCATATTTTTGTGAAAGACAACTTTGGTTTTTGTTGCTGGTTATGGAGCCAAGCGTAGCTCAGCATCAATAATGTGAAAATAGCTTTTTCCTTTCTTCAGAGGACCTTGACTCCTTCAGAAGATCACAATGAACTCATAGATTAATTCAAATAAATGTTAATTCAGACTTTGTCAAGTCTGAAATTTAGACATCATCTTATTTACATTTTCTCTGTTGAATTGCTTTTATTCTGCCCCCCTCGTAAATAGAAGGAAAAAAAGACAAAAGAAAAGCACACAGTGGAATGTATAGTGCTGCCCCATAACTGACTCAGTCAACCTTCCATGCCTCTGGGGTTGACCAGACCCATTTCACCTGCCTTCTCCTCCCTACTTTGAAGGGCTCTGGATTTGTTTTTCTTTTCTGGACTGTTGGTACCTACTTGCCCTTTTTAGAGGGACCACTGCCTATGTTCTGGTCTTGATGCCAGGCCCTTCCTGTGAGGGACCTGTGTCTGGCAGCCCAGACCAGCTCTGTCCTGTGGGCTGTTTGCATCCAGGTGAAATCTTCCCTTTGCTCCTAGGCTGCCATAAAACATGTATCACCATCAACTCAAGCCTTAAGAGCCGCACCACACATGGATTCACCCCATCTCTTCTCCCTTAAGATAACGACCAGCCACGGTCAAGATCGAACCTGCTCCATCAGCCTGTGTCCTGGGGTGAAGGAGCTGGAGCTGGGTCACAGCTGACCCACGGGGGGCTCATACCGTGTTTCCCCGAAAATAAGACCAGGTCTTATATTAATTTTTGCTCCAAAAGATGCATTAGGGCGTATGTTCAGGAGATGTCATCCTGAAAATTCATGCTAGGGCTTATTTTCTAATTAGGTCTTATTTTCGGAGAAACTTGGTAGCATGAACAGGAAACAAACTTTCAGCGTCCTCAGCCGCTGAGATATTTGAGCTGTTTGTTTGACACAGCATAACCCACCCTGACTGATGCAGAAAGCTGAACAAGTCTTTATTGCAAGACTTCTCAGACTCTCACAAGACTGCCGTGCTGTGTGAATCTCCAAGGTGGGACGGGCTGAGGTACGCTGCTTTCCCAGTCTGACTGTCCCTCACGCCCTTCAATGAAGCATCTACTGGGGCTTGGACTTCTGTTCCAGAGAAGACAAATAAATGGCTGTTCCTAATTGTCCAGTTAGATCGAAAGCCCCTCAGTGTACACCCAGGACTGGCATAGTGTCTGGCACAGGGTACAGTTGAACAGAAACTTGCTGATAAAAAACTTTGATCCATCTTTGCCACCTCCATGCCCACCCATGGGAATGATTCATTTATTTGCAAAGCAGTTTCTTGCTTTGGGAATCGAGCTAAGTACTTTATGCCTCCTGCTCAAATCAAATGAGAGCCTGTCCTCTCCGTGGAACCAGGAACAACACTTGGGAGGTGGAGCACTGAGTGAGGTCTGATTTCCAGAAGAGCTGAGGGAGGTAAATGAACAGGATTGTGATGCTGACAGCTGGCCAGGAATCACCGTGTAGCAGAGACACAGTTTCAAGGCCTGTGCTAATTTCAGAAACGTCTCCCAGGTCTACAGCTACTAGGACACTTTCTGAGGTTCTTCAGAACAGGATAATGACAATAGCATCTCAAAAGACATGGTGGTTAGGGGAAAGGGTATTGCCACAGGAACCGTTTTTCTCAGAAGCGATTGCAGGAGAGATCCCTGAGTTCAGAAGAGAAGGGAGCAGTTCATGCTGCTGCCAGAACCTTGGGGGGCCAGTCAGAGGCTGCTGAGACCTGTGATTTCCGCTGACTGGGGCTTCGAGGGGGGCGGTCCCTGAGTAATAGCAGCACAGCCCAGTCTGCAGCGAGTGGGAGGACAGGAAAAGTCAAACCACAGAGTGGGCTTCCACATTGCGGTGCAGTGGCCACTGTCCTTTCACTCCAGGGGACTCAGGGGGCTGGGGGAGGAAGGGAGGCTGGGTGTTAACTGAAGGTCCTGTCATGGTTTCTGTGGTAAACCGTGGGTTTTCCAGACCTGCAGATTCCAGAGCCCACCCCACTCAGGCCGCCCACCTTCTGACCCTCCCAACCCAATGCCGGTCTCTCTACCATGGCCCCATTTCACCGAGGAAGTGGGCATTTGGCCTCTTCTCACTGAAAAGGGAAAGCACTTCTCGAGTTGGATTTGGATTTGTGAGAGATGAAGACAAATAAATCAGAAAACAAGAGCTTCATGGGTCCAGCCCCCCCCCCCCCCGCTTTTGTTTTTAAGTTGGCATTTATTGGGTACTTTCACTGTGCCTGGTGCTGTGACCACCATTTTCCAGTTGGTCTCCCTCCTAACGTTCCCTTCATGGCCATGTGGCCGTTCCATCACTAAAAGGAGGAAACTGGCGGCCCCCCCAGCAGAGGTGGGTCTGAGTCCTCGGCTGCTGCCTCAGATGGCCAGTTTGAAAGGCTCTCGCTGAAGCAGCAATCTCAGGGGCACGAAATACCCCTACCGGCCCACACTTTCCCATGTATCCAGTGAAGGCTTGGGGCGCTCCTGCCTTGTGGGAGCCCACGACGACCTCACCTGGTCCAGGAGGTGCCTATGATCTAGTGAGATTCCTGTGGAGGAGTCAGCCAGGGCGACGGCCTGGAAATGGAATCACAGGGTGTTGTGGAAGCTGTAGGCGTTCCTGAGCACAGTGGGGTGGGGTGGGCCAGGGAGCACGTCAGGCTAGAGGGCAGAGTGTTCTCAAGGTTGAACAGTTGTTGGGCTTCACACAGACGGCATGTGATGTGATTGAAAGTTTAATTGAGCTGATATTTGACACTGAGGATTAGAAGTGATGGTAGAGACGTGAGGTGGGAGGCTTGATGGTTTGGAGGATGATATGGGGCTGGGCAGACAGGGAGAGCTGTGTGATCATCCAGAGGAGTGAAGACAAGAGGGCTGCAAGGAGGCCCAGGGCATGGGGTAGTTACATGGTCGTGGTCCCTGAATGAATTTGAGGGGAAGGAGGACATTTTGGCCTCTGCCTGGACCACACTGTTTGGGCCCTCACTAAAGAGGAACCTCTATCTTGACTTCATGTGTACGTGTCCCTTAAGTCAGTCTTCAGGACAGGTATTAGCCAAGTGGACGGTGGTTGTTTTAAGTTCCTACATCTCATTTGTTCACGTCTATTATTTGTCTCTAGTATAAATTTGCAAGTAGAACTCGCCCTAGTGAAAACTGGTGGAGGAAGTCGCAAGTCGTTGGAGAGACAATGCGATTCAACTGGCAATAATGGCATCACCTTGCTTTTCTGTCTTTCACTTATTCCGGCCCTTGCTCTCGGCCTCCCCTGGGTTACAGAGGTCAACATTCTGGGGCTCACAGATTGACAAAAAATAAAACACATTTGGCACTTAGTAAAAATACACAGAGATCTGCAACAAGGAAATACTAACTCGGAACAATTCAAGGAGAAAAATCTCTCCTTGGACATTTCAATCACCAAGAATTACACGATGCTTTCAGAGAACTTGTGAGCTATAAAATGAGGAGAAGGCAAATTTAGATGACCTCTTTAGTTAGAGGTAAAATGGTGCAGCCTCCTGGGACCGATCATTTATTTTGTCATTTTTCCTTAAATTTTGTTCTGCATTTCTTTCACTAGCTCTATCAAGACAGCCTAGTCCAAGTGAACTACTAATACTGCTGACACGACTGACACGTGGGCCCAGACCTCTGACGCCCCCAGGTAGCAGTAATGTATAGGCTCAGTATGAGGCAAACTGGGTTCAAATCCCGACTTCACGGCTTACGCATGCTGGGATTCTCGGCAGGAAGTCACGGAAGCATTGGTTTCCTCATCTTCAAAATGAGAATAAAAATACCAATGATGGTTGCTATGTCAATCAAATTATATAAGTAATATAAAAATTACTTATTTAAAAAGCACAGTTCCTGACACACAATCAACACAGAAGAAAATGGTGACTGTTATTATCTCCTTCAACAGTGACATTTGGGCAAAACGGTTCGTGGCCCAGCAGAGCCACCTTACTTAGATTCTCTCTGGATGGAGGTGGGCAGCCAGTGTTCATGGTGTTCATGAAACAGAGACTGGACTACAGTCTGTTGCGTAGAGCTAGACGGGGTCCATTTTAGGTCGTGCTTTAACAGTACATTACAAGAGGCACAGAGTTCACTTAAAATGACCCACAACCCTCCCCTTCCCTACCCTGGCTCAACTCTGGGACTGTCCCATCTCGTGCACAGCAGGAGGTCAGTGGTCCCTTTGTTGACAGTGGGCTGTGTAACTGCCCACATCCGTGGCCTGGCAGGGGATTGGCCACAGGGGTTCCCCTCTGCAGAAAGGGCTGTGGGGTGCACACACTGAACTTCCGAGAAAGGAAAAGTCCCTTCTTTCCTCTGTCCTTGTTCTGTGAGTTAATCTAATAATGTTCCCTGAAGGGAAGAAAGAGTCTCAAGGGTCTTGTTTTTCTTTCTTTTCTTAAAAACAACCCTTACTCTTGTCAGTCCGCCCTAAGTCCGTGGCCAGCAGTACAACAGGGACTTGCGTGGAGAGAACGAGGAAGGGGGCAGCCCTCCCCGTCGACCTGGCTGCGGCCCTGGGCCTGGCCCATGCTCTGTGACGGGGCCCACCCTACGGTTTACTTTCCCTCCTCCTTACATTTAGAAATTCCGGTAAAAAAATAGACTCAGGACAAGAGAATCCATGGCTTAAAACACAAAGAAAGAACTCACAGGAATTTAAAAGTACTTACTCCCCTCACACTATCTTGAAAATTCACTTCATGTTGGTTTTTACATCAATATTTAAGGAAAATGACTGATAACTGTTGAGTACCAAAGACTTGACACATTCATATTAAATCTTTACTAAGAGCCTCCCCGGGAGCTTGATTATCTCATTTTTCAGGTGAGGGAACATATGTTCAAGTGTACAGAGCTCATACATGACAGGAGAGGAATTGAAACTGTCTGTCTCCAAAACTCCGACTTCACAACTCCGTGCTGCCCACCACTGAACCTACCAGCCTCAACTAAGGGAGACAATCCAGCAGCTCTTGGCCAGCACTCACCTCCCAAGAAAGGAGGATGAAACAAATTGCTTTGGGTAACGAACCCGCTGTCTCCCAGAGCACGGCATTAGCCCCCGGATAATGACGGGGGGCTCCAGCCACTGTCGGCACAGCGGAGAACGCCATTGCAGAGTGGCAGAAAGTAAAATATCCTGTTCTTACTCTACTAGTTGCATGCTTTACAAAAAGGATTTTGACATTGCAATCAACATCAAAAACCAAAATTTAAAAAGGGTACGGTTTTCAGTTAAGTAGACTTCATTTGGATTTATTGTAACTAATATGATTTAGCAACATTTTAGTTCTGTGAAAAAAGAAAATTGTAATTTATTGATAGCAAATTTATGCGTCTATATCTATATCTGGCAATATAGTCTGTGATGATGCAAAACACTGCTAGTAAGTTGCAGAAATGTAACCTTATGACTAGATGGAGAATTGCATATTCAGTTTGCTGAATCATAACGTGGCCACCTGTCAGCTTTGCCACCGTCCTGGTGTTTCTAGGTATGTCTAAAAGGCACTTGAAGTGTTTGTCCCCAGCAACGTTTCCACCTCCACTTTGTGCAGTAACTAGTTATGTTTATTGTATATGTTTCAGAGAGGGATAATTTTTAAAATACAGAAAAAAATACAAACAAGAAAAAAGCAGTCATCTATAATGCTACTATCTAGACATCTGTTCTCATTTCCGTGGCTTTATATTTTTGTATCGGTAGATGGTCGGTGGTAAAACCTGTCTCCCTTCCTTATTTTTCTTTCCAGTCTTGCTTTGGCTGGTTTTGCACACCAGCCAAATTCTTAAGAATTTAAGAATCAGTTCTACTTTAAAAATCCCCTGGGGATTTTGATTGGCACAATTAAACAATAATTTGGGGGAGAAATGATAGCTTCACAATTGTCTTCCTGTCCATTAATATGGTGTAGCACTCCACTATTCAAGTTTTCTTTTATTTCATATTAAAGCTTTCTCTATAAAGGTCCTGAACACTTTTTACAGATTTCTCTTTATATTTTAATGATTTTATTTGCTATTTCAAACTAGATATTTTCTTATTTCTACATTTTAAAACTTTTATTTATTTCCAACTTTAACTTTTTTCTTTTTCTACTCATTTTGATGGATTTTAGCTTCAATTTTCTGTACTCTTGAGTCAAATGATTTATTCATGTATTGTGACTCTATTTTTTAGTAATTGCATTTCAGAAGTAAAATTTTATACAGGATGGGCTAGTTTTAAAAATTTATATCTAATAGTAAAACGAGATCCCATTTTTTAATAGTAAATTTATTTGAATAATACGGTTGGAAGTTTTATGACAGTTATATTTAAAGGTTTTGAAAGAAAAAATAAAATTTATACATGCAGTTATCCATAGCTGAATTGAAATTAAGACAGAAGTTCACAACGAATGTGGTAGCATATATCCATTATGCAATGACATGTTATAAGAATCATTTTTGTTTCTATGAAAGTACTAGGGTTGCATCACCTACATATTAAGTAATTACAGCTTCATCTATTTTGGGGTTAAAACAAGATTGTCATTTCTCCTTTGATGGTATTTTCTTTGAATGAATGTTTCATAATCCTTTAGCCTATTATGATTTGGTCAAGTGTAAGAAACCCAGTGATAGACAACTGACTATATTTCTGTGAAATTTTAAGACACAGTGCCTAAATTAGAACAATTTTACTATAATAGAATATCAAAATGTTGACATTTTTAAATGTAAAAAACTCTTTTCCTCAATCTTAATTATGTTCATCTTATTTTTGTTATAAGCGCTTAATGTACAGCTATTAAAATTTAGAAAATAAGTTATATTGATTCTATTACGTTTTTATCCATTGCATACAAAATTGGTTACAATATGTAGAAAAAATTTTTAGAAGTAATTGAATTTTTTCCTGTCTTAGACATGAAAATGGAGTAGATTTTTAGGTTCTGATAAAAATTCTCAAAACTTAAACTCAGCATTTATAAAATCTTTGGAATCCCATGATTTAAAAACATACATTTTTCAAAATATATTTAAGCATATTCAAAGTATATCAGAAAAACTTCCCATGAATCAATTCTCAAAGAGTAGGAAAATTCTACAGTTATATTTAAAACCTGTTAATTAATTATACATTAAAACTATAAAGTTGTACTTTTGTTTTACCTATTGCGGATAATTTGAACTACAGAAAAATATAAAGAGAATAAGTTTTGGATCACTAGGGGCATTTTGTAAAGATTTGGGGGTTAACTTCTCCAGTTCTGTAAAGATTTGGGGGTATAAGCTGGCCAACGAATGGTTCCATCCTTGGCCTAGGGCAGTTGCAGTCGTCAAGCCTGTAGGTGAGCGATCTATGCAGAGGTAAGACCTGCATGGGCAGGACTCCCCTTTCACTGATCCCCGCCTGCTCCTTCCCCTGCCCTTTCTCCACTCCATGTTGGACCTCTAATGTGTCTTCCCTAGCCCACAGGAGCTTTTGCCTTGTCCTTATTGAGCTGCCCTGGATGACAGCTTGGGCTCTGGGGCCAGCCAGCTTGGGTTTAAATGTCAGCTTCTCCACTTAACATCAGGGGACACAAGGCAAGTCCTCTAACTTCTCCTGGCACCCTCGTCTCTAAGATGAACATAGTAACGGCACCCACGCTGGACTTAATTGTGGCTCCCAATCTTCACTCCGCCGTGGTAGTATTACGCATCCACACCCCTGATGTGGCCTCCTGATGAGCAGAGTGTATATCCCTGTCTCTTGACCTTGGGCTTGACCTTTGGACTTGTTTGGACAATAGAATGTTAGTGTATGTGAGGCAAGCAAAGGCCTGAAGCAAGCTCGTGAGGTTGGGTGTGCCCTCTTGCACTTCTGCCATCACCATTAGAAGTACAAGCTTTTCGTGTCCTTCAGGTCCCAGAAGAATAAGAGACACGAGGCAATGCACGAACTTGACCTGGGGTGGGCACCCAAGCCCAGCTGAGCCCAGCTAGATCAGCCAAATGCTCGATGGCCCGCAGATGGCGTGAGCAAGAAGAAAATGCTTGTTTTTGTAAGCTACTATGTTTTGAGATGATCTGTTCTGTGTCATTTTTGTGACCTTAGCTGACTAATGCAGTACCTGATATATAGGGTGATTATTAAGATAAAATTAGGTACTATATAAAGGGCTTCAGAGTTCATCATACAGTAACATCTCTGCGAGTGTTGGGTTTTCGTCTTTTTCAACCTTCTGTGTCATGCCCTGGCTTCCTAACTGCCTCCTCCCAGGGGTGTGATTTTTCCAGTTTGGGACTTTCTTGTGAAAGGCATCCAGATTTCCCTGCAGTGGTCACGACCCCAGGCCAACTCCTCAGATAGAGCTCCACATTCAGAGGGCACATACCTATAAAGTAAGATCCTCTGTGATACAACCATTTCACAGTTTCTGATCGCTAAAATGGCAACACTACTCATATCAGAAACAGTCAGAAGGATTTTAGAAATAACTCTCACTACTACCATTTTTCGCCGCACTGGTGTTCACCTGAGCAGTCCAGATACTCTTCTATTCCTGTGGATGGAGATCCGTTTTTCAATGAAGCTTCTACCGCAAGAGAAAAAGAAAATATTTCAGACCAGATAAGTAAAATGAAACTTAATGTCAGCTTCCTGTTTCTTAAATGTGCCAAAAATGAGCCAGAGTTTGTTTTTCAACAAAGTCTAATAATTCACGTAATCATTTTTCACTTGACAAATGGCCACACACTGTGAGGTGGCATCGTAGCTCTGTGACTTGAGCAAGTATGCAAGGTGCACTGCAGGGGCCATACAATGTCACAGAGCTGTTGCAGGTGACTAAATATAGTAAGACGTGCACAGTGATAAAACATGGCATCTGGGCCACAGTAAAGGCCAAGTAAATGACAGACATCATTTAAATTCAGCATAAGCTAAATGGAAATGGGTGCAATGGGGGTCATTCCTTCCTAAGTAGCCAGCAGGGAAGGTACGAGTACGAGCAGCCATGGGAGTTGGGGAAATAGCTGTAACTAGAGATTTTATACATTTTATCGAATGAAATGCATTTCATGAATAATTTTGAATGAATATAAATCCTGGGATGTCTGCTTCTATTTAATCTACTTGGATCACACAGAAGATGTTCTTTTCACCAGTTTGTCAAATTTTTTGTTTCAATGGCAAGAAGAGCCTATCAATTCTGTAGCACTCTGATAGACATATTTTTTTCAAGATCGCTAATTCATAAAGTGAGTTTGGATTAAAGCTGTACTCAGACTTTAGTGTAATCCGTGATGACATCAAATATGGATGGAGAAGAGTTAATATTTAGTGAACTAATTATATTTGTGATTTTAAAAATCTTACTTCAATTTGGTATGTCATTTCATGTTACACTTATGCTGATACTAGTTAATATTTTACTTAGCTCTTTAATAACTTTTAATAGAAAAATTATTTGGAATGAAAGGGTGCTGATGCTTATCTCACAGTAAACTCCAAGTAGGTGATGTCTGGTTACCAGTGACCTCTCCAGTGCCTGATCCACTTCCCAGACTTCAGTGCTTATACTACTTGACTTATTTGTATGTGGTCCATATAATCAAACTGGGCTGCTTCTACTGTCTTTCCCCTAAAATAAGACCTCGCTGGACCGTCAGCTCTAATGCGTCTTTTGGAGCAAAAATTAGTAGAAGACCCAGTCGTATTTAAATATAATATAAGACCGGGTCTTATATAATATAATACAATACAATATAAGACCCAGTTTTATTTTAATTTTTGCTCCAAAAGACGCATTAAAGCTGGCTGTCCGGCTAGGTCTTATTTTCGGGGAAACATGGTAAGAGTGAAAGGGGGCACTATTAGTAACGACACCAGGACAAAACCAGGAGTGAACTGGGACTGTCCTGTGCAAGCTAAGATAAACAGTTACCCTCCCGAATGGCAACGTTTGACAGAGTTTACCACTGTCTGTCTCCTCCTTGACGTACTTCCTTCGCTTCATTCCAAAACACCACACTGTTTTGGTTCTCTTCCTACTTCACAAGCTTCTCATTCTAGACCATTTTTTGATTCCTTGACCTCTTCTCAATCTTTTAATGTTGGAGTACTCTAAGGCTCAATCTTTGGTCCCTTCTCTTTTTTCTTGATACTCACTTTTTGGGTGATCTTATATGGTCTCGTGGCTTTAAATATCATCTGTATGTCTATGTGATGGTTTTAAAAAGATGTTCCTGAATTTTTTGGTATATCTTTCCTCAAAGGGTGAAGGTTAATTTCGCTCCCCTTGAGTGTAAGATGGACTTGTTGACTGGCTTCTATTGAATAGATTATGGCAGAAGTCATCGAATGTCATTTCCAAGGTTAGGTGATAAAATGACTTCCATTTCCATTCTGGGTAACCGCTCACTCTCTCTGGGGTCATTCATCTGCGGTTAGCCAGAGGCCATGTTGTGAGGCAGCCCTGTAGAATCCCACGTGGGGAGGATCCCAGGCTACCAACAGCCACGTGAACGAACATGGAAGTGGATCCTCTGAGGTCTGCCAACAGCTATGTGAGTGAACCTGGAAGCTGATCTTTCCCCAAACTAGCCTTCAAATGAGACTGCAGCCTCATCAAACCTTGATTGCTGTCTCCAAACCAGAACTACCCAGTTCAGTGGCTCCCAGATTTCTGACCCATAGACACCATGGGGTGTTAAATGATTGCTCTTTTAAACTGCTAAATTTTGGGTAATTTGTTACCTAGCAATAGGTAATAGAATTAACTCCTACATCCATCGCCACACATTTCTTTCAAATGTCTAACAAGCATCTCAAACTCAACATGTCCGAATCTAAACTGCTGCTCCTACATGTCCAGAATCTACTCTACCCCAACGTCTCCCATCTTGAAGGCCACTCCACCCTTCTGGTTATTTGGGCCAAGAAATTTTAGTCCTTCTTGATGTCTCCCTTTCTCTCTCTCTCTCTCTCTTTCTCTCTCTCTCTCTCTCTCTCTCTCTCTCTCTCTCTCTCTCTCTCTCTCTTGTTTTAAAGATTTTATTGCGGAAGGGGAACAGGACTTTATTGGGGAACAGTGTGCATTTTTCCAGGATTTTTTCCAAGTTGTTGTCCTTTCAATCTTAGTTGTGGAGGGCGCAGCTCAGCTCCAGGTCCAGTTGCTGTTGCTAGTTGCAGGGGCCGCAGCCCATCCCTTGCGAGAGTCGAACCGGCAACCTTGTGGTTGAGAGGACGCACTCCAACCAACTGAGCTATCCGGGAGGCAGCTCAGCTCAAGGTGCCGTGTTCAATCATTAGTTGCAGGGGGCACTGCCCACCATCCCTTGCGGGAGATCGAAACTGGCAACCTTGTGGTTGAGAGCCCACTGGCCCATGTGGGAATCGAACCGGCAGCCTTTGGAGTTAGGAGCATGGAACTCCAACAGCCTGAGCCACCGGGCTGGCCCTTCTCCCTTTCTCTTAACACCCACCTGAAATTTGGCAGCTGGCCTTATCTTCAAAATGTATTCAGAATATCCAGTTACCTCTTACGTGTGGACTGAGTCAGCATCATCCCTTGCCTGGATTACCGCAATCTTCAACACTTCTCTTTCTTGCTACCCTTAGCATCTCCCCTGACCCTGGGCTATTTTCAGCAAAGCAGCCAGTGTGAGCCTGTTAAAACATAGTGAGATATTACTGCTCTGCTACAATACATTCAATGGCTTCCCATCTTACCCAGAAAAATAAATAAATAAATAAATAGCCAGCATTTTCCTAAAGGGTCCCAAGGCCCTGTCTGATCTGGCACTAACCTGCTGAACATGTCTCCCATCCTCCCACCCTGACCCTCTCCCCTCCTGCTCTACTGGCTGCTTTGCTGTTTCTGCCACATGCCAGGCACTCTCCAGCTTCTAGGCCTTTTTTCCTCTTGCTGTTTTCTCCGCCAGGAATGCTCTTCCTCCTGTTATCCATCCACTTGGCTAACTCTTTCATTTTCTTCATATGTTTGCTCAAAATTCCCTTTTGCAACGAGGCCTGTGTCGTCTATTCTATTCAGTATTGCAACTGACCCCTTTCTCACTATGAGTTGCCAATTCCTTTTACCCAATGCTACTTCTTCCCCCATAAGCACGTACCACTTTCCAAAATACTAGCTCACTTATCATGTCCCTTGTCTATGTTCCATCTCCCCTGGCGAGAATATAAGCTCTATGAGAGTAGGATTCCTTTGCTATTTGATCCCAAGTGCCCAGATAGTGCCTGGCGTATAGAAATGCTCGATAAGAATGTGTTGACTAAATAAATAGGTGGTTATGTGACGAGCACCATCATTTGATGGCGGAAAACACTGAGGCCAAGAACAAAAGAAGAAGTAATCATTTTCACGATGTTACACTCCAGACCAAATGGCAAATATCAGTTTATATAAGCCCATTAGTCTGATTATTTGATGAATGTGGCTCTTCTGTGGGTTCCTTCAGAGCAGCAGAGTCACAAAGAGTGCAGGCTCTGAAACCTGACTGCCTGGGCCTGGGTCCGGTACCACCACTGCCCGCCTTGGTGACCTTGGGAAGTTGTACAACAGCTTAAACAGGAAAAAAATAACCCTTTAATGTTGAAGCATCCAAGTGCTCAGTCCTAGGTCCCTTCTCTTGTTTTTTTCACATTCCCTCTCGGTGATTTTATCTGGTCTCATGGCTTTAAATATATGTATATATGTCAATGTGTGTCAATGTGATGTATGTATGTCAATGTATGTCAACTTGATGGTTTTAAAAATATGTTCATGAATCCTTTGGTATACCTTCCCCCAAAAGGTGAAGCTTAATTTTCCTTTTTTTGAGTGTGGGTTAGACTTGTCGGCTTGTTTCTAAGAATAGACTATGGCACAAGTGATGGGATGTCATTTCCTATCTGATGGGAATTTTTTCTAGAACTAAATGAATTACTACAAGTGAAGGGGTTAGAACAGTGCTTGGCACAAAGTAAGCACATATTGTTATGTTTGCAATAGTCAGCAGGTTTGCACTTTGGGACAGCCCCTAAAATATCTCTTTTTTAAATGGGCTGCTTAGGGTAAGTCTTGATGAGGAAAATTTCCCTAAGTGTGGGAATAAATAGGTGTCTGTTATTTTAGTCAGTAGAAGCAGGCAATCTAAACTCTTCCAAATCCTGTCTGATAGTGTAGCCTTTGTAAAACGATGCCAGAACCAACTATCTCTGTCAAGATGTCAATGAGAGCACGCAGTGAAATCACATTTCCAGCCTAAAACAACTAATGCCATTTATTTAAATTCACAGAAAACATGAGAAATATACTTCTATAACTTTTATTTAAAAAAAAATGTTGAGGCTGTATCTATTTTATTCTAAAACAAAATTTTTGGAAAAGCAATTAGTCCTTTTGCAGAGTGAAGTGAATGTTGTTAAATATTGGTAAATGTTGGTAAATATGAGAAGGAAAGGCCGTAAATTTATAAGTGCCTTACATATGTTAATACATTAATGATAATGTTAAAAATACATTGAATCCATAAGAGGGGGCAGCCAGGGCCAGCCTCGTGGACCTGTCGCCTTGCAGTCACACAGTCCCCATGCTCAGGCCCCTGTGCTTGGCTTCATGTTCTGCTCTTAGAACAAAGCAGCCCATATTTTCATGTCACCCTGGGTTCTGCGGGTTATACAGCCAGTCCTGGGGCTGGTTATCAAGGGTGAACTGCTATTGCTTCAAGGGTAAAAGGAGTTTCAAAACCATCTGGGCGTGTTATGAAACACACTTAAGTTTTTTGTGTCTCATACTATTTATAGTAAAACACAACCAAAACCATTTCCCTCTGGCTATGGAGGTAAAGAATCTGATCTTGTCAACAGCAGGCCATCACTGATTTTCATCACTGATGCTAATCTCACAAGTATGAAAATAACCACCTGGCTCAAAGTGCCACAAGGTTTAAAATCAGATGCTGAGTCCTGTAAAAATATAGCCAAACGTTTCTCAATAGCTCCTTATTATACATATGGTACCAAGCACATCCTGAAAACATATAGAAGATTCTACTCTAAACTAAATTAGAGAAACTGGATACATTTCCCAAACACGTAGGAGTGTCACCCTTTGAATTAAAAACAAAAAAACAAAAAACTAAATTCAGGAGTTAGCCATCATTCCTTCACTTTGTCCATTAAGGCTGGTGGATTTTAAACTTTCCTACTACATTGAAACTGCTGGAGAGCTTGGGCCCTTTTCTTATACCACCAAAACATAGCAGAATGCCTGGGGTAGAGCAGACTATGAACTATGAACTTTAAGGCTCATGGATGAGACTGAGCTTTGAGTTTTGGGCCGAGGGTAGGGCCCCAGAACCCTTCCTGGAAAGCACTTCAGAAAGTGACTCTTTTTCATAGCAAATACTTATGTGCCAGCTGCTTTTAAGTCTTATACATGTAGTCATTCTTTTGCGGATGAAAAAAAAAAGGGTTTCTATGGAAAGTAAAGTCATAGGGTGATCGGATCATAAACTCCTAACCAGGCAGGTCAGGAGGGTCAGGTGGGTAGTCATGCCCCAGGCCTATAACTTCTTTAGGTTTAAGCCAGTCCTGTCCATTGTTCTTGGGCATCCAGGTTAACACACTTCTGAAATACCAGAAGTGATACCCCTGGAGGGGTATTAACCCTCAAGAGAGCACACAGTCTTGTGAACTCTCCTGTAATCCCATCCCTGTCTTGCTTCCTCCCACCTCCATGTAGTTCCCTCCTTAATTCTAAATGCATAAATGAACTGCAAAAGTGTCGTTCTCCAGAGCATCTGAGATCTTGCTCCCTAGCAGATCTTGTCAGTTTGGCTCAAATAAACTCTTACAAAAATTCTCTATAGGTTTGGATGTTTCGTACGTGGATACTTTTCACCCTCACCCTATTCCATCCTATGAGGTAGACAATACTTTTATCCCATTTCACAGATGAGGAAACTGAGGCACTTGAGGACATCTAATACACCGTCTTAGAAAGTGCTGTCACCCTGATTTCTGCTTTGAGAAAGTGGAAGAGGGGCTTCCCCTATTGTTATCCTACCATGGTGGTGTGTGCACTCAGTCCAGGACCCAGGGGCCTGGCTTGGCTCCGGCCCTGCGGGCAGGGGCTGACCAGATGGCCAGGTCTGGCCAGGTCTCGGGGCTGTGGTCACCACATGCCCCCAGCCAGCCCACAGTGCCTCTGGGTGCCTGTGGGGTGCTCACAGCTGACTGTTGGTTTCAACAGCAGGCCAGCTCTCAGAGCTGAATCACCCCAACACCCACGCTTATCTTCCCCTTTCATCCCTGACTGTGGGGTAAGCACATCCTATTCTGAGGAGGAATTCAGGGTGTCATCTGAACGAAACTGAGCGGAGGTTCGGCACGCGTTCTGGGCAGACCAGGCAGGAAGGGGCCGTTTCACTCTCTCGGGATTTGCTGGGCAGGATTTCCCCTGCGTCTGTTTGTGTCTCCGGGGATTTCTCAGGGCCCTGAAAACAACACATCCCTGACTGGGAGGGATCTGGGGGGAGGGGGAAGGTGCCAGAAGTGTTTTGAATTCTTTTGAAATCTCTAAGCCTCTAAAAATAAAACGAATCATGATGGGTAGGTATGAGAAGTTCTTTAAAAGGTGTCCCATTTCCCCCCAAAGCTTAAAATAGAACTTTTCAAGGGAAATTCAATGAAAGTATAAAAATGTGTAAATGCTTTTTCCTACAAAACAGAAGCACAATGTTCGGCCGCCTCCCCCGCCCCCGGCCACCCCCCCTAAGTCATCATCATGTACCCTTCATTGCTACAGCAGTTACCCCTGGTCTCTCCTTAACTCTTTCCCCTCAACTCTGGGCCCCTCTTTGTATGAAGACCCTGCTGGTTACCAGGAACATCAGAGTTTCCCTCTGGGGGGCCCCACTATTTTCCTGATGAATCTCACAAGCCTAATGTCTGTATTTATCCCCCTGCTTTTCCCTGCCAGTGTGAAATTTTCAGAAGGCTGGCACACATTGCCTGTCTGTTTCCGAAAAATACACAAAGTCCTATTTGATCTTTAAGTGTCCCTGGGGAGTGTGTCGCAAGTCAGATCCCCCAGCATCAGAGGGGGTGTGCCTTGGTGGGGAGTGCTGCACTTGGAAAAACAGGGTGCAAGTTTAAGGCCTGCTTCTGCCACTTGCTCTTGGTGGGACTTGGGGCCAGCACTCAGAATCTCTGAGCTTTACCTTCCTCATCTGTGAAATGGGTGTGAGAATTAAACGAGTTGACGTATGCGATGTGCCTGGCAGGTGTTCAGTTCTGAAGTGCGTGGAGTGGGGTGGGTGTTCCCCAGGGACTTGGTGATATGCTCTAGTCCATGGCCCTCTGAATTTGGTTGCACAGTAAAAGACTCAGAAGCCAGTAGGCGCGGCTCATTTCTGGAGGTGAACCCTGCCCAGCCCCCGAGGTGACCTTCCATGTAGTCACTGCTGTGGATTGTAGCTGGGGCTCAGGTCTGCTTGTGTCAGATTGTCACACCCCTGGGCCCCGTGTCCCGTCCTCAGGGCCCGTGTCCCTCAGAACATTCTCTTGCACCAAAGACTGGCTGGGTGGCCTGGCCAGGAAGCTCCTGTCTTGCTTACTTGAGCTGTCATGTTAGAAACTGCACAAGGCCAGGGATCCCCCTCCTGAGGAGAGGCTGCTTTTCATTTTCTTTAAGCTTTGTGATCATCAGGGAGGAGGAAAGGAACCCCTCACACCGAAAGGGGAAGAGAGTGGGGGGCAGGGCACGAGGAGGGGTGGGGCACTGCCACTGGGGGGCTTACCCACCACGGCCCACTGGTCATTTTCCGCCACCTGCTGGGGGTATTCTTTACACACAACCAGCCTCTTTGGCCCCATCTCCTCCCCTCTTCCCAGAGGCGATGAAGGGAGGTCCCTAGTTGGTGGAGAACCCTCCATTCTACTTATCATTTGGACGGAGCTAACATATAAATCATTGTGAGGGGGGCGTGCAGGAGGGCGAGGGCACAAAGGGCGGCTTGGCGCAGCAGCAACTTGGTCTCTCTCCCCTTCCCATTCGGTTCGAGGCCTACCTGAGGGTGGGCGTTTGCTCTGCAGACTCAAGTGAACAACGTGAGCTCCTGGAAGTAAGGAATTTATTGGGGCCCCGTCAGCAATGACCTTAACTAGTAATTGCCTGGATGGTTGTAAAGACCTGTAGGGTAGGAACATCTGTTTCAGAGAACCACGATGAATTAAATTGGATAAGTATCCAGAACACATAAAATTTCCCTCACTTATATCCATGCACGTGTATATGTTCTGGGGCGTGGGAAAGAGATCAAGAGGAGCTATTGCAAGTATATAGTTGTTCTACGGCCAAGACAATTAACATTGCCCTTCTGTTGACACAGTCTCCCTTAATCTAATGCAAAAAACTGAAGAAGTATAATTGTATATTTTCCCAAAGAAAAAAAGGATCATGGTAATATTAGCTCAGTTATTGAGTTTCTAAATTTCTGATTTCAAATTTGTTGCTGTGAATACATTATACGCTTCTTAGCAACCCCAAAGATCAAGTTCATATAGGACTTTTTAAATAATGGGATTTCCCGTACTCATCTTCTCCTAGTTTTCCACCCTGGACACAAGTCCTGTTGTCCAAGAGACACAGACTCTAGGGCCTCCCTTGTCAAATGAAGGGGGAGAACCAAGACGTGCTGTCAGGCGGTGGGGACTTGGAAAGACATTGCCTATTAACAGAGAGGAAGACAGTGATGGTCTTCCTCCACTTGGAGACGACCAGCCAGTCTCTGAAGAGGAGCAGGTGCCTCTCCTCAGCCTCGGGCCCTGGGTCAGCACCACGGGGCTGTCAAGGATGGGCGCATCCTATTGGTCAGGCAGGTCTAGCTGTTGGAGGGACCCTGCTGATACCAGGCTTTTCCTGGGAGAGAAGAGTAAGAATCGGTCCTGAGGGAAGAGCCATCCAGGGGGAATAGTGTGTGAGGAGCCACATCCCAAAACACCAAGTCACCGTGAGTTTGGCTTAACTGGGGTGGAAATTAGCAGAGAAGACCACGAAGAGGTTGGTACTTGCAGGTGGTTTTTCTAACACCTGACCTTAAGAAAATGGATTTGCAATACAACACAGCACATCAAGTCTTGGTGGTCCTGCTTCAGTGAATAGCTAATAACACATGTAATGTAAATGTTAGAATTTCTGTGAATTTTAACCCAAGGCAATGTTTCCCAGACTTTTTCACTTCATAGCACACACACTAAATGATAATATTTACATCCCACCGGGAGGTACAGAGAGGCAGGGAAGGCTGACTGGCCCACCCGGGGCCTCCCTCTGTGCAGCCACTTCCAGAGCAGAGGGAGCAGTGTGGCAGCATCACTGTAACTCATTGGTGGCACATGGGTGGGAAGCGCTGCCTTATTCATGTAATTAGGAAAAGTTTTCCCTAAAAGTTGAAAAGGTCTGGTTTGGCCTGCTGCAAAATCTAAAGGAATGACTCTAAGTGAAAGGTTTTGTTCCACAGAGTGGTTTACCAGCAGTGCAGCGTTCACCTCCTCTGTGAAGCTCCAGGAGTCGTGAATCATGACTTGACTGCAATGTCTTCTCCTTGTAATTCTTACGATGCCAGAATCATTCAGCTCCTGTTGCCAGTTCACAGCTTGTTCACTTCCTGGTCATTCTCCGTGTTTCTGGCAGAGGTGGAGGAACTCAGCAGGCAGCACGTGTGTGTGCGTGTGCGCGTGTGGAAGGTGGGAAGGAAAGTTGGGTGACCCTTCTCACAGCTCTGTTACTATGCGGAGGAGATTGCCGGCCACTTGCTCGCCTGTTTCCTCAGTTGTTTCCACTTCTGTTCACATCCACCCCCTTCCAGTCCAAAGAGAGCAGTACTAACTTTTGGAGGCAGATCTTTTATACCGGTAACCTTCTGTTTAATTTGAATGTGGTCTTTGAATAAAAGTTTTGTTGGGGCTTAAGGACACATTTCTGGTATTGAAAGCAAACACGAAACGTTTCAATACTCAGTATTTTCCGGAAATGAATGATGGGCACAAGGCTCTGGTTGAGCTCCCCAATGAAAAGTTCCCGCTCTGCTCTCTGACCTTTCCGCCCCCTCCACACCTCCCACTGCCCTAGTCTAGTTTCAACAGGGGGTGGTGTCCATGCATGGAAGGGCCCCAAGTAAAGCCTGCAGGGGGTTAAGAAGTAGGGTGTTTTCAACTCCTACTGATGACTAATTAACTAATTAGGGAGGAGAACGGGGTAGAGAAGTTGGGACTTAAACCATAGGAACTAAAACTCTGTTCTATTTATAAATGTCTTTTGGTTTTCTGATGATTCCCATACATATTGAGGAAAGAGTTTTAGTTAAACTATACTATATATACTATACATACTATATGTATACGTGCTATACATACTCTGCATACTATAATTCACTAGTATGGAGTACTCTGCCTGCCTCACTGCCCACCCCAATACTCCCCATCACCCACTTCACTCATCCCCCTTTCCTGCCGGGAATGCCTGAGGGGCCTGGCAGGAAAGGTGAATGGGTGAAGTGACTGATGGGGAGTATTCGGGGCTGTGGAAAATGGTAGAAGCCATGCTGTCTCCATAGGGGCAGCCCACTGGCACCATGTAGGATTGTGGGTCCAGTGTTATTGCCAATTACTTTAAAAGCCAGTAAATCAACATTCTATTAAATGTCAACTAATTCTAAGCATTTATGTAAACACAACGTGGGGCAATGCTCTCACCTCTGGCCTAATTCATCCTAGCCACATGCAGATTTAGAGCACATGAGAGCATTCAGATGATACAGAGCCTCTGGTGATTTGGGCAAAATATTTTAATTAAAAAATTTTTTTTTTTAATTGGGGAATATTGGGGAACAGTGTGTTTCTCCAGGGCACATTAGCTCCAAGTTGTTGTCTTTCAATCTGGTGTGGAGGGCGCAGCTCAGCTCCAAGTCCAGTCGCCGTTTTCAATCTTTAGTTGCAGGGGCGCAGCCCACCATCCCATGCGGGAATTGAACCGGCAACCTTGTTGAGAGCTTGCACTCTAACCAACTGAGCCATCTGGCCGCCCCTTGAACATTTTTAATATGATGTTATAAACCATATTGAGAGTAAGAGATCTAAATATATCAGATAATTATTCATTTGAGCTTTAAAAAATATGAACACATAGATAATCCATGACCTGTAAAAGGAAGTAGGTAAAGATTTTTTCTTTAGATTTCTGTTCTGACACGTGTTTTTCCACATTTTAATCTCAGTCTAGACACTATATATATATATTTTTTCCTTTCACTTCTCCTTTCATTGCTGCTTCCCATTGCCCCTACCCCCCCCTTTGCCTTTCTTTGAGGTCCCAGAAAACTCACTGGGGCTCTAGTTCTCAGACATGCACAGAGACTGAATCCAAGTGATGTCATGAACCAGAAAAGTACCTCGTGTTAACTGTATTTCACAACAAAGGCACCTCAGTGCTCTCACACCAGGGGAAAATTTTTGAATGCACTGAAATAGGAAATAAGTGATGTAGCAAGTACCTGGTAAACGGAAATAACTTTGCCCTTTGCCTTTCCATGTGGTGATGAATTTCCAGCCTAGAGTGGGGCTGGACGGTGGCTTCTCACAGTGAAAGTGCTGGCAGGTCTCACTCTATGGAGACCCAATCTGCTTCCCCCAGAGCTTGACACGGTAAATGATCTAGTATATTGAGGGCCCGCCTAATTCAAAGTCAGCTCATGGCCTGCATAAGCTTTGGGAGCATGCTTGAAGGGGGAAAAGAAAGAATGTTTGGTGCCTCATGGAGGTGGAGTAAATGTTCAATGTGTGAGTCACTGGACAGGTGCAGGGTAACATTTCACCTTAGTCCTCCTTCCTCTGATTTGAACTTTCCTGTGTCTGTGGGTTCGGCATAAAGGAATGGAGAGTGATGAAGTACCTGGGGGTTCTCTGAGTGATTGGCGACTTTGCGAAAGGAAAATGTATTGTTAAACTGATTTTAGCAGTCAGAAGCCTGAACTGGAAACCGTCTTTACATAGGGAGTGGGATTTAGAGGTACCGTAGATGGTGTGGGTTCTTTTCCACACAATCGGGGTTTATCTGCATTTGCAGTCACTCCGTGTGAAGTCATGGGTACACACCTCTCTCTGCAGTCACGCTGTTTTAATGTGGTTTCTTCTGAAATGTATGAACAGCCTTGTTGCCCATCACTAGGGCACCCTAGCAGCTCAGTTTTGCTCATTCGCTTTTTCTTATTTATTTTCAAACTTGACTTCAACCTGTGGCATGAGTTGCCACGTCCTTCAAAGGGTCTAACATTGACTGAATGCCTGCCACACGCCAGGTTAACCTCTCTACTCTCATTCTTTTTAATCCTTACAACATTTTTACATCATTAGACCCGTTTTATAGATGAAGAAACTGAGGCTCAGTCATGTTACGTAATCTACAGATTGCATAGCTGCCAAGTAACTGTGAGCTGGAGTTGGGACTTTTCCTTCTCCACGTGTCCAAAGTCTACCTCCTAAGTATTTCTCACCTACCCTTTCCTTTTCATCGGAGTTGCCATCACTGAAGCTCTAAGCGCTTGGGACATGTTGACTGCATTTCCTCAATTGTTTTTGATGGCTTCCTTGCCTCACATCTTAACTCCTTCCATCCTCCACATAACTATCTGGGGAATTTTTTTAAAAAGCTGAAACCACTCCCAGGCTTAAAATCCCACAGTGCTCTGCCTTTGAGAATCTCAGGGCTCAGCGTGATGGCCCTTTTCCTGCTGTTCGCTAAGACGCCCCCTCCACATTTCAAGGGATGGTGTCTGTCTCTCTGTAGACTTCTGTCGGTTTAGTGGCCTGCTAGTCTGTCTGTCTCCTCTATTGTAATGCAGATTTATTTCTACAACCCCAGCCTGGTGCCTGAATGTGGAAAATGCACAATGAATGCAACAAAGATGGGTGAATCACACTTGCACTTGTATGTGTTTTGCTTAACTTGCTTTCCACCGAAGTCATCTGATGTCTCCTGTCCTGCTCTGGCTTCTTGCCCATAACCAGTCTGAAGCCAGGGGACAGTATTGTGGAGTGATGGGGAGAAGCAGCTGCTGGTGGAACTACAGGGAAGTGGAATCCATTGCAGGCTCTGCTGCTGAGCAATCACAAGTGGGGTGATGAAAGAAAGCACGGAGCCAGGGAGGCCAGCCCATGACAGAGTAGCCTGCCCAGGCTCATCGCACGCAGCCTCTACCTCTTAGCAGTCTCTCCAAGTTCAGCACACTCTTTTATAATAAAAACAAATATTTGCTGAGCACCTACTATGTGCCAGCCAGTGTTCCAGCAGAACCTGATCCCACAAAGCAGAAAGTTCTCACCTGGAATTGTATAAAGGGACCTTTTCTTTTTCTTTCTAAAATTATATCATAAACAAGTAAAAGTATTTATATCTCATAACAAATGACAAGACACTATTCTCTCTCTACTGGGTATTTGGCCTTTGTTTAATGTTGAAATTGTCTTGGGGTGTTATAGTTGCCAATTGGTTTTTCCTGTGGTGTTATCATTGGTTCGTTAATATTTTCTCTAATAATAATGCATGGCTTTTCAGAAGGTTCAGCGTTCAGACCACTTTCATCTTCATCATCTCACTTGGTTTCCATTTTCGTCTACTTTGTGAATTGGGCAGGAATCCTTGGGCCCTATTTACAGATGGATAGCCTGAGGCTCAGAGGAGGTGAGGGACAGAAAGAGTCAGTGGCCAGAGGAGGATGTAAATCCAGGTCCCCTGACTCCCAATCTTACATGTGAACTTTGGTCTTTTCAATTATATTTGTTTATTTTGTTGATCTCTTCATAGACCATCGTCTAGAGAGCCTCCCCCTTGCATTCCGGCTACGGATGGAATATTCTATTTGTAGACACTGTTAGCTGAGGCGTGGACTGTGGGCTCAGGGGAAACACCGCCCGGAGAGCAGCCTGGTGGACGCCCACACGTGCCTGAGGGGCAGGAAGCAGGACTGTGCAGCCTGCATATTAGCTCATCCTGGGCGGGCCTGTGGCTGGCTGCTGGGCCTCCCTCTCAGCCCGAACACCCTCAGGGTGGCAGTGAAATGTCACCACTCCCAGCGATTCTCTCACTGTGTCATGAAAAGAGACCTAGGTGGCCCTGAGGATGCAGGGGTAGGGAAATCCAGCCCCCGTAGACCTGTGGCCGTAGCTGAAGGTCAGTGTGAAAAGCCAGTCTACGATGGCTTTTCATTCTGCACGAGGATTTCTTAAATAGGAGTTTGAGGATGTTCCTGGGGGGAGGGGACGTGGTTGTCTTTTTAAAAATCAGAGTCTCAGAGGACACCATGTCCTCCAATTGTTTAAGATTCACTATTCTATAGGAATTTCATGAATATATAAATAACATACTACATCCCAAGTGGAGGGGTCCTATATTCTCCCCAGTTTGTGGTGGTCACATACTGTTGGGCTCACAATGTTAGACAGTGTCTGTTCTGCCCTTTTCAGACACTGCCCATTGGGATGTGCCTTTCTCTACTTGTAGTGGCCCCGACCCAGCCTGGACACCTCCCCCTTGTCTATCAGCCGACTCAGATGTCCCCTCCATGCTCAGGCTATCTCAAGCTCCCTGGGCACACTGGGGCACCCTCCTCTAAGCCTCCCAACACCTGGCTTTGGCCCTGACACCTCTCTCGCTGTCCTGTGGTTACGTGTTCACCTGTCACTACGTTAGAAATGCCTCGAGAGCTGGGCCTTTGGAGTATCCACCTTTGCATCCCCAGTGCCCACCTCTGTGCCAGGTACACAGAAGGTGCTCAGTAAATCTGTGTTTGACTGACATCTGGAAGCCAGCTATTAACAGCAGACATGAAGCCAATTCTGAGCTAAATCAGGTCAAACGTATGGTTAGTCTGATTCATGCAGAACTCTAAATGTCACACGAAAAATGTCAGTTGTATTTGGATGGCGTGGTCACCATGACAATGAAGGCAGAAATTTCAGGCACTTATAGAGCATCTACTGTATACAAAACACTCTTTTGGATCCCCTTTTAAGAGGACACGTAAATGCTGTTTGATTCGATCAGCTTATATACAGTTTATGGTCTTGAGGTCCCGTGACCACACCTCCAGCGTGGGTGTGCTGTGCTCAGATGCTCTCACAGCACCTCGGCATATCCTAAAACTAAACATTTGGTAGCAAAGGTTAGTTGGCAGGGTAGCCAGGTTCCTTTTAGATAGCTTTGGAAGGAGAAAGGATTTGATCGTATCACAGATAGGAGCCCTCGAAAGGGCTGTGTAAATCAGGAAGCCAATGTGGAAGCAAAGACGTGAAATCCGTCTGTGCTGGTGGAAGACACACTTTAATTTCACTTACCGTCTGTAATGTCATTAACTACGGCAGCAGTTTTACACAGGACTGGCCATCATTTGACTCTTCCGTAACTAGATCCCCATTCACGATTTTTCTCATCTTTCGCTACTGTGGCTATTAGCTTAGGATAGACCGTTAGTGTCCATATACACTTTGAAATCTTTATTTGAAGTTTTAATCACTAAAGATGACTGTAAAAATCAGGGTATGTGGAGTCAGATATTTGGTTCCCTACTAGCAATTTTAAACCATCTCCAACCTCCCGGTGATGTGCAGGCATCTTTTCCAGAGTAGACGGGAGAGGAGAGGCCTTCCCAGGTAACAAATACTATATGGGGACACCATGGTCCCCACAGGCACGCCTGCCCTCCTGCTGGCCAAATGCATGACTTAGGTTTTCAGTCAAGTTTCCCTTGTGTTTGGAGAGCTTGGGAAAGTGGTCTTCATCTGCCTGGTGAAGTCCCCACGTCTTTCCCAGAGACTTTGCCGTCCTCTTCACTCCCCACTCCGTGTTTCTGCACATTTGTGACAGGGTCACTGACCACAATTAAGGTCCCAGTTCAATGACGCTCAAGCAGTTCCCTTAAATGTATAATGCTCTGCTCCCAGCCACTTCTCTGCGCTCCCTGCCTCAGATCCTGTGACACCACACCAGCCTCAGTCGCCAGCACAACCTTTGAGCAGCAACACCTCCGCCTGGCGGTGATGAATCGGGGAGGTGGAGGCGGGAGGTCAGGCTGTGCCTACAATGGTTCCCTCAGGCCTTTCCTGCTCTCTCATCTCTCCCCGTCCCTTGACAAAAGTCATGACATCAAACCTGTGACTCAAAGGCACCCATCAGGTAAGTGCTTTTAGAACTTTCATTCTCAAATGGAAGGAAATAGTGAGGGAAAATCTGGTCTACCACCAAGGGCTGTGGCTTCCTTCGAAATGCTTCCAGCAGAGGTGTGAAAACAGAAACTACTTAGGTGTCTATGAGTGGCTGAGCTTTCACGTTCAGGAAGGCGGTCTGCTGGCTCCGAGGACAGAGGGAGCACGTCCCAGGGTGCCCGTGGGCCCCGCGGGCCGCAGCCGGGCCTCCAGCACAGGCTGGGGACCCTCGCGTGTGCCTGAGTGGACATGAGCTCGGTGTGCCTCGGCGACCTGGAATGGAGCCTTGGTGCCTGAGAGTGGGGCCTGGGGCTGAGGGAGAGACCACAGTGCAATCACAGACACGTCCTCCTTCCCTGGAGGGCACATAGGCATTGCCACATGCTGTCCAGTGTCTGCAGTGGCCTCTGCTTGGTCATTGTCCCAGGATCCTTGATCATGCCATTTTAGGTTTCTGTAACCCCACTTCATGCAAAGAGTTGTAGGTAAAACCCGAGACTTTGGCATCATCCAGAGGTAAACTGGGATCCCAGTCCTCAGCTGTGTGACAAGTTTTGCAGCCGCCCAGTGTCTCGTCGGGATAATAATTGTACCCACTTCCTAAGGCGGTTTGAGGTGAATGACACTGTGGTGATGGAGAGCAGTGTCAGGTCTGTGGGAAACGCCGATCGCTGGTACATGTTCCAGGTGTTCTGCCCGCGGTAGCTTTGGGGTGAGTGAGATCCTTGTGGGGTGGGCTACTCATGTCCATCCAATGTGGACCAATTCAGTGAAGAAAAGATTAAACAACACTCTTAGATTGAGCACTTTTTGCATTTGTGAACTATTTCCTCCCCCCTGTCCCACTCTTTGGTTCTTTTTGGAGAGCGCCCACAGAATGCCAAACACTGGGCGACCCAGTGAGCCACCTGACATTTAGTCCTGGTGATGCTGTGTGTCTGGGGACAAGCGGAGGCTTTCTCTGCACAGTTCATCTTTGCCGCGCAATCATGGTCTGCTGCGTGATGGAAGTGCCCTCCGAGCTGTGGTGACCTGAGAAGAGAACCAGGCAGAGCCTCCGTTCTCAGGCTCACTGGCTCAGTGCATTCCCCGGCAGCAGGTTCACTGTGGTGGGTTTTCACCTTCCTGGTGAGTGGCCGTGCCTTGCTTAAAATCTTGCCCAGTCGGACAGCTGGCGCTGGGACATAATGTTGAGCCCGGCTCCTGAGCTGCGAGAACAGAGTGGGGTCTCTCCCTTTGCAGGGAACAGTGTTAGTCTCAGGAAATACCGTCCCTTTGGAGTGGGGTAAGTGTTGAGGAGGCATGTACCTGTGCGTCTAGACTGTTGGTCGGGCTGGCCTGAGAGCCGCTCATCTGGCGGGGCAGCGGTGGGGGCTCCGCCACTGTGCACAGGCCAGGCCCCTGAATCAGGCCTAGGACTCATTGCACGGCTCCATGATTCTTATGCCTTTAAAATAGGAAGCTTGGAAACCACTGTTATTTGAAAACTATTAGTTCTCCTTCCACTCCCTCCAAAGGCCCATAAATGGATCTGGTCACGTTTTCCAGGAGGGGACAGTGGGTCAGACTAGAACGAGTGAGACCGCAAGCCTGGAGCCAAGCTGTTGGCCTCTCTGCCACCTGCAGGATGACAGCTGTGTGAGGTGACAGCTAGCCCTTCTCAGCGGGAAGGTAATGTGCTTTGGGTTTGTATGGAGCATTTCCTTTCTCGTCGTACAATATGAGTTTTGACAGGAAGTCCATTGATGTTTTATAACATGGCATATCCTATTCTTCCGTTCAATCACTCAATGAGCATTTATACAACTATGCACCCCACCACTGAATACTAGGAGTTAGGGTTACAAAGATGAGCAAATAGATATCATCTTGCCTTGTGGAGTTTATATTCTGGTGAGGGGCACAGATGGAAACAACTGATTATACCATGATCTCATTGCAACTAGGACTAGTGCTGCAAAGGAGAGTAAAGGGGCTGGAAAGCATGAGCGAAAGGACCTGCCTCAGTCAAGAAGGGCAGAGAGGCTTCTGTGAGGAAATGACATTTGAGCTAAACTCTGCAGAAGCGGTAGAGGTGAAGTAGGTGAGTGGAAAAGCAGGGAAAGAGGAAACAGCACATGCAAAGGCCCTGTGGTGGGAGTTAACCTACAAGATGGAGGAACAGAGGGAAGACCAGTTTGGCTAGAGCACACGCTGGGGTTGGGGGACACGGTGCCAAATGAGGAGGTGGTGCCAATGATAAAGGCTGCGTTAGTTGTCTGATTTCTATCCCCAAAGCAGTGAGAAACGGAAGGGTTTAAGCAGTGACCTGAGTAGATTTAACATTCAGACGACCTCACTTGGGCTGCAGCGTAGAAAGTGTGTTGAGAAGCTCAAAAGTGGAGGCCCCGAGACCGTTATGAGCCACTGTGGTGTCCACGTAAGACAGTTGTTGAGGAAACCCTCGAGGGCGAGGTCATCAATGTAAAGTATGTTCCTAAACAAAACCCACAACACCAAGCTATCTCCGTGTTACCTTCTGTGCTGCTACGCTGCCTGGAAGGGAGTCACACCTCCATTCAGAGCGACTACTTTATCAGTGAGGTCCCAACACTCAGACCAATGGTGAATGGCAGGGGCCTGGTTCGGTGAATGTGACATGGTCCCAATCAAAAAAGGGAGCCACGGGCCCTTTACAGGCTCCAGTGGTTGAACTACATGTAGCATAGAGAATAAGCCCACTTTTGCGCGAAGTGAAAGCAGGGGTTGTGCAAATGATTGCACTTACGCTGGCTGAGGAGCCGCCAGGAGCAGGAGAGGACTGAGCAGAGAAGCCCACTCTGCAGAGCTGTCCTGGCCGCGTCAGTCTGATCGGTGGCTTGACTTCTGTGTCTCCGACTTAGCGATTCTGAACTGCACTTGGATTTCTAGCCCCTTTCCTGTGTGGCAACTGGACAACCTGTCAACAGCACTTGGCTTTATTTCTGCAAAATACACATCACCAGTGTGGATTTTGTGCCCAGCTGTGTTTATTTTAAAACTGTCTTGTTTTCAGTTTTATTGAGAATGGACACACACCTCTGCTGTATGCTCTGCTCTAATGGGAGGGCATCCATTCCATTCCACTGCATTATGTTTTGTCGACATCTCACACCCTCTATGTACTCCTACTTCAGGTAAGAAGGAATCCCCAACAGGTAAGGGGAGAATTTGCCTATTCCCGGACTGGACATGCAACATGCAGGAGCACGGAGAACTGGACGTATTATCGGCGCCCAGAGAACCAGGCCTCCCCAGTTTGGGCTCCTTGTAATTTAGTCATCTAGTTCTCAAAAGGGCCTGATTCTTTCTCCATGTGGCATTAGATTTCACTGCAAGTAGAAATCCCCAAATATCAGATCTGCTGATCATCAAATGCAAAAACTTATTCCAAGGTCAAACAAAGGTCATTGTCAACAGTCATGTTGACCCTACAGGATAAAGCACAGCAAGGAAGGTGTGTGGTTTCTAGCTTCAGGTGAACTAACAAGTAAATGAGGGGTTAGCATGGCAAAATTGGGCTGCAGATGTCTAGTGGTGGCACATGGGGTGGAGAGTAATGTCCCCAGAGGAGGACGTGCTGGTGGGCTGGGCCAGCTCTCTCCAGAGCACTGTGTGCCGGGTACATGAAGAACCTGTGTGATTGAACTGCAAAAAGAGGACAAAGGAAGTGGCTTCTAACTGCTCTGGTTTTTAAGAGTAAAGAATCAGCCTCTTCTCCGTAAGGTATCCTGTGTCCCAGCTAACACCATAATGACACCCTTAAGTGTCATCCTTTCCAAAAGTTTCTTGACCCTGGTAAAAGATAACATTATAAGGTGCTTTTATCATTTCTACCTCCACGCTAACAACTTGACTTATTCCCTTCCTAAAATCAGGTTTTCATATGAGGGGAAAGGCCAGGAAAAGTGCTCTGAAAGCCGAGAAGGTCCAAATTCACATCTTTGTGGTCAGATCGGCTCTGGAGTTTGGTTGAGGTTTTTTATGAAGAATCACCAAAATCTCATCCATCCTTTTCTTGCCATCCTTTCCAAAGCAGCAAAGAAGTAGCTGTAGGAAACCTGACTTTGTTAGGGAAGCATGAGCATGGGAAACACAGCTCAGATCTGTGGGATCTAAGCAGAGGCCGGACGGCAGCACGTGCGATGTCACTGCACGCTCACGCCACAGCTGTGCCCGCCATTGCCCTCTGCAGCGGTCAGCCTTCTGAGTCATCAGCCAGAAAGACATCATGTGTTTTTTTCTCGTGCACAGCTCCCCTGGAGCCCGGGCTGAGCTTCCTGGCTCTGGACAGTCGAATTACGTTGAATTGGCTTCCAGCAGGCTGTGTTAGCAGGAGAGCAGGTTGTGCACCTGCCCGGGGTGGCTGGACCTGGGTGCCCCATACAGGCAGCCTCGTGCCAGTTTTCTGCCTCAGCCTTTCTTGACCTGGCTTCATGACAGTTAATTCTGCTGGGATCCCACATGCTGCCTCTTGTGCCCTCAGCTGGCATACAGAGTGAAAGGGAAGGGGGTGGGGAGACAGGGATGCCTGAGAACCAGGAGGGTTGGGCTGGAGTGGTGCCACCTCCCCTAACTCGTCCTGTGAGTCCTGCCAAATTGCTGAACCTTCCGTGTAGAGCCTCAGTCTCTAATCTGTAGAATGGGCGTGCCCTGTGTTTTCTCCTGCTTCCTTTGCTCCCATTATGAATATGGTATTAGTTTAAGTCTGTTTTCTAAGCTTTGCCTCTAGTGAAATGAAATATTTTATTTTCTTATATTTCTTATGAAAAACAAAATGAAAATGTCAGAGATCAGGTTGGAGATTTCGGTGTGGGGGTGGAGAATGGTTACTGTTCTTTTTCTTTTTTTTTTTAAATTAAAGTTTATTGGGGTGACACTTGTTAGTAAAGTTACATAGATTTCAGGTGTACAGTTCTGTATTACATTATCTCACGTTGTGTGTTCACCACCCAGAGTCAGTTCTCTTTCCATCACCATGTTAGATCCCATTTACCCTCTTCTAGAGGCCCTCTCCCCTTACCCTCTCGTTACCCCTAATCTGTTGTCTGTGTCTATGAGTTTTTGTTTCTCATTTGTTTGTCTTGTTCTTTTGTTGTTTTTGGTTTATATACCACAAATCAGTGAAATCATATGATTCTCTGCTTTTTCTGTCTGACTTATTTCGCTTAGCAGTATAATCTCGAGATCCATCCATGTTGTCACAAGTGGTACTATTTCATCTTTTCTTACCGCCGAATAGTATTCCATTGTGTATATATACCACAACTTCTTTATCCATTCATCGATCGAAGGACATTTGCGTTGTTTCCATGTCTTTTGGTCACCGTAAATAAAGCTGCAATGAACACTGGAGCACACATGTCTTTAGTTTTCAGATTTTTTGGGTTGATACCCAGGAGAGGGATTGCTGGGTCATATGGTAATTCTATTCGTAATTTTCTGAGGAACCTCCACACTGCCTTCCATAACAGCTGCACCAGTCTGCATTCCCACCAACAGTGTATGAGGGTTCCTTTTTCTCCACAGCCTCTCCAACACTTGTTACTATTTGTCTTGTTGATGATAGCCATTCTGACTGGGGTGAGGTGATATCTCATTGTGGTTTTTATTTGCATTTCTCTGATGATTAGTGATGTTGAGCATTTTTTCATATGTCTATTTGCCATTTGTATGTCTTCTTTGGAGAAATGTCTCTTCAGGTCCTCTGCCCATTTTTCAATTGTTTTTTTTTTGTTGTTGTTGTTGAGTTGTATGAGTTCCTTGTATATTTTGGATATTAGCCCCTTATCGGAGGTGCTGTTTGCAAAAATCTTCCCCCATTTCAGTTGGTTGCCTCTTTATTTTGTCGATGGTTTCTTTTGCTGTGCAGAAGCTTTTAAGTTTGATATAGTCCCATTCATTTATTTCAGCTTTTACTTCCCTTGCCTTTGGAGTCAAATTCATAAAATGCTCTTTGAACCCAAGGTCCATAAGTTTAGTACCTATGTTTTCTTCTATGCAGTTTATTGTTTTGGATATTATGCTTAGGTCTTTGATCCATTTTGAATTAATTTTGGTACACGGTGACAGATAGCAGTCCAGTTTCATTCTTTTGCATGTGGCTTTCCAATTCTCCCAGCACCATTTATTGAAGAGGCTATCTTTTCTCCATTGTATGTTTTTTGCTTCTTTGTCAAAAATTATATGTCCATATTTATGTGCATTTATTTCTGGGTTCTCAGTTCTATTTCATTGGTCTCTGTGTCTGTTTTTCTTCCAATACCATACTGTTTTGATTATTGTAGCCTTGTAGCACAAACTAAAGTCAGGGAGCGTGATACTTCCAGTATTGTTCTTTTTTCTTAGGAGTGCTTTGGCTATTCGGGGTCTTTTGTGGTTCCATACAAATCTGATGATTTTTTTGTTCTATCTCTTTAAAAAATGCCATGGGATTTTGATGGGGGTTGCATTAAATCTGTGTATTGCTTTGGGTAATATGGCCATTTTAACTATGTTGATTCTTCCAATCCATGAGCACAGAATGTCTTTCCATTTCTTTGTGTCTTCTTCAATTTCTAAAATGTCTTATAGTTTTCAATATAAGTCTTTCACATCCTTGGTTAACTTTATTCTTAGGTATTTTTTTCTTTTTGTTACAATTGCAGAAGGAATTGTTTTTTAAATTTTTTTTTCTGAGATTTCATTGTTAGTATATAGGAATGCAATGGATTTTTGTACGTTGATTTTGTAGCCAGCCACTTTACTGTATTCGTTGATTGTTTCTAATAGCTTTTTGGTGAGGTCCTTAGGGTTGTCTATACATAGCATCATGTCTTCTGCAAAGAGTGACAATTTAACTTCTTCATTCCCAATTTATATGCCTTTTACTTTTTTCTCTTGTCTGATTGCTCTGGCGAGGACTTCCAACACTATGTTGAAAAGCAGAGGTGATAGGGGACAGCCCTGTCATGTTCCTGAACGTAGAGCAAAGGGCTTCAGTTTGTCACCATTAATTATGAGATTAGCTGAGGGTTTGTCATATATGGCCTTTCTTATGTTGAGGTATTTTCCTTCTATACCTATTTTATTAAGTGTTTTAATCATAAATGGATATTATATCTTGTCAAACGCTTTTTCTGCATCAGTTGATATAATCATATGATTTTTGTCCTTTATTTTGTTTATGTGATGTATCACATTGATGGATTTGCAGATGTTGAACCATCCTTGTGCTCCTGGGATGAACCCCACTTGGTTGTGATGAATAATCTTTTTAATGCATTGTTGTATTCGATTTGCTAAAATTTTGTTTAGGATGTTTGCATCTGTATTCATCAGAGATATTGGTCTGTAGTTTTCTGTTTTTGTGTTATCCTTACCAGGTTTTGGTATCAGGGTAATGTTGGTCTCATTAAATAAGCTAGGGAGTATTGTCTCTTCTTCAAATTTTTGGAAGACTTTGAGTAGGACAGGCATTAGATCCTCTTTGAAGGTTTGGTAGGGCTCATTATTGAAGCCATTTGGTCCCGGACTTTTGCTTTTGGGAAGGTTTTGGATGACTGATTCAATTTCGTTACTGGTGATCGGTCTATTTAGATTTTCCAACTCTTCATGATTCAGCCTAGGAACACTATATGTTTCTAGGAACTTGTCCATTTCTTCTAGGTTATTGAATTTGGTGGCATATAGTCCTTCTTAGTATTCTTGGATGATCCTTTGTATTTCTGTGCATCCGTGATAACTTCCCCTATTTCATTTCTAATTTTGTTTATTAGTGTCTTTTCTCTTTTTATCTTAGTGAGTCTAGCAAGGGTTTGTCAACTTCATTAATCTTTTCAAAGAACCAGCTGTTTGTCACATTAATTTTTTCTATTGTCTTTTTGTTCTCTATTTCATTTAGTTCTGCTCTGATTTTCATTATTTCCTTTCTTCTGCTGACCGTGGGTTTATATTTTATCTGGTCTGGCTCAATCCGAAATTATGTTTGTTCTTGAAAATCTACTTGGCAGGACCACATTTTTTTTTCTTCCTAAGGGTCGTATTGTGTTAGTTTAGTTAATGAACACAAAGATCTGTAACTAAACATATTGGGGGTCAAATTAGCTAGTGATCATTTAACATACAAAATAACAATAACATTAAAAAAAACCAAGCTGAAATTCACAGAGGTCACTTGGTTTGCCTGAGATCACACAGCTCTAAGTAATGGGATGGCTGCAGGCAGTCTCCTATGTCCTATGACTTAATGGGTCTTGTAAATGTCCCATTTTAAATCCTACATTTAACATATGATGCAGCAACTCCACTCCTAGGCATGTACCCCAGAGAAATGAAAAGATGTGTCCACACAAAACTTGAACATGAGTGTTCACAGCAGCATTATTCACAATAGGCAAGAAGTGGCTGCAACCCGAACGTCCTTCAACAGCTGACTGGATTAACAAAATGTGCTCCATCCACACAAGGAAAGATTATTGGGCCATAAAAAGAAATGAAGTACCGATACATGAACAACATGGAAGAATCTTGAAAACATTACGCTGAGTGAAAGAAGCCAGGCACAAAAGACCACATATCGTATGATTCCATTCATATGAAATGTCCAGAATAAGCAAAAGTAGCCAGTAGGTTAGTGGTTGTCAGGGGCTGGGGAAAGGGAATGGGAATTACTGCTAATGAGTGTGGGAATTCTTTTTGGAATGAAGAAAATGTTCTGGAATTGGATAGCGGTGATGGTTATATAACTTACTGATATGTGAGTTATATCTCAATTTAAGAAAATGTGTATGTTTAAGAACTATGTCCCGCACATGACGTTGAATTCTTGATTCTCTTTGCCACATTGTCTGTATTTCTACCCATCGGAGAAGAATTTGAGTTGAGAAACGTGTTCTTAAAAGACAAACCCTTTACTAAAGCCATTGGTCAGTTGCTCCTTGGAGAGCTTCGATTTCATGACGTGCTGCCCTCCCAGCTGCTCCATGACACAGGTCCACATTAAGACGACCGCTGGGAAAAGGAGTCAGAGCAGTGGAAAAATAACTTTGATGGAGGCAGGCATGGATCTGGCTAACGTGGAAACCTTGAGGCAGGCCAGTGGCCAGGGGCTGGGATCAGGGCCTTGAGGTAGAATGACGGTCACAGGGGCCCTTGGCCGGGGTCACGACCAGCGAATGGCCATGGGGTCATCCTAGAGGACACTGCCTACCTATTTTGAGTTGCCTCTGCTTTTCCTCTGCTGAGTCACAAAGTAACTCACAACAGACAATTATTTTGTTATTTACCATTAAAAGAGGGCCAGGATAGCATAGCATAACCTATGCCTTGTGAAGTTTTATCCAGTTCTGCCAGGGACTAGCCATGACCTTGGGCAAGTTAGTCAACTTCTGTGCCTTACTTTTTTATCTGTAAGCTGGCAGTGATCGTAGTACTTTCCCATAGAGTTGTTAGGAATTCTGGACGCATTCCTGTAACTAGAGTGTTTAGACCAGTGCTCGGCACTTGGTGAGGATGGTATATGTATTTGAGATTTTATAAAGACTCTCATGGTAGGCTTATCTTTTTGAAAAGCTTACTGACGGAAAGAACTACATTCTGTTTTCTTTTAGATAGCTTCCATTTCCCATTTCCCCACAATTGTCTGAGACTGAGCTAATTTGTTACAACTAACAAAAGGAATGTTATACTTTATATCCTAGTTCTGTGCCCCACTGGAAATAAAGTTACCAAATGAGTCAATTCTCTTTTGTAACTTTAAACATTTTTCCTTAAACATTTTATGGAAATCAGTTATATAGGAGGAGGGTGCAGAGATGTAGTTCTCACCCATGGCCTGTTCCTATGAAGTTACAGTTTGAGAACCAGGTTGGCCCATAGGTTGAACAGATAATTCGGAAACAAATGCAGACCAGTTCCCTGCAGAGGAGGTGGAAGAGTGGGTGATTTCAGCCTGCGGCTCAGCAGGCCCTCAGGCCTGGTGTGTCACCAACTTTAGAGGATGGCTGTTGTGAAAGAGCATATCCCATGACTCATGCGGGCCTTGCCAATTGAAATCCACACTAACAGGAATTCAGGGCTGCACGCGCCTGGAGAATTGGCAGTGAGCTAGGAGCAGAGGGGTTCTTGGGCTGTCACTCGGCATTGCTTCCCTGACGACACATGGCATCGCTATGAAATCAGTTGGGATCACAAGTTAGAAAGCCTATGATAAAATATGCCTTCTTTTCATGAAGACACAGCCTGAGGGACCTTCTGCTTTTGGATTTGCAGAGCTTTCCTTCTGAAGCAGCACAAGCCGACTCTGAGTTTCCCTCAGTGGTCCTTGCATTTCAGACCACAGAGCAGCAATGTGATGTCAGGCCTTTACCTCATCTGAGAGTTACGTTCCAGCAGATCTGATGTATGCTAACGATGAGTGAGGTCACAGCAGGGGGACCGCTCTAAACCTGTAGGCCGTGTTCACTGACACATGGAGTCAGGGTTCACTGGGTTAGCAGTGTGCCCCAAATGTCAGGGATGGAGGTGTCATTGGGGATGGACCCTCCTTTTGCCAATGGACTTAAGGTTATAAACTAGCAAATTCCTAGAATCAAGCCAGCTGGGTGGCTACAAAAATGAGAAAAGTGTCACTGATGCCAGGCCTTCATTGGATGGTACATTGACTGGCAAAACCAGAAATGGGATCAAGGACTGTGTGTAACCCCAGACCTGGCGTTGCGATGGTGGCCTCAGCTTGTTTAAGGATCGAGGTGCATGTCATAATCTGACCCAAAGTGATTAGCTACACCCTCCCCCAGGGAGGGCCCCAGGGCAAGCTGTGAGTCCCCCATGCTCTCCCTAGGGACTCTCTCTTTGCCCAGTGGGTGTACTTCCCACAGCCCACAACTCAATTTCCTTCCATTGTCTTTTCAGCTTCCCCAGAGAGCAAAGGACTAATCTCTTAAACCACGGCCAGCTTGGGGGGGTGGACGGGGGTGGCAACACAAAGTCTGGGTTCCCATCTCAGGGTGCTGTGCCTTCCTCACTTGTTATGAAACCTACGCCCCAGCCTATGGGGCCCGACACACAAAAGCCCCTCTTCCCTGCAGAAGCCCAGCCCGGGGAGTGGGTGGTGCTATGTGGCCGTGGGGACATTCTGAGGTGGCATCTGTCCTGATCATCACCCCTTAGTAATTTCTTCTTCACTTTGGTTGAAAGGCTTGGCTTTCCACCTCTGATTCTTCACCTAGCTCTGTCACCATCTCCCATGAACCACGAAAACAATCAGTGATGTCAATCCTGGCCCACCAGCCAACACTGAGTGATGCTTTCTGTAACAGCACTGCTTCTGTGATGTGAAGGGCCCGGGCTGTGGACTCACTGGACCTGGGTTGCATCTGAGCTCCTTACTAGCCATGACGTTAGTACTTAAATCACAGGGTTACTGTGAAGGTGAAATGAAATAAGGTGGGTACAGTGTTTAGCCCAGGGCCTGACACACAACAAGTGGTCAATGAATCCAAGATCATATTGATTTCATTCTCATTATTATTCCTGGACAGTTCTCATGTGAATAATGGTCTCGGCCAGGTGACCACAGTGTGGGTTCACCCTTAGGAGCAAACTCTATGGTCATGTCTATAATTTCAATTCAGCTCCTCCCTCCGTGGGGAGCTCCATCCACTTCTCTGGAGGTCTTCTGGGAGGAGGCAGAGGCACAGAGGGGCCTGGGGCAATCCCATTCCTAGTCTTACAGGCCCCCGGTCTCTGATCCCACCCACATTAGAGAGAACAAAACATCCCTGAGGCACCTTCAGAAAAGGAGATTCTTTCCTCCTCCTTCGGACTCTCTGTCTCCCACTTGGTCTCAGCAGGACGCTTATTTTTTATTCATCAGCTTTAAAAAGAAAAGGACTCATTACCGAATAATTCTGCATTTGTTGAGTGGAACTGGGGAGGTGTTCTTTGTGTCCCCAGTCTGCATTCCTTTCTGGTGTCATCCTGTCTTCCTCTCTGAGCTGTGAAGAGACCCTTCTGTGGCCCAGGTAGTCACAGAGCATCAGGCACTGTCGTCGGTGGCTTCCAGTGGCTTTCCCTGTAGCCATCACGGCCTTAGATTCTTATTCTAAACATTGTAGGCTACTCATCGTGAAAAGAAAATTACCACCAATAGGTAAAGTCAGAGATAAGAGTTTATAATCACAGAGAAACAGCCAGAAAGAGAAAGACGCTCCCCTGATATATATAGTGGTGAGAAAGGGTGCCCGGGCAGGGGGCACGGGGTGGGGGTGGGGGTGGGGGTGGGGCATGGAGCCACTGCTGAAGGTTAATGAACGCCTTTCTTTCCAACTAAACAATGTCCTCTGGCATCCATCCAACTTTTTCTTCCAAACTGTGATACTGTTGCAATTTTGAGGCCTCAGCATAGAAATGGTTTAAAGAAACAAAGAAGAAAAGTAAAAATATAGGCCATTTTTATTTCCACCCCAAATATGGGGAACACAGTGTCTAGAAGATCCTTAAAGGAAGCCTGTCTGAATTGAATGCTGCTAAAATTATAGACCATATACTACCCTTGCTTTCAGAAGATGATTAGAAAATGATTTCTTTTTATTTTTTGCAAATGTGCAGTTAGTTATTAGTGACTAGTCAATTTATTTACCCTTTTACCCCCCAAGTAGAGTGGCCCCTTTCTCTGCCCCACCATCTAAGCCTTGTTGATTTCTACATCCAAAATATCGCACAGGTTCCCCACCCGCTTAGCTACAATCCAGGCCCCCATTTTCCTGCTCTGTTTCTTGCAATAATGTCAAGACCAGTAGGTGGTCTTGCCTTTGCTCTCTACTCCTGCCAGCACTTGTTGCTTCCAGATTGTCATTCAAAAACACAAATCTGATCTTGTCCTTTTCCTGTGGGTGAGTGACTTGTCATCACCTGGGGACATAGGGCTTTCATCCCAACGGCTCACTGCTCCTGGGCACACGTTCCTTGCATGACCAGGTCTGTGGCGGGATGCTCCCCTGCCTGCAAGTCCCTTCTCTGCCTGGCAGACTCCTGTGCATCCTGGAAGACCTGGCCAAGGGTCACCTCTTCTGGAAGCTTCCCTGTTTCCCCAAGGGGAGAAGCTTCCTTCTCTGTACTGTCCTCACACTTGTGCCCCTTGTATACCGGTGGTGACTGCATTGCCCTCAGATGGATTCTGCACTGGGCTCCTCCACTGGCTAGGGCTCCTTTGCTTGGTCAGCCCAGGGTCCCACACGCAGAGTATATCCGATCGATGCTTGTCACATGTGCAAGTGTCTGAATGGATAGGGCTCTTGCTAAACGTAATTACAAAGGATAAAACCCATAAAGGTTCTGTTTCCGAGAACACAGGACAGCTGAGATGGAAGACTCCTAAGTGTGTCCCCTTTAAGTCAGGGTGAGCTTTCCCTGGTGGTTACACAAACCCTTCCACTTCTCCTTGCAGAGCAGTTGTGTTCTGTGTAACAACTTCTGCCCTGGATCTGGGCCAAGACCCCGTATGCCTACGGCGCCTTTGCGTTTGGCTGAGGTGGTCTAAATTTAAACTTCCCGTCTTTTCTCCTGCTTTCTTCCAAGATGGGTCACTTCACATGAAACACAACAGACCTCTCTTAACAAAAAAGTCCACTCCATAAATGAATTGACATTTCATTTCATTGAACAAGTGTTAAGATCAGTTAACATCAACAAGTACTACTGATTCAATTTAAAATCACTTGTAAATGAATTAAATTACAACTCATTTAACATCATAAGTACTGTCTGGGCTATTGTAAACTACAGTCAGACTTACGTTCCTGAAAATATGAAGACTTGTTATTTCTCTTTTATGCTAATGTATCTTTTAAATTAAACTTTAAAAATCACTTTGAGAGCACACTATCCTGTATGATCTACTGCCAGCACTTAGAGGAAGATGTAAAAACAATAAACTAGAAAAGGGCAGAGGACACCAGCATAGGAAGGAACGGTTTAGAGTTTTGATTAGAATGTAAGATCCTAACTCTTAGGCTCAACAGATATCACCCTCCTCCCTATATAGTTTTACTTGAAGATTTCTAAATAAATATTTCTTTACAAACTTAAAAAAATAAAATAAGAAATGCATATTCATTGTAGGAAAATATAAAATATAGATAATACATAAATAGGCAAAAAGCAAAATGAAAAATAATTCCTGCATCTAAGCTAATCACAGTTAACATTCCAGTACAGATTTTTCCAGACTTTTATATGAGCATATTCTTCTAGATATCTACATAAATCAAAATTGGCCAATTAATATATGTTGTCATCTTTAAGTTGGAGACTGTTTTTATTCCTCTTTGGAGTGCAGATTTGCTACACTTGATCCCCCTTCATATTTGAGTGCCCAACTGACTTCAGACTGCTGTCCCCTACTTACCCTACTCTTTGTAGCTGGGACACCATCACAGCTTTTCCCTGGGGGTGCCCTTGGAGACTGGGGACCAGGCCTGGTGGTGCTGCTCCAGGACGGCAAAGAACTGGGCTGAGAGTCTCAAGACCGAACTGGACCTGAGGAGGCAGGACATATGCTGGCTATTCCAGCAGAGGTGCTATGACAAGGCGCTATTTCAAGCAGAATTCCCAAGTACTTGGCCCCCCTTCCCCCCCACCCCCGTCTCTTCCTCTCTCCCTGCCAACTGGTTAGAAAGTTGCAAGTTCTCATTCCTTCCTTCTATCTCTCTGTGTCTCTTGTCCTAAACTTGAATTGAACAGCCAGGCTCTTAAGAACTTTATACCACAAAGGTCTATTTTCAGCAAACATGACTTACAGGGTTACCGTAGCACAGCACAGGTAGTCAAGCACCTCTCTTTGCAGAAGCTTTGGTCAACTATTGGACACACTTACCCAAGGATACACACAGTGTGGGACAGTGATTGCAAAGCTGTGCACTGCTCCCCTTAATGTCGACTAGAGAGTGGCTCCAAGAGTGACTGCTTTTTATAGTGTCACAGGTGGGTGGATGTGCTAGAGCCTGTCTCGCGAAGGCAGACGGCTCCACTCCTCACCCGGGCTAAGTGGGACCTTCTATGAGAGAAGAGAAGCTCTAATGAATGACTTGCCTTCTTCTGGGAGTGTCAATGCATTGAGATTGTCAAAGTTTTTCTTGGTGAATATCAGCTGTTCAAATTGGCAATAAACAGAAAATGTCTATTTCTCAAAAATCTTCTATCAGTAACTGTTCTAGTCATTCAGAAGACCCTCCAGAATTTATATTTAGCTGTGACTTGAAAGATAGTCTGGCCCAAACTCCATTTTATAAGTAAAGAAACTAAGATTCAAAAATGAATAATTTCTTTGAGGTCTCCAAGCAGCTTCCATCATTTGCTAGAATATTACAATATAATCTGTGCTACTGGATTCATCATTTGACTTGGTATAAAGATAGCATTCCATCCCAAGGTGCATGTTCCAGATGCCTGTAGTTTGTTTGCATGCTGCACATAAGCAACAGACATGTAACAGAAGTAAAATGACTTTCTCTACTGATCTTTGTACAAATTCATAATAGTGGTTTCCAAATACAGGTAATCTGTTAAAAATTCAAAAATGAAGTCCCTGTCTCAAGGTTGCATGTTGAGAAAATCATGCCTTCCAAATCTCTAATTTTATTTAAATAATATGGAAGGTGAAGAATGATTTCAGTGCATGAAAAGGAAGCTGAAATGGACTAGGGACAGATTCTCAATTTTGAGAGGTAAATAGCTTCTATTCCAGACTTTTTCTACACTGAAGTGTTTAGAAGTTTATCAATTAAAAGGCAAGGCATTCTGGAACAAATGTAGCCTCTGGCCAGTTAGTCTGTGCAGGAGTCCAACCTGCAATATCATCGGCAGCCCTTTTTTGGGGCCTGTGTTCATGACTGGGGTGAGCAGGTGGGCTGCCTGGGCTGCCACTATTGCCCATGGCTGGTTGAGTCTGGCAGGGCCAATAGTTTTCCACATGGCTCCTGGCTACAACCAATCAACCAGATCCAGAATAGGACAAAGTTTCCTGGGAATTTTGTAATGTTGAGGAGATGAAACCATCCTTTGGGCATTGGGATGATAGGAAAAGTTAGGGATACCTCAGGAGATCATTTACCCCCCTATGCATTCTGGGAAAGAGGAGAGAGTCAGTCTGCAAAAGAGGAGCAGTGTGAAGCTGATAGGCAGAGCAGAGTGAGAGGTGGAGGGACCTCACAGCAGCCACAGGGTCTTTTGGGTCCATGTGTGTTTTAATTTTGAGTTTTGTGAGTCTCTCCAGAATTCTGATGGTAAATTGACACCTCCAACTCCTACAACTTGATTCATCATAAGTGAAACAGTTAGGGCTGATTTCTATAAAATTTGACCAAAAAAATTTTCTGATTCATAGAGTTTGTGTAATTATTTTTCTGCTAAGGGAGGTCTAGAAGACAAAACAGAGCACAATATAAAAAGAGGTAAATTGTGATATCAAAAACACGAAAGGGAAAGAGTAATAGGGTAAAAGTTTTTTGTATGTGATTAAAGTTGTTATCGGCGTAAAATTGTTATAGTTATAAGATGTTTTATGTAATCCTCATGGTAACCACAAAGCAAAACCCTGCAGTGGATGTACAAAAGATAAAGAGAAGAGAGTCAAGGCGTACTATTACAGAAAACCAGTAATTCACAAAGGAAGACAGTAAAAGGGGAAGAAAGAAACAAGGAAATTACAGAACAGCCAAAAACAATAAGATGGCATTAGTAAGTCCTTATCTACTAATAGTTGCTCTAAATGTAGATGGATTAAATTCTCCAATCAAAAGGAATAGAATGAATAGATTGATAAAAAAACAAGACCCAACTATATGTTGCTTCCAAGAGACGCATTCACCTGTGAGGACATACATAGGCTCAAAGAAAAGGAATGGAAAAAAATATTTCATGCAAGTAGAAACCAAGAGACTGGGGGTAGCTATACTTATATCTGACAAAATAAGCTTTTAACTCAAAAGCTGTAACAAGAGACAAAGAAGGTCATCATATATTGATAAAGGGGTCAATTCATCAAAAGAACATAACAATCACAAATATGTATGCATCCACCATCAGAGCCCCTAAATATATTAAGTAAATTCTAACAGATCTGAAAGAAGAAATAGACAACAATACAATAATTGTAGAGGACTTCAGTACCTTACTTTCAACAACAGATAGTTCATCCAGGTAGAAAAATCAATAAGAAAACATTAGGCTTGAATTATATTTTAGACCACATGGACCTAAAGACAAATACAGAACATTCCATCTGACAGTAGCAGTATACTGATTCAACGCATGTGCACACAACATTCTCTAGGATAAATCATATGTTAGGTCACAAAATAAGTCTTAGCAAATTTCAGAAGATTGAAATCACCAAGTATCTTTTCTGATCACAGTGGTATAAAACTAGAAACTAGAAAAAAACTGGAAAATTCACAAATATGTAGAAATTAAACAACACACTCCTGAACAACCAAAAAGAAATCAAAGGGAAATAAAAATATCTTGAAACAAACAAAAATGAAAACACAACATACCAAAACTTATGAGATGTCAGAAAAGCAGTGCTAAAGAGGGAAGTTTATAGTGACAAATTAAGAAAAACATGAAGAAAAAAGAAAGACCTCAAATAAACAACCTAACTTTACACCTCAAGGAACTACAAAAAGTAGGACAAATGAAGTCCAAAGTTAGCAGAAGGAAGGAAATAAAAAAAAGCAGAGCAACAATAAATGAAATAGAGACTAGAAAAACAATAGAAAAGATCAACAAAGTTGTTGTTTTTGAAAAGATAAACAAAATTGAAAAAGCTTTAGTTAGACTAAGAAAAAAAAAAGAGAGAAGACTAAAAAGAATAAAATTATAAATGAAAGAGGAGACATTACAACTGATACCACAGAAACACAAAGGATAATAAGAGATTGCTATGAAAAATTATATGCTAACAAATTGGACAATCTAGAAGAAATGTATAAATTCTTAGAAACCTACAACCTAATAAGACTGAATCATGAGGAAATAGAAAATCTGATCAGACCAATAATGAGTAAGGAGATTGAATTAGTAATTAACAATCTTCCAACAAACAAAAGTTCAAGACCACATAGTTTCACTGGTTAATTGTACTAAACATTTAAAGAAGAATTAATACCAATCCTTCTCAAACTCTTCAAAAAAATTAAAGAGGAAGGAATACTCTCAAGTTCATTTTAAAAGAGATACCCTGACACCCAAACCAGGCAAGGACATTATGAGAAAAGAAAAGAACAGGCTTTATCACAGGGATTTTGATCCCTGATGAACATAGATGTAAAAATCCTCAATAAAATATTAGCAAACTAGACTCACCAACATGAAAGGATTTTACGTCATGGTCAAGAAAATTTATCCCTGAGATATAATGATGGTTCAACATATATAAATTAATACATGTGATATACCACATTAATACAATGAAGTATAAAAATCAAATGATCATCTCTAGAAAAAGAAAAAGCATTTGACAAAATGCAAATCTTTTCATGATAAAAATTCTGAACAAATTGGATACAGAATGAACATCCCTCAACATAACAAAGGACATATATATAAGGCCACCACTAACATCACGCTCACCAGTAAAAGGTTGAATACTGGGCCAGCCCGGTGGCTCAGGCGGTTGGAGCTCCATGCTCCTAACTCCCAAGGCTGCCGGTTCGATTCCCACATGGGCCAGTGGGCTCTCAACCACAAGGTTGCTGGTTCAACTCCTCGAGTCCCACAAGGGATGGTGGGCTTTGCCCCCCGCAACTAAGATTGAACACAGCACCTTGAGCTGAGCTGCCTCCCAGATGGCTCAGTTGGTTGGAGCGTGTCCTCTCAACCACAAGGCTGCAGCAAGGGATGGTGGGCTGCGCCCCCTGCAAGTAGCAACGGCAACTGGACCTGGAGCTGAGCGGCGCCCTCCATAACTAAGACTGAAAGGACAACAACTTGACTTGGAAAAAAGTCCTGGAAGTACACACTGTTCCCCAAAAAAGTCCTGTTCCCCTTCCCCAATGAAATTCTTAAAAAAAAAAAAAAAAAAAAAAAGGTTGAATAGTTTTCCTCTAAGATCAAGACCAAGAAAAGGGTGCCTACTCTCACCACTTCTACTCCTAGCCAGAGCATTTTGGCAAGAAAAAGAAAGAAAATCCAAATTGGAAAGGAAGAAGTAAAATTGTCTTGCAGATGATACGGATTTATATATAGAAAATCCTAAAGACTCCATCAAAACTGTTAGAACTAATAAATAAATTCAGTAAAGTTGCAGGATAGAAAATAAACATACAGAAACCAATTGCATTTCTATACACTAATAACAAAATATCTGAAAAAGAAAGAAAACAATCCCATTTTCAACAGCTTAAAAAAAACTTGCCATGTTTCCCCCAAAATAAGACCTAACCAGACCATCAGCTCTACTGTGTCTTTTGGAGCAAAAATTAATATAAGACCCGGTCTTATTTTAATATAATATAAGACCTGGTCTCATATAATATCATATAATACCATATAATATAATAAGTACCGGATATAATATAATATAATATAATATAATATAATATAATATAATACTGCATCTTATATTAAGTTTTGCTCCAAAAGACGCATTAGAACTGATGGTCTGGCTAGGTCTTATTTTCAGTGAAACACGTTAGGAATAAATTTGATGAATCAGGTGAAAGATCTGTGCGCTAAAAACTATAAAACATTGATCAAGTAAGTGGAAGAAGACACAAATAAATGTAAGAATATCCCATGTCCATAGATTGGAAGAATTAATATTGGTAAAATGTCCATACAACCCAAAGTCATCTACAGATGCAATTCCTATCAATATTCCATTGACATTTTTCACAGAAGTAAAAACAATAATCCTAAAATTTATGTGGAACTGCAAAAGACCCCAAATAAAGCAAAGCAATCCTGGAAAGAAGTACAAAGCTGAAGGCCTCACATGTCCTGATTTCAAATCAAATCACAAAGCTATAGTAACCAAGACAGTATGAGACAGGCACAGACCAATGGAACAGAATCAAGAGCCCAGAAATAAACCCTGTACATTGTGTCAACTAATACTTGACAAGGAAACCAAAAGTACTCAATGGGTAAGAGATGGTCTCTTCAATAAATGATGAGAAAACTGTATAATCATGTGCAGAAGAATGAAATTGGACCCTACCATATACCACCAACAAAACAACTCAAAATGGATTAAAGAGTTAAACATCGTACCTGAAACCGTGAGAGTCCCAGAAGAAAACCCAGGGGGAAAGCTTCTTGACATTGATCTTAGCAAAGATTTTTTGGGTAGGACACCAAAATCACAAGCAAGAAAAGCAAAAACAAGTAAATAGGACTATATCAAACTAAAAAGCTCTGCATGACAAAAAATCTACAAAATGAAAAGGCAACCTACAGAATGGGAGAAAATATTTGGAAACCGTCTATCTGATAAAGGGTTAATGTTCAAAAATATATAAGGAACTCATACAACTCAATAGGAAAAAATATTTCATTAAAAAATGGGCAAAAGACCTGAAAAGACACTTTTCCAAAGAAGACATAAAAATGGTCAACAGGTACATGAAAAGACGCTTTCATTACGAATTCATTACGAATTGTTTTTTCTGAAATTGCATTGCCTATCATTGGATGCAGGAAGTTCCTTTGGAAAAGCCTGTCCTCAGACAGGGTTTCCCCCTAGAATCAGAAGTCAAGCTCAGTAATGCTGATAGCCAGGTAAAAAGATAAACCCCCTACATCAGTTCATTCGATTTACCTTCTTCACCCTTTCCATGTTCTCACCCGAGTTACCACGGCAAAAGGAAGTCAAGTGATGCTGTCTCTCCCCAGCATTTGAGAATATTCTTTGCTTCTGAGATGGGATTTTTGCTTTTGAAGAATAGTGCTGAGGCCAGTCATGGAGATTTACACACCCTTTCAAACTAAATTATTTTTAAGGTGCCCTAATAAAGCAATAGCAATTCTTTTGTGATTGGTAGATAAAAACACAATATACTTTTAGCACAAAAGATGATTTTCATTATATACCCAAAGTTATAAATCAGAAATGATCATTCAAATAGTTTAGCTGTTTAAGTGTTAAAACACACACACACACACACACACACACACAATAAAACTAGTATGAGTTAAAATAATCCCTATGTTTTGTATTTTCTAATTATAACAGCATCTACATTCATTCAAAATGTGCGGGATGATATAAGAAGGGTACCATTCATTCGGTGTGGATATGAGTCGGGAATTCCCTGTCACACCATGTGCCTTGTTGGAAGTCACTCTTGGAGCAGGTTTACTCCATGCGCTTTGAATATAATGAATGCCACACCGATTTCAGTTCTTCACGCTAGTCTCTTTACTTTTCACGTGGCTCCTGTCACAGGGCACAAGCTCTCTTGTCAAGCTCAGATTCATTTACAGTTTCCAAGATTAACCGTTTCTGCCAGGGTGGCGCAGAAACACAACATGCTTAGTGACTCCTCGTGTGCTAAATGGAGATTAGATTTTGTTTTGTGGCTGAGGGAGGGTAGAGGAGCCTGGATGGAGGGGGGATGCAGGCAGCAGCAGGATGGCTCTGGGGACTGTGCCACAGAGAGATGCTGCAGGCTGAAGCTGGTGGGTCAGAGGAGCTGCTTTGTGAGAACTGGGGCTTCGGGGATGCGGCTTTGGGGGCACAGAAGACAGTCTCCCAAAGAATTAGGGGAAACCGTTCCCTTTGCTTCCTACCCCTTGCCCAGCTGAGCAGAAGGGAGCACAGGGCGCGTGATGTGGGAGGGTGGTGGTGGTGGGTGTAGGTGCCCATGGTGATGACGCCATCATGCACATCAGGGGCAGGACAAACTGGAGGGTGTTCACAGTCCACAGGGGGCGCCCCTGGGGTTCCAGTCACATCAGGGAGAGGCTGTGAGGCTTCCCTCTTTACCTCAGCCCAGCAAGGCCTTGGGGACACTTCCCTTCCAAAGGATGTGATTTTTTTGTTTTTCAGGAAAGTCAAGTAGTTGTAGAGATGTCTTTAATAAAACCACGTTATACCATTATGAGGTGACTGTATTTCAGATATTCCCCCCCATTTCTCTTTTCTTCCCATGCCTTCCCTGTGTCCCGTCACTCATAATTAACAATGGTCTTTCCCTTCCTCCCAACTCCTATTCCATTTATTTTCCCCACCACTCAGTTTAGTACTTATTTCTCTCAGGTTTTAATGTATTTTTTTTTTTTAACACATAGTTTTGTTTACCCAGCCAGGTTAAAGAACTAGAGGAGTTAGTTCTTTGAGGAGGGGTAGCTGGTCTCACCCTTTTTGTTTTCAATACCCCAAACATCTACCACATTCTGAGCGCACAGCTGGTGTTCAAGAATTGTCAGCTGAATGAATGGCTTAGAAAACAGTGATTTTCTATGGAGGTGACCTCTGGAGGCAGTAAAACTGTGTTTCCTTCTATCTCAGTGCAGTCACCTATGATACTGATTGCTCTTTGCTATTTTCAAGCAACTTGTCCTTTTGTCTACTGTAGAGCTCCTTGGCTTCCTAAAGAGCCTATCTAATGAATTTCAGAGGGAGAATCTCTGAAAACTGTCAACTCAGGTTGGAAGTCTGTTTAAAATTCTGTGGACAACTTTTTCTTTTCACATGTCTTTTTCTTGCACATAGTAGGCACTCAACGTTTGTTCAATAAATACAAATAAAGAGAACCTAGTAAAAAGAGAAAATCTTATTTTAGTAAAAGAATGCATTTGTATTATTTGCACACCTATCGGGTGTATAGCTAGGTTGATCTATTTTTTCTTTGGGACCAGCGGGAAAAGAACAATGGTGCACTATTGCATCAAGTTCTTTGCTCACGCGAAGGAGGCTGTCTCCATCGTCTTATCTTTACCAGGATGGATCTCTATTTCCCTCTGGTGGCAGATCTGTGCACTGCAGTTTCTGAGGAATGAGGTTAGATCTTACCAGAATGTTAAAGCTTGATACTAGGTCCTTAGAGGCTTTTGATTACAGTATTTCTTCAGCTGGAGCGTTCTGAAAAGCCTCTGAATTCTCTACAAGAGTAAAACTTAGTTTGGATTTCCGTGATAATCTAAAATATAAGCATATTCTGAGTTACGTGGACGGCCACTTTCTAATCACACACTGCCCGGAAAGTTTGCCTTCTCACTTGTGCTTGTGGTCAGCTGGTGCCAAGTATTACTAATGGGCCCAGTGATGCTCGGGCTCCCTGTACCAAGAGAGGCCGCGCAGTTTGAGAACCGCACGCGTCACACTGCAGTATAAGCCAGGCCCGTGCGAAAGGCCCGCGCTGTCAGGACCTCAGTCGGGCTGAGGGGCCGTGTCATCCACAAACGTGACGTTCTCTCTCACGTTAGTTTTGCGAACTGAGTTCTATTGACGTATAGTGTTGTTATTGTTTATTTTTAAAATGTGCTTTGGTGATACTTAAGAGCTATAAAGGTAAATAGTTTCACACTATCTTATAATTGTATATATTTAAGTATTATTACAGCAAAATTGAAGTAGTCCAACCGTGGAGGTCTGCAAATTTTCCCTTGAAAGGGCTTCCAAGTGTTGAGCGGATGCCACTGAGGCCCAGGTGAGTGACGTGGTAGCTGGTGGCAGAACCAGAAATGGGCAGAAGAGAGGAAGCTTTCAGACTCGCAGCCCTGTGTGCCCTCCACCGTACCAGCTGACTATCTGGATTAAAAAATATCTCTTTTGATATACAGAGGGTGTCAAAAAATGTATACACATTTTAAGAAAGGAAAAACTATTAACATTGTAATACTCAACATATAACGATAACAAAAGATGAATACAAGTCATATGCATACATTTTTTTGGCACCCCCAGTAGATACACCCTGCTGTTTGCTTCACTTTATCAGTGGAGACCTGATTTGTAATCATTTAAAAATAATAGATGCTGGGGTATGTTACTTCTTTTCGTGTTGATTCAAGTCAAAATATATTTCACATTGTTTATTGCACTTTTCTTAGCACCATAAAACATACACGTATACCATGTGATTCTTGCCCAAAGACACTTGGTAATTAAATTTTGGTGAAAGACATATGGAATTTTAAAATAATTAATGATAATGCAGCAAGGTGACACAAATAAGTGGTGGGTGCACTGTAAGCTTTTGTCCCTCCTGCCAAGTGTCTCTTAATACTGCTTTCCTTCTTTGTATCTCAGCAGGAACCTTTCTGTTAAGTCTCCCAGAAAGCCGAGAATGAGTTCCCCCTATCCCCTTCCCACCTCAGGTGCCAAGGGTTCTGGGGCCTTCACTCTGGTCCTGGGTGCAGGCCTCACGTCCATGCATGGGAATGTGGCAGACTGGCCTCCAGGAGGAGCTCGGTCTCTGCTAATCTCCCTGCTCAGGAGGACTTACAGTGAGCGAGCCTCCTCGGGGAGAATCCAGGCCCTGCAGGCTGATGTCGCCTTCTTCTGTCAGTTCTTTCTCTGCCATCAGCAAAGCAGGTTCGCCCAGCTAGGAGCAGCAAGCTCCCACTGTGGTTGGCTGGAGGCCCTTGTCACCAGCGGGTCTGCACGTGTCAAAAGCACTGCTGCCACGGCAGTGTGTGTGTGCGCCTGTGTGTGTGCATGTGCAGGCGTGCACCAGCGTGTGCATGTGCACACGTGTGTGTCCGTGATTGCGTGTGCACGTGTGTGCGACGCTGATGGGCAGCTTGCCGGTTTCCAACTATGGTAGGGAGTGGAGCAGCTCTGGGTAGAGTTTGGGTTTTCAGGCAGTGAGTGATGCCCCATTGGGGACCCTGAGAGTCAGGACTTGGTTACTGCTGACTCAGTTTAGACTCTCAGAGATGATGTGACTCCAGCCAAAATCCCCAAACACAGATGTGTGGTGTTTCCTAATTCCAGGATAATTAGCTGTAAATCTGGTGAGGGTACTTTGAAAGTGTGGTCCTATTATCTGCTGTACATATCTTCTGTCTATAACATAAGGAGGTGAGTAAGCAAAAGTTACAGAGTTTGTGAAAACGAGGACAGTTCCTTTCCTGTGTAAATTATCCATTTGTCTCCAGATAGGGGCATTTTATTGTTTATTATCACTGAGCTGGCTGGGCCAGGGTCAATAGTGGGACAATGTCATCCCTCATCCTACGACAGACTGGCCTGGTCTCCTTCCCGCATTACCTGTCACCTTTGCTGATGTCCCATTGGCCAAAACACATCATGTGCCATGCCCAGCTTCAAGGGGGTTGGAGAGTAGGTGTCACAGGGGAGGGGGGTGGAGGATGGAGGAGACACAAAGTCACGTGACAGAGGGCATGGGTTGAGGCCCTGAGGACTTTTTTGGAATCTCCCCACATCCATAGAACACAGATAAACACACTGCCCTCACTTTTCCAGGATTTCAAGTCTAGGTGCCCTGGACATGGGGATGATATAGTCCCCATATCCCAGTGTCTGAGTTGAGTAAATCCAACATGGGTCACAAGGGGCCTCTGAGGTGGCTGGAGGCCACCAAGAAGGTGACTCTGCAAGCCCCAGCCAATGACCTGAGAGGCGGGGGAGGTCTGCAACCCCGAGAAAGCAGCACAGAGGATGGGGTGTCTGCAACGGGGGGGTGGTGATGCAGCCTGGTGGGTTGCTGCAGGAGAGGTGGCAGATGAGGCCAACGACAGCTAATTTGACTTTATTATAGAACGGGTGGAGCCCTAATCTTATTATTATTTTTAGTCAGTCTCACATTCTTGCTCAGGTGAGTCTTGAAATTTTACGTACAATAATAACTCTAGCAAGCTTATTGAAAAGATGTACAACTTTTTTTTTTGGCGTTTATTGGTGCAAATGCCATCATAGAATGAGAAATATGTGGATGGATTTATATCACTAGTCTAAGGATGATTTATTCAATTCTTTTTCTATTTCAGATGCATGTTGATATTTCTGTGGGAGTTGCCTTTCTTATCCCAATTATATGGTCAAAGGAAAAACACATTCAACAATTTGTAGCTTAGGCGGTTGCAACTTCAGCTTTTTGGATGAAATCTGGCACAAGAATCCTGGCAACATCCAGAGCTGAAATTGCTGAAGATATATTTATTATGGCCTGCAGCCACTACAGCAGAAATGGGATTTTGTTTGAGGTTGCAAAGAAAAAAAACGCTTGCTGATTTATGGAAGCACAAACTGCACGGTATCTCCATGCAGGGTATTGGGATTATGCTCCCAGGGATGAGGGCGCAAGGCAGCAGATTTATTTTGCTCTCTGCTCCTAAAGGACACAAGGCTCTGTGAAAAGTGCCCCCTTCCTTTTCACTCCCTTTCATTCTTCTCTCCTCCCACTCTCTTCAATTTCCCTCTTTATTCCTCTCCTCTATTTTGCCCTTTACCCTAAAAGAGGAGGTGGCCGTTCCTGCACCCTTGGATGTCCTGTCTGTAAACTCTGAATAGAATAATGACAAGACTACCTTGAGGTTCAGTCAATATGGGAAAAAAATATGGGCTACTTTTCCAGAGGGGCAGACAGGACTTTCTCTCAGACAATAGAGTTTTTAATATAATCTTTGAAACTAGAGTTTTTATAATTTTTTTATTTTTGCAAACCCCTCCCGCCTGAGTTCCTGGCATTTATTCTAGGGTTTGGCATAGCGTGAGTGAAAGAGGGAGGAAGAAATCTGAGGCAAGGCAGTTTCCTCATTCTTTTTTTTTCTTCTTCATTTTTTAAAAGAGACTTTTATTAAAATATAGCTAACATACAATATTATAGTAGTTTCAGGTGTACATCATAGCTATTAAACAGTACCCACCTAGCACTATACAGAGTTATTACCACATTATTGACTGTGCTAAAGAAGTGATCACCATGATAAGTCCAGCAACCATCTGACACTGTACCACGCTATCACAGTATTATTGATCTTCTCCCCCCTTTTAAAATGTTTCAATTTTAAGAAAAATATTAAGAGTTGATATTCAATATTACTTTATCTTAGTTTCAAGTGTATAGCACAGAGGTTAGACATTTATATAATTTAGGAAGTGATCCTCCTGACTAGTACCACCTGGCACTATACACAGTTGTTACCATATTATTGACTGTATTCCCTATACTTTACTTCCCATGACTATTTTGTAACTACCGATTTGTATTTCTTAATCCCTTCACATTTTTCACCCTGTCCCCAACCCCTCACCCATCTATTATCCCGCTAGACCTAGTACCCATCTGACACCATACATAGTTATTACAATATTATTGACTATATTCCTTATGCTATACCCTGCATCCCCATGACTACTTTGTAACAACGAATTTATACTTCTCAATCCCTTCTCCTTTTCACCCACCCCCAAACCCCTGTCCATCTGGCAACCATCAAAATGTTCTCTGTATCTATGAGTTTGTTTCTGTTGCATTTGTTTATTTTGTTCTTTAGATTCCACTTATAAGTGAAATCATATGACACTTGTTTTCTGCTGTCTGACTTATTACATTCAGCCCAGTACCCTCTAGCTCCATCCATGTTTTCGCAGATGGCAAGATTTCCTTCCTTTCTACGACTGAGTAATATTCCATTGTATATATGGATCACCTCTTCTTTATCCATTCATCCATTCAGGGACACCCAGGTTGCCTCCATATCTTGGCTCATGTAAATAATGCTACAATGAACATATGGGTGAGTATGTCCCCTCAAAGTAGCATTTTGGGTTTGTTCAGATAAATATTCAGAAGTGAGATTACTAGATCTTCTTTGTCTCTTGTTATAGTCTTTGTTTTAAAGTCTATTTTGTCTGGAATAAGTATTGCTACCTCAGCGTTTTGTTTGCTTGTTTCTATTTTCATAAAATATCTTTTTCCATCCCTTTACTTTCAGTCTGTGTGTATCTTTTGATCTGAAGTCTTTTGTAGGCAGCATATGTAAGGATCTTGTTTTCTTATCCATTCAGCCCCTCCTATCTTTTGATTGGAACATTTAATCCATTTACATTGAAAGTAACTGTTGATAGGTATGTAGTTATTGCCATTTTATTATTCATATATATATATTTTTTCCATCTTAAAGAATTCCCTGTAAGATTCCTTGTATAACTGGTTTGGTGGTGATTAACTTCTTTAGCTTTTTATTGTCTAGGAAGCTCTTTTTCTGTCCTTCGATTCTAAATGATAGCCTTGCTGGGTAGAGTAATCTTGGTTGTAGGTCCTTACTTTTCATCACTTTGAATACTTCTTGTGGCGGCCCACATGACCAGGAGGGCTCTGCCTGAGGGGGAAGGGTGAGGAGATTGAGAAAAGGTACAGAGACAGGAAAGCTGGGATTGGGAGGTCCACCGTCCACGGATGGCGGAGCAGTGGTGCAGTTTTGATTATTAGCACAGTTTTATACTGTCTTAGAACAACAGTCTACACAAGTAAGTATTAGCAGAACAAGTAAGTATTAGCAGAACATTCCATTCTGTACATTGGCAAGTTTGTATGTCTGTGGCTGCATCAGTGTTATCTTGTTCTTCCTGGGAAGACTGCTGAGGCGAGGCTTCCCATGAGAATGAACTTGCAGCTGCAAGGCCTTGTCAGCTCACAGCCCGCTCCCCACAACTTCTTGCCAAGCCCTCTGGCCTGCAAAGTTTCCATTGAGAAATCAGCTGATTGTCTTATGGGGGCTCCCTTGTAGGTAACTGACTGCTTTTCTCTTGCTGTTTTTGAGGTTCTCTCTTTGTCTTTAAATTTTGGCATTTTAATTATGATGTGTCTTGATGTTGGCCTCTTTGGGTTCATCTTGTTTGGGACTCTCTGCACTTCCTAGGCTTGTATATTTATTTCCTTCACCAGATTAAGGAAGTTTTCTGTCATTATTTCTTCAAATACGTTTTCAATTCCTTGTTCTTTCTCTTCTCCTTCTGGTACCCCTATAATGCAAATGTTGATACGCTTGATGTTATCCCAGAGGCCCCTTAAACTCGCCTCAATTTTTTGAATTATTTTTTCCTTTTGCTGTGCTGATTGGGTGTTTTCTGCTACCTCTGGTCCAATCCTCTGCTTCATCTAATCTACTGTTGATTGCCTCGAATGAATTCTTCATTTCCATTATTATAGTCTTTATTTTTGACTGGTTCCTTTTTATGTTTTCTATCTCCATTTTTATGTTTCCTATCTCTTAAGGTTCTCCCTGAGATCATTGAGCATCCTTATAACCAGTGTTTGGAACTTTGTGTCTTGTAGGTTTCTTGTCTCCATTTCGTTTAGTTCTTTTTCTGGAGCTTTGTTCTGTTCTTTTATTTGGGACATGTTTCTTTGTCTCCCCATTTTGGCTGCTTCTTTGTGTTTGTTTCTATGTATTAGGTAGAGCTGCCATGTCTTCCAGTCTTAGTAGAGTGGCCTTGTGTAGTAGGTGTGCTGTGGGGCTCAGTGGTGCAGTCTTTCTGGTCATTTGAGCCACACACTCCAGGTGTGTCCCTTTTGTGGGTTGTGTGTGCCCTCATGTTGTAGTTGAGCCTTGGTTGCTGTTTGCACATCAATGGGAGGGACTGACCCTCAGGATCATTAGTTGTGAGAACTGGCTGTGACTACAGTGAAGGAGTTGTGGTGCAGGAGCAGAACCTACAGAGCAGAATCTGCCTCATCTGGGCTGTGGTGCCTGCCCAATCCACCCCTTAGGTGTGCCATTCTTGGAGATGTCTGGGTGATGCTTCAGCTTATTCGAAGCTGGCCACCAGGGCACTAGCCCCAGGACAACCTTGGAGGGGATCCGCTGCAGGTCAAGTTCTGCTGCAGCCCATGTCCCACCAGGGACCATTGGCAGCAGCCACAAATAAGTCTGCAGATAGCTGCCACCTGTGCCATGCTTGGCAGTGCGTTGAGAGGCCAAGCCATGAAACAAGGCAAGCTGCAGCTAGTTCAGCTGAGAAACAAGGAGAACCTTGTTTCAGACAGAGGTACAGGACTCACTCAAGGCAGATGCTGCTTGTTTGGGTTCTGCAAACCTTTGAGAGACCCTAGGAAAGTCTGCAGCACGAGCTAAGCAGATGGTTTGTATAAAAAGCCACTGGAAGCAGCTTGGGTGTGCCTGAAAGTTGGGTGGGGCGTGGTCTCGAATCACTGGGTCTGCATGCTGGGAAAGTGGAAAGTTCAACAAAGAAACAATGGCTTCCACCAGTTTCTCCGTCTGGGAAAAAGCTGCTCTTCCAGTCTCCATCCCAAGCCAGACAACTCAGTTCCCCACCATATGTTCCTGTTGCTTTTCCAGCTGCTGTCCCAGCACTGGAGCTCAGAGTAAGTCCATGCATGGTTCCTTTAAGAGGAGCAGCTGGGACTCCATCCACCCTCCATCTCACTCAGTCACTATCTCTGCTGGTTTTTACAACCAGAAATTATGGGGAATTATCACCCCAGCACTGGAACCCTGGGCTGGGGTGAGGCTGGGACCTCTCGCTGCTTGGAGGGTACCTCCACAAGCCGAGATATCCCTCTTGATTTTTAATGGTCACATGCGGATGAGGGACCAGCCTGTTCTGTGTCTCTGTCCCTCCTACCAGTCTAGACGTCACTTCTTCTGCATGTCCTTAGTTGTAGGGCTTCAGTTCAGCAATATTTTAGGCAATTCTCAATGATGGCTGTTTTGTAACTTAGTTGTAATTTTGATGTGGTCGTGAGAGGAGGTGAGCACAGCATTTACCTACTGCACCATCTTGACCGGAACCTCACTTTCCTCCTTCTTAATTGTTCTGTTTGAGAGAGGCAGGAGAGGAGAGAGAGAGGAGAAAGTTGAGAGGAAAGAGACTGGGGACAGATAGAGGGAGGGAGAGAGAAAGAACAAAGGACTAAAACAGAAGGAGAGGGAGCAAGGGGGAAAGGAGATGCTGGGATAGAGTAAGAGACTCTGAGATTTTGTACCGCAGCATTGTGGTTTACATGTGGAACTAAAACTAAAAATTTGGGAAGGAGATTTGCAAAATATTTTCTCAGCTAAGCACACAAAGGTGTTAGCACAAGGATGTTCAATACAGCATTGTTTAGAGTAGTGAAATATTGGAAACACATATTCAATAATAAGGCAGTAGTTTAAAATTATGGTTTTTCTTCTAATGGAATACTATGCAGGCATAAGACATTAAAGTGTAGATCTTTACTTATTTACATTAAAACATATCCATGATGTATTTTTAAATTAAAAAAGCACTTTATAAAACATTATAAAACAACATATCTAGCATGATTTGTTTGTTTTTTGTTTTTTTTTTTTTTTGTAAAAAAAAGTGTCACTATATGTATCTATGCATGGAAAAAACAAACAAGTAAACCTGAAATAACATACACGAAAACATCAGCTGTGATTTTTTTTCTAAGTGGTAAGATTTGAGGGCTCCTACATACTTCTTTATATATTTCTTTCTGTATTGCCTAGCATTTAAAAATAATTAACATGAATATTTTTGGGAATCAGAAAATCATTAAAAGTATCTTGAAAATAAAATCCACTTTGTGCACTCCCTCAGTAAGGCTAAGTTTTCAGAGAAACAATTAATTCTCAATTAGTAATTAGGACTCTTTCTTGTGTACTTTTTTCCCGTTTCTGTATCATAGGCTTAAACTCATGGACTTGGTTTTCCAAATCAATGGTTCTCGCACTTCAGTGTGCACCAGAGTCACCAGGAGGCTTGTGAGAATGCAGCTCACGGGGCCACTCCCAGAGTTTCTGACTGAGTTGGTCGGGGGTGGGACCCAAGAACTTGCATTTCTAACAAGCTCAGGTGGGGCTGGTGGGGCTGGTCTGGAACCACACTTATTGCACTTTGAGCATCATTGTTCTAAAGAAGGAAAAACGTGCTTCAAAGTTAGAAGTAATGATCTCCTTTCCAACTTTTCCAAATTTTCTAGCATAAGTGCTCCTTTAAAAATAGCACATACATACATTGTGAAAGAATTCCTGAATTTTTATGAGACCATTTTTTCTTAAACTACGCAACACATCTGTATGAATCAATATTTGATAAATTCTTGGCCTGAAGCCATTGCTCAAGAAGTCACACTGTTGCTGACATTACATGTTACAGAATCTCAGTGAACCAGAGGGGTGCACACCCTTGTTTGAAATTTTTAAAAACATTTTCTTCTCTTTGCTCTGTCTGTCTTACACGTACAGCCACTGAGTGGTGGTGTGCAGAGGCAGCCGTTCCCCTCAGTACCTGCCTTCAGAAGTTCTTGCCTCACCTGTCTGGTCAGTGGGGGACTCTGTACTACCTGTCAGTGTCCAGGCTCCTCTGGGATCCCCTTGGACCCTTTCTCCGTATGTCTGTGTGCCCGCAGCCCCTTTTAAAGGACTGCCTGTGTCCCCAACACCTACAGCTCCACAGTTCCCGTGGGGATGGCCCTGAGGTGTAATTTATCCTCCAAGGTCCCTCTGTGGGATCAGGCTGCAGTTGCCTCCGAGGGGCTTTGGCTGAGACTGAGCCTTTGCTGGGACCCTGTCTTGCCTTCCTCACTTGGCACTGAGCCCTGAAGCACTGCCTTCATAATCAACACATCAGCTGAATCTTCATCTCAGCGTCCACTTCTGGGGGCTTCTGACTGAAGACATGGATCCTACAGCTGGTGCCCGTCGTCAGACCTACCTAAATATATATAATCTACACAAGGTTATTATCAACAATAAAAGGTCCTTGTGGGTACTCTGCTGGCCAGTAAGGACATCCAGAGATAGAAGGCACAGTAGATGTCCTGGAGGGAACCAGAATCTTGTTTGGGAGATGTAAAACATGCAGAACAAACTTTAAGAATACATGGGGGCAGGATATTATTTGCTACATATTAGCCCATATTTTCATCTTTAGGTCATTCTTTGCATTCCTCTTCCTCTTACCTGTGGGCGCTGGAGGAGCCAAATGGTCCCTCTGTCCTAAATGTGACACACAAGTCCCAGGAACACCCATCAGTGTGAAGGTTGGTGTGGTCAGGAACGTGAGATGTCTCAGTGGATATTTGGTGTGAACAGATGTAATGGGGACCAGATGGCACCTCCCTGAAGGCTCTGTACCCTCTCAGCTCTCTAAATGTAGATGCAACTCCAGGCAAAGGAGGGGGAGACCGTGAGTGGACTGACATTATATTCTCACCTTGGCAGGATAGGATGTCAAAAGAGAAATCCAGTTGAGGTACAGAAAACAAGGACCGAGATCCATACCCACTCCACACACAGGGGCAAGTACCAAATCGGTGGTACACAGGCAACCCCGTGCTATTTCGTATGCAACTTTCATGGCTTCAGAGCGGCTCTGCCATGCATGTGTCTTCTTGTATAAAGTCTCAAATATCTTAGACCTTCAGGGAAGTAAAAGAGTTGGTTCAACTAATAAATAAGAAAAACCCTGTGCAAAATCACACCCTCATTTTGTGCTTTGCTTTGACTTGCTTTGCTTTCAAGGTTGCCCAAGGCCAAGTAATACCCAATTCAAAGCTGGTTAGAACTAAGCAGAAGAGTTTTAACAAAGCAGAGGGAGGTCAGCCCTTTAAAAGCAAAACTTTCAAGGGATTTAATTTTTATGCACACAAATGCATCATGTTTACTGAGTCCCTCATCTGGCCCAGAGCTAAGGTGGCCTCCTGACCTCTTCAGGATAACCAAGGTGGGGGCCCTCTTTGCTTGGCTAGTTGCTCCCCCTCATCTTTCCTTCACGGTCACTCTTGAAATGAAAGATGGGTATGTTAGACCTTTGTCCCGTAAAGGGCTTCTGTTATCAATTTCTTTGTCTATTTGTAGGTTGGTGCAAAAGTAATTGTGGTTTTTGCATTTTTTTAACCTTTCAAACCAAAATTACTTTGGCACCAACCTAAAAAGATGGGGAGGATGATATTTGCCTTGTTAATTATAAAGACAATAGAAAATAAGTTACTTTTTAAAAAAAACTGGCTTGCATAGAGTACGACCTGAGAAAACCAATACTTTTGTGGTGGATAATGTTGACCATGATATCGACAGTAATAATGTTGAAAATAATATTGACAATGATAATTTGACAAGTTCCTTGTATGGCCAGGGTTTAATCAGAGAAGCAGAAACCACTGGGGAAACAAATAGATCTCCCTGCCTATCTAGTTTTCATCTATCTATAGATATATATCACACACACATGCTTACATATAGATATAGATGTAGATGTAAACATAGACTTAAATATAGAGATAGAGATACAGTTAACTCTTAAGGGCTTAGTTACAGAATTTTGCCCCTAAGAAATTCTGGGAGCTGATTAAATGATCTCTCTGTGAGCTGTTGCATTTGTGTAATGCTGGAACTTGAAGTCTAAAAGGGAGTGGGGAAGCAAAGATGGATGTAAAGTCTTGGAAACCAAGACCAAGCTGGATGGCCAGGGCATGGCATTGGAAGCCATGTCTGTTTTCATTGCCTCTGATCTCTGTACTGTGTGGACCCTGCAAAAGCTGGGGCCCTTTGTCACTGAGCTAGACACATACATCTGGCCCAGGAGTCAGAGACGCTGGCCAGGATCCCGGGAAGGAAGAGCAGTTACAGGCTTGGCTGCTGCCTCATGCCAGCGATTAGGGAAGGCATTTAAGGGACAATGTGTGAGCTACACAATGGCTGCTACTTTATTTCCTTCCTTCAAATCTCACCAAGACTAACTGGAAACTTCTGGGCAAGAGAATTCTGGGAAATGTAGTTCAGCCTAGCCATGGTGACACTACCAAGTCATAACACCCTGAATAAACACTTTTGTCTCAGGGGTTTCGTAGTTCTTTTAGGACAATTCAAGATCTTTCAAATTAACTTTCATTTTGTTTTAATAGCATGACTTTCGGTAAATGTATTTTGTAGTTGTGGAACATAACTAGCGATATTATTTTAGTACATATATTTCCATTTCTTTTAATGTATATTTTAAAATAGATACAATCATTCTGCATATAAAATTTTATATCTTTAAATACAATTTTATATCTTTATATTTTAGTATCTTTTCATTTCTTTAAAATTATTTGTGCACTGAATTTTAATACTTCAATATTTAATTGTATACATGTACCAAATTTCATACTATCATCCCCTTATTGTTGGGTATTTAGTTTCTAAAATTCTGCTATTGCAAATAACACAAATAATAAGGGAAGAAACATATCTTTGCATAAATCTGATGATTTCCTAAAATAGATTTCTAGAAATTGAATAACAGTAAACATTTAGGTCTCTTGCTATATGTTAATAATATGTGGAAATATATTTACAATATTTAGATAGGTTAAAACAATTTATATTCCCACCAGATGTATATTAAACTCCTACATTAATTTTAAAAGAATCAATATCTTTATCATATTCAGTTTTCATACCTTAGAACATAATATAGTTCATTGATGCTAAGAACCCCCTTTTCCCCTATTATAACATCTCTAAAATAAACATTTATTTATAATAGATCGTGTTTCATAGTTTAATGGGCAGTGTTTTTTTGCTTTCTTAGCATTACATATAATAATGGTACATCTAACATGCCATAGAAATTTATGTTGAGTGATAAAGTATCTCTACATTCAAGCAAGCCTTCTTTTAGAGTTCTAAATAAAGGTTTATATTTTCTGTGTGTAGGCCTCATTAAAGTTATTCTTAAATAATTTATGATTTGATTGCTTTTATAAATGGAATCTTTTATATTTTGATCTACAATAGATTATTGCTGGTATGTAAGGGAAAATTAAGTTTTATTCATATGCCTTATATTCTTATAGACATAACTGCTTACTTTGTTAGCTTGCTGTTCATTTATTTTATTGCTTTTGGTTTTACCTTTTAATGACAAAATCAGGGAAGGCTTTGGCTTTATCACTCAGTCCAGAAGTGGCTGCATCTCAAATTTTGAGATTTGTTTTTTAATATCAAAATATTTCGTTGAACTCTTATAAATTGTGGGAAAATTCTGTTATAGGGCTGTAGATTCAAAGATGAGGAAATGCTCTTCTTGTCCTCAGCGATTCATAGATAGTAGACTAAAAGACTAGATTATATTTATTTTACTGAAATCAAGTGTCCACTGTGTATATTTGGAATGACACCCCCTGGGCAACCTTTGCAGCTGAACTCAGCAGCTCTAATTGCTTTAAAGTGGGTTTTGAAGTAGGCAAAAATAGCCTTTAGAGCAGGGGTGTCCAAACTGTGGCCCACAGGCCAATTGCGGCCTGTGATCCATTTTTTATTGGCCTGCAGCAAATTCCAACAATATATTTAGTTTACTTAAATAAACCAGGTGAGGCAATACGTACTTCGCCTCGAGTGAGTGGCCCGGCTGTGTGTGTATTTTACCGCATATGGCCCTTGGTGAAAACCGTTGAAAAAAGTTTGGACACCCCTGCTTTAGAGTATCTGACCAGCTGTTCATTATTGCAGCGTTACTTCCGCTTTACATTGGGACATTTCCCTTAAATCACATTTTCTCTCTTTTAAGGAACTACAGAGATGGGGTGTGTGGCCTCCTCTCCACGAAAGTTGTTGGGAGCTAGAAGGGCGGCGCAGGGCTAAGAAAAGACAGTAGCCAAGATTAGAGTACGAGTGGGGCCAAGGATCTCAAGCCTCAAGGACTGAGCCCTGAATCGGGCCAACGCGTAGTTTTTATTGGTAAACTTCTAAAGAGGTAAAAGATTGTTAATCTCAAGATCTCTGTGTTAGTAGCCTGCTGGCTGTCTTTCGGAAAGTTCCCACTGTGTTCCAGCTTGTACTTTGCCGTCACACACACGCACATCTCCAAGGAATCCATTGAAGGGGAGGGACCGATATAATTCCATCGGGTTTCAGTTTGCTGAGACTTCCCCTCAAAGGAGCTTTTCCGATATCTCTCCATCGGGCCTCAGTTTGCTGAGGCACTCCCTTGTGAAATCCTGGGAAAAGCGCGGGGGAACAAATGGTTTGGCAGCTGTAAGGCAACAGGGGTGTGCTCTGACTCTTGGTAATTGATATTGCTGATTATCTGATGTCTCAGAAATGCTTCTGCATCTGAAGTTTTGACTATATTGACTATAAATTTCAGCCCAATGAAATCTGACTGTAATGAAATTTCTTACACTCTGGTTCCAAGTATTAATTTATTTTGGAAACCAAAATGGATTTTAAAAATTCTCTTTTTGTCTTTATCTGTGTTACCTGACTACAAATGCTGGTGTTACCTGCCAGCTGAAGAAGCAGAGACAGCCAAAATTTGTCACACGAGTGTGAGTTTCCAAACTTAGTTCTCTGCCTTTGGGTGAATGACAGAAACTCTTCCCTTTATTTTCCATGAACATAAATGATTATAGATTCATAAGCATCAGATAAATATCTCAAATAGCACCTCTTATTAGTCATATTGTACATTCTTTCTTTTGGATTTTTAGAAATAAAAAGCATATATATTTATTCCGAACTATCTGAGAAAATTGTTTTATGACAACATGAGTTTACTGTGATTAAAAACGCTTCCTGAGGTTTCCATGATGGAGTTTAAGAGTTAAAATTCCCATGGGAGTCCATATAGAAAAACATGTTTCTTACTATTTAAGAAGCAGAACTCCCTGTGTTAGTGAACGCAGGTTAAATACTAGCTGCTTTCGCAAACAACGTATGAATGATTTGCTATAATAAGATGTATTTCTTTATATTGGAGTTTTTATATCAGAGTGTGATGCAGGCTGGGGTGAGGGTTGTTCTGGGACGTGGGATCCACCCATCTAATGGCTCAGCCATCCCCAAGGGCCGCAGAGTCCTCTGCTGGGTTCTCTCTATCTTACAGCTGGTAAACAGAGAGCTCGGAGTGTCCGGTGGAATATTTTAGGGGCCAAGACTTGAAGTCATGCCTGTCCCTTTCATCTACACTCTACTGGCCCAAACTCTGTCACTTTGCCTCACTTTGCTGACTGCCTGGAATCTGAGAGGTATACACATCTAGGTGTATGAGTTTCCTACGGCTGCTGCAACAAATGACCGCAATCTTATGACTTGACACAACACACAGTTATAATCTTACAGGTGTACAGGCCAGAGAGAAATATTAGAGATATATCACCAGGCTGATATTTTAAAATAGATGGTCAAGAACTGGCTGAATGACTCACGTACATGAAGGGTATGATAAGTTAGTTGTTGCCGATTAGACAGTATTTGTCAGGAGGATTACGTTGAAATGATTTAACTAATTGTTCTGAGTACCAACCCTGCCTCCTAGGGGTGGGAGCATAGAGCGATACCCCCTTTATCTCAAGTCAACAAGAGCTTTAATGGGGCCATTCAGAATGAGGAGACTAGTATCTGACAAACAGCTAAGAGTGTAAAGAAGAGGATTTTACTCTCAGCCCGAGGCAGCTGGGTAGAGTGTGAACATGGATGTATTGGAGCTAGTCGTGAAGTCAGAGATGGCAGGTGGGGAGGGTGGGAGGTGGGTCATGAGTATTTCTCATGGACCAGATGTGGACCACATGGGAGAGAGAGCTGGCCATTTAAAAGCCCATCCAAGAGGACTGCCTATACGGACAATGGATATCAACTGAGAGAATCCATGTGGATTTGACTCCCAAAGAAACAGGTGTAAACGGATCAGCCATTTGGGAAAAAAAAAAAAAATGTAGCCATGCTGTTGAATGGTTCCCAAGGAGGCCTGTAAAGAAACCACAAAAGCACTCATAACAGAGTGAGTGATGCCAGCCTACAAGGTGCCCAGGCAGGCAAGAACTTTCTGACTCCCCTTCTCACCGCCTTCCTTACTTTGGAACCTGGAGGGGTCAGAATACTCTAGCAAGCTGAGGGCTGAGAAGATCTAAGGAGCGAAAAACAGAAGAAGCGGCCTTGGAAGTCTGCAGGTTTCTAGGATCAGAAGGCTCCAGCTGGAGAGACGGGAGAAAATCTGATTTAAGTCAAGTTTGGAATTTTTATTATTATACAGGTTGAGACATTTTTAGTTACTGAATTGACACAGTGTTTATGATTTGAAGCAACCATAGGATTTGTTTATTACCTGTGAGTTCACAGAAGTTGTGAAGCTGCCTGAGTCTCCCTGAGGCAGAGCGAGGACTTTCCCCACTAAATATATTTTAAAGGAACAGAGGGAGACAAAAATAAAGAGGGTTTTTTTTAGAAGATCTTAGGAGGCATTCTTGTTCCACATACATCTTTTAAGTTTTTACATATTAAACATTACATACTCTTTTCAAGCTTCTTTTTTTCACTTACCACTATGTATTAGAGATTTCCTGTCAGCATAGTTTTGCCCTATTGACTTTAGTGGCTGCCTAGAACGCTACAGTCTGGGGGGACAATACTTTCTTTAACTAATTCCTTACTGGTGGGTATTCCCGTTATTTTTATTATTTGTTATTTTAGAACAATATTGCAAAAACATTGTTCACCATTTGCATGACGACATGAAAGAGTCTCTGGATACATTCACTAACAAGGAAATGCTGTTGCAAAGAGAAGACTGACTGCGTATTATTTTTATTTCTTTGTCCTCTTTTCGCCTTCTTTCTGATAATAGCACTCCTATTTTCCCTTGGGGAAATGAAGATGTAATAAGAAAACATATCAAATTTTTGTCTTCTGCTGTTTTTTGTTTTTTCTTTAAAAAACAAACACAGTGGGGCCAGTGCTTGCCCTGCGGGCACAACATCCCTCCCTCTAGTGGGGAAAGGGAGTCATGTGCTCTAACTAAGCCAATCAGATGCTCCCTCCCGGGAGCTTGACTCTTGAACAGAGTGACACAAAAATGAAAAATAGTTGGGCATGGTTTGTCCTGAAAAAGGTGCTTTAAAGAAGCTGGCCAAATATTTCTGCCCTAGAGCTCTTCTGAGTCTTATTTTTCCTGAGACTGTGTTATTCAGCCTTTTCTTCAATCCAGTGAACTACTCCTCATTCTTCTAACTCTGTGGGTTTTGTTAGTTTTTTTGCTTATTCTAGCCTGAGTGTGTCTTTATCATTTGTCAGTGATACAAAGAATATGTGCATTTAATATTTTGGCAAATACCTTTAGTTGCCCTCAAATCTGAGGTAGCAGTTTAAACTTTCACCAACAGTTGGAAGCTTTTGGGTTTCATTTTACATCAATTTACTTTAAACAGTTCTGTGGTGTTACGTAAAGAAAGGCCCCCTTTATTCAATTTTCCTAATACAATACCACTTTGATTTCCTCATAAAGTGATTCTGTCTTCTTCTATATAAGTAAAATGCCATTTCCTACAGTGGGTTGGCCAATAAATAAGTCATTTATTATTGTTAGATTACAACTGGTTTGTATTAACTTGCCAAAGGTAGTTGATGAAATGGCCCAGGGTCAAATTAATTTTATTTGTAAGTGGAGTGATTCACAAGGATCTGAGCCACAAACTTGGACTCCCATATTCTGAAACTGAGTATTCTCACATGATCACCTTAGCAACTGTAAATAGTGATGTAATTGTGAAAGACCAACAAAAAGAACAGTCAAGCAAGCTACAGAAAGTTCCTTTAACATCATGTTTGCCAATTACTTTATTCTTACTTAAAATATATATTAGAAAAACCAGCTGTAGAGGTGGAACAATGTGATTTCAATTGAAGGCATATGAAAAGGAATTCAGATTCTCCAACTGGGCAAATACCATCGTTAAAAGCAATCATGGAGTGTTCAGTCCTGTGTGAAGAAAAATGTTCAGGTGATTTATGGACAATAGGAACCATAAATAAAGATGAACGATAGTGAGTACTCCATCACCAAAAATTGTGTGTACCAGGGAAAGCATGGAGAAATGAAATCATGCCCACCACCACCTACTCCTTGACATATTTCCTACAGTGTGAATAAGAGAAATAAGGGAAATAATGTACACATTTGACTTTTATCTCCTCTCCTCACTCTACCTGTTTTTGTGGAAACTTAAAGAAGAGTAGAAAATGTCCAGAGGAGAAATAATTATAATGCTGGAACAGGGGCTTCACAAGGTTTTAAGTAAGAGCTGAAGTGCTATTCAAAATATTTAACAGCCAGGACTGGAATGTAAATTAATATGTAAAGCAGAATTAAATCAATTACCACTATGTGTTTTATAGGATCTTAGAAAGGAAGATTACTTAAGTAAGTAAAGTTGTGCTGTTTTGTTACTAAGATACATGGAAAAGGTTGTCTTTCATGTGCCAAGCAGTGCAACTGACAGCAGGAGAAATTGCCAAGCGCCTGAAATAGATAAAGGCTCGGTTGCCAAGTCCTCCACAAGAGTCGACTCATAAGAAGGAGCATGGCAGGCTTCTCACATTTCACAATTAAGATGGTGTTTGCTGGATGTAGGTTCTCTGTAGATACTACTCATCAGTTTATGCAAATCTCCCTTGTGTTTTGAGTTTCTTAAGATTTATTTTTAACCTGAACTGATGTTGAATTTTATCTGCTTTTTTGATTTGAATGAGAAGACCATATGGTTTCTCCCCTATCATCTATTAATGTGGTAAATTACACTTATTTTAATGTTAAACCTCCCCTGAATTCCTGGGACAGAGCAAATTTGTACAAGATATGTGTTGTTTTTTAATTCTTGGCTTGGTTCAGTTTGTTAATGTTGTTTAGGATTTTTGTATCAACATTTATTAGATTGTCTATGATTTCCTTTTATCATATCATCTTTGTCTAGTTTTGGCATCAAGGCTATCCTTACCTCATGGAATGCTATCAGGGGAGTAATTCTGCATTTTCCATCTTCTAGAAAATTGGAACAATGTTTTTGAAAGTTATGTAGAATTTCCTCATACAATTGACTGGGCCTGATATTTGTATTCTTTTTTAAAAAGATTTTTATTAAAATATAGCTAACTTACAATATTAAGTTAGTTTCAGATGTACACCATAGTTATTCAACATTTATGTATAAAAAAGTGATCACCATGGTAAGTCCAGCAACAATCTGACACTGTACCATGCTAACACAATATTTTTTACTATGTTCCCTATGCTGTGCGTTACATCAGGTGTATAGGATAATGGTTAGACATTTATATAATTTAAGTGATTGCCCTGACTAGTCTAGTACCCAGCTGGCACTAAAAACATACTTATTACCATTTTATTGCTTATTTCCCTATCCTTTACTTTATACCCCATTGACTATTTTGTAACTTCCAGTTGATATTTTCTAAACCCTTCACCTTTTTAACCCTGCCCCCAAACTGCCTCCCATCTAGATAGATCTAGTACCCATCTGACACTATACATAGTTTTTACAATATTATTGACTATATTCCTTATGTTATACCCTGCATCCCCATGACTATTTTGTAACAACCAATTTGTACTTCTTAATCCCTTCCACTTTCTCAGCCATCCCCAAAACCCCTCCCATCTGACAACCATCAAGATGTTCTCTGTATCTGTGAATTTGTTTCTGTTTTGTTTTTTGGTTTATTTTGTTCTTTAGATTCTGCTTATAAAACAAATCATGATATTTGTCTTTCACTGTCTGATTTACTCCACTCAGCACAATACCCTCTAGGTTCATCCATGTTATTGCAGATGGCAAGTTTTCATTCTTTCTAATGGCTGAATAATATTCCACTGTATATATATACCACCTCTTCTTTATCCATTCATCTATTCAGGGACATGCAGTTTGCCTTCATATCTTGGCCATTGTAAATAATGCTGCAGTGAACATATGGATGAACATGTCCTTTTGAAGTAGTGTTTTAGGTTTCTTCAGATAAATACTCAGAAGTGGGACTACTAGGTCCTTCTTTGCCTCTTTTTATAGCCTTTGTTTTAAAGTCTTCTTTGTCTGGTATAAGTATTGCTACTCCCGATATTTTTGTTAGTTTGTTTCCATTTTCATGAAATATCTTTTTCCATCCCTTTACTTTCAGTCTCTGTGTGTCTTTCAATCTGAAGTGAGTCTCTTGTAGGCAGCATATACAAGGATCTTGTTTTCTTATCCATTCATCCACACTATGTCTTCTGATTGGAGCATTTATTCTATTTACATTGAAAGTAATTATTGATAGGTATGTAGTTATTACCATTTTATTATTCACATAGTCCCCTTAAACTATCCTCATTTTTTAAATTCTTTTTTCTTTTTGCTGTTCTGTTTGGGTGTTTTCCGCTATCTTATCTTCTAAATCTCTGATTCAATCTTCTGCTTCATCTAATCTGCTGTTGATTCCCTCTAATTTGTTACACACACACACACACACACACACACACACACACACGTAATCCCGTATAACACGGCACTTATACAACATGGTTTCTCTCTAATACAGTTTGAGAATTGGGGAAAAGCCTCGTACAACACAGCATCCTAGAACACGGTTTCACTGCAACATGGCTTGAGAATTAGAGAAATCCCCAAACAGCAGGGATTGTAATGAGAGCTTTTAAGAGCAAAAAATATCTCATTTGAACTTAGGGAAATCCCCAAATAACACAGAACGTAATAAAAGGTTTTAAGAGCAAAAGATATCTCATTTGAAATTTTTCATCTGAGTGTAGATGTCGTATCAGATTTGACTGCAGAATTTTAAAATTTATTAGAATTTTAAATCCATTTTGTTTGTGAAGTATTAAGTTCAGAGGATGAAAATATCTTGTCAAAAAGAAAACGCCCTCGGTTAATGGTGCTTAGTAGTGATGATGAAGAAAACATTATTTAATATGTTATTAATATAACATATTAATATGTTATACTTTTGGTGAAAATTGCTTTAATAAAGATATTTCTCTTAATTATAAAAATATAATAATATGTTTTTTTAATTTTTGGAACCTAACCCCTTTTTTTATACGAGTTCTTTGTTTCATATAACATGGATTCTCATAACACAGCATTTTTAGGAACCTAACAACTGTGTTTTATGAGGGTTACCTGTATATGAAACATAATATATATAAAGATTATATATATATGCATATATATATAAGATTATATATATATAAATGCATATGTATATAAGATTGTATATATATATACACACATACACACAGACACACACACACACACACATATATATATATATATATATATATATATATATATATATATATATATATATAATCTTAAAGAAGTCCCTCTAAGTTCCCTTGTAATACTGGTTTGATGGTGATGAACTCCTTTAGCTTTTTCTTGTCTGGGAAGCTCTTTATCATTTAACTTTAAATGATAGCTTTGTTGGGTAGAGTAATCTTGATTGTAGGTCCTTGCTTTTCATCACTTTGAATATTTGCTGCCACTCCCTTCTGGCGTGCAAAGTTTCTGCTGAGAAATCAGCTGACAGTCTTATGGAAGCTCCTTGTAGGTAACTGACTGGTTTTTTCTTGCTGCTTTTAAGATTCTTTCTTTGTCTTTAACCTTTGACATTTTAATTATGATGTGTCTTGGCATTGACCTCTTTAGGTTCATCTTATTTGGGACTCTCTGTGCTTCCTGGGCTTGAATATTCATTTCCATTGCCAGATTAGGGGCGTTTTCTATCATTATTTCTTCAAATAGGTTTACAATTCCTTGCTCTCTCTTCTGCTTCTGGTACCCCTATGATGTGAATATTGGTACACTTGATATTGTGCCAGAGGTCCCTTAAACTATCCTCATTTTTTAAATCCTTTTTTCTTTTGCTGTTAGTTTTCTTTTTGCTGTTAGTTCTGTTTGGGTGTTTTCTGCTATCTTATCTTCTATATCGCTGATTCAATCTTCTGCTTCATGTAATCTACTGTTGATTCCCTCTAATCTGTTATTAATTTCCGTTATTGTATTCTTTATTTCTGACTAGTTCTTTTTTTATGTTTTCTATCTGCATTTTTATGTTTCTTATCTCTGTTGAAGTTCTCCCTGAGATCATTGAGCATCTTCATAACCAGTGTTTTGAACTCTGTGTCTGGTAGGTTTCTTGTCTCCATTTTGTTTAGTTCTTTTTTTCTGGAGCTTTGTTCTGTTCTTTTATTTGGGACATGTTTCTTTGTCTCCCCATTTTGGCTGCCTCCCTGTGTTTGTTTCTATATATTAGGTAGGGCTGCTATGTCTTCTGGTCCTAGTAGAGCAGCCTTATGTAGTAGTGTCCTGTAGGGCCAGTGGCGCAGTCTCCCTGGTCACCAGAGCCGAGTGTTCCAGGTGTGTCACCTGTGAGAGTTGTGTGTGTCCTCCTGTTATAGTTGAACCTTGGTTGCTGTTTGCATGTTGGTGGGAGGGATTGACCCTTGGTCTCGTTTGTTGTGAGGACTGCCGTTACTACAGAGAAAAAGCTGTTTTGGAGGGCTGGACCCTGTGGAGCAGGATTTGCTTTAGCAGGGCTCTGGTACCTGCCCAGCCTGCTTTTTGGGTGATGCTCCAACTCAGTTCAAATCTGGCCACTGGGTGTGCCAGCCCTATGGATACCTGGGAGGGAACCCACTGCAGGCCAAATTCAACTACAGCTTATGCCCTCCCCCGGGCAACTTGGCATGAGCCACAAAGCTATCCTCAGATGGCTGCTGCCTGTGCTGTGCTTGAAGGACCCTTGAGAGGCCAATCTGTGAACTATGGTCAGCTGTCATTAGTGCCAGACTTAGGGCTACTCAACCAAAGGTATGGGACATGCTGAAGCCAGATGCTGCTTGTTTGGGTTTTGTGAACCTTTGAGAGACTTTAGGAAAGTCTGCAGCATGAGCCAAGGCATGCATGTTGTATGAAAAAGCCACTTGAGGTGGTTAGGGTGTGACCGAGTGTTGGGTGGGGCAGGGTCTCAGAATCACCAGGGCGGGGCAAATGAATAGCTTAGCCAAGTTGATGTAGACTCAGATATGCCATCTGCCTGCATTTACACGGAGGTAGGGGAAGGGCTCAACAAAGAAGCTGGTTTCCACCAGTTCCTCCTTCTGGGAGAAAGCTGCCCCTCCAGCCCTCACTCTGAAGTCAGACAATTCAGTTCCTCCCCCTTTATCCCTTTCGTCTTTACAGCCCCTGCCCCAGCACGGGAGCTCAGAGTGAGTGAGTCTGTCAGTGAGTAAGTCCGTACATGGGACCTTTGGGAGGAGCTCCTGGGACTCCAGCTGCCCTCCGTCTCACTCAGCCAAAATCTCTGCTCATTTTCACAACCAGAAATTATGGGGACTTTCCCTGGCACTGGAATCCTGGGCTGGGGAGTCTGGTGTGGCACTGGGACCCATCACTCCTCCAGGGGGTCCCTCCCATTTTTAATAGTCACACACCAATGTGGGACCAGCCCATTCCATGTCTCTCTCTGCCCCTCCTACCAGTCTCATGGTGGCTTCTTCTGTATATCCTTAGTTGTAGGGCTTTGGTATAGAAAGACTTCAGGTACTTCTCAATGGTTGTTTTGTAGTTTAGTTGTGATTTTGATGTGGTCATGAGAAAAGGTAAGCACAGTGTTTACCTACTCCACCATCGTCCTGATATATTTTTTATGGAAAGATTTTTTTACTACTAATTAAATTTTAAAAATAATTGTAGGACCATTCAGGCATTGTCTTTTTTCTTGAGTCAAGTTCCGTAGGTTGTAATTTTCCAGGAATTTGTTTATGTCATATATGTTGTCAAATTTATTAACATAATTTTTATGAGCAGATCATGTAATTATGATGAGCAGATGAAACAGTTATAATAATTCATATTTTCTTTCCCAATATTCCGCTGAAATATTTGTCTTTTTCCTATTGATTTGTAAAAGCTCTAATATATTAAAGATATTAATTACTGCCTTTCATATATGTCATTTTACTAAGTATGTTACTTTGGTTTTTAAATTTATGATTTTTTTGATGCACAAAACTTTTTAAACTTTGAATTAAATATATCAGTCTTTTCCTTTAAAAAAATTTCTATAGCTTTACTATTTTATCTGGTTTATCTTCCAATAATTGAGGAAGAAATGTTGAAATCTCTCCTTCTGTTGGTTTAGAAGCTGTACACTCTACATTTTTCAGTTGCTACTTTTAAAAATTTTGCCCTACTCAGTAAACAATTTCAAAATTTCCCAACCTCTTTTCTGAACAGTGCAAATTCATTTTAACACCCTTAACAATGATTTTGTGATTCAGTATTTTAGTTGTCTTCTTTATTAACTTCATGATTAGACATTATTTTTATTATATTATACAATTGGTGCTTGTTTAGATTACCTACATATTTCTGAATTATTTTTCTTACTGTTCCCCTTTGTAATTCAAATTTTTGTTCTGAGTTCATTCTTTTCTTCCTGAAGTACTTTTAGAAGTTCCTGAGTAAAGGTCTATAGGAATTTGTTTATTTCATATATGTTGTCAAATTTATTAACATAATATTTATGAGCAGATCATGTAATTATGATGAGCAGATGAAAGAGTTATAATAATTCACATTTTCTTTCCCATCCTTGTGCTGCAACCTTCGTAATTCCTCCTGATTAGTCTTCCAGTTCTCTAATTTTCTCCTCTGCCATGTCTAATCTACTATGTAGCCATCTACTCAGCTTTTACTACCCATGGTAATATTTTCATTTATACATTATTTTGGTTAATGTTCAAACCATGATTTATTTTTATTTCTTTAAACATATCATGTATAATGATTTTATATTTTGAATCAAATAATTGTAATATTAAAAGCACTTAGGAGCCCAAATCTTGTTTCTTCTGACTTTTTTCATGGTGTCTATTTCTTTGGGGGTTTATGGTCACATATTTGATTGATCTTAAAATGTGGAAATACTGAGGGCCTAAATTGGGGATGCTTTCTTCTGGAGAGGTTTTGCGTTTGTTCTGCCAGGGATAGAAAGTGTCTCTGACGTAGGACACTCAGGACTCCAGACTGACATAGGGGTTGAGGGAGCTCAGATTCGGTCTCTGTCATGTGGTAAGCCCATTATGGGGCCCATTAAAAGCCACTTTCCCATCACTCATATAACATGTTCTGTTAATTCTACCTCACAGTGTCCTGTCTATGAATTTATTTCTCTACTGAATCCCTTATTCAGGTCCTTATGGACTCTCACCCAGATTATTTCAGTAGCAACCTAACTGCCTCTGTGCCTCAATTCTGTTTCCATTGAATCATTTCTGCAGCCAGCTGTCTAATTAATGTTTCTAGAGCACAATTCTGATTTTTATAGTATAAATTCCTTAGGTTTTTTTATGAGGTCTGACAATTAAGTTCACGAACTCATCATAGAAAAAGTGCTAGATGCATAGAAAAATATCACTACGTTCGCCTTCCAAGTACTCCCCTTGGAAAGCTATGCACTGATGCCAGCACCTAGTCTACCCTTCAAAGCAATTTTGGAACTCTTTTTCTGAAATGGCCATCAGTGCTGTCATCATATTCCCCTTGATGTCCTGAATGTCATCAAAATGTCTTGCTTTCAATATTTGCTTTATCTTCGGGTAAAGAAAGAAGTCAATGGGGGCCAGATCAGGTGGGTAGGGAGGGTGTTCCAATACAGTTATGTGTTTACTGGCTAAAAACTCCCTCACAGACAGTGCCCTGTGAGCTGGTGCATTGTCGTGATCCCTTTCCTTTGGGACCATTTGTGCACACACCTTTCTTATGCCAAGATTTTCAGTTAAGATTTTCCTGTTTCTTTATCGATGTTTACTTGGTCTGCTATGCTTCTCACAGTTAGGCAATGATTTTGACGCATAATTTGACAACTTTTTGCAATGTTTTCGTCAGTACTGCTTGTTACGGGCTGTCCTGACCTCTCTTAATCAGTGATGTGTTCTCTCCCCTTAGAAAAACGTTTAATCCATTTGTACACTGACGTTTTCTTCATGGCATTATCCCCATAAACTTGGACTAACATGTCTCTGATTTCACTTTCACTCTTGCCAAGTTTAACAGGAAACTTAATGTTTGTTCATTGCTCTAATTCAAGTTCAGACATTCTCGTGACGGCACACAAAAATACACAATAACAATAATGAATGCCACTCAGCAAGACACCACCACATGTCGACATGAACACAGCTGTGAGACAGGGATATACCGAGGTTCTGAAACCTTACTGAGCTGTTTGTACAGGGCTGCCAGTGTGAGCGCATGGTGGCAAGTTCGTGAACTTCATTGTCGCCTTTTTGAAAATACTGACAGTAACTTATCTAAGTTGTACCTCACAATAACTTTGTGAAAAACAGCTGATAAGATTTTCTTCTCAGTGGCTTCCTCTTGCCTTCAGAGTAAATCTAAACTTCCCAGTCGTGTCCTTATGTCCTTCTATTACTAGCTCTATCCTATCTTTAAAACCACCTGCTGATCCCTTTCATGCATCCTATAGTCTAGCCAACCTGAACTTCTCAAACCACTCCTTTCCCCCGTCGCATTGGTCCATTTGATGAGAATGTCCTGTCATCACTGTTCTGGCATCATTTTTCCTTCAAGGTCTGGCTCAAATGCTGACTCCTTTCATTTGCCTCCTCAGCTAAACATGCTCTGTCTCTCCAGTGCATTTAGCAGTACACACACGCACACACACACACACACACACACACACACACACACATATCCTTCCCTTAGGAATTAATCATTTTGTGCTTTGTCTCAAAGTTCCTTTCCCACTTTCCTACGACTCCATAGCTGCTTTTTATAGGCCAGTTTCTGTTTCGTCTTTGTAGCCAACCCCATCTTTACTAATTCTTCAACATAAAGGTACAATGGATAGGATCCTACGTATGTTAAAGGGAGCACAGTGGAGACATCCCTGAAAAGACTGTGGTGGTCATAACTACATAATGACACCCAGTGGCTCCCTGAAGGCTTTCTACATGGAGGGTGGGACCAGAAATGGATGTATCCAGTGGATGATTTCAGGGGATTTAAATCTGGAGAGCTAAAAGGCTAAAATGGCTTTCTACTGGTTTATGTTTTATATACATAAAGAGGGGGAAACAAGCCAGAGATACAATCTTGAACGAATGATTCAATCTTGGATGAATGACTAGAGCCCAGGGCTGGTAGCAGTGTCTGCGTTCATCAGAACAAAGGTGGGGGTAGTTAGTGTGGGGAGCGGGCCCTCAGTCCTTCTGACAGAGGATCACACTTTCCAAGAAGAGTCTACTCCCTTGTGGAGAGGCTCTGGCAGTCTCTCTTCTTGGACAAACCGTAATAGTTACCTGATTTGTTGGCTCAGCAGTTTCAGGTTTTCCCTGTGATATTTGAAACTTTGTGTATTTTCTTTCTTACCAACAGTTATAACAAGATATCTTGCTTTAAGAAAATATGTTCCAATGACATTTTCCTGTTAGGCTCTAAAAACCAAGCCAATGATTGCCTAAAGAGAATACTGTCTCCAGCTTGACTAATTAGCCTTGTTTAGAAGTTTGCTAACGCAATATGCAAAGCAACCCGTGTTGATTGCTATATCTGAAACTCTATTTGAGATAAAGTTCATTCAACTATGCAGATAAATCACACATTAAAGTGGATGGCACATGATCGGAACTTGTGCTTTTTTGCTACCACAATGTCATTTTTCTGAAAGGTTATTTCAGACCCAGTGTCTTACTCATGTTTGTGCCCTCAGTATTTATCATGGTGCTTGACACATAGTAGGTATTCCATGAATGTTTCTTGAAAAATCAATTAAGTTATTTAAAAATGATTTTCTAAGGTCTAGTGTGTTTGCATTCTTCATGGTTCTATTGGATAGCAAGAGAAATGGCAGTTTGCCATCAAGCCAGGAACAAGAACATACGATGATAAACTGTGATGCAGACCACAGTGCTAAAGGAATTTGCAGGGAAGAATTCTTGGAGGGTCTCGTCAAGGAAGACTTCCAGGAGGAGGTGGCACATGATTTGAATACGTGCTGCAAAAAATATTTGTTGAAATGAACAGTTAGGTGAAGGGAAATAGGTGGGGCCTTCTAGGGTAAGGGAGGTGTGTGAAAGAGCGCAGGGCAGGGGTAGCCTAGTGGAGCAGTGAAGAGGGAAACCCTTGATCATTTTCATCCGCAGGGTGCTGTACAGGGTGCCCCGTGAAATGCAATAAGACTGCAAATGGAGTCTGTCCTGGATGGGCCGCTGTATAGAATTCATAAGCTGCAATATATGTCTAGTTTACGAGCACACAGAAGGATACTTGCCATAAAAGCAAACCACAGAGTTACACAGTTAAAACCATGCTCAGGCACAGGATAGTGGGACACATTGACAAGGGCACCCAAAGCAAGGGCATACATGAGAGGGAAAGGCAGTGGAGGGTCAGATATCACATCCGTGACCCCATGGAGCAGGCACTGTGGGGCCCCTGCAGGTGGGGACCTTCCCCAGCCGCCCTGACAAGGGCAAGTGAGCGCAAAGAGAAACGAATCCCTGGGGGGTGAACCTGGGGGTTTGCATGAAAGCAGGGACACTGCTACAGTATCAACCTCCAGGTCTGCCTTCCGGGATCTGCACCTCCTGCAAGTCAAGCTTTTGTGTAGTCCCCTCCCATGTTGAATCAAGGTTGGTCTGTACCATCAACACCATGTGATGGACGTGGCTGTGGGTAACTTCCAAGGCTGGTCATGAAAGGCATGGCCGTAGGCTCCTGCATTGCTTGCTTCAGGGAATGCCGATTGCTGTGCTCTGAAGACACTCCGATCTGTGGCAGGTCCAGATGGATAGAAACTGAGGCCCCATCCAACAGCCAGCACGAACTTGCCAGCTACATGAGCAAGTCCCCTCGGAAGTGGGTCCTCCAGCCCCAGTCACCTTCGGACAACAGCAGCCTGAGCTGACGCTCCGACTTCAACTCACAAGACACCGCCAGCTGAAGCTGCTTCTGCATTCCTGATCCACAGAAATGGTGAAGGATAATCTATGACATCGCTTTAAGCCACTGATATTTGGAATAACTGGAACACAATCCTTCTAAAAACTACAAAAACAAACCTGCCATATCCTTGGGTAACCATTCAGTCATGGACTAGAAGAGAAGGAGATGATCTGGAGAGTGTCCCTCATTCTGTATCTTTCTAATATGACTGTGTTGGTGAAGATGATCACTGACATTCCATTGTTACGTAAGTCCGTGCACTTCTTCCTGGCAGCAGTGGCTACTATTGCATTTACCAAACCAACTGCGCGATCTGATTAAAGACATTACTGTGTCTGCAAATCCCAAGGCACTCAATACTGATCAGTTGAATGAATGAAAATAAATGAGTATCTTCTTGCAAATTACTGGACTTGTTGCACCCATGGTCCCAAATGAGAAATCTAGAATTTCCAAATTGTGTTTGCTGCAGTGTTCCTTGGCCTGAGGATGTCTGCTCACTGGTTCACTGAATCACTGCTCGTGCATGGAGGGTGTTCAACAGAGCAGGATTTGGGCAGGAGTGGAGTGGCAGCAGGCAAGATGTCCAAGCTTACACTTCCTTCTTGCAGAGGCCAATGCTACCAAGCTAATACTACTGAGTACAGGATGTCCTTCAGCCACTCATGCAAGCCTACATGTGCTCACCCAACGTTTGCTGTGTGCCTGTATGAGTCAGGTGCTATGCCAGGTCCTGAGTTACCGGGTGAGCCAAAACAGGCATGGTCTCTGCCCTCATGGAACTTACAGACAGGCCGTGGTGATGCACAACAGATAAGCACACAGATAAATGCAAAAATGCAGCTGTGAGAAGCCCTGCAAAGGAAAGCTGTATGGTGCCGAGAGTGGCAATAGAGGGGGTTTCACCAGCTCACAGAGGTCAGGGGAGACTTTGATATGAGCTAAGCTATGAAGGGTGGGAAGGCAGGCAGAAGGGAACAGGGAAAAGGATCAGCTGGCGCTTAGCCATGTGGGAGGAGGCAGCACGGAGACTCAAGGACTGAAAGAGGGCCGGGTGATAGTGTACGTGGTTACTGTAGCCAGAGGTGTGGGTGAGATCCCTGGACAGAAGAGAGGGAGAGGAGGAAAGTGCTCTGACTGCAAAGGAGATGGAAGAGGAGTGGTGGATGAAGCAGAAGAGAAGCCCAGGCCATACTAAGTGTCAGGGGCAAAGGACGGGGCACTTCTAGCCCAGGGAAGGGTCATGGAGCTGCATGCTGCTGAGCGGTCAGGAGGTATGGCTGAGGCAGGACTGAGAAACAAGGTCCCTCTCCAGCATGCTGGTGCCTATAAAACAGCTCAAGTATACTTTTTCTTTTCATGGGCATCACATAAATAATGCCTAAGTCTAATTAGTGAGTTCTATGGAGAAGCACACAGATTTGATTGGTACAAAATCATAGAACGGTTCTTCATGGAGGTCAGTTTTTGTGAAGATTGTAAAGGATGGAAGGAAAACTGACTTAACTTTGCTTCTCACTTGTGGCCTGGGAGAGTTGGTTTTGATGCTGACATAGAAAATGGTGCCTTTTTTAAAGTCAGAAAAATCTAAGTGTAAATAAAAGAGGCCCTAGTCCAGAGGACCACCCTGCTGATACGTCTTGGTGCTAATTCTACACTGGAGAAATATTCTTCCACGGCCTGTAATGCAGAGGGCACTGAGTCTGCAAGTGGAGTACTCAGGGTTTGCCTCCTGCCTCTGCCATTTCCTAACTGTATGTCACCTCCGTGTCCACCTCTGCACAATGGGCATGATCACATGCCCTCCTCCTTCATGATTTGTGAGGATAAATGAGATCATGCTTTGTGAATTGAAAAGCACCCCATCTTACAGATAAGAGTACTCAGAGGCATGATCATTCACTCACGTCTCATCTGGAAGGAGGTGATCAGGTCCTTCCTTGAAGAATGTTTGATGGGTGGGGGAGGTGGACTGCCCAAGGGTGCTGTGCCTGGGGAAGTGGGGTGAGAGGAGGACTCCACCCTGGAGCTGGAGGTCACCCCTGACAACCATCTTCTTCATCACCTCCTCCAGGGCTGGTGGTGCTCAGCAACATGATGCTTCCAGCCAGAGGTGGCTGTTCTCTGGGGGAGCAGAGGCCGCTGGGCACCAGGATTTTGCTGGGCCTTTCTGTGGGTTGCCTGGAGACAGCCTACTTGGCTGCGGATGGCAAAGCTGCTATGGCAAAGCTGTCAATGCACGTGGTGTCGGAGGTGTGTGTGGCTGGCGGGACATGCTCTATGTGCAGCTGCTCTGTGCCCTGTGCCTCTAGAGTACCCACCAACCGTCGGCCACCCTCTGCTCTCATCGAGGCAGGTCAGGCAAACCCCATCATGTGTTTTCCTAGCGTAATACCCAGGCCAACTGCTACAACTGCCAACTGCAACTTGAAGACCATACATTTTGAATTTTTGTTCCACACCCCACTTTACTAATGCCTTCTCCCCAAGCTGGACTCTTTAATTCCACAGGATTAGAGTGAATGCACATGGAAAGTACACATAGGGTTAAAAACCACCTGGGGAACAAAAAAATAAGATAAGGGAAGAGATAGGCAAGATAGTTTCATGACCTAAATATCAGAGCACTCTGGAACTCTGGAGTGTTTTTTTTTTTTTTTTTTTTTTTTTGCAGGGTTGGGGAGTTTGTTTCTCTCTTACTTTGTTTGTGAGCTCTTTGAAGCAAGGACTGCCTGGGTGTCAGTCACACTTCTACCCCCAGATCCTAACATATGACTTTGACAGAAAAATAGGTGTTCTGTAAGGTCACGTAAAGGAATCGAATGATGGATGATTTCTCTTGATGTAACCCAAGCCCTATTCCCATTGACAAGGGGCAGATGATAGAAGTAGAGTATCGAGCTCCTTCCGTTGCATGTGCCTGCGTTACAACCTAGGCCACTAGACAGAAAGCTAGGATGTAGGTCTGTGGGCTTTTACATCACGGCAGTAGAAACACTTAATTAGAGCCCTTGACAATTCATATGCCTGGTTGGGTATCTGACATCTTGATGCTTTAGGCTTCACTAATTCCCACTTGTTTGTACAAAAGAGAACTTGCCTCGGCACTGCCTTGCAGTGGGAACAAGTTAGAACTTCTGTGCAGAGGAAGCACATTTCAGGCAATGACAGATTTATGGCAGTTTTTTTTAGGGAGCACCATTTCTTTCCCGCGCCTTCCAAACCCTGAGAAGATGAATGATGTAACGCTGAAGTCTTGTGTAATTGTTTGCTAAGAAGGATCGCTCACCATTTGGATGGTAAGGAGGTGTCTCTGAGAAATCTGGACTGGACACGGGGCATGTCAAACATACTTTTATTTGTTCTCTCTGCCTTGATCTTGATGTTTTTCTTGAAAATCTGATAGAGAGGGGACTTTCGGAGGTGCCAGTTACCATGGAAATGTCATACACTTGGAGTCAGACGCTTTGCATTAGACTGGCACCCTCACCAGTCCCTGCTGTTGGGTGGGCAAGCCACATGACCTCTTGGAGTCCTGGTTTTCTCACTGTAAAGTCAGATTAGTGTCTCTCAGGAATCAGAACAAAATGGGTACAGCAGAAGAAAAGTTTGTAAAACATCAGTTTATTTCTTTTTGCTGGTTAGTTTTGCTCTGTCATTTTTCCCACATGTCAAGGTGAAGTCTACTTGCTTACCTCTATTTTCTTTTCCCTTTCCCCTCTGTTTACGGAATCCTAGAGACTGGTTTTCCTCCAGATGTTGTGCCTGAGTTAGTGGTCCCCCCAGTAACTCCAAGCACTGCGGGTGCTCCCTCTCTCAGTCCACTTTTATGCAGTCTTTTACAAGTTGTGTGCACATCACGACTGTGTATGAGGTTGTATAACGTCCTGCTGCTGTCACAGCGTAAAGATATATTCAAATGTGATGCTTAACAAGGCTTTAAAGAGCCATGTGGGCCCACCTGAAGCCAGAACAAGATTTGATGTCAGAAGACAGTATGAGACAAGCATTTTCAGAACTGCGCTGTAGTTTCTACTAGAGTGTCGTTTGAACTTGGTTTCCATTTATCCACATGAAACATGGAAATAGCGTTTAAATCTACTCTACCACATAAAAATGCTATGGCAACCTGTACGGAGAGTGTTGGACTCTCTGAATGTATGGTTATTTACAACATAACTAGAACCAGAGATCGTGTGTGTGGACACAGGCTGATTTGTAAAGCTAGAAACAAACCACGGACATAACCTGGAGTAAAGGATCCCAATTAAATAGCTGACGATCTTGTAGCCCAAGAGTGACACCCACTGTGTTTGGTTTTGATAAACAAAATAGAAGCAACAGTCAGGAGCTTAAGAAATTATGTGAAAATAGAGAAAAATCTATCAGGACAATAGTAACAATAGAGTGGACTAGAAATTGATGAGAAGGAAGAAAACTTTGTAGAACTTACATTTTTGAGATGATCACATTCAGGACAGATGACTATGACTTTTAGGTTAGGTTTTGGGGGGGTCTTTTAAACCTAAAAGTAGTGATACCTTTGAAATTTCTTTTAAGACTTCTTAAATTTGATTACACTCTCAAGTTTGTAATCAGATCAGAACCAGACTCATAAATGTTAGTAATTTCATCTAATATCTAACAGCTAATGGCTGATCTGATCTAGTCATCAAAACTCTAGAGTTTCTGTATTTCAGTTTCCTCAGTCTACAATTCATTTAACAATCTTTTCCTCTCTGCCGAATGACACAAATCTGCTCAAGTTTTGGGTTGTCACAATGGAGAGCTGACACAACGTGTGATTGTCAGCTTCAGCCCAGATCAGATCTGCAAAGAAACTGCTGGGCAGATAGCAGCATGTAGGGCCCAGAACGCGGGCCAGCCTGGCGCAGGCTTCCTGGTCGCCTCTAGGGGCGCTCCCAGGCCACCTGGAGGGGCCGGAGGTTGCCAAGGCCCGGAGCTGAACACAAACAGGTGGGAGTCCGCAATAGAGAGACCGTAGGCAGTGTTAACGTAGAAATTGAGGGAAACAGGGCCAGCCAAATCTTGGGTCTGGACTCCTCGCGTCGTTTAGACGGCTTCGGTCGAATCTAGTTCATGTGCTCCACAGACATGACAGCTGGAGTAGCAGAGTCTAAGGACAACCCCCCTCTATTGGGTGCTGGACCGGAGTGCATCGCGGGAACTACCGCAAAATGCAGGTAGAGGTGAAGGGGGCTGGCCTCGGTCCCCAACGTTGAAACCAGCGGTTTTTATTTACGGGGACATAGGGCATCCGTGGGCTTGGCAGAGACTAGATGCGATGGGCCATTTCCGAACCAGAAAACGAGAGAGGTTCGACCATGGAAGGAACTTTCCTGGCCACTTCATCCAGCACGCGAATCACCGAATTTTCAGAAACGCCAAGCGGGGTTCCGGGGTGCTCGGCCACCCTACGCCCCGGCTGCTGTCCCCACCGCCCCCGCCTCCCCACGGCCCCGCCGTCAGTAGGGGGCGCCCACGCGCGGCTAAAAGGCGCTGCGGGTGGCGGGCAGCCTCAGTGTGGAGCACGGCAGCGGGTGCGCGGGCTGGGAGCTATCCGCGCGGGGCCCGGGTGCGGCGGGCACAGCGCAGAGCGCAGAAACCTACACGGACGGCGGGGACCCGACGGCGGCGCCTCTGCGCTCCCCGACTCCGGCCCAGTACCCACCCGTCAGCCGCCCAGCCCAGCCCTGCGAGCACCCCAGCTCGCGATGGCTCCCGAGGCCGGGGCGCCCCCACGCGCGCGGCGCTCCGCGCCCTGGGCGACGCTGCTGCTCCTGGCCGCGCTGCTGCCGGTCGTCTACTCAGCCGGGGCTCCAGGTACGCGCAGCCCGGGGTGGGCTGCCGGGCTCTCCGTGCCTCCTCACCTGTTCTCTGTCCACCTTCATGCACCACCCACCCCGTCTGTCGCTCCGGGGACCGCCGCCCCGCTTTGTGCTGGCTGCGTGTCGTGTCACTAACCTGGGCGTCCTCATCGCTCGCGGATAGGGCGCAGAGGGGCAGCTGGGGACGCGGGATCTGGGCACCTGGAGCCCCGTGCGCGGGAGGAGGGAACCGGGACATCGTCTGCGCCAGGGGACGCAGTGCCCTCAGTTTCAACTTTGACATCGAACGCCCGGGAGTCGGGAGATTCGAACTGTCTAACTTGCCGGGGAGATTCAGGCAAAGGGTGGGTGGGTGGGTGTGGGGTGAGGAAAAGCAAAACGACCTCTTGGCGTTGAGGTGGGGGCAAATTCCTTTGCCCAGAATTTCCCCGAGGACATCCTTCTTTCCTCTAGCTCACCTGCCCTGCGGCAGAGATGCCTGTTGGAGGCTGCGAGGCAGGACTGCTTTAGAAGTGTGTGTGTGTGTGTGTGTGTGTGTGTGTGTGTGTGTGTGTGTGTGTGTGTGTGTTTATGTGTGTGTAAGGCTGTGAGCTGCCACGGGGAGGCTGGGACCTTGGCGCCCAAGGAGAAGCCGCGCTCTTATGGAGACCGCGCATCCTGGTGGGAACTTTGGAGCTGGGAGAAGACGTTTGTCTTGGGAGGAGAGAGAGGGAAGTGGGAAAGTCGGTTCGGGAGAAGCTCACCCTTCCCCCAAAGGCTGAGGCTGGAGATGGGTGGATGTTTTCTTTGGGGCTGAAATGGAAGCAACGCTTTTCAGAAAAATGCCAGCGTGCTTTTGTCAGATTTCTTGTAAGGCTCCCGCAGAGAGAGACAAGTTTGTGGTGGATTTTTTTATCCTTAAGCCTTTGGTGGCCCTTGTTCCCACTTCCTGTGCAGGCATTTTCACACTTGAAACTGTGTGGCTTTTATTTATGTCATCGGTTTGCAGGAGGCCAAGTCGACATTTTTGTTGATGTTCACTCAGCCGGGTTATAAAAATTCAGATGAAATTCCAATGAGAGCTATACTTGCTTTCTGATGCTACTCAGTGTCTCTGTTGCCCTCTTACTTCAAGAAAAAGGGGGAAAGTTAGGGGTCCCATTGCCTTGTCATTCTTTTTGGTGGGTACATAACGTATAATGCTTGCTTCAGGTTCGCACCATGGGCTGGGATGCCAAATGCCACTTTTTCATAAAAGGCAGTACTAGTTGTACGTTTTTTTCCGCTCTGTTAGTGATCTCTAGGAAAATAGTCACTGAATATTTTGTACAGTCATCAACAAGAATAAAACTATTTTAAAACCTTTCAACTTCCCCACTTACAACCTGTGGTTTTTTTTTTTTCTAAATTAAAATCTTCTGAATGTTGAAAGAGTTTTTGTTTAAAAAAAACCATAACGGACTGAAATGGGACCGATGCTAAATTGACTTTATGATGATTGCAGCTTTATTCCTGTTAGAGTCCACTGCCACCTGCCTGCAGGCTTCTGTGAGTGTGTTTGCAGTCAGGGTTCTTTGTGGTATCTCCGGGTAGCCTTCTGTTTCTCCTCTGGCCTTCTGCTCTGCACATCACTGAGCTGTGGAATGTTGGAGCTGGAACTCTCGCTGGCACTTCTTTCTAGTGTGTTGACGTGGGATCTGCAGTAAAATGATGACCAGACTAGAAATGGACAAAGGGGACAGGCACATTTTGAAACGAATACCTACTGCATTTAGATGAAATAATAGAAGGAAGAAATAGATGCCACCTGTGGATAGCTCCCCATGCTGGGAAAGAAATCATGGGGCACATAATTTATTTCATCTGCTTCCCCGCGGGCTTCCTATCTGTCTTGTGTTACGTACGGTAGCTGCCATCACCATTCCAGACTTGTGTTCTGGGTCTCACAGCAAGGCCAAGGACACTGCTGCATCTCCGGCTGAATTAAAGCACGCACCCAGCAAGCTGCTTGAATCAGGCCCTGCCCTGTCTCCCAAACCTTTGGGGCCAGAATCCCTGTAATGAAATCACCTGGAGCCACATTACTAGTGGAAGCCCCCCACAGCTCAGAGGGACTTTCCTGAAAATAGAGGCGATTTACAGAGTATGCTGAAGATCCAAATAAACCCTTCCACTTCATGGTCAATTAAAACATAAAACAAAATAAGTGAGTGATGCCCCTCTCCATCCATCCCTACAATAAACTACTATGCAACCATTAAAATTATGATGGCACTTGCCAGTCTGATAGGAGGCATTTTTCTGAAAAGATATGGGGACACACATACTCATATACATTTATAGCCACTAACTTAGGATAGTTATGGGTGATTTAATTTTTTTCTGTAAAGCTTAAAGACCTTTTCAGGGAATCTGCAAGGTCAAACTACTTTCAAAGTAATACTGAGATACCATCTGCCTTTTTCACTGGGTTGACATTTGCAGCAAAAGTGCGAAAGCTTGGTGGGTAAAGCTGCTGATGCTTTAGCATGAATCGAGTCATTGGCACTACAGTCAACTGGTAGTCATTGCATTTTTCAGCCTTTGAAGTTAAGAAAAGATGTGCCGGTTTCAGTTAAGAATGTCCTTGGTGTGACAGTAAAAATTACTAATTTTACCAAATCTCTGCCATTGAACTCATGTCTTTTTAATATTCTGTGTGAAGAAATGGGAAAGGCACACAAAGCATTTCTGCTTACCCCTCAAGTGCACTGGTAATCCTGAGGAAAAGCACTTGTGTGACAGTTTGAGTTCTGAGTTGAACTAGCTGCTTTTTCCCAAGAATACCATATTTACCAGAAAGAATGACTACAGACAAAGCAGTTATTCTAACATGGATATTTGGCAGACCACTTCTCAAAAATGAACAAAGGCGGCCTGTCATTTCTAGTGACGTAACTGCTAGCAGGTCTTGCCAGTGATAAAATTTGAGCTTTTAAGTGAAAATTTAAATTTTGCCATGTTACCTCCAAAATTGTGAGTTTGAAAGCTTTCCAATACTTAAAAACTTTTCTAACAAGATCAATGGTGATATAAATGAATGTTATTTTTAAATATTGTGTTATAAAACATGTCACCACTTAGATCTGCATAACCACGTGAACCAATAAATCCAAGTGACCATTGCAGTGTTACAAAATCTTGCCTGGCTCAAAGATCCATCCAACATGCAAGGGAGCCCAGTGGACTTTTTAATGTAACAATATGTAAAAAGTTCCTTATATGGTTCTAGATTCTACATTGCAACTAACCTTTGAAGAACTGCTACTTGATGAGTTTTGGTGTAGTAGCAGAGATTTTCCAAAATTATCCATAAGGCTGTTAAAATACTTTTCCAACTATCTGTGTGAGGCTGAATTTTATTCAGGTACTTCAACCAAAACAATATACTGTAGTAGATTGAAGCCATAAGCTGATGGGAGATCCTGCTCTCTTCTAGTAAAGAGATTTTCCAAAATGCAAAACAATGCCATTCTTTATTTCTTTTTTGTCTTAGAAAAGTTATTTTTAATAAAATACAGTTTTTTTATGTCAACATGTAATGGTTTCTTATTGCTGTTTTTAAATGAATTAATTAATACATAGTTTAACCTCTTCTTAATTTTAATTTCTGGTCAGTAGTTATTGGTTGATAAAACCCACGTAAACAACCTCTGTGAGATCCTCATTAATTTAAGAGTAGAAAGGCATCTGGAGAACAGAAAGTTTGATAGCCACTGGCTTATACAAGGGAAGCAGTTTCAACTTGAAGAAGCCTGGGTTGGAATCTCAGTGCTGTCATTCACCCTGTATGGCCTTGGGCCAGATAGTCTCAACTAGACCAATTGAATGGATGGATTCCTTCCATGTCTAGAAGCCCTCAAGGGCTTTCCAGTGACCCAGACTACCTCCAGCTTTGTAGGGTTTCCCTCCTACTTCTGTTCTCTTTGACAGGAAGGGGTGAATATACCCTTTCCTTTTACCTTGTGCTTTGGAGTCCACCCAGATGAAAGACCTGTTTTATTCATCAGCTGAACATACAGTTAATGGCGATGGAATTAGCAGTTGTGATAGAATTGTGGAGTGACAGTTCCTGTCCCTGGAAAGTTGTCATCAGACAGTTTCAGAGCATTATCAATACATCTCACCAAGACCATTCATATCCCTATGTAAGTCATAAAGGCCCATTCCCTGAAAACAGGCAGAGGGAGGGGTGAGGTGTGGAGGGGTGCATTAGTTTCCTGTTGCTGTTGTAACAAATCACTACAAATTTAGTGGCTTAAAACAAAACCAATTTATTATTTCATAGTCCTGGAGGTCAGAAGTTCAAAGTGGGTCTCAGTGGGCTAAAATCAAGGGCTGTGTTCCTTCTGCAGGCTCTGGAGGCGCCCACAGTCCTCTACTCATTGACGCTTTCAACGGTCACGTGACTCCACTTCTGCCCACATCTTGCCCTCCTGTCTGCTCTTTCACTTACAAGGACCCCTGCAATTACATTGGGCCCACAGGATAATCCAGGATCATCTCCCCATCGCCAGACCCTCAACTGAATCACGTCTGCACAGTCCCTCTTGCCATGTGAGGTCACATATCCATAGATTACAGAGATTAGGACGTGCACATCTTCGGGGGCCATTATTTTGCTATTGCAAGGTTTGAGGTGGGGTTGGGGGGAGACTAGAAGCAAACATTTCAGGAAGGGCCCCATCGCACTTCGCTGGTTGAGGAGAGGACTTCTTTGCATTGTTTCCTCTGAAACTTAGGTATTTCTTGAGTTATAGTTAAACCTCTTCTCAGGATCTTTTATTTCAGTTAGAAAATATAGAGGTGAGTATTTAAGGTACAAAAATAAAGAGAGAAAGGAATATATATGTCTATGTGTTTACTTGTTAATCCACAGAATATTTATGTTAGAATATATCCGAAACTGAAACCTTGGGCGCCTTTGGGAAGAGCTGGGTAGCTGGGGGCAGGGATGCACATTGTTTCATTATTTATTTCACCAATTTTAGTAGACATATATTAGGGCATTTGGAATCAGGGAGGTGTTGGTTATACATATGAGTGAACATTCTCTTTTCCTTCTTTCTAGAAGTTATCCTTGTCTTTGTTATAAAGAATATGGATTTAATTCAATTTTGCGAATTGTGTTATTGCTATTTAATTAAGGAATGTTCTCCAGTATGGACCAGATGGTTAAAATTGAGAAATTTTGACTATGGAATTTTTGTACAACTGAGTATTAGATGATGTCATGTGGAAGACACATTTTTCTCCCAGTTCCTGGCCCTGAGGGCGGCAGCGCTTGCGCCCCGCGTCCTATAGAGGGCGCTCCCGGCCTTCCGGAGGCGTTTCCACTGCCCGAGGGCCCTTTAGGTTCCCGCCCCACGAGCTGAGGCTTTAAAGAGGTTAAGAGAATTAGGACAAACGTTCAGTTATCTGCTTTGGTATTCCCTTAGTGTTTGCCTTTTTTCAGTGTTGCGACTCACTAGAGCTTCCTTCAGCTATTAAGTTGGGCAGGACAAATCACTCATTTAGTGTAGAAATGACTGCACGTTAGTAATTTCAGCTGACCATAGGTGAGAAAGAATTTGAAGCCTAAACACAAAGCAGTGATCAGCCGCCCTGTATTTAGCGGGTTCCTCCAAAGCTGCAGCAGCCGGAAGAGCAGAGCGGAGGACAAGCGACACCTGACAGGTGCTAACTGTCTCCTGAGCATCAAATATCAGTTTTGATCAACGGGTCTTTCTCAGTATCTCCTCTCCACCCTCAATGGATTCCTTCTGTATCCAGGGGGAGTAATGCAAATTGTAAGGCAGGTCTATAAGTGTAGCAAAACACCTGGAGAGATGTTAATGTTGATTATTTACATTTTCCTACTATGTGTGGTCTCCTACTATATGTGGAGCAAATTATTACATTGTACTATCATCATAATCTGTAAAGTATTATACAATTTACCTAACCTTTGTTATCTTTAGGAGGAGTTCTTAGGTGTGCATTTTAATTTATTTTTAATAATAACTGGCAGTTAAAAGTGCCACGGAGTTTACCATTTCCCCGTATATTATTTCATTTAATTTTCACAGCAACCTTGTGAAGTTGGTAATGGTCTCATTTTACCACGAGGGAACTGGGTTCAGAGGGCTTACCTGGTTTTCCCACAGTCAGTAATCTAGTATGCGGTAGTCCCAGGATTTGGACCCCGGTCTTCTGGATCCAAATCCCACGCTCTGCCTGCAGACTTGCTTGGCTCCTGTTGGTTTGGGCGTTTCTTTGAGTTCCCTTGTTTTCTGCTTTAGGCTGGGGTGGGAGTTGGCACTGCTAACTCTCATTTGCTCAGGACCCCCTTCTAAGTCTGCACTCTTGTTACATTGCTGTTGGCTGTTGAGAATGATTCTATCACACAACGAAGCTTGTTGAATTCGAGCAGGGCTTAATTTAAGATGAAGTTGCAGTCGACCCTACGCCCTGATACAGAATATATTGGCATTTGGTTATAATAAGCAAAATCGTTGGGGGACGTGCCCTTTACTTCGGGGGTCCTGGGAAATTTTGCCTTTGAGGCTAGTGCCCTGGGCTTAAGTTTGTTACATAAACCCTTCAACATTTAATACAGCATTTAATACACTGGTTCTCCGTGCATCTTTGATGCATCTTTGATTCTCATGATGGAATTCACAACTTTGAACCTGTCAGCCTTGTATTTTAACCAGAAGGCTGCCAGAATTTAAGAAACATTATTTGCTAATCTATGGGGTTGACAGACCCCTACCTCTCATAGAAGTGGTCAGACTGTAATATTTTTTCCCCCTCTTTCGCCTCGCCCCCTAATTCTGGTTCAAGGCATTTTTTCTCAATCTAGTCGGGTTGGACACAGCTCCCTGGCCCATGCCGGTATTATAAGCCTTGTGCTCCCCCGGTTGAGGCAGCCGGTCGCCGGTTGGTTGTCGGTTGGCCACTCATAGCAGCTCATGGCAGCTCTCACCGGCTGCTGGCTGCTCACGATGGCTGATGGGTACTCATGCTGGCCAGTGGCCACTCTTGGCAGCACACGGTAGCCCACGGCAGCACACAGCAGCCCACGTCAACCTCCTGCTGCTCATGGCAGCCCAGCTCCAGGGAGAGCCATTGTTCACAATCTTAGCTGTAGAGGGCTCAGCTCACTGGCGCATGTGGGAATCAAACCAGCGACCTTGGCGTTAGAAGCATGGCGCTCCAACCGCCTGAGCCACCCGGCCGACCCGAGACTGTAATATTAATCGTGTTAAAGTGCTTTGAATTTCTCAGAAGAGACGTGTCATTTAAATGCTGGGATTTGTTTTTTGGGATTATTTTATTGTGTCACATCTCTTCATTCTCTTTACTCGTCCTGACCCAGCTGCTAATTTGCACTGTGTGACCCTTCAGACTACAGAGTTCTCATCTGCAAAAGGGGGAGATTGGGCTATAGGTGCAGCTAAGGGCCCCTCCAGCTCTAACTTTGTGTGAGTCTCTGTTTGAAAGCTGTGCGTTCTTTTGTTCGGTTAGTTAGCAAGAATTAATACTTGACAGATGTAGGGGAGCAAAGACCAGTAAACAAAGACCAGTCTCTCTGTGAGCATGTGCACAGGCAGGGGCGGAGGGTGGGGGGAGGATACCAGGGTGTGGTGGGTGTAGGACAGGCCTGGGGAGAATCAGACTAGAAGGTCCAGGACAACCATATTTGACCTGGGCTTGGACAGCAGGTGTACTTAAAGAAGGGAGACAAGGAAGGGCATCTCAGATGGAGAACGGACCATGCTGCACGTGTGAAGGCACAGAGGCAAGAAGATGTTGCATGACACATTTGAGGAAGCATGAGTGTCTGGGTGGCTCCTGCAGAGTGGCCCCCTGGGGCAACGGTGGCATTCAGGGTCAGAGGAGTCAGCAGCAGCCAGCTCAGGAAGTCCTGGAGTTGGACCGTAATCCAAAGTGAGGGTGGCCATTGGTGGAGTGTGTGCAGTGCATCACGTCACTGGGTCGGTGGGAGGCGGCATTGTGGGCAGCGGAGTGGAGGGCAGCGCTGGGGTCGGACCGGAGGGGGCAGTTGATGCTTCTGCTCATTATACTTGAGGGTTCTCCTATATCTGCTTATTTATTTCGGGTGTTGGGGGTTTCTTCATTACAATATAGACCAAGCTGGCAGGTCCTACCTACTGTCTTTAACCTTCGGTCCTATCTAAAATGACTTCCATGTTCTAGAACAATCCTGTTTTGGAATGGGTTCCAGAGTACCATGAGTCTCACTCACATGTGGGCAGATTGGCAGACGTCATAGTTAAGGTAGGAGTACTGAATAGTGGAGTAGGTTTTGGGGTCAAGGCTGTGGTTTCCAAGGAAAAGACCCCGTGTGAGTAATTTTAGGAGTTCACAGGGGGAGGGGGCAGTGGTGGTAAGTCACCTGCATTAAAGAGGAAAGCAAAGGGCGTGATTCAGGTGGCTGCTACAGACTGCATAGTGACGCTCCACTCTGAAGTTCACCTGACTCCTTTCAGGGTTCAGAAGCTGTTTCGTCGTGGCCAGAAAGCTGGTTAGAGCCAGCAGACCCAGACTGTGGATGAGCCGGGGCTGTTCTTGGGAGAAAGGTGGGCAGTGGGTCCCCGAAGCACCAGAGCTATGTCTGGAGCTAGTTAGTATTGTAGTAAAGACCCTGATCAAGGTGCGTATCCATCGCTCCTAATCTGAGATGACACCACGTTCGCCTGGAGATGAAATCCCACTGACAGTCACCTGCTGTCAGGACCCCCAGGGCTGGGCAGGGCGAAAGAGGCCAGAGACTCTGAGTGGTCAGCTCTGGCCTCCTAGGACCTTGGGAGAAGTGACCTCTGCCGGGCCAGGTGCAGGCAGCTGGGCAGGCAGGTCCCTGTGAGCTGCAGTCTCACAGATGGACCAGGCCAGGGCCTGCTGTGGACGGCAGGCGGGTCCTTTGGGGCGATGGAGGAAAAGCTCCCTGGTGGCATGGTCTCAGGGGTGGCACTGCCTCATCCTCATATGTTTTATACAATGAAATCCAACCTCTCCAGACCAGTGATGGCACAGCCATGTGGTCATCACACCGGTGCTGCCACGCAGGAGTGGAAAGCTGAGGTGTGCCTTTCCCATAGAAGCCAGTTGGTTGAGTGTGTTTACTGTGGTTCAGATTCAAAGAATGCTCGAAGTGGTCATTTATCAGGCTTCCACGCAAGTGTATTCCTTTTCCCCCGTCATAAGTGTCAGGACTTTGAACTTCACCATAGGCATAAAAGACTATTTTAAAAATGGTTTTAAAAGTTGTTTTTTTTTAAATTGGGAAATATTGGAGAACAGTATGTTTTTCCAGGGCCCATCAGCTCCAAGTCATTGTCCTTCAATCTAGTTGTGGAGGGTGCAGCTCAGCTCCAAGTCCAGTCACCGTTTTTAATCTTTAGTTGCAGGGGCGCAGCCCACCATCCCATATGGGAATTGAACTGGCAACCTTGTTGTTGAGAGCTCACGCTCTAACCAACTGAGCCATCCGGCCGCCCCTCTGGAAGCTCAGCCACAGCTCAGTGGCAACTGGTCTTCAATCTAGTTGTGGAGGGCGCAGCTCACTGGCCCATGTGGGAATCAAACCGGCAACCCTGTTGTTAAGAGCTCGCTCTAACCAGCTGAGCCATCTGGCCGCCCCTAAAAGTTTTTATTTTGAGGTAGTTGAAGATTCACATGCAATTGTAAAAAATAATGTAGAGATACCATGTGCCTTCCACCCGATTTCTCCCAAAGGTGACCTTGTGCATAGTGATAGTGCAATATCCCAGGCAGGAAGCTTATGTTGGTGCAATCCATTGCATGTGTGCGTGGTTCTGTGTAATTCTGTACTGTGTGTAGACTGTGTGAACATCAGTGTCAAGATACAGAACATTCCAGCCCTCCCTCACTCTCAGCTCCAGCCCCTTGGCCGCCTTCCTGGTTCTCTAATGTGCTAGGCACTTTCCAGCCTCAGTGCCTTTGCACTCACTGTTCCGTTTGCCCGAACAAAGTTCCTTAAACATCTATGGGTTGATCTCTCACAGTCTTCAGGATCTTTATGCAACATCGTCTTCTCATGAGGCCGTACCTGACCCTTCCCCACCATTTAACATGTCCCTAACCCTCAGCACTTCTTATCCCGGTTTTATTTTTCTTCACAACCTTTATCACCACCTGATAGTTCATATATTTCACTTTTATATTTGCTAATTGCCTGTCTCCCTCTGCTGGAATGTAAGCTCCACGAAGACGGGACGTTTTGTGGGATTTGTTCACTGAAGTCTCCTCAGGGCCTAGAAAGCTGCCTGTAAATAGTAGATACTTAGTAAAGATTTGATGGATGATTGGATGTGCTTTCTTTGGCATCAATTACACATGATATACATTAAACATGTATGTTGACCTGACATAGCAGGATATATGTGGGTGGTGACTGTGGACTCTCATTCTAGCCCTATGGAATCAGCACATGGGTTTTGAAGAGCGTTGGCTCATGTTGGAAGTCCAGTCTGCAGCTGGACTGAAGAATTATGTTTACGTGGTGTACTAGTGTCCTAGGGCTGTCATAACAAAGGACCACAGACTGGGTGGTTTTAAACAACAGAAATATTCTCAGTTCCAGAGGCCGGAAATCTGAAATCTGGGTGACAGGGCCATGCTGTCTCTGAAGACTCCAGAGAAGAATCCTTCCTTGTCTCTTCTTAACTTCTGGTGGTTTCTGGCAATCAGTCTTCCTTGGCTTGTAGACACGTCATGCCAATCTGTCTCCACTGTCGTTTGGATTTCTCCCTGTGTGTCTTCTTATAAGGATACCGGTCACACTGGAGTCAGGCCATCCCTAAGCAAGCATGACCTCATCGTAACTGGGTTACACCTTCAACACCCTATTTTCAAACCACATTCACAGGTCCTGGGCAACATGTCTTTTGGGGAGGGGGACACAATTCAACCCACAACACACAGTACGCATACCAACATGATTGCTTTTGAGTAGGTGAAAGAATTTACACAGCTTCCAACGTTGGGGCCGCAGTTGAGATGTGGGATGGCAAGTCACTATGTGGTATTATGTGTGTGGAACTGTCAGCCCAGAGTTCCAAAGTCCTACGCACATTCAGTGGGCCTGATTCATAAGTAGCTCAAGCCTGGCTGGATCCTTCATTCATAACGTCATTAAGTAATTAACTCAGAGCTTCTGTTGGCAAGTAACTAGGTTAGGGTCTGGGCAATAAACAATGGCATCGAATGTGGTAAGTGTAGCAATATAGGATCATCTCATACTTTCTGATTAACTTCTACTTGCCAGATATAGTATTCAGTTCTGAATGTTTTTACACTGATGCTCGTAGAATTGTAAGATCAGCAAGAGAAACCACAGAATTTGTCTGAGGACTTAGCCTGGAGGGTTCCACTGTGATGTTGACTCAATCTACATTTTTTTTTCCTATTCAGTAAAATTTGGGATGTGCCACTGTTTTTCTTTTACATAGATTTTATTCTCTAGTGGGGACTTGTTGGTGATAAGATGAGGCAGCCTCGTTCTCCCAGAGCTTTGTTTTTATACAACAATCCCGCACCCCCTACCCCCCGCCAAAAACTTTCCTTTTATTATTTTCTGATAGACTGGAAGAATTGAAGCATCTTCTCTTGGATATTAACACTCAGACCCACATATGTACCTACAGATATCCAAGCAGGCCACAGCCAAAGAGAGGAGAAAGGAGGGTCAGAGAACACTAAGCTCATTGATGTCTCTGAGACCTGGGCTGGTCTTATGTCACAGCTGCGTCATGGCTGCATTTTGACTCTAACACCTAGGGAGGAAGAGGTCTGGGAGATGGCAGACAGGCTATTATCTGAGCTGAGTATGTGTCTGTCTTGTAGAACATGAGGTTTTTGACTTGGGGTCTCTGGGATGAGTTCCACAGGGTCCACTGATACTCCGAAATTGTAATGAGTTTTCATTAGAGGAAGCAATTCAGAGCATTCTGAGGGGTAAAGGGTTGGCTGGGTTAGAGCCGTAGAGAGGGCTTGAGTAAAGGTCACCTTAGAATTCAAGCCATGGGAAGCAGTGTGCCAGCTCCCCCACATGGGGAAATCTCTAGCAAAGGCCTCCTTGAACCCACCAACGCTGTGCTTTGTTCTCTGATCACCCTGGCTGGAGGAGGACTTGCCTTCCACACCCTTCTGATCCCTGACAATATTTATTCTTAGTGGCACTCAGCTGATATTAAGTGTCTGACACTCTTACTCTTCTTTCCACGTGCCGGTATACTGCTTCCCCAGGAGAATGAAGACCATTGCTTTTTGTATATATCTGTGATTAATTCACTTATGTTTCCAGGGCAGGGCCTTGTTTAGTAACCTGTGTCCCCACCTGAGAAACACATTCATAGATGTTTACCTTTGAAGGTGGGGGAAACTTGGAATTTGGGTACAACTGTCTAGTTATAGCAAAACATGGAAGACCATTTTAGATACACAATTGACGGGTAGTTTGAAGAGGAGCAGTTGGATCAGATTGCCTATTTCCTTTCAACTCTCAAGATTTTAAAATTCTAATTCAAAGTATATTTCCCAAGATTGAGGAGAACGAGGACCCAGAGCCCACTCTGGCTGTGTGAGGAGGAAGCCTTGATACCGGGAAGCAGACCGGTCATTTTCAATCGCGTTTCAATTGGCGACATCAGCCCTCGGTGGCCCTTCTTCCTCCTGCTGTATCTTACATTTGTTGAGTATTTTATGATTTTCTTTCACATTTTATTCTTATATCAATCCTTTGAGGGTAGCTATAGAAAAGGAACTAATTAAATTTGGTATTTTCAGAGAGAAACTTTGTTGGCATGGTTGCTTTCTTTGCTCTGAATAGTGGTGGATACTGTCCTTAATGTAAGCAGAGAAAAGTGGGTTCTTCTCGGCCTTGACTTGACTTGACACTGATGGACATTCCCTCCTTCCTAAAAATCTCTCCACTCTTATCTTCCATGATGCAACTGGTTTGCTGGTTGTCCTTTTTATCACTAATATTGCAGATTTAAAATGTCTTCTCCCCAGCCATGCCTCAGACACCTATGTTCTTTGGGTCCCACTGGAGATGTCAAGTAGACAGTTAGCCACACCGGAGCTCAGAGGAAAGCCAGGGCTGGAGTTACGAATCTGGGAGCCATCAGCATATGGATGATGTTTGCAATCATAGGACCAGATGTGCTAACTTAGGGAGAGAAGACAGGGGGAGTAAATGCGGAGAAGAGGCAGCGCCAGAGGCTGGGCTCTGAAGTACTCTAAGGTTTTGAGTTCTAGCAAAGGAGAACAGTGATGTGGGATAGAAAGCAGGGAGTATGGTGTCCTGGAAGCCTGTGGGGCCAGGAAAGGCAGGAGAAGAGATGCTTCCAGGGGGAGAAGCACCCAGCTCTTGTTGGAAGCAGAGTAAGTCAAGGACCAAGAGATGAGGACTTGGCAACATGGAGTCTTCTTGACATTTGCACAAGCTCCTTCAGTGCAATGAGCTTACGTATCTCCTCGAACTCAGCTTCCACGGAGGACTTCCAGTTTCATACCATTGGTTCTGAGTTCTCTCCAGGCCTGCATTTATCCCTTTTCATGACCATTATAGCTGAGAGGCAACAAAGTATAGAAGAAAGAGCATGGTCTGTGGTCTCAGGTAGGTCTGGATTGGATCACTGGCACTTGGCTGTATGTCCTTGGCGAGCCATTGAACTCTCTAAGACTCAGTTTCCTCATTTATAAAAGCAGGGATACCAAAGAACAGTACACAGGGTTGAAGACTTAAGAGCTAAGAGTTATGATAATGTAGAACTCTTTAATCACCACTGGATCCCCAGTGCCTATCTCAGAATCTCACACACAGTAAATGTCTGGTTTGGAAGTAAACAAAATGGCGGGCACTTAGTATACAACAAATGTTCATTTCCATTCTTCTCCTTTGTTTCTCTCTATATGTTTCTTTATCACAAACAGCCCCACTGTAAAACTTAAACTGTTTGCTCAGTAGGTATATTGTGTTTTTAAAAATCTCTTCATTAATAGATTATTTGCCTATGCCATTCATAACCATTAAGTGATTATCTGAAATATTAAAAAAATTTGCCAATGTTAAAAAATACTTTAAAAAGTGATTATCGTTAGGAATATGGGTTGTCATTGGGTCTGTGTGGTGGTTGGCTTCCAGTCATGTCTATCTCATTTACCCTGTTTCATAACTACCTCGCCACAGCACTTGCTTGGCCTGTCTTCTGACGGTAGTTTTCAGGGAGCTTGCTGAGTAAGATGAGTGGTAATTTTAGCGACAGTAATACCCAAGTGTTTAACATAGTTAGACAATGACTTTCACATTTTGGGAAAAGGAATGAATTTTTAGGGAGTTTTTTTTTGGCGGGTATGTCAAACAGTTTGTAAGTAGGCTGAGTTTAAGCTGGACCAGCAAACAATGATAATTCTTTAAGAAAGTATTTCTCAGTTGCGAATTGAATTTAAAGAATGTGCAAAAGATCCCACAAAAACATGGAAAATACTGGCTTCTTGTAAGGGCCTCTGAGGCTGGTCAACAGCAGGCGTGAGTCCTGGATTCCCTTCCAATCTGTATGCATTTTCCTTTAGAGTTCCTTGTTTTCTTATTGTTATAAATAAATATATCTATGGAGTCCCTCCAATTCCATTTCCCTAAACCATTCTGGGAAGCTAGTGGTTTAGATGGGGAAACAGACTTGTTTTTTTCTCTGGATCAGTAGCTTTTGCTTACATTGGTTCCTGAATAAAATGGCCAACAGCTTTAAAACCTTAAATCTTAATGATCAAATTCTGCCAGCTCTGCTGGTGAAGTTCACTCTAATTTCTGGCGGCATCCTTTTCTGGACCGATGTACTTATTCAAGTCCATGGCATACTGGCAAATAAAGCACTGACATTGTCAAAATTAAAGCCCCAGCGTGGATCCCTTAGAAGCAACACACAGAAAGAAATTAAAGTTAAAACAAAGCAGCTCTCATTTAGAAATCAAGAGAAAAAGTGACTTGATTTTATGGATCCGGAAATGATGACACCAGGTAACGATGGACTGGGCTGCTGAGAACATGATAGCTGACGAATTGTAGTTAAACAGGTAAAGGCATTGCTTAGATCACTCACCAATGAACTTGGGAGCTGAGAGGTGCTCAGGGACCCAGGATCCTTCCCTTTTCCATTCTTCCATCCCAGGCCAGGTCATCAGTCTCAGGCTTGTCACTTCATGTTCCAAGATGGCTGCTGCATCTCTAGGTATCATGCTGACATCCCAGAGGAAGAAAAAAGAAGGAAGACATAAAAGGCCAAAAGCACATGACAGCGGATCCTGGCCTTTTATATTGCTTTCCTGGAAGTGGCAGCAGTAACTTCCTCATATGTATCATTGGCTGGCACTGGTCACGTGACCACCCTTTACTACAGGGGAGGCTGAAGGGTCATGAGTATTTGTATCCCAGCCTCTATTGTAGAAGAAGGGAAAGGAGGAAGAAGAAGCTGGGAATGGCTCTTGGGGACCCAACTCATAGTGTCTACCATGGTGGTGTCTGAATTCAATGCAATACGCTGAACTGTTACAAATTAGTAGGGAAACTTGACTTGAATGGGACTGAAAAAAATTAACTTTAATCATCTCAGAAAACATCTTGAGGGAGAAGGCAGATTCATTTTAAGAATATCTTTTGAGCTTGAGAATTTGACTTTTGTTTTGCCACTTGTTTTGAAACAGAATTCCTTGCCACTTCATTTTAGTGTCCATTTTTGTGTTTTTGTGCTTTGTCGATCTTTCCCAAGTTAGGAGGTTGGGGGAAGGAAAGAAGAAAGATAACAAAGGGGAATAATGTGAGATAAACTATATTAACAAATATTTGGTCTTTCTTCACCCATTCCTCCCCAAATACAAACAAACAACCTAGACTCTAGAACATTCTAGGCAAACTTTGACCAGAGGGAGCCATTAACCTTTGAGGTAACGAGAGAACATTTGAAGTCAGACCTTTGTTTCCCAGAATCACAGGATCGTGACTGTGTTGAGGGTGCCTTTGGTGGGAGGTGGGGTGCCAACTCCTGAGGAGAAGGGGAAAAAGGAGAGAAAGGGCTGCCCAGGCGGCATCGGGCTTCTTTCCAGGGGAAGTTCTCCTGTGCCAGCAGGAGGACCAGCTTATGTGCAGCACCAGGGAGAGCAGTTTACTGAAGCCAGTTGTGAGGATGGCCTCTTTCCCTGACACACGCCCTCCTGAAACTCAGGGAGGCGGAGACTGCTTACCCAGGGAAGGCTGAGGGAGTGGTGGTGCTGACAGTCTGGACAGGATAGAAGTGGACTCAGACAAACCCTACTTCAAGATTTAGAGATTTGGGATCCAATACATGGTGATGGAAAGAGAGTTGACTCTGGGTGGTGAACACACAATGTGATATACAGATGATGTATTACAGGACGGTACACCTGATATCTATGTAACTTTACTGACAATTGTCATCCCAATAAACTTTAATTAAAAAAAATTTAGAGATTTGGATGGCCTCACCATTTGGCTTCTTTGGAGGATGGAGGAAAATAATGTAATTCACAATTGTATTCAGTGACCATCTAGTGTCCTCATAAGCACTTCAGTTTGTGCACATGCGAATTTGGCCTTTTGGTCTGAATAAAATGATGCTTTGTTGTTATCAAAATACTGGAAAATGGCTGCGGGGCCAGGGATAACCGCAGGGAACCCAGGTGTAGCCGAGGCCAGGGGAAAGGTGAGCAGGAGGGTGCCCTGAGCCCAGTGGCCTTGCTGGCGCTCTCTCTGTCCACTAGGGAGCACTGAGGCCAGCGAGGGATTGATGACGCTCCAGCCACCCACAGAGCAGCCAGCTTCTCACTCTGCTCGCGTACACCTTCCCAGGTAAAAAGGACAGCACAAATTGGGCATGGAGGTAGAATCCAATAAGTCACCATGACACGGGCAAATTGATTGGGTTTTGAGGAATGTAAACCAGGGGTGAAGTCTGGAGAGCCCTGGCTGCCCTGGGTCTCCCAAGGGACAGGAACATCTGCTTGTCTTGGTGTTTCTCTCTAATGAGGACTGCACTGCGTGGCTTCCCCTTAGTGGGGTCAGAGGTTCTGTTTGCAGAGCTCTTTCAGCGCCCTGGAGTGTTTTTTAAGTTTAAAGATTCCAAAGACCTACAGTTTGGTTTCATTTTTTACACAGTTATCCCTAGAGAAGCATACTGACTGTGGAAAACTCTTTTATTGAGCCCCATGCATACTGTGAAATGTTAGAAGAGGAGCCAGGCCATTACTTTAATACTCAGCCTGTGTCTACACAACTCAGTCTTCCAGGTGGAAAATGCAATCAACCATCTGTCAACTTTACTTCACACAGTTGCAAAACAACCTGTACTTACTTTCCTTGTTTTGTTTTGTTTTTTTGGCGGGAGGATAGGAGAGGGTCATAATTATTTGGCAAATATAATTCCATTTGAAAAATTATTTAAAACTCAGTTAATCATTTCAGTGTTTTGCCCACATGTTGCCAAAGATCAGAATCTCTCTACATTTTGGAATATTCCTGTGCTGTCTGGTCTCTTACGGACAATAGCTGAATTTGTCCACCTGTCCTCAGAATCATAGTCTCAAAGTCAAATATCACATTGATTCCTAGCCCCAAGCTAGACTGCAGTTTTAGTACATCCTAACCTTTTCTGGCTTATTGATTGGATTTTTGGTCAAACACTGGTGGTTACACTGAGATCTGTGTTTTCTTCATTTCAGAGTCTGAGAAGTATTTGGCGGTTTCCAGTGGAAAGTAAAACTTGAATTTCAAACAAAGATGAAGCAGGGAGACTTACATAAACATGAGGGTTTGTTGCATTAAAGAGCAATCTTTGGTATACTTAAGAAATAATTTCAGCATTTTGGGGGTTTTGAGGGACTAGTTTATTTCAAAACCCCTTAACGTTCCTTTGGGGGTTTTCTTCTTAACCGAGGTTGTCTGGTCCTGCTCCTCCCGTCAATGGACAGACTGGGTGGGCTGCAGGGAACGCTCTGCTCGGAATGGCAGCCGTCCCCAGCTGGTATTTGCCTTAATTTCTTTGGGTGTGTCTGCACTGGCAGCCTTTTGTGACCAAATGTATTGGCTGCTGGGGTAGCTTCAAAAAGTTATTTTCAACTTTCATAGAAGATCTTGATTAATAGTCTCTTCATCCATCAGAGTCTGACTGCAAGTGGCAGAAACCCAATTTGAACTAATCTAAATCCCAGGGTTTGTTGGCGTGGAGCTGTGCATTGGGAAGTGCTGGGGTTGAGCTGGCCTTAGAGATAGATGCCCAGAACCAGGGCTCTAACTGCCCCTCCTCCCTAGACTCTCTCTCTGTCTCTGGTCTCTTTTCCATGTGGCAGCGAGAGCTGGTCACCAACAATTCTAGGATTTTTTTCTTCACAGCCTCATGGTCAGAAAGCAAAGCAATGCCCAGGGTCCAGGTCCAGTTAGAACAATTCCAGTGACGTGTCCTGGGCCAGCTGGGGTCACGTGATCAGAGGTCTGTTACCAGGAGACTTGTGGGAGGCTTCGCTGAGTAGACAAACATAGTATGCATTCTTTACACAGCACACTTGGGATTCGCTGCCTCAGAGATGTTAGCGTCTTGGGACTTAAAGAATTTAGGCAAGTGGGAGACTTCGGGGTCAATTATTTTTACTTCAGGGAATCCTGAAGAATCTACGCCAGTTCCAGTGGCAGATGGCAGAGACCACACTTGCTGAGGGAACCCTGACCCCATCTGGGCATTTCAGTGATTCTCCTGAGGCTGGGGTCAAACAGAATAAGGAAGAGAGGAAAGGAATGTGGAGTTTAATTTCTTTTGATGGAAATGAAGCCAGAAGACGAAGAAGGCTTTATTTACTCTCAGACTTGACACTTTCCCTGAGAATTTTGTAATGGGAGGAACTTATACTGAAGTTGGGACATTTTTATATGGCTGATATTGTAGTACTAGGATATTTTTATGCTGTCATTTCATCTCATTGCAGAAATACCGGCGGGCTGTTTTGACCAGCATGAGCTGGGCAAAATTTGGGATTGGAATAGGACAGGCCGGGAGTAGCTGTTCAGCCCAGAGGTCAACCTGACTTTGGAGTTGGGCTAAAGAATGAGCCTTTCTCATTTCAGTGCCTTTTGGAAACTAGGAGTGGATAGGGGGATCCTAACGTATAACTCCAGGAGGAAATATGGTGGGACAGTGGTTTGTACTGGGGAGGCTCCTGCCGGTGCAGCAGGGGCCCTGAAGGGCAGCTGCAGCTTGACTTCAGGTTGATGGTCACGCCCAGTGGGGTGAGGGAACAGCCTGTTGGGGAAGTCAGGGGACTTTCGGTTTCTTCTCCTCACGTTTCTCTTCTGGCCTCTGTCCTCATCTCTTACTCCCTCCCCTCCATGATCTGAGGGGTGAGTGCTAAGAACCCAGTGACCTTTGGTCTCCTTCCTCTGCCTGGTGGTGTTAGCAGATTAGAAGCCACAGGCCTGTGAGTCTTCTCTTCAGGTCTGTCACCCTGCAGGAAGGCTGCGTTTGGCTCCACTCTCGTCTCCACGTGGCGGGGCACTGTTGCTCTCACCTCGCCTGTGCCTGCGAGGCAGTGGTCCGGGGGTGGTGTGCTCTGCAGACTTAGCTCTCCCTTTTGTGTCCAGGGGAGGGTTCGGAATTGGAAAGTGGAGCAGGGACAGGACGCAGGATGGTGGTTGCAGCTTAGCCCGACCTTCTCCAATGCAACCTTACGAATAACACACCGGATAGTTTGATTTCTGACTCTTTTCTCACATCGGTGGTGAGTGCAGATGTTCATAATGAACACACCTGGCACCAAGCTTCAAACTCAGGAAAACTGCTTCGTACATTCAGTCAGGTGAAATAAAACTGACATGCGATTTGTTATGTATCACCGCAGTGAAAACATACAGGCCCTTTGTACTGCTTGCCCAAATAGATCCCCTTTGCTATTTAGGGTATAACACACGGATCCTAAAAATCTATGACTTGTGTAGTAAGTGTGACCATGAGTTTTTAGATCCAAATCTCTTTTCCAGATTTGATTTTCAAGTCCAATCAAACTGATATTTAATTACTTGAATCATTTTCTTCAGAAAGTATGCAGGAGAAAAATCAAAGAACAAGTAACATTTGTTTTTCTTGCAACTATTACATCAGTTATGGCCTCAGAAAATACCTGATTCTACCTACTCGACATTTTTAGTGGGTTTTCTTACCTCAGCTGCAGGTTTCGGCTTCAGGGTCTGCAATGATTATGTGAATGGTAGCTCTGCTCTGTTCAGTGCGATCACAGAAATTAAAAGGTTGAATCATGTTTATTAGCTGCTGTTTTGTTTCTAGATGGTAGGTGGACCATAAATCAAACAAAGTATTTATTCATTCATCTAATTTTTTTTTGAATTCCGACTGGGTGCCAGCTCTTTCCGTGGTGTACCATATTTGGCTAAAATCAGTCAACTTTGAAAGTTATGATGGAGCAGATACAGAGAAAGCATGCCAAGGAGGAGGGAGTTGTTTCCTTGCTTCTCCGTGGGTTGCTGGTGCTCTCACTACTTCTCTCTCACATCTACCATTTGTCTATCATCCTTTCTCTTTTCGCCTACCAGTAATGAAGTAACTATATGCCATTTTTAAAAAGTAAAACAAAACAAAGAAACAGACAACCAAAACCAACGCTTTGGATCCAGAAAGATTCAGTTACTATTTTGAATCACAGTCTTCTAAGCGTGATTTCTCCATGAGTTGTGTCATTTTTGGATTACTTTTTCCCATTGATTCATTTTATTAACTGGTTCTGAACTTTCCCGTCTCTTTATTCTGAGAAATAGCCCTTGACGGAGTTCCCTTTCTAGGAACATATTTATTTTTTGTCCATTGTGGATATGCCTGTACCCTTAAGGCTGGGTGATGATGGCTGAACCAAGGTAGTGAGCAGTAAGATACTGAGTTTCATTTTGTGCCTGTTTGCTTTGGAACTCACATGGAAATGTCGAACAAGCAATAGGGACTCTTGGTCTAGAATGGTTAGAGCAGAGTTGGCCACGTAGAAGTTGTTGGTTTTGCTAGTAGTTGAACCTTGTAGCATCCCACACTCCCCTCCCCAAAGCCATCTTCCCTACTTCCTCGCAACATTGGACGGTACCTTGCAGAGTTTGCAGCCTTTGGGTCCCTTGGTGGCTTGGGAGAGGTCTGGAGCTGGAATATGAGTCTTTGAACAGAGCTGTACCTAAAGCCTTCAGAGGCTGGGGTAGCTCTAGTTCCAGTTCTTTAGACTCTAGCATTCATCTTGAGCTGTAGACCTTCTTCACAGACCCAGACTCCCGGAGGAGTCTCAGAATTAAAATAGGACATTGGGAAGTTGTCCAGACGAGCAACTGCAGGGTTCTCCCTGAAGTGAAGTTAGACCAATGGACTGAGTCTGGCCAGCTGGTGTGTGTGTGTGTGTGTGTGTGTGTGTGTGTTTCACATAGTGTTTTTAAAAATTAAATTAATCACTAACTAGTATAAAATTGGGATATTTCATGCAAAAATCAGGATTTCTAGCTTCTTAGAACAACCCCTAGAATATCGAACAACCGACGCCGAAAAACTAAATGTTGCCTATCGATGGAGTGTACACTTCTTAACATGTCTTCACTCATCTGCTTGATCTTCCTGGTCGTTGACGTTGTTTGGGTCGCAGACCCTTGGTTAACCTCATTAGTCTAAACCCTTCAAACATTTTTTTTTCTTGAATCCCTCAGTGTTTTAGGTGAGCACTGGGTGAGTGGTTGTACCTGGTGCCAAGAGAGATGCCAGAGTGGGAAGAAGAGGAACGGGCAGGTGAGGTTTAGTTACCCCATCAACTGTGATGAATGCACCGTGAAGATGTTGGTCAGGCCTGCTGGCCCTGGGGACCTAGCTCTGTACTCAGGCTTCTGAGGGTGTTTGTCAGCCCTGGAGGCCACTCTTCAGAAGGTGAGAACCCTCCGAGGACAGACATTGTAGAGTCATTGGAATCTTGGTTTCCATCCTTGAGTAGACACAGACCCATACTTTGACCCTTGAACCAAACTGACCTGTTTGGGTAAGATGTGGAGTTTGGAGCGAGGGCCAGCTAAGAACTCTGGGTGCCGACTGTGCCCTTGTGTCCCATTCTGCAGCAGACCAGTAGAGGTCTTGTGGGAGCCATGGTGTGGAGTTGTCTAGCCTGGCAGTTGCCGGTATTTAAAACATCACCAAAATATTATTTTGCTATTGGGTACCTGGCAAAATATTCTTGAGCCTGGATAAAGTTCACTGGTATGAAGTATGGAAATGACTTTGTCGTGGTATGAAATTGCTTGAGTCGTAGCAGATTTTCTGTGGCTTCCTTCTTCGGTCTGGGGCACCTCAGCATCTGTCTCCATTCAAAGGCAGCCTTGAATGGGAGAGAAGGGGAAGGACACAGACAGGAAATTCTTTTTACTTCACCTAAAATCCCTTAGGCTACAGCTTAAGCTCATTTCCTCATTTTGCATCCTGTGGAGACAAAAAACCAGCTTATCACGGCCCTTACCTGTCATGCAAGCTCTGTGAGGTATCTCCCAATAGTGCCCCTATTAGGTCATACACTTCCTGTTGTATTGACTTTAGGTTTGCCCTTTCTTTCTTTAGAGAGGCAGTTCATGGGATATAGACTGTAAAGAATATACCTAATATCACCTTCATTAGATGAGAATGCTGACAGTATTACAAGAAGGTCATGGGCTTCCTTTGTCTAGCAGAGAGGATGGTCTATTCGAAGTTTCTAAGAACACTTACAAGTAAATAAGGAACCACTTTGTCATGTTTCATCTTTATGCTACCAGAATGCAGATCCTGTAACAGAATGCAGAATGCAGCCTGCAGACCTTGGAACCAACTTTATAGTCCTTATTCCTTTCCCTCGTATCTAAGGAATGAAGTCATGAGACCTACATGACAATGATTAGGCATAGAACATATCGCCATGTTTCTAGCCCCAAGAATAAGCTTTTGTAATCCGAGTTCATACACATTGATCTGTGCCTGCCTGGAACGGTTGTTCCTTAGATGGATGCTGGTTTGATGAGTTTCCTCAGAGCTCAGGCACTGACTGGGGGGCCTGGCGGGGCTGGAACAAGAGACAAAGTGCCTTTTATCCAGCAAAAAAAGTGCTCTTTTTATCCAATTCTTTCTGAGCAAGGCTCGGGTCATTCCCTAGGAAGCATCAACCATGTCATCAATGTTAAATATCAAATTCGGTGGGAATCTAGAGAATAGAAATATCTTCTACTCAAGTCGTTGTAATGTTTTGTTTGGCCCAATTTATATGTGTTGGTGTGTAAGGTGGAAGAGAGGGTAAGCGTATATTGGCCTAAGGCCTTTGGAGAACCTGGAATTCAGAGCTGATCTTGCAAGGAGATTGACCCTAAGGTTGCCTTGAAGCTATGGTTTCAGGGTCCCCTAAAGGCCTTTGTGTTCAAAAACGACCTTCCCTACGTAACTCTGTAAGGCCTAAAATGTCACCATTAGACAGTCATTCCTCTGGTCTGAGGTTTCGTCCTAAGAATGTAGATACCCGCGGAGAGAGCACATCACTCACTGGTTCCGTTCCCGGTCCTCACTTGAAGTCATCCAGCGCAGGGGAGGTGACTGTGGGTGGAGGCAGGAGTGCGCCTCCCCTCCCCCCACCGCCTCCCGAGGGAAATGACGTGGGAACGGGAGGTAAGTGGTAGCAGAGATGGTTAACACAACTAGGGAGGTATCACAGTTTCTTTTAGGATCGTAGTGGCTTCCTGGATTAATCACTTTCAGTGGATGTGGTCATTGGTTGTGCGGACAGAGTCCCAGAAAGCAGTTTCCAGGCTCTCGGCCTCACGTGGAAAGGTGCTGGCTCGGGTAGTAGATGGCCATCTGCTGTAATCAGATGGCCATCCGCTGGGGCTAGGTAGCCATCAGCTGTTACCCGTTAGCCATTAGCCACTGATATAACTGCCGTGGCTACGTGGCTACGCTAGTGGAGTTGGTTGGTTGGTTGATTGGCAGAGAAGCGGTCGGCAGATTGCGCGTCGTGTGGCTCCTGCTTCCTGTGGCTCCAACCCAGTCGCCAGCAAGAATGTAGTGGTATGACTCCCTTATCCGTGGCTCCGCGGGTGTTCCTTTTTGGCCTCACCATATCCTGTGTTCTTGTGCGGGGAGCAGGAGCTGAGACCCTGCATGACAATGGTCCTTTATGAGCAGGGGCAGATTTGAGGGGTTGTGAGCTGTCGGAAGACTGGGCTTTAGAGTTGGACAGAGCAGCATTGGCCTTTGGCTCCAGCCTGGCGCAGCTGTGTGGCTCCGGGCAGTTCTCCTAACCAGGCCCTGCTTTCCTCACCTGTGACATGGGTGGAGCCAACAATACCTCCGAGTGGTGTGTGTTCTAAGCTCCTCCTGTGATGTGAGTTTAACTGCGTGGAGCAGTGGGTGGCAGATGGTAGACACTCACTAGGCCCCCTCTTCCTGTCCATTTCATTCGCCCATTTGTATACACTTAGAGTAGTTTTACACCATCTGGCTTACTTTGTTTAACATACAAGTGCTGGCACAGGCGAGTATTGAGTTGAGACATTGCGTGATGGTACTTGATCACTGGCAGGAGGAAAACAAACTAACCCACGCGTGGACACACATGGACATCTGACTGGGTAAGCAAAATGAGATGAATCACTGGGTTTTGGCAACCCGGAGGTATTTGCCCCTTGCACTTCTTTCCTTTGTTTATCTTACTGGAGCTCCTGGAAGGTTTTGAGTGTCTCTCCTTACACTGGGCTGGTGCAACCATTTGAGTATGGATCCTCATGTGAGTTAGAAACTATTCTCTGCTGTTCCAAGGATAGATGCGAGGCATCGCAAGGGAAGAATACCGAGTATATTTGTAAATTGACCTCCTTTTCAGATGTCAGTAAGGAAAGGAAATCGTTGTCAGGCTCAGGCAGTTCTGTACTGATTGAGTCACTAGTGCCCAGTAGAAAACGTGAGGTTGTCGGGGTTCCACACGTCTCACACTGCACACTGTCCAGGATCAAACTTTTATTCAGAAGACTTGGAATTGAACAGTAGAGAAAACCATTAGTCACGCATTCATGCACTCGCTTTCTTTCCTGGGAGAATCGCCCAGTCAGGAGCTCCCCCTTTGCAGTTTCCAAGACCTTGCTTTGTTTCCACACACCTTTGGGTTGGTGTGAAATATTGGATTCCTGGAATGATTTTCTGCTGTTTCAGGAAATAGGGATTGTAACTAGGGAAAGTTAGTCAACTGCTGGAAGAGAAGGAGGAGAGGGTTTGGTTGTGAAACCTTGGAGAAATAAAGGGAACTGAGGAAAAGGGACCCCAGTCCTCCAGCAAAGAAAATCCTGAAGTTTCTCATAGGCAAGGAAGGGTAAATGAGAGCTGTTGAAGAGTAGTCGTGATTGCTGATTTTACAGGCCCAGAGATGCACTAGTGTGCTGTCTTTATAGTCTTTAATTCAAAATTTCCCAGCTGGCTTTAGGTTTCCTTGTCTGTGATCTCTCCCATCGCAGTTTATAGGAACCTCACCTCTGAAATTGGGGAGGGAACGCTTTGTGGGTTTTAATCCATGCCCATAGCCTGACATCATGCGTTTGTCTCCAACATGGTCATTCTTTCCCTAGTGCTTTCAAGTCATCATTTTCATACTCTTTTCTTTTTTTCATTCCTTGAATTTCTCTAGCAAAATCATAGGAGTTCTTGCCTTTTCTAATTGTTTTACTCTAGAAGTGGAACAATTTTGGGAAGAATAAGTGATGTGTGTTAGAATCAGCTGTACTTACTCTGTTCAGAATTTTCGTTCAGTATTAAAATCACATACTAACCAATCTATGTGTCATCATGAAACTCACTTCCCTTCCTTCTTCCATGAGAGTCCAAATTGATTTTTCTTAATATTGCTAAGTTTAAAGGTTTCTGTTTTGTTTTGTTTTTAGGTAACTTTCTCCCCCTGAGAATGCTTTGCGTAATCAGTTTCACATCCAAATTTGCCCAAAATATGACTGTTGCATGACTATTGAGCATATATTTATGTTCCATTGCAGTTTCAGTTACATAATGAGCTGAGAGATTTTGCCTGACAAAATGTTATGTTTCATTTTATTTTTGAAAATCAAGAATACTTTTTTGGAACCTCATAACGGAAGATAAAAATGTAATTGTGCTTCTTAATAACTTGTTTTTCTTCTTCTGCAACAAAATAGGGCAACATTTAAATTAGCTGAATGCAGAAAAAAACCCAAAGTTTAACTACTTTTTAAGGCATTGATGAACCTGTTTTGTTGTCTTTGTGGCGATGAATGCTTCCATTAATCTCCTTTTGGATGCAGTGGATGTTCTTCCTGATTATGAGAGATTTATGTTATTCTTCTCAGAGGTGATTTAAAGATTGGACCATGTGAAATCCTAAGAACTTATTTAATATATGAATGCCTCTGGAGAATATGTCAAATTACAAATTCATTATTCTTGTACCAGCAAGACAACAGAGTCAAGCCAGAGAATGCCTAGAGTTTATTTTGATTTGTTTCACTTTGGGTTCAAATTTACCACCCACAGTTATCCAAAATACATACAAGCTTGTGGGTTTGGCATGTTTGTTTTGCTGTCATACTGGAACGATGTCCAAACATGACTGTGCTTAAAGTCTTTAGGATCAGACAAATTAAAAGTCACTTGCTTTTTTGCTAACAATATCAGAGAACATTGGAAAAAAAGAATTCGTTTTCCCCATCTGCCATTCCCATAAGTTGATAGTTGCGCTGTTTGCATAGCTGACCACCCATTGAAGCCAAGGCATGTGAAACTGCTGTCCACTAAAATGGGCCTGAAAGTCACGTGGGACCCACCCAAAGATGCTACCAGTAGACCCGTGGAGCATTACAACATTGCCTATGGGAAGTCACTGAAAAATCTTAAACACATCAAGGTGAATGAGGAGACACACTCCTTCCTCATTGAGGATGTGGGTAAGTGACACTCTGGTCTTGTTCCCAGTCAGAACTAACAGCACCTCCATTCTCAGTTCCATTCTTAGGATGACTACTTGTGAGACAAAGTGTGGCAGGTTCCCGTGGTTCTTTGGGAACGGGAAGCAAAGGTCATGAGTCGGTTGCTTCCCCGTCCTGTGTTTGAGCTCCAGGATTCCTAGCTCTCTCTCCAAATTGATGTCGGAAACAATACTTAATTTCTGAATCTGCTTTGGGAAAACATGTTGATCTTTTTTTATCGGAACTTGACTACTGGACAACTTTGTAGCCTAATCTTGAGATCACATGTATAAACCATTTTAGCATAAGGGATTACTCAAGTTATACATCCCTGTAAAAGTGTGTGTGATATGTCACGCTTAGCCACATCTGGTTCAAAGATGTAATATTTCTCCCCATGAAATTTGATTTTGGGAGTTTGGACTATTTTCAATTTTGCCTAAATGTATTGTTTTATAAGTGTAGGTAGATGGTTTTGAACTTAGGCTTTGCGCTGCCTCCTGTGGATGCTCTGTCTTCTGTTCTGTTGATCCCAGGAGCCTGAGACTCTGCTTACTCTACAGTCATCTCACGGTCCAACCTTAAGTTGAATCATAATGAAGTGACAGACATCAGTATCTGTGGAAACTAGGTGTCCCCGTGCCATGTTAACATTTTTGCTGCCTGACTCTAGTGGATCAAAATTAATTCATGCTCCCTGTTTCCTGACCATAGTCAACCATACATCTCCTGCATTGTAATATTAGTCTTTCTGGGGGGAAAAGTACATAGAAGGAAGATAAAGGGGGCCAGAAGGGAGATAAAGGGGGCCAGAAAGGAGACAAAGGGGGCCAGATTCCCTTCCTCGTGGTTCCAGCTAAACATACATTTCTCTGAATCTCTTCCACACCCCTACGGCCCCACAGAGTCCAACTGTGAGGTTCAATAGAGGTTCTATTGGACCAAACCATGGGGCACATGTGCTTGCTCAAACCTTGGCTTGTTATGATTGCTGCAGAGAAGAAAAACATGCAAAAAGAGAGACTTAGAACCCACTGAGAAGCAGTGTCTCCCAAACAACTCTGATGAGTTAACTGAACACGAATCAGAGACATGTGGATTATATTTCTTTATAGTTCAGAACAAAGAGAGAAAGTGCCTGGCAAAGCATGATTTTACGTTCTGTCTGAACATGGAGCGTTTCCCAGTTAGTCCTGCAGGTCATGCCAAACCCTAAATGCCACCACGCCCTGCCCTAGTCACACAGAAGTCATACCAGTCTTGAGCACAACAGGTGTTCCAGATGGTATTGGCATTGCTGCTGTGTCCTGGGCCTCTGGCTAGAGAACTGAACTTGTTAAAGGAACGCTCCTCACTTTGAGAAATGTAATTACCGTTATTGCCTTTGACAGAACTAGCTCTAACCTCTCCAACCCTTCATCTCCTCAAATGCCTGCAAACTTTCATCTCTTCAAGGAATTGGCACCTTCACTTATCTTTCTCCAGATCATAATTCATTTTGAGGAAAGCCAGCACCACTAGAGTTTTGCTTTTTGAAGCGTCAAGTTCAGGGTACACTCATGTTCTAACCTGGCATCTTGGTTTCCTTTCGCATCCCAACAACTTCAGGAGCTCAGTCAGCCAAAGAGACCATTGCTATTTGACCTTGACCCTTAGATGCAGGTCAGAAAGTGAAGCCCAATTATTCAAGATGAACATTTCCAAGGTTTCAGGAAATATTTTTCTAGATTTTTGTTGAAATAGTCAAAGACAACATGCAGACATAGTAAGGTGAACATTTTATTGTGAAAAGGAGAAAATTTCATGAATCTTTATTGCATTGAAGATTTCCCACAAACTAACTTTTATGAGTTACATTTTTCTTCTTATTTTTTTGGAGATTTCCCTTTGGAGCTTCCATGGGAAAATATTATTTGTAGTTTCTGACACTGTAGATTGAAACACATATTTGGTAGATAGCACATTCCCGGTTCCTACATTGATTTCACATTAAAAAGCTTAATAGCGCTTTTGTTGACTATTCATGCACCCAGGTTTATTTCACATGCCATGTATTTTGTACTAAATAAATGTTGTGTTTTTGGGTCAGGTGTATTTCAGTTGCATGACGGGAATGTTAGTATTTTTATTTTAAAGAGAGGATGCTATAGTTAGACTTGTCATTTAATTCAGATTTTTTATATTTGGTTGTAAGTGGTACAAGGAAGACAGTTAGTGAATCAAACTGTCATTCTTGGAGATTCGAAACAGTGGCTTGATATAAACCATATGTTTCAGAGCCGGGGGTAGTGTACTTTGTGCTGGTTACGGCAGAAAACCATGGTGGAGTGAGCCGTCCCGTTTACAGAGCTGAGAGCCTGCCTGGTAAGTTCTACCTAGAATCGGAGGCCGTATTTTTTCACTTCGATTGGGAGAAACATCCCTCTTTGCTTCTTCAGGTCAATACATGTTTAGAATGATTAAAAGAGTTCCTGAACAAAAAAGTTTTAGCCTTGTATAACAAGCTGAAAGACTGAAAACTAGGAGAGATTTTTCCCCTTTTTAAAAGTATTGTAATATAGGTTGTTAGTGTTTTGTCCTAAATGTTTGAGGGCTCACAAGAGTAAGCCATGTACAAAAGACAAGAAGATGTGTTGTCATAAAGCTCAGGTGCTGAGTCACTAACATGTCCCGAGCAGGTCCCTTTGAAGTTTGTTGAAAAGACCCCTTAAATATACGTTAGGGATGCACTGAAATGTGGAAAACCCTATCGTCCTCGTTTCTAACTATCAGGTTGCATTTTCCTAATTTAGGAGGTGAATGGATCCAGATTGATGGTTTTCCCATTAAGGGTCCAGGACCATTTAATGAAACCGTCACAGGTACTATGTGCTCATTCGGTTCATGTCTTCACTGAAGCACCATCTCTCAAGAGGGTTGTGCTTCTGTCACACACATGTGCTCACAAACCTTTGTTTAGTTCCCATCGCTAAACTAACACACATGCCACACAGTTTTGGTCAATCTGCCCTGCACCTGATGGACCAGACTGCAGCCAGTGTCATTCATTTCTCACTGTTCTTTTATGTCCTGATGTGGGGAAGTGTTTGCGTCCACGTGTGGGGATTCTGTTGTTCTATTAACAGGCAAATATGGTAGTCGAGATGGCAGTGCTGGCTGATGAGGAAATTTGCAGCTCTTTTACCTGTAGATGACTTAAATGAATGGGACCCACCAAACAGTGGCTTTTGTTGGCTAATATGCTGCATCAAGCCTTTCTTTCCTTAACACCATGGATTATTTGGTGATATGTTAGATTACCTGCCTTCCATCTCTGCTCCATATTTGTATATATGTATGTTTTATCATTTGGGTGTTGATGTTGTCTGGTCATATTGTTTTACTTGTTGAGAGAAGTGTTGACATTTCTTGTGTGTTTCTTGAATATATTTAACTAATGGTGAAAACATTAATGCAAAATGTTGCAGCTATTTCAGAGTGTGGTTGGGTTCTATTGCAAGGCAATAGTGCCGGGGCTGTGTTTTATTTTCATGAACCATGTTTTCAGATTCGTCAGTCTTGTGTTATTGTTGAAAGGAAGGTGAGTATGTTGAAAGCAATGACTCTAATCTGCTTCTCAGATCAGATTTGATGGGTGTAGGCAGCTTTCAAAGTCCCTTTTATATGAAAGGAATGGAAGAACAAAACAACCAGAAAAGGAAACTGGCTTTGGAGGAAAGGTGATACATTTTTGTTCACATATGTTGGACTTGAGGTAACCATGGGGTGTTGTCATGGAGATGTCTCTAGGTGATTGGAGATTAGGGAATAAAAGTTGGTGGAGAGAAATCAGAGGTAGACATGGATTTAGGAGTCATGCTGTAAAATGAGAGTTGAAGTAGGGAGGGCAAGAATTAGGAGATGAGCAGAAGGCCAGGGAGCAAATCCCGGGAGACACTGGTGGTAAGATAGTCAAGAAGGTAGTACACTCAGTCAATGTGCAAAATAGGACAGATGTTTATTTCAGAGGTCATCTGCCCTTGAAGACACAATGTAAGCATTCACAGGGATGCGTAAACCTGCTACTCACAGATGTGCTGTGCCTTGCATTTGAACTTTGCCTTTTGTAATTTAAATGACCATTTCATTTTTGTAATCTTCCTGATAAAGTTTTCTGAATGACAGTAGTTTTGGAAGGAGTCAATTTCTTAAGTAATTAATTTCTATGCCTTCTTTAGTAGAAATGTGCGTGTGTGGGTGTGTGTGTGTGAGTGTGTGTGTGCGTGTGTGTGTGTGTGTGTGTGTTAGACAGAGAAGCCTTTCTGAAGTAAGCACGTGTTGCAGAAAGTCGGGGGATTGGGGATCAGACACAATCATGCTCCAACTCATTATTGGCTTTAAAGATAATTTAACCTTTCTCTGCAGAAGGCTTTGCACACCCTGGTTACCAAAGAACACTCTGCCATAATACATGATACTGCATTTGTCAGACATTATTATAAGAAGGACACTGGAAGATATTGCTAGCTGAAACCATTTGTAGCATATGATGTAAAGTAGAACTTAAAAAAAAAAAAAGAATATCCAGAATGCGTAGAGTTGGTTACAGTGCTCCAGAAAAAAAATTACATTTCATTGTTAATAAAGATAATAAGAATGACACGAGAAATGATCACTTAGTGACCAGCATGCCTCTCTGTCTTTTACGAGGCTTGGAAAATACCCTTTGCTATTGTTCTGAGGAATGGTTAATATATAATGATCCTGTCAAACAAAAGGATTCTTAATTCCATGCGTCTTCTTTCACAGGAAGGGATTTGTCCTCAAAATGCAGACGTTGGCATCAGTGCCTGGTGTAAGACCCCGAGGGTTTGCTTTAGTTGCTTTGACTGTTAGCATCTTGTGTTCTTCCAGTGTCTTATTTGAAACCAGAGGAAAATCTATTCTGAAATAGTGGTTTCAGTTCAAACTCAGAAGGCCTCCTTTTGCTGGCTGAGACCTATCTTGACCTCATTGTCTTTACTTGAAGACAGGAGTTTCTTCAATTTATTTAGTTAATTAGTTCAGTGCCTGTGGTTTTCCAGACACAGGTCTAGGTGCCAGAGATACAATGATGAATAAGATGCACAAGGCTTGCCTTAATGAAGACTACATTCTAATGGGAAAGAAAGGCAATAACATGTAAGCAAAAAGTAATGCATATCATCTGCATTAGTTTGCTAGGGCTGCTGTAACAAAACACCATGGACTGGGTGACTTAAATAATAGCAATTTCAATAAATAACAATCGATTTAGTTTTGGATCTTGGAAGTTCCAGATCAAGGTGTCAGCAGGTTTGATTTCTCCTGGGGTCTCTCTCTTTGCCTTGCAGATACATACCTTCTTTCTGTGTCCTCACATGGCCTTTCCTCTGTGAGCTCACATCCTTGGTATCCCTGTGTGTCCAAGTTTCCTCTCCTCCTAAGGACACCAGTTGGATTGGATTAGGTCCCACCTTAATTGCCTCATGTAACTTAATCACCTCTTAAAAGACCCATCTCCAAATATAGTAGCATTCTGAGCTAACTGGGGGTTAGAACTTCAACATATGAATTTTGGGGGGACAAAATTCAGCCCATAACACAGTCGTAAATTCTTTGAAAAACACTGTGGTATACAACAGACAAGGTCGGGGAGCCTAGGAGGCCTGATGAGATGACAGCACCAGGCTGAGACCACAGGGGGGCTGCAGGGGTGAAGCCACGTGAGGAGAAGGAGGATTTGAGTGATTCTCAGACTGGTCACTTGTCCAAGTATGAAAATTCCTAGGACTCAGAAAATGACAGGAGTATATGAAAAGGCAACGTCACAGCAAAAATTTCAGCTTCCTCTTTTTGGGCAGCTCATCTCGTGTTGTTTAGTTAGAAAGTTTTCTTTGTATTTAAATGTAAAATGCCTCCTTTGTTTTGTTCCCGGGGAAGAGATGTCACAGGTCTATTCACATATTGGAATTCTATATTTCACCTTTCCTGCAGATTTTTTTTCTGAAGTTGTTCTAGCTTTTTCTGCCACTGGATCTGGGCTGATTTGTTTTGCACAGAGACAGGCATTGGGGGTTAGGGACATGGCCCTTTCGCCAAACTCTCCATCTGGGAAATCTTAGCTCTTAGTAGGACCGTATGCAGTTGTCATAATGCTGTTTCAGGACATCGTCAGCTAATCCTGGAGCCAGATCACGAGGCTGGTGTGTGCCAGACTCGTGCTTAAAATCTACCCCAATTCAGAATTTTAAAATTAATGATGAATCAAAGACTGTCCTCTTTTCACATATGAGTTTAATTAAAGTCTTTGGCCAAGGGGGAATTAAGAACGTCTGTGGCATGATTTTCTCAGTAACTTTCTCATGCAATTACGAGTGGTAAGAAGTGAGCGATTTGCAGGGCCAAGCTCAGTTTCTGGTTCCTGATCTTGGATGGTGAGCTCCTCACGGGCAGGCCACTTAGATTTACTCATCTTTGTCTCTCCAGAGCCTGGGGCAAGCACGTAGCAAGTGATCAATAAATGTTTGTTGAGCGGAAATGCATCTGGAGGCAGCTTCTGCGTCGTTCCATGGTAGAAGAAATGTGTATTGACAAGCGCTGGGCGCTCAGTGCTGCAGAGCTGTCTGTCAGAAGGTCGGGCTCACCTCTGTCTGGTTCAGCTACTGATTCGGGGGAGGTCCTGTCTGGGCAGGCCAGTTTGTTGGCCACAGTAGTGGTGCTGTCATTAATCAGAGATCCCAATTCTTGCCTCTGGTTATTTGGAGGGGCCTGGGTGAGGAATGGCATTGAATGCGTTTGTAGACAGGAATTCCTCAGGGCTGGTCAGATCTGCTGGCTGTGCGGTTGCTTCCCTCCCTTGGAGGCCGTGCTGGGTAACAGGTACCTTCATCCTAGGGCTGCAGATCTCTATCCCAGAGCCCGTTTTAAGCTGCCACTCGTAGTACATACAGTTAGACTTCACCAATGTAGAGCCCGTTCTAGGCGATAGAGGCTTATATGTGGAGCTTCATTTAGCCAAATGTTCTTGCCGCCCAAACAGAAATGTGTGGAAGGGACTTGGGAACCATCAGCTGATTGAAGGCGGCAACCGCTGTGAGCAGCCTTCCCGGGCTCCAGCACTTACGACCATATTTTGTGGAATTCCCCTGCATTGATGCATGTAAATACCTGCTCATTGATTTTCCCTTTGGCGAATTCTGGGACACAAGTGGCTGGGAGCAAGGCCTTCTCCTCAATGTCAGGGTGGGTGCTTATTTCAGAAGCTGACGGGTAGTTGGCTGTCCCCAGTGGGAAGGGCAGGGGCGGCTGGAAGGCAGAGAGGTGAACTGTCCCCACTGCATGGCCTTGAATGACATGTTTGCCAACTTTACCTTCACATTCTGGAAGAACCCACACTCGTTAATAAACCTGCTACTTCTGAAGAGATCAGCCTCTTGGCACAGGATGCTGCTTTCTGATGGCATGGCCACCTTGGGCTTTTCTTCTGATGTCTTGAGTGAAAAGAGGGCAGGCCTGGGGCTGTGATGTCACAGAAGTCGAGGCATCCTCTTACCTAGGATCCCTGCAAAAGCAGATATTAGTCCTGAAAGAAAGCACTTTCTCTTTCAAGTGATCAAGCTATTCATATATTGTAACTGGATCTTTCATTTGCAAACAGTCTGTTAGAGAGCAGTAAAGAATTGAAATAATCAATAGACATTCAGCAAAACAAAGTCATTTCCAGAGAACAGCCTGTAGACTAAAACAACCACACCAAACCGAACCAAACACACCTTTGGATGGAGCCCTAATTTTCCTTAGAATGTTTACACTCCTTCCTCATAGCTCCCTCATCTCTGAGGCTGTCTCTATGTTCCCCTGTGGGGTGAGGAAACGATGGATGTCTGCATCTGAAAATCAGAAAAGGAGTGTTGCTTCCTTTGCTTTCTGTGGCCCTCACAGTCCAAGTCCGCAGGTGGTGCAGCTGGAAACTGCAACACCAGCAGATGGGTCCTGAGAAGATGCCTGCAATGACAATATTTTACATCACCAGTGGAGAACACCTTCAGAGCTGGCACCTGGAGAAACTTCCTGATCCTTCCGTGCTGTGTCAGTGGGGGCTGGGCTAGAGGAGGCTCACCCCATCCCCAGCTGAGGTGGCTAAGGACATCAGCCACTGATATTGCTCTTCTGGGCTTAAAGATAAGCCACTGCCATGAGTAGGACGCAGAGACCTTAGCTCTCTTACACAGGGTGAAGCAAGACTCTCGGCTCAATGTAGGGAGAGGCGCCCCACAAAAGGCTTAGGACCTGTAAAACCTGAGGGACATGTCCATGCAAGCAGTTGGAAAACCTCTTCATTCTTGCGCTGGTGGCAGAGCTTCATTGCCAACTCGTGCACAGGTCTCCGGCATCACTAATGGTATGTTGGCCGCCGCCTCCAGGGGATGTGGCATTTTGCAGTCACTCACGGCTGGCGTCCTGTGGGTGCAATCGAAGGCATCAAGTTAGTTTTCACTGAAAGTCATAGCACTGCCAGGAGTCAAAGTCAGCCGCTGTTGACATTTTGGATGACATCCTGAAGCTGCTGACATACCAGTAGTTCTCGGGGCTCCTCAAACCGGGGTTCACGGAACTGGGGAGAACATGGCACTGCCGGGAGTCCATGAAGGCATAAAGTACACTAGCCACATCCAACGGGGCAGTGTTTTTTCAATGGTCAGCCATCTAAAATATTGTTTATTTTAAACACCAAAATGTCATGGAGTAGTCTACAAAATTCAAGTGCAATTTTGAGATAAAACTGAGATGGTCAGTAAATTGCTGTGCTCCAGGCTTCCGGGGGTTGAGTTCATTTTCTTTACTGTGAGGTAAACTTCGGTGAAGAGTATGAGGAGCCCTGTTACGTGATAAAGTGATTCAGTACTTTTGTGAAAGAAATAGACAAAACAAAGTGGTTGAAATCGAATGGTCCCAGGATGGCTTGAAGTATCTGTTTTGTTTCTGAGACAGTCCTACTGGATTTTGAGAACCACATTTTGGGGCACAAATGCTGGCAGCCTTATGCCAGCCTGGGGGTTGGCTTCTGACCATACCGTCCCTGCCATACTTCATGTCCAGTGGGATTTCCTATGCCTGCCCCACCTGGTGACAGTTTGGACTTCACCTCATGATCCTAGAAAGCTTTCTGAGCCTCACTTTCTTTGTTGGTAAGTGGGGTGTTATTGGGTTACTGTGAGGATGTTTGTCAAATGCCTTATGCCTGGTAGAGATCCGATAAATTATGGAAGTTAGTGACACTCTGACAGACACTTCCAAAATGAAGAAAAGAGATTCCTTTCCTCCCTAATGTTAAATAGCTGGGCCTATCCAAACATCACACAAAAATTCTGAGTAGTAAAAAGTATCGGGGGCATTTATTAGAGAGGAAAATACGGCATTCAAGAGAGACTTTAGAGTAAGTCTTGCAAATATTGGAAGAAGAGTTTTGTGAATTCTTCACAGGTGTTTGAGGAGGATTATGTGTCAGAACTCGCCCAGGAAAGAGCCCTTGGCAGACAGAGGCGCTTGTTAACCTACTGGCAGATGCCAGTCACCACCCAGCCTGGACCTGGGTCTGAGGCAGGCAATTCAGACCCAGACGGGGGACAGCAAAGCACATGGCCTATCTCTGTTCTGGCTGTGACAGTTCACCTTCACCCCTCTTCAACGCATATTCCCTCCCCTTTTCCTGCCCCCTCTTTCCTCTTCCTTACTGTGCTTATTCACCCAAAGTGCACATCAGCTCTGGACTCTCTACTGGCTGGCCCCGTAGAGGTGGGAGATGTTTTCACAAGCCCCCCAGGTGATTCTGGTGCATAGTGCAGTGTGAGGACCACAGCTCTAGCCTCAAGCGCTGGACCCCCTCCTGCCCTACAGACCAGTGTCCCTGGTTACCTTGAGGTCTGATGTTTGGGATGGTGGGGAAGCTGCCGGGGCCAGAGGACGGGCAAGTGGAAGGCCAGGGAGCATGCAGGCCTGCCCTTTCAGGCCATGGGGGTGAGGAAAAGGGCCATATTTGCAAAGCCTAGAGGTCAGTGCAATGGGGTATCAGGGGGTTGGTCAGTGGGACAAGCCACTTATTCTTCAAAGCTGTAGACTGACTGACTGTCCTGTTCTGCTGGAACATGAGAATGTCCTGATAGCTGAGACCCAGCCCGAGAAAGGTGGCCATGTACTCTTTCCTGCCGACGAAAAGCTGGGACTCGCGCAGAGTGATTGATGACTGTTAGATGTTGATGAAGACCTTGAATAGTGCTTTTAGTGTATGGTGCCCAAAGGTCACCTGGATATAGACAATCTCACATTTGAGAAGGTTTTCAAGGTAAAGAGTCTTTGACAAGAAGTCTGTCTCTTGTGCTCATGTCTGGTTCTTTGAAACACATGTTTTTCGTGTCCCCTGTGTATAAGGCATTGTTGTAGAATCTGTGATGTGACTTGGCTCACATTCTGAAGGGGGCCGCCCACCCACTCCGTGACTCTGACGAAGGATTTCATTTCTATCATGACCACAAACACAATTAGCAATTAATGTGTGCTTCATATATGTCATGTACGATACTGGATGATTTACATGGGATGTATTACAAAACCCAATATGCTTCACACTACTTTACAGAAGAGGAAACTGAGGGCCAGTGAGAATCTTAAAATCACGTAGCCAGTGATTAATAGATTTAGACCTGACCTGAGAGCCTGTGGAAGCCCAATTCAGAAGCCACCATGTTTAACTAGCATTGAATGATATAAATGGGCAAAGAATCATGTTGAATTCTGAATTTATTTTTTCTTTGTGAGAAGAACAGATTTTGACCCTGTATAATTTCAGAATATTTGCCAATTTGTGTAGCTAATGATACAAATCAGGAGAGATGCCTGCCTGGTTTTCGGAAGTTTACTCTAACCTGGATGGTAATTGTCCCTGCCAGCTGACTTGCCAAGCGGATGCTGTGTAATTAATGTTACCAGCCAGTTCTAACTTAGGATCTACATGGTGATGTACCAAATGCAATGAAGGGAATTGCAAGTTTACTGGCGGATGTGAACGTGATTGCTCTCGGCAGTTCTGACTTCCTGTTTTTCCTGTTTTCAAGATAAAAGACTTACAAGGATTTATTAGAAAATTTTCAGAAGGCTTCCTGTGAGGCTATCCCATATGGCTTAGAGAAATACTTAAAAAATGTCACTGCAGGTAAATTTGAACCATGTGGACAGTTTTTCTTAGTGTGCACATCAGCTTAAACAAGGGTTACCACGTGATCTATAAAAGATGTTTGATGTATGTCTAACCTAGAATGGTAAAAAAAAAAGGAAATTTTTCAAATACTTAAAAAAAATTGGGGTTGGTGTTTTTGAACCCAAAGATTTGAAAGACAGAGGGCTGTGTTTAGAGGGATGGCATTCTCACCTCATTCTGGTTTTCAGAGTCAATGACTTCCATGCAGTTTGGGGACAGTATTTGGTCAGAGGCCTTCTCTTGTTCATTGGCTACCTGCTGAGTATACTGGCCGGTCCATTCACACACACACACACACACACACACACACACACACACACACTTAATGCCTACTGTGCAAGGCATGATGCTCACACTCTGAAGGGAGCCTGTCCAGCTCAGAACCCTTGTTTCACATTTGCTAGCAGGAGAATTAGGGGGTTGTTGGGATGGTACGTGCATAGGGGCACGTGGGGTGAGGGGCGAGCATAAATGGAAGGGACCTAGTTAGACGAGAAGGAAACTTGGCATCAGAGTGGTTCAATTCAGGTCCCAAGCAGCTGTGCGGCCTTGGGTCAGTTACTTCACCTCTTTGAACCTCAATTTTCTCATGGGGATTATGACATCTACTTACCTGGAAGCTGTTTCGGGACAATTATAATTAGCCACGTGAGAGCTTGTGGCAAAGTATAAGGGTCTATATAAAGCAGGCACTGAGGTAGGTTGTAGCTTCAGCCCTGTTCCTGCAGCTCGCTTAGCAGGCCTGGCCTTCTTGAACCCTGGTGTGGAGTGGTTAGACAGCAGGCCAGAGCCTGGGGCGAAAGCTGGGGCAGTCTCAGGGGGCAGCTACTGTCCCTGCCACTGGGTGTCATGGCTGATGCTGAGTGGGCCTGGCATGAGTCAGGACAGAGCTACAGGCCGGACACCTCAAGCAAAACTTGTGCCGTCTGGGACCGAGCCTTGTCCTTGGAACCTCGCCCCTCCATCCTCCTCAGGGACCCTGTCACTTTAGGAAATTCCAATGGTCTTTTTCCTTATTACTGTTTTTTTTTTGTTTCAGTATTTTACTGTTGAGTGTTAGGGGACGTTGGAGCAGAGACCTGCTACACTCCCAAGGCCTAGCGGTGACAGTGAGCTTTCCAGGATCACATTCCACTGCAGGACAGATGGCTGGAAGGCTCCCAGGATTGAAATAGACACACAGGGCAGAGAATGCCGTTTCTGTTCAATAATTTATTTTTTAGCTGATTCCTGTAAGACCCGTGTGTGTGTGTGTGTGTGTGTGTGTGTGTGTGTGTGTGTGTGTGTTTTCAGTAGATATGCCCATTTTGCTAGAGATTATCCCCAAACTCCCATGCTGTGGGTTGCTTTCTGCAATGGAGGGGAACATGGTTGGGGGCCACCAAGGGCTTTAGAGCAAGAGCTTTGGAGGGCAGAGGTATGAGCTTTTCATAAAAGTAAAGTAAACGTCATATGCTGTTGGTAGAGATCATTTTCACTTTATAGACTGGGCACCCCATAAAACCAAACCTCAACCTCACGTTCACCCTCAGAGCTACAGGTAGTATGTGACATCACTCACGAGAGGGTCTTCTGTTAAAACTGAATTTTCTTTTGTGCTGATAGTTTGTATTGAGGCACACAGAGGGAAAAATTATTTAGGAGATGTAAAGAGAGTGAAACAAAGTTTTTCGCTCCCTTTAAAATTTTCTCTCTCAACTGCTATTCCCATGCTCATGGATCATGTAAAGTCTATTTCTTAACTTTGAAAATGACATGAACACTATTCCTGAAAAATTAAGTTTGTTTATGTATTTTGATCTGATGAACAAAACTCTGCTAATCTTAAAAATCAAACCAAAGCTTCATTGTTGGTAAATGAGACTGCTGCTCCTTGTCCAGATTTTGCTTTTTGTAAGCACTTTATACAAGATGTTTTCCCCAGTATTAAAAAATATATATATTCTTATCCTAGCCCCACGCAAGGTCTATTCATCAGTGATAGACACTGATGAAGGAAAGACATTCATGTCTTTTTTCTTCTGTGATGTAGTCACCCATGGATAAATCAAACACTTCACAAGATTTGTCTGCCTGGATATTTCTAGAAACATTGGATGTCACTTTGTTATGAAGCAAGAGATCCCCAATGGAAACTCATAAGAATAACCAGCTCATAGGGTTAATACCGGAACACTCATGGGAGTTATCAACTCATAGGATTAACATAGGAACTCATATGTTTAATGAATGCTGTGCCATTAATGAGTTGGACTATTAATACTGAACACTTGGCAGATTGTTTTCTCTTGAACTATGTAAATGAGTATATTTGTCATTTCTGCAATCACTTGGTGGTCCTTAATTTTTATAGAGGCCAGACTTTGAAATAGGGCGCTCGCCTTGTAACTTGGAATACAACTGAGATCTGTTCAGTGTAACCTCAATTAAAGTGGTTACACTCACCACCCCAGGTGCAAGGAGAAGTTGTATATAGTTAGTCCATTGGCTACACTATTGGATTCAAAACAATAAGTCTTACTAAGCACTACTTTGTCTAGTGGGAAAAATATTTGCTGAACCATTACCAGGTAGTCTTTTAGTAGCTTTAGGAGGGATGCCCAAGTGACTGGTAGGTAACTCTAGCTAATGTGTAAATGGATATTCCTTTTGGTTAGATTCACAACACTGGAACCAAGTGTCTGGCTTTTCAGAATAACCATCTCCAATGACTACTTATTGTGTCATTGAAACTCCCACTAACTCGTGACATTAGATTTTATTTTTCTGTCTTAGGCTAGCTGGGAATTTTCTCATCTAATAAAATTAGTCAGAATTGATGCTGGGGTTAATATATATATAGTGGAGGAAGAGTGCCTGGGAAGGAACTGGCTTACATACCTGGAGAGATGCTTACTAGCCTAACGGGATCCCCCAATCAGAGCCAGGATGTGGTCCACTGTCAGAAATGGATAATGTAGTCTTCACATGCCTGGCAGCCCTTGTTCCCAAACTTATCAGCTCTTAAGTGATGGAAAAGCAAAACTTTAAACACTAAGTATTGGCCACCAGAATGCATGGCTTTGAGAAAGCTAACAATGAGAGCATTTCTTGAGATCGATCCGTTTAGCAAGAGGATTTCCTGAAATCGATTTAACAAGAAGGGAAACAACAGCGACTGAGGATATCGGCAATGGTGGGGCAGGACCAGGGTTCGTCTGGAGGGGCAAGACTTAGACATGTAAGAAAAATTAGGATCAAAACCAGAAATCGGTTACTATTTATTAATAGCTCTTAGTGATTCACCAAAAAGACCAGGAAAGCCGGTCTTTTCAGCCTTACAGTGCGAAAGCTTTCTGGAGGACACTTATAAATAGCACATAAGTGTGTCTGCTATATTTTCATGCTGACCTTTAGTTCTCACCAGAGAATGTATAGTTTTGGACTTACAGGGGCAAAAGGAAATCAATGAAAAAGAATACTGTAAAGCATTCAAGATTTCTGGCTGGCAATATCAAACAGGGTGTGTTTCCATTTTTAGTTCTTGAGACCTCTTGGTCTGAAATGTGGGGGGAGCATGAGCACTGAGTGTCGATACCCTTGGGGGGAAAACGTGCTTACTAGAATTGGTTACCAAAATGGATGTTTTGAGCGCAGCTGCTAATTGTCGCGACTCAGACTTTGGCCAGATTTTATATGCTCGATGGTAAACGCTAAGGTTATACTGTTTAATAGTTTCTGTGTCATGTCCTCTTTAAGAAAAGGAAGTGCCAAACAAGCCTTTGCGTGTCCGCGTCCGATCCTCAGATGACCGGCTGTCGGTTGCGTGGAAGGCGCCACGCCTGTCTGGAGCCAAGAGTCCCCGCAGGTCACGGGGGTTTCTTCTGGGCTACGGGGAAAGTGGCCGGAAGATGAATTACATTCCACTGAAAAGAGATGAGCGAACACACGAAATTAAAAAGCTCGGTGAGTTTCATGTTAACTGATATTCAGTGTTTGGTGACGAACCTTCCGCATCATTTCAGTAGGTAGAAGCTCCTTCATGACAGAACATTATATTTTAGTTGTGATGTTCATTTTTTCAGCTGTTACAATGGTTCAGAATTATACTCCTTTCCCTCCTCCGTCTGCCTCCATCCTTTGAACCTCCAGGTAGCAGCAGACAAGACTGCCTTCCCCGTGCCCGTCAGCTGCTTCCTGAGCTGTTTCCTGGCGTTGGGACCCTTCTCTGGATGTGAGAGGGAGGGCTAATGCTTTTCCTGTCTTGGCTCTGCTTTCACCGTTTTTGTTCTTTAAGCTTCGTCTGGAATCCTAGGACACTGAACCATGGGTCCCACTGAAATGAAATACGGTAGCAACTGCTGAAGCCTGCAAATCAGGCCTGCCTTCCTCCCTGTTTCCAAAACCCTTCTCTGGTGAAGAAAGCGTTGGCCATGGGAGGCTGAGGAAACATTTGCTGTGACCGGGAGAGATTACGGGCATCCTTGTAGCCCGGGTCGAGGCCTGACTTTGGCTAGCCTCACTCACTGACAGGCCTGGCCTGTGGGCACAAGCCAGCCCCCAGAGGGCCAGTGCTTATCCCCCATGCCTGGCACTTCCTTGGTGTGGTGACAGTGCCAGTGGCGGCAACAGTCCTGCTTTCCTTCCCCTCCTCTCACACCCCTGATTTACTTGACGAGTTTGGCAGGAGGCACTTGGTAAGTGTGGCTTGGCCCCTTCAATCCTCTTCCTCCTGGGGGCCGAGGGGGGTGCCAGGCTGCCGAGAGCACACATTCTACTGAGCTCTTCTGTGCCCAAAGTCATGTAAGGGCGCAGGGCCGCTGGGCAGCAAAGCTCGTCTAATTCTGGGGTCCAGTAGTAGACAGTACACTTGCCCCCACGTTCTCCAACCTAGTTTGCACCAGCAGTAAATATGTTGGGCCCCACTGCTTACTCTTCCTTCCTTTCCTAATTGGAAGCAAGGAAGAGGCTGTGATTTATCGGGCTCTTCTGGAAGATTCCAGTAGGATCCAGTGGTCTCTTGACTTACATGGTAGTCAGGCATCTCTCAGCTTCTGGAAGACACTCAATGACAGGCTGGCGATGGAGGGAGGAATGGCTCCAAGCAAAGTAGCAGAGAAGGGCAGACAGCTGAAGGTCTGTGTGACGTGTGACATGAGCGGAGTCTCCAGTCAGAAGGTAGAGGCATGGTGCCCTTTGGCACCTACTTAGTTATAAAAGGTAATATCTCTCAGACACACTGAGGGGTGGGCACACAGTGGGCACTGAGACTGACGGAACAAGACAGAGGAACGTAGAAAGAACACCTGGGAGCAAGAGCTGCCAGGCGGCCACAGCAGCAGCTAACAGCGGTTTGGAGCTCAGCCTGAGGTGAGAATGGCGGTGGTGGAGGCAGGTTTGCTTGTGAGAAGAAGGTCTGGTGGGCCCACGCTCCTCGGGTGTGCGAGGACGAGATCCGCTTTGCTAAAAGGCATGACCACACAATATTTTGCACTTTATCTTAGCCAAAAGGCAGAGAAGTGATTTCACCATACAACATTTTGGAGCCTGGACAAGCAGCTCCAAGTTTCTGAGGACGCCCCAGGCCGGGTCCCTAGCTACGTGGCAGGCCCCATCAGGACGGATATGATCAGGACGGTGGAGACATTGAGTGGAAGGCCAGGCTGGAGTCCCTGCCGGAAATAGCCTTGGAAGTCACTGTTCCATTCACAGCTTTTTTCAGCCATCTGCTGAAGACTCTTGGAAAAGTCCGTTGGGTGTTCATTTTGCATCAACAAGTTTTCCATTTGATTGGTTCTAGCATTTCATTTTCTCAGCAGTGAACCCCTGGCTCACCTGAGGATAGCAGAAGAATTTTGGGGTTTTTGTTTTTTTTTTGCTCCTGAACTTGAGCAAATGTTGGAGCTGAGGTCAGGGGGTGGGCGCCAGTCCCAGCCTGAATGGCTTCCTGGGCTTCTGCTGCAATGTCCTGGCTTTTGAATTTTCATCAGATAAAAAGCAGTGGAGTTGCCATTGTGAAGGCCCTAAGAGGTTCCCATTGGGAAGAGGAGGTCTCCCTGGAAGCTTCTCCATCGAGGCGGGCAGGCAGGGATGAAATGAATTCCTGGGGAATGGTGGAGTGGTCTGCTGTGCAATGAACGCCTGTCCCCTTATATTATCCTGCACAGGATTTTAATTCTGTTTATAACAGAGATGCCCTTGCCAGGGTGGTTCTGTGGAGAATGGTCAGGTATTGAGTAAACTTGGAGAAAAGAGGGCCTGAGGTCCTGTCAGCAGAAGCCCCACCCTCCATTCACTAAGCCATCTTATTGGATGTCTTCTGTGTTAGCTGCCCCCCCAGGTACTGGGTCCCAGCAATACCTCACAGAGATAGACAAACAGGGTGAGCAGAGCTCACAGTCAAGGGAGGCCCCCGGGGAGGGCCGAGGGTGTGGGGTGTGGAGGGGAGAGGAGAGAGCAGGCCCCAGGAGCCGAGACGGAGCAGGAGTAATAATGAACAAGTAGGCTGGCGTCCTTCCGAAGTTACGACACACCTTCAGACGTCCAGACACTGGGAGTTTCTGCCACGCCACACACTTGAGGTTGAAAGGGGGGTGGGGTACCTGGGGACACTGGAGTCACTGGGCTGGGGACGTTGGGGTCCACCCAGAGATTTCATTTCTACCCTTTAATCAAGGGCATGGAAAAAAGTGTGTTTTTCTACCAGTGTGGGTTCTTCTTCTATTCTATTTCTATGAAAAGGAGGTGGAGTGCTGCGTATCCAGCTGTCAGGCACTTTCTGGGCCCCGGGCCGTGCTTGGTTAGCTCTGGGCCTGCTCCCTCCTCACATGCATTGGGAACAGCCACGCAGACCTGCCACTTACTGTATGACCTCGCATGGGTCATCTCACCCCTCTGACCCTGTTTCCTCATCTGAGAAAAAGAGACAAAGCCCTCTCAGGGGGCTTTTTCATGACTAAGTGAAGAATTGATGGGAAATGGTTAGCACAGCAAGGAGATTTGACCCAACCCATGTGAGCTGTTATCATAGTTTCCTGCAGTACAAAACTTTTCCTTCATCATAATCTTGGGCCAAGTTTAGTTTGGAGAGCTCAGCAAATCAAGAATCGGGGCATAAAAAAAAAAATCTAACAACTTTAAGAAATACATTGAAAATATGTAAAAATGTCAGTTGTGGGGAATTATTCATTGCTTGGTGGTTCTTGATAAATGCTGACCACTGTTTCTTACACATGTTCCTGGGTGGCAGTGTTTTTCCTTTGCTGACTTTTGGCTTGTTGCCATGGTCAACAGCACCAGGAATGAACAGATTGGAAGGGATTCCTGTTTAGAAGTTTAGTTTGATGTTCTGTGAACCCAAGTGTTACAAACTGGATTCCTCCCTTTCATAAAACATACATTTCAAAATTCTCTGGTAGAATAAGATGGGAGCGCCTTAGCCGAAATAATGTACTCATGTTACAGCGTGAGTTCCACTTGTCAGATATTGGTTGTCAGATATTATTCTCTTCCCTTGAAATCTGGTTAGTCTACAGATGGTTACGTAAACAGGATTCTCTGTGTGAGGTTTTTGAACACAGGTCTCCTTTCATGTTTAACTGGACATGATGTTTGTAAAAACAGAAAGTTTATTTTCCCAATGCCCCATGAAAGTTTGTAATTCCTGGAGGAGTGACTCCTGTGTTGGAAGTTTCCTTTAGGATCTTAGTGTCCCCTCTGTGAATTTACTTAGGTTTTACCTGACATGTAAGTATCTGCATTAGAAATCTATCAGGCTCCCCCATTTGTGTTCTTGCGTCGATTAAGGCTGCTGCAGGAAGCTTTGGCCAGTAGAGACTAGGGTTGGGCATTAGTAACCTTGGATTCAGGGAAGATTATGAGTCCTTCTTAGGGGTGTCACCTGGGGCAAATCAATGTTTGTGGCTTTCTGTCCTTATTTGTGAAATAAGAAGTTCCAATTAGAAGATAACCAAGGTTCACCTATCTCAGAATCTGGGATTCCACAGCACTTGAGAGTTATAAGTGTTATTTCATTATTGTAACTTTTTTCCAAATACAGTTTTCAAGTTTAGGTTAAGTTAGTTACTAGTGGGTCCAGTGTACAATTTGGGGGGTGGGATTGGGGGGAACTAACTGAAAGAACAATCCAGAAATAAAGATATGTTTAAACTCTTCCATTAGCAAATCTTCAGAGCCTCCATTCTGAGGATTTGGGTTAGATTTTGGTTTTGAAGGGCACACATCCCACTTGGGTTGATGACCTGGCACACGGGGTGGTCCTGCCCCCTCTCTCTTCCTCATAAGACAGATAAAAACAGAGTCACCCCCTCTTCTCTATTTTTGAAATAAAAAGAAATTGGGGGAATTATGAGGGTCAATATACTATTCCTTTCTTTTTAAAACATTGTTCACCTTTCTTTGCTGCTGCTAAGATAGAAATCCATTTCTCAGGACTTACTTCAGGTAAAATCACTTCCACATTTCCTAACATAATGGTGGTCTTCTTAAGTTTAGTTCCTGCAGTGCTTGGTCTCATCTTTAGTTGTCCTGAAGAAGAGGGAATGCCCCAGAAAGATGAGCTGGGATCGGGGGCGGGGTGGGGGACTCGGACAGAGGGACATGTGTTCTGGGAAAACCAACCACAAAGCCTCACCACTTACTCCCTGGTCCACAGCCTCTGAGTCCGTGTATGTGGTCTCCTTGCGGTCCATGAACTCCCAGGGGCAGAGTCAGCCAGTCTACAGGGCCGCCCTCACAAAACGGAAGATTTCAGGTACGTTTCTAAGGACGCATTCGGACAACCATGGTCTAGTGTGAATGCAGTGTTGCTCCCAAATGATGGTGGCTGGGTGATGAAGTCCATAGATTTTCTGGAGTGTAAAGGAAATAGCAGGGTGGACTTGGTCACATTTTGGATACAGGTGTGTTTCTTTTTGTGCTCAGAGGCTAGAGTGCTGTTGTGATGAAATACATTTCTCTCTACATTTTGAATGTCTTCACTGTGCAGTAGCTTTGCCATGACAAAAGCAGGCAAGCATTTGTTCCATTTAAAGGCACAGACTGATCCATGCAGAGGCTGCCCCTGGTGACAGTGTGAACAGAGAACAGTAGGTATAGACAGAGTGGCGTGGAAGAGATGCACTCAAACCTCATTTCAGCCAAAATTGCATAAGAATGGCATTGAGAAGAGTAACAAAGACGTAGTGGTGGCTTGCTGATGGCCTGATTACTGCCCATGTGCTAATGGCACTTTTTTCCACATCCACTCACAGCTGTTTTTATATCACTCCCATACCAACAAATGACATACACCTTTTCTGGATCATGTGCCTTATTTAAAGAGGCAACCTATTGCACAATTATTTTCATGAATTCACAACTTATTTTTAATTATAATTTTATATTATGTAATATATAATTATATTATTATATATTGTAATTTTGTATATATATATATATATATATATATATATATATATATATATATATTTGCATTGTATAACAGAAGTCCCATATACATGATGTTGCATTTTTAAAAATTCATAAATTGCTGCTCTTGAAGTTTCTATGTCACATTTCGAACAGGTTTACTATTTCCACCTTCCCCTAGTTGTAGTAAAAGATGGTTCCTGAAAAGTGAAAAGAAAAAACAAAACAAAAAGCACAAGAGGCCCAGAAGCAAAATTGAAGATATCTTATGAGTCCCAATTTATGTTAGAGCTTGAACAAAAACTCTAAGCTTTGTGTCTGGAATGTATTCTGTTGGAAAGTGGCTGACTGAGTTCTAGTTTGTGTCAGAATATGACTTGGAATCACACACTCTAGAATGCGAGGACATTGAGCCCAATGGAATTAAGGCAGCTGTTTGACCCAGAATTTTCATTTCATGCCGTGAGCGCCAAGGAAATGCTCTGACTCCAGCTTTTCCTCCCGAAGCTTTGCTTCCCATAAAAAAAATGTATTACTTCCCAAACAGTTACAGTGTATACTGAGAAAACATGGAGTTACCTGGAGTGTCTTTGACCAAAACAAAGCATCCTTTTTATACTGTCCTTTATGTCAAATGAGTTGGGCAGCTTTTCAAGTGAACTGCCCATTTCTTAGTGTTTAAGACAGGCAAGAGTAGAGATTTTGGCTTTTCTGTTACATTGACCAATCAAACAATTGCTTAACATTCTATTCATTTCATTTTATCTACATTAAGCATACGCAATTTAAAAATTGTAGAGGGTGAATTACAAACTCTGGAGGCCCGAGGAGCTCAGGGCAGAGCCTCTTGTTAGAGACAGCCTTTCCCATTGTCGTTGCAGACGAGGATGAACTGGACGTACCTGAAGACATCAATGTCCGGATTATGTCATCACAGTCAGTGCTTGTAGCCTGGGTGGATCCTGTTTTGGAAAAACAGAAGAAAGTTGTTGCCTCAAGGTGCTTTTCCTTAATTCTTCATTTTTCTTTTATGTATGAAAGATGGGATTTTTCCGGCCCTGAAGAGACGTGTATAAGAGTGATTTGATTTTCTGACTTATGTGAATGCTGACCTCTTTTGTGGCTGCAGTAGACTCTCCTACGGCAATCTAGCTAAAGCCGAATGTGGTCATACATTTCCCACAGATCAGATGCTGCCAGGGCCTCATGTGTAATGCACGCAGTGGGACCTCACATCTTGCTCAGTCTTACCTTGTGTCTGGAAATGTCCTGGATTCCATTTCTTTCTTTGCCCCCATCTGTGCTAGCTTTGCCTCATTAATGCTCTCTTCATATGCAGAGGCTATGGGCCACCCGAGGGGGAGTCCTACCCTTCCTTTTGTTATCCAGGGCTAGTGGCAGCATGGAGGCTCTTATGCAGAGGGGTGGGCATTGCTCTAATGCCTTACACATAGTAGGTCCTCTCTTTTTTTAGACTTTTTTTTTAACTTTTATTTTATTTAAGTGTATTTTTCCAGGACCCATCAGCTCCAAGTCAAGTAGTTGTTTCAATCTAGCCGTGGAGGGCGCAGCTCACAGTAGCCCACGCAGGGATCAAACCGGGAACCTTGTTGTTAAGAGCACCGCGCTCTAACCAACTGAGCTAACTGGCCGCCCCCAAGTAGTTCCTCTTGAGACGTTCTTTAAGCACCAGATTGCTTCATGTCTAGCTCATCTGTGCATAACAAAATGAATTGTATTTTTTCTTAAGCCATGACATTATGCTATTCTGGTTTTTATATTGGTTTGCAATAGCAACAGAGGAAAAACCAATTATAAGGTTAAAATAATTTTTGTGTTAAAAAGGCCACTGGTGAACAGCATTTCTAGTTAGTGGTAGGTTAATATAGTCATCAAAATGTTACGTGTTAAATGACTGAATAGTTTATATAGGCATGAGACAACCAAAGATTTGGTGGCCTAATCATTAGGTATTAATTTTGAACCTATCTATATTCACTAGGAAAAGTGAATGTACTTTAAAAAAATGAATGGACCATAATGCTGAGAATGTATTTTATATATATATGTACACATATATACGTGTGTGTGTGTATATATATGATTAATCATATATATACATATGATTAAATGTAGTTTCTGTCATTGCCAGCTAGTAACAAAAGACATCTGCTTTTTTTGAAAGATGTCTGAAGGTTCATAATGATTCTCTCCCTAGCCATGTGGCCTCCCCAACACAAAGTGTTCCTGAACCAGTGGACTTTGCTTTCTAACATCTTGATGAAAGCAAGAGGGCTTGAGTTTTCTTAGGAGAACTCTTGTGTTAATTGGCGTGCCACGTCTGCAGTGGAAGCCTTATCCTGACTTCCTGCTGTGATGAACAGCACATTTTAAATGCATCAAATGCTTTCCACCGCAAAGTGCCCACAAAGACCATTTCTTGGGAAAGGCCTCCAGTGAATGGCGTCTGCAGTGCTCCGAGTGTTGAGGTCCTGTGTCTGGGGTTGTGGAATACTGCCATGTTTGGTCACGCCAGGTTTCCCTCCTTGATAGTCACCCGCTCCTCTATCCTGCTGTATTTGTTACACATTTTTGCTCCTTGTCACGGTAATAACTCCACTCAAAACCACACACTGCCTCCTCCTCCCTGCCCCAAACCTATAGGAAACATGCCTGATTTAGTGCTTTTGTCTTTTCTGGAAAGCCCAGATACGTTGGGCCACTTCTGATTCTTAACATCGCCCATTTTACACCACACACATCCACAAACACACACTTACAAATGCACACACATCCCTGATAAGGCACTTGCCTCGTCAAAGCTGTTCCCTTTCTCCCCTTCTCCTTCTGAATCTCTGCCTCAGCTTTTGAGCAGTAAGACTTTTGGTCTTGAAAAGACACTAGGCTCCATCTTTCCTGGTCTGCCTTAAATGCCTTTGCCTAGAACTTCAGTAGATTCTTTGAGCCAATAACATAGTCAACAGTGTAGACTTTTCTCCTCTTTGATTTCCCGTCTTACCTCCCCAAACCATCACTTCTGGGGAAGGAAAAATATCAAGCAATCTAGTGTTCACTTACAGAGAATTAGCAGCTGGGTGCATTGTCGCCTTTTGTCTTCTTACAGACATTACACCGTGCGCTATCGAGAAAAGGGGGAACTGGCAAGGTGGGATTACAAGCAGATCTCCAACAGACGCGTGTTGATCGAGAACTTGATTCCAGATACCATGTATGAATTTGCAGTCCGTATTTCACAGGGTGAAAGAGATGGCAAATGGAGTACATCTGTCTTCCAAAGAACACCAGAATCCGGTCTGTATTGAAAATGGCCTTTGGATTTTCAGTTTGGGAATACTCCTAAAATAAGAAGACAGTTTAAGAAGCCAATAGTGACAAAGGCCAGCATAGGCATTTTTCATAACATAACCTCAACCCTAAAAGTTGGTAGTGTGTCCATGTGTGAGCACAAAGGTGCTAAGGAACTATTTCCATGGGTGCACGTTCTGTCTGTCACTGGCCATTTTCATTAGCCTGTTACTCTGACACATGGAACACACTGCATCCTAGTGTGGAGCATCCATGAATCACCACTGTATGCCTGAATGCCCCCGCGGCACTCCAGGGCTCTGGCGTGGAGGGGAGACTCTTCTTTCCTTAGGCTGAGGTTGCATTTGATTCCAGGGGGAAATTTTGCTCTGTATCTAAGGTTAGTTATTTTCTTTTAAATTATGTCTATATGTACTTTATTTAAAAACTGGATTTTAACCTTCTTTGTATATTTCAATATTCAGCAATGATACAAATTCTGAATTCCTAAAAGCATTTCTCTAGCTATGTCTAAGCTCAATATATGAGTTGGTGGCACAGATATAAATCACTGTGTCTCATAAGAGCAAGTGTAGAATTTTCTCTCATATATAACAAAAATTAACACTGTAGCTCTTCAGGAAAACCTGTGAACGTAAGGACTGTATGTCATCAACTTTCAGAACATCCATGAGGGTATTTTTGAACCTTGGATCCTTGTCCTTTTGTAGCTCCTACTACGGCTCCTGAAAACTTAAATGTCTGGCCCGTCAATGGCAAAAGTACAGCTGTCACTGTAGCATGGGATGCACTGCCTGAGACCGAGGGGAAAGTGAAAGGTAGGACCTCGTTACTTAAAGTGTAAGGTGCGCACGGGTGTGAAGTGCCCCAGATAAAGACATGTACATTGACTCGGATAAACGCTGGTTCTAATCGCAGGCCTGGTGACTGCACAAGAAATAGGAAAGCAACATACGTGTCTGAAGTGTTAACCCAGTGGACCAGGCTATTTCTTGAAGGGTTTTCACTGTCAGAAAGATCCAGGTAGTCACAAAGGTGACTTCACCTTCCCTACATGCAGGAATTTGGGTGCTGCTAACAGGAGAGTTGTTTTTAATTGTATAAGTGTGACATCCTAACCTTTACCCACACAAAGGACACCTTGTTTTTCATGGTGTGGGTCTTTTCATTGTGCTAGTAAGATCACAGAAAGTAAGAATGAGCAGGAACCCCTTGGGACCATACGTGTCTCAAACGAGACCATAAATATTTTTAATGGATTTGAAAACTCAAGTAATAAAATCAAATGGAAAAGGGATTTTTTCCTGTTTGTCAGCCTTTTAAATTAATGTTGGGGCAATTCAGGAAAATACGACCTTACAATAGAAAGAAAGAATACTGTAGATTTAAAAAATAGAATAAAATAGTTACAAATCATTAAATTTAAAAATCAGTCTGTTGAGAATGCTAAATGAAAGCACAGATCTTTTCTTTTTAATGTAAAAACATTCAAGGACCTTTCAGAAGTCTGTTGGAGACATTTTAAAGGGAAGTATTGAGGTTTTTCCCCGACATCTCCTACACTGATGTACCTACCCTAAGAGTACTTTTCATCATTTCTCGATTTTGGAAGACAATTTTAAGTCTTCAGAAGCTACGAAATTTCGTGTCCAGAAATTATGAAAAGTTTGTGTAAGCTTAAAGAAATCCAGAAAATTATCCCTAATCGTCTTTGAGAATTTCTTAATTGGAAAAAAAAAAAATGAATGGTTCTCTCTTGTATTCAACTGTCAGTTATCTTTGCTGACCTGTAAAGACATCTTTTCATGGAACAATAGAAGGAAGGTAGACAAACATGGATAGTCTTTTCTGAACTTAATGCTTTCTTACTTTCCAGTTTTTGTTTTTTTTAAAGAATGTATTATACTATTCTTGCTTCTTTTTTCAGAGGAATAAATTAGAAATAAACGAAGAGAAGAAATATTTAGTTGGCCCCTTTAATCATTCTTTCTATGGCAATTGAACGTTGGCTCCTTCTGTATTAAGTACTATTGATGCTGCAAAGGCTTCTGAACATTGAATAAAGACAGTTTTTTTTGCTGACTACTTCTTTTTGTTACAAAAAGTTGATTATTGCTCCGTTAAGTGACTTTATTATCATGCTACTTATTTTCTTTCCCTCGCCCACGTCTTAGTTTATATTTATCTCTCTTTGGTAAAAGAAGCTGCCTGGTAGTCAATTCCATATTGCCAGAAATAATAATATCTACTGGGTTTTTATGTCCAAAAGAACTCAGAGATCTTAACCCTGCCTTGGTAGTTTTCATAAAGGTGTAGTGGTGGGATTGAAGGTTCATAATTACACTGGGGCATTTTTTATGCATGAGAAATATAAAATACAATAGAAGTATATACTTTGACAGGGTTAAATTTTTTCCAGATGAATTGAATCCATAAAAGAATCTGAATTACAAAATTTTTAGACAGTATGTTCTTTTAATTCTTACTTTTGACCACCACAAATGACTAGTTTCTTCATTTTCAATGAGAAAAGAATGCTGTTTTTTCCCCCAACAAATGCTGCAAAAGCATTTTTGGTTGAAAGTTTTAAAATGAATGTACTTCTAAAAGATTAGCTCTTAGGTAAAAGAAAAGATCTTGCATGCTGCTCCCCTGGGAAGGATGATAATTGCTTGGTTTTTCTGTAATTCTAATTATTTTTCTTGGTTAGCTCCTAGTCATACTAGTTTGCCAAATTTTGTAAATCTTGAGTTCATTGGGAGGAAAATAGGGATACAGTTTTTAGTTGAGGGTGAAAATTGTGCTTTAAAACATGGCTTCCTTCTGTGACAGTATTTCCATATAAACACACTGTAGAGATACATTAGGTGCTTGCATTGAATTTGCTATGATTTTCAATTAGGGGTGTTATATGTTTATAGATATCGCCAATTAAAGATGGCAACATTAGATATTGCATAAATCTATTATCTAGCAACTTTTCCTCAATTTTAAATGCTGTGAAATATTCTTATCTGCATATATTAAAAACTTTTATAATTCCTACAAAAGTGAAATTATATTCCAAATGTAGAATTTAATTGGCTGAATGTGCAAATCAGAATAGCCCCGATTAATAAACTGGAACTCTTGAAGATATCAGCAGCTATTCAGAATCAATTCCTAGCAGTTGTCATGTCTTTTTCCATGGTTTCTTCTAGACAGGATATATTAATTCTGTCATAGCAAATTAGTACATAAATACAATGAAGAAAAAAACCGAAACACGGTGTAATTATCTTTGGTAAACTGTATGAAGACTGGCCTCTTGGGTTCCATATGTTGGATTCGTTGAGAATGGACAATTGCCAGCTAATTAACTGCGTAGCCCTGTCCGGTAGCCTGAGTAAATGCTTGTTCATGGTCTCCTAGATCTTTATGCTCCGGCTGCTGACTTGGCGTGCATTGCTAGAGTATTCATCTTAGTAATGCACGTTCTAATTCATCCTGCCCATACAGTCTGTCTGCTGGACACAGGACTGTTTTCAGTTTCTTCCTTCCAACCGTCTGCCAAATCATTTCAGAATACATTCTTTCATACGCCCCGGCTCTCAAGCCATTTGGAGCAAAGTCCCTCACCTACCCTGGAGAGACTACTTCTGCCCTAGTGGATGGTCTGCAGCCTGGGGAACGCTATCTTTTCAAAATCCGGGCCGCAAACCGGAGAGGAATGGGGCCTCACTCCAAAGCCTTCATTGTCGCTATGCCAACAAGTAAGCGTTTTGTGTTTGCGTCTCTCTCCTATCTCTTTTTGCTAATTGTGGTATGTTACTATGAATCATGGCTCTTGGGTTTAGTAACTGCTCCATTGATGGTTTTTTTGGCTAAGTTTACATATTGATTTCTAAAATACTGTTATAGTCCCTTTAGAAATTATCTCCCCAAAGACTAAAATGTTATTGATTGCCAATAACATTAATTACTACTACCATATAACATTAACATACATGTATGAATGATGTGAGTAATCTTAATGGCACTGTGTAATTTGGGGTTTATGATGACAGGGAAAGGACAGTTTTACAAAGATAATGTGACACTTTCAGTTGTTAGCTCTCTTCAATTTCTAAATAGCATTTAAAATGCTTAGCTTGTATTCCATTATTATGGAGTGCAGCTTTACTCAGAAAAAAATTCAATTACCTTGTTTATCTGATCAGTATCAAAACCAAGCAGGTAAATAAAATCCAAAAATAGAGTAGGGCATTTCTTTGGACTGTGATTTCCTTTCTGCTTCCCCATATTTACACCAGATATTAGTAGCTCTCTCCTTCGTTGTATATGGTGAGGACCCCCAGTACTGCAATCTTAAACAGTTCTGTCCTGGAAAAAACTGAAATAGATGAAGTTTGCTCCTTCTGGGTTCCCCGCTGCGATATAAAATGCCCTCCCTGACAGCATCTCTTTCCTCATTTAATCCTGCTCTCAAGAAAATGTATATTGTAGGGTACATTAATAGAATGTTTTGCCTACCTCAGGATTCTTTTTATTTTGGGCATTGCTTTGGAATTACAAATGTATCCATTATTAAAGAGATTTGAATAGAGAAAGAGGAAGCAAGTAAAGACATGTTAGGGAGAATAGGAAACTTTTTGTAATGCTTCAAAAGTTACAAACTTGTTGCTCACCTCAGTGACTTGCCAATCAAACACAACCCTGCCCCCGCCCGCCCGTATCATTACGGGTATAGATCATTTAACATTTTGTACCAGGCGTCTATGTATTTCTTGCCTACATTGTTAAGAACAGCCATAATGCATCTATAACATATTGACAATTAGTTTTAAGAAAATCCTATGCTTTTGCAAAATCACTGGATTACTTCAAAGTACTCATTTGAGAATTCCTTTAAATAATAGGCTGGGACATAACCTAATTCAATTTATAGGAAGTCAATTTACACATATTTTCTAGAACTACATCTATTACTTAAAGCAAAATAGAACTTTAAAAGGGATTGCGATCATTGGGAAAATAAGTGTCCAATGTCCTAAAGAATGAGAAGTTATCCATTATAATCACCGTTTTTAAACGCCTCCATGCCATCATCTTAACTACTCCCTTTCTGTTGCACAACTTTCAAAACTCTTCTTTGACGGCAAATTCTTCAAAATCTATTCCAGCCAGTACCAGCGAGTCCAATGTTGAAGTTCAGCAGAAAACAGACACAGAGGAGAAGTGGAGACCTGAAAAACCTGAGCCTCCCTCATCTTCCCCCAAAACGCCAGCTACCTCAAAACATACTCATGTGCCGGTTTCCCCTCGAGGTAGAAATGTCAAGAACCCTCTTCCTGACTTGAAGAACAAAATATTGGCCAATGGTGGGGTGCCCAGAAAAGCCCAGCTTCATCCTAAGCCTGAAGGGTTGGAGCTTCAGTCGACAGAGCTCACGGATGAGGAGGCACTGGATTCCCAAGGCGACCTGCCAACGTCGCCCTCGGAGACCCAGGACCAGAAGCGACAGCAGAGGCCACCAAGCAGATCTGTCCACCCAGTCCTTGCTTCTGGAAGGACTCCAGTGAGGACCCGAACGCCAGTGCTACCCCGAAAGGAAGGCGTAGATAAGTCTGGTTCCTCGCTGCCCGCCCCCTGGGCCTCAGCCTCTTCTGTTCAGCACACACCCACTGAGGGCAGCCCTCAGGGCTCTGCCAATCTGCCTTCCAGCTCTGCTGATAATGACTCACTGGACCAAGAGGCTGAAGAGCCAGCCACAGGCTCCCTTCACCCCAAGGATGCCTCTTCCGAGAATCTTCGGCCCAAGAGCACAGCCTCCGCTCGGCCAGCCTTGGGTCCCAGCCGCCACTCGGCCTCCAGTACTGTGCGGGACAGAAACCCCGCACACCATGGTACAAAACCAGCCTTGCCGGCTCAGAGGGCACCTCATTCTGAGGTTGGAGAGGAAAATTCAAGTGCTTCAGCCCCACGCTTGAGACTTGCTCCACCTCATGGGGGGTCATCTCGGCTGCTGCCCACGGAACCACACCCCGGGTCTCCGCTCTCCAGGGGCTGGAAGGACCATCATGATGCCCCAGCTGTCAAGTCCAATGTGCCATCACGCCCTACCAAGTCTTCCTCTGTCTCTTCGCGTCTCTCCTCAAGGACACAGGTCACTGAGAGAGCAGATACCTCTGATGGCAACAGTGACAATGACGCAGAAGATGAAGGGAGGCAGGACGAGGCCACTGCCACGACGCCTCAGGCCCGGCTGCCTGCAGGTCCCCCTGTCTCTGGACATTTCAGTTTGCACAGAAACAAGCCCTTTGCTGCCCACGGTAGATACCCAAACAGGTTTGGCAGTGGCCGAGGACCCAGGTTACAGTCCTCCAGCTCCCCGCTGTCCACCATGTCCCCCCGAGTTCACTCAAGAGGGAATTCTCATCGAGCTTCTGACCTTAGGCGTGGCTTGGGTATCCATGGTGAGAACATAGAGGCAGAAGAGGAAAAGCCACTTCCTGCCACCATCATCAATGACCATGTGCCTTCCTCCTTCAGACAGCCAGCCTCTCGGGGCGTAAATCACCTACAAAGAGTCCCCCAGAGAGGAACGAGCCTTCCGAGGAAGGAGCCCCTGGCAGAGAACCCCAAATCCGCGGGGACCTGGGCAGGTGCGCACCCTCAGGACAGATCGCTGTCTTCTAAGGCTCAGGATGTACAACAGAGCACAGACGAGGCCGAGGAAGAGAGTTCTCCCAAAACCCATCTGTCCCCTGCTCGGCTGCCCGCAGCGCAGTCACAGCACCACCGCGGGTCCAGCGCACCCAAAAGGAAGCCTGTGCTCCCCCAGGCTGGGCGTCCCCACTCCTCGTACCAGGAAAGCACCTCCTCGGACCCTTACACTTCCAGAGGCAGTCAGTCCCCACTCCTGGCGAGCTCTCCAGGGGTGGCCCCCACATCTCCCCAGAATCAGAACGAGGATTCCGAGAGCAGATATGGCGGAAACCATGACGACGACAGCACAGAAGCAGAGGCCCGAGGTGTGCGGCCGCCCGCACACTGGGCGCCCGCCAAGGACACCACCCTGTCCCTTCCCAAGCACAGGCAAGTGGGGGCTCCAGCAGGAAGCGCGGGGGACAGTCACCTCCGCAGACCACCAGGATCCTCCCTGAGGCCTAGCAGGCCCCACGCCCATGCCCGCACCAGGGTCCCGGCCAGAGCAGGGCCCCAGGCGGTGGGGAAGAAGGACGGGGCGTCGCAGGCCACACCATTCAAGAGAGACCCTCTAACCTCTAAATCTCAGCAGTCGGTCTCAGCTGAGGAGGAGGATGAAGACGTGGGGTTTCTTAAAGGAGGAAAGGGTGAGGACCCTCTGTCTTCCTCTCTTTCAAAGTGGCGCTCCTCATCCGACCCCAGGGGCAGCAAATACGCGGATGGGAACAGTGCTAAGGAGACAGAGTCCGCCTTTGTGCCTGCGCCCCCGAGAGGAAACTCCCCCCAGGATGAGAACGCAACACCAGTGCAGCGACCTCCTCCACCTGCAGGCAGCTCCCCGAGAGCCTCGCACCTCCCGCCCAGACATTCCCCTCGTGGCTCTGTCACTCCCAGTGCCCCTCTGGGCACCTATGCCCGGCCTCGGTACACCACCCGTGCCCCTCCGGTCTATTCGTCCACCACCCCCATGCTCTCCCTGCGCCAGCGCATGATGAACTCCAGGTTCCGGAACCCTCTCTCGCGCCAGCCTGTGAGATCCCCTTTCAGACAAGGTACTTGTTTTCAATTTAACATTTTCTTTACGGTTTTCAGTAGGGTTCGTAGCAATTCCTGAGAGCCTTCTAGGTTATGGAGCATCTGCTTCGCCCAGGCTCTGTGGTAAGCGCTTTGCAGATGTGACGTGATTGCATCCTCTAACCATCTCGAGTTTGCATTGCTTTCAGATGAGGAAGCCTGGGCTGAGGCACCTGAGCGATCTGCGGAGGTCAGACAGCTATGAAGTGGCTGAGCTGCCATTCCAATCCCCAACACTCGGGTTCCACAGCCCTCTGTCACTCCACTATCCCATTCTGCCTCTTTGAATTCCCTAACATAACCTCTTCATCTGTGAAAATGTGTCATGACCATGATTTCAAACTCAGACTCCTGTATTTTAGGTTGTTAGTTGTTCACATGCCAGGGTACATTTAAGGAATACAGCAAGAAATTAAATACTACCGGTGTAAGCTTGACCTTGTTCTTGTTGGTTCTGCATATAAAACTCTCACTGCACATACCGTGGGGCAGACTCAAATGCCTCGGGTATGAATGAATTGCTTAGATGTTGCACTCAGTGAATGCTGTTTATTTTTTTATTAATTATTAGTATTTTTTAAATAAATTTTATTGGGGAACAGTGTGTTTCTCCAGGGCTCATCAGCTCCAAGTCATTGTCCTTTAATCTAGTTGTGGAGGGCGCAGCTCAGCTCCAAGTCCAGTCACCAGAATTGAACCGGCAACCTTGTTGAGAATTGCGCTCTAACTAACTGAGCCATTCAGCCACCCCTCTGGCAGCTCAGCAGCAGGTCATTGTCTTCAATCTAGTTGTGGAGTGCGTAGCTCACTGGCCCATGTGGGAATCAAACAGGCAACCCTGTTGTTCAGAGCTCTCGCTCTAACCAGCTAAGCCATCCGATCGCCCTGTGAATGCTGTTTAAAACCTCCAGAAAATCCATGTTAAAGATGACTGTCACGCAGAGTTGCAAACGGCAGATGTAGGACTTACACTGAGGGCTGAAATTAGACAGCTATAGACTGGAGTCTACCTGGACCCCAGGACAGGACCCTAGGCATGTCCCACAAGTCTGCATTCAGTTAAGTGGTCCTTGTGTTCTCCTTGCATGGAATCAGGGCTTCACAGAACTTCCTGGATGACTGTCTTCGTGGTTAGTCATTCTGTACAATGTGTTGTCTGGTTTAGCCCAAAGTAAAGACAGAACACATGCCCCCCATTGAGGTCAGTTTTCCATTAAAATGGACTATTGTAAGCAAACCTAAGACCCTGATAATAAATGTAAAACTCACAAGCGCTCTACATAGTGGAAACTCAGTACAAATGTAATTTTCGTTAACTACTTCAGCAAGAGAAGTAAGTCTGACAGGCAAATAGTTGCCAGAAAGCCCAAGCCCTTCATCCCGTGGAGGCTGGACTAGAGTGTGCCCAGCAGAGGCCTCATGAACTGTATGTAGCTGAGAAATGGCCTGAGATGAAGAGCAAGGACAAGAGAAGGGAACAGACAAGCTTTATTTTAACCAGTTGGAAGTTGGAGGGAGGGAGGCTTAGAAGGCCGGAGAAGTTTGTCTCTAAAATGTCCTAGCTGCTCTCTTCTCAGCAGATTATACTAAACAGGACCATTACCAGTGGACTTAGGTCCCCATCGTCAGTCGCTGAGTATAAACACCCAGTGCTGGCTCAGAGCTTGCTGAGCTCTGTGGGGCTGCTTGAGAAGTCTCTGCTCAGAGAGGAAGCACCAGGTCCATTTAGCTGCCGTTCTAAGCCTTCCTCCCTCCAACTTCCAACTGGTTAAAATAAAGCTACAGCTACTAAGGTCTTAAACTTTATCTGGAAAATTTACTGATGCTGAACACTCTCGCTCCCCCAATATTATCAGGAAACTGTGACTTTACCGTCCTCTGGGTTGACATCCATATCTGCCATGTAGAAGTCACAGCTTAGACCATCATTATCTAATATAGACAAGCTATGATTAAAATTCTGTTTAGTGTTTCTGTTTAAAATGATGTGTTACTTCTTATAGATTGGTATGAAGCCAACTTTCCAGAAATGTTGAATTTACTAGATTCTCTTATTTTCTTGTACTGTGTAGGTTATAATGGCAGACCAAATGTAGAAGGGAAAGTACATCCTGGTAGTAATGGAAAACCGAACGGACAAAGAATTATCAATGGCCCTGAAGGAACAAAGTGGGTAGGGTAAACTTCTTTACACATCCCAGTGTTTTCATGCTGTTGAGAAGAGAAAGCTGGTGGACATTGTGTAACAATAATGAAGCGGTCTTTTTTCCTTCCTCTCTAGTCACTCATATGTCACTCATATGTCAATATGCTATACATTTTTTCCAGCAATCAGAAAAATCTTTGATTCCTCTAAGTAACTAATTTTTCTTCTCATAGCTACCTAATAAGATAAAGCATGGACCTTTGTTTCTCGTTTGCCTTGACTGGTTAGGAAGCTCAAACAAAGGCAGGGCCCGCCCACCACAGTGACATAGAACCTAATGCACAGCCTCTCAAATGAACTTCTATTTTCCTAATCCTCAGAGCTTTATTCTAATTTTTTGTTTGTTTACCGTGTAATTAAACGGTATGCATATTTTCCTGTAAATTGTCTCAAATCCTTTGTAAAGTAACTTGAGGGTAATGGGCAGAACAGTTTACAATGCTCAGGGACTTAAAATATTTTTTCGAAGAATTGAAACATTATTCATAGTGGAATTCCCAGTCCAAACTTCCATTCATAACAATAAGGCTGAGGAAAACATATTGAAGGACTTCACGAAATGTTCAGTCATAGGTGACCGAAAGATACAGTTTGTTATTTCTCAAAGGAACAGAAATTTGTAGTAGGAAGAATGTGTATTAAAGCAAAAGATCATGTAAACAATTTTGAATTGAACTGTATGGGTAGATTTCAAAAGTAGGGTTTATATAAGGAAGCTTTATTTTAATTACTGAGGCAGCACTCCACAAAGTGGCCTGCTTGAGGGGTTCCTCCACTGGCCTGCTCATACAGTCATGGTTCTCAAACATTAGCAAGAATCAGAATCACGGGGGGGCTTGTCAAATACGGTCTGGGCTGGGACCTGGCAATTCACATATCTGACAAGTTCCCAGATGACGCTGAAACTGCTGGGCCGAGAATACACTTGGACAACCACCAGTAGTGTAGAGCATGAGTTTGCTCCTTAATAGAGATAATAATTCCCCTTTTTTCAAGTTTTATAATTCCTTAGAATCTAAACTTTTTACATGTATACTATATTGGGCAATTTAATTACAAATTAAGTTGTTTTTTATTATAGTAACTTTGATTGTTAACATTAAGAGCAACATGGAAACATTTCAGGTTTTTAATATACTAGCCATACATGCTCGTTGCAAGGGGTTAAAACAATTCAGAAATATATGAAGAAGACAATAAGTATCCCAAATGACTTTTCAGAGATAACCACTATTGACAATTTGGGATATATCTGTCTAGATTTTTTTTCTTTGCAGTTTTAAGTTTATAGACACAAATGAATATATTTTTATTCTGGCAAAACAATCAGCCCTGTAATCTGAGTTTATATCAGTGTATGGACATATAGGTAGAATTTCCAAATCGTTTTCACTGGCTACATAGTATTTCACTTTGTGGATGGGCCATAATGTATTTAATCTCTTCCCTCCATTGATGGACACTTAGGTTGTATCCCACTTTTCAGCATTACACATAATGTACTAACTGGTAAAAGTATTTTGAACATCTTTTGTATATTTGAGGAACTTAAAACAATCTACACAGTATATGGGTAAGCAACTATAATATGAAATAGGACTACTTTGCACTTGATTCTTGTTAAACCTTATGAATGATGCTGACAAAAATAATATTGCCTACCCACTTGATGGTTTCCTTCTGTGGAAGCCTCATGCATATATTCATGTAGTTGGGTTAATGTGAACCTTTTGAAATTCCAATATCGGCTTTAATCTGTGTCATGGATTTAGGTTGTGGATCTCGTTCGTGGGTTAGTATTGAATGCAGAAGGAAGGTACCTCCAAGATTCGCACGGAAATCCTCTTCGGGTTAAACTAGGAGGAGATGGTCGAACCATTGTGGGTAAGTGAGGATGGTTTTTAAGGAACAAAAGTGTACTGACTTAGCTGTAGAATAACAACTTTTCTTCCTCTTCCCCTGATTTTTAATGGGTACCCCTGGTCCAGTTATTTTTAGCCATGTGAAAAGGAGTACCTCAAAAGAGACAGAAGTTAATTTTTCCCTCATACAACTTTGGGCCCATAAAGCTTAAAATATTTACTCTAGATTTTTACAGAAAAATTTTGCCATTCCTGGTCCAAAGTAACACTTTTCTTTCTTTGGTGTAGGAATGAGAAAGAGGAAAGATTACATTCCTTAATGGAGACTGAGTTATTTCAGAGTAATGGGGCATATCAATGAAATATTTATTAACTTACATGAGGTAATTCAGAGTAATGGACAATATAGTAAGCTCAGAAATTTCTGGATAGCTGCAGATATTGCTACCTCAGCTAATAGCCTTTTAGTTATGTCTTTGCCTTTTGCAGATTAAAATATACGAATACATCAGTGTTGAGAAGACACTTTCCACTTGTTTTTTACTTCCACTGGATTGTGTCAACTTGTTGCACAGCTTTTGTTTGCTATTGTTTCAGATCTGGGAGGGACCCCTGTGGTGAGCCCTGATGGGCTTCCCCTCTTCGGGCAGGGGCGGCATGGCAAACCCCTGGCTAGTGCCCAGGATAAGCCCATTTTGAGTCTTGGAGGGAAGCCCCTGGTGGGCTTGGAGGTCATCAAAACAACCACCCGTGCCCCCACCACAACTGAGAGACCCACTACTACCCCTCGGCCCACGACCACCACCCGTCGCACGACCACGACCATGCGCCCAACGACCACCATCCGAACCACTATGAAGACAACCACCACCACCACCACCACCACCACCACTCCTGAGCCCACCACCCCCATCCCCACCTGTCCCCCTGGGACCCTGGAGCGGCATGACGAAGATGGCAACCTGATAATGGGCTCAAGTGGGGCCCCGGAGTGCTCCCCTGAAGAAGGTAACTGTCTTCGGTCTAATGGTAGCTGCTGTAGCTAGCGTGCTGCATTTCACAGGAGGCTCCCAAAGGCTGCAGGGAAGGGGAAGTAGGGTGCATGGTGGGAGGGCAACTGCAGGCATTTCTAATCCCACTAGGTTTGTTCCATAGTACTGTGTCACAAGAGGGACGTCATTCAGCAAATTAAAATATTGCACAGGACATGCTTACATGAAAAATTATTCACTATTTATCTAAAATTCGAATCTGACTGGGCTTCCTGTGTTTTATCTGGCAACCCTTGTCATAACCCAAGTCAAAAATTTAGCTGAGACATGGGATATTATTAGTTTGGACTAGTGTTTCCCAAAGTGTATCCCACTGGGTATTAGTAGATTTGTGTGTGTGTGTGTGTGTGTGTGTGTGTGTGTGTGTATTTCTGTGATTAGTGATGTGATTCAAACAAAAGTTAAATGAATTTCTTACTGTTGGATCATTTAGATAATTGAATAGTCTCACTGTGAATTTCCAAGAAAAGCTGGGTTTCCCAAGCACATTTGACAGCTGAACACTTTTTTGATCAGTTCTCCCTTTGGAAAATGCCAGTCCTTGCATGGCTGGGCTCTGGTAGCAGCAGGGCCTTTCCACTGGGGAGGACTGTGCCATTTCCCTCCTTTGGGATACTCAAAAGGCTGCCCCTGCCATGTCTTCCTACTGAGAACGACCCATCCCCTCTAAAGAATGGAGTTAGGACACTTTCGGTCAGGTTGTGGTGGAGCTGGAACGTCACCATCTTTGCTGCTGAGCCCCTGTTGGAACTGCTTTGGAAGAGGTCACCCTGCATTTGCATCAGGTTTGGAAGAGGCAAACTCATCTGCTTTCCCTCAGGTTGAAGTGAATCGCCGTATCTACTGTAAAGCTTCTGTCTTTTTAAGCTAATACAGAGTGAAGACCATTTATTTCAGCAATTATTTGCGTGCTGGAATTCTTACACAGCTCTGTTGACCACGATAAGTCCAATCCATGTGAACTTGAATGCTGTATCCAAGATGGGAACTCTATTGGAAGTCAGTCTTTTCACGGAATAGTTCTGAATCTGAATAAACATGAATATGTGATACATCTGAAAAATTCACACTGAAAAAAACAAGGAAACCTACTGAAGAAGAGAACCATTGGGAAGAAAGTTCTCACACTATCAATTTACCAAGTGAGTACAAATTGGAATTACCTTTGAATTTCTAGTATGACATGTTATATACTTCCCTTGACCTTTTCTGCATACATTAACATGTATATTTTTAAAAATTGAACTATAATTAGAATAGATATTACTTAATAATTGGTTGTAAATGGAAGAGTGACTATTTTGGATTTGGCTTTAGAAATAATAATAATAGTGATTATTATTATTATATAATTACTATTATTATATATTTATAATTATTATATTATTATAATTATATAATAATAATTGTTATTATTATTAATATTTTGCATTTTCTTTTGCCTGCTTTTATATAGGCTTCATAGCATGTTCTTTTCATTTTCTTTGTATTTTTAGACTTTCATTTGGCATGAAAGTCAATATTTTTCTTGGCATTTTTGTTTCTTCTTTTCTTTGCAAATCATTACACAGAGGGTGCCAAAAAATGTTATACACAGTTTAAGAAAGGAAAAAAACTGTGTTAAAGTTGTAATACTCGATATATACCAATAACAAAAGATGAATAAAAATCATGTATATACTTTTTTTGGCAACCCTGGTATGTATATTTTTAACTTCATTCATGTCCATTCTTCTTATTCCCTAATATCCAAGTATTAATAATAATTTGCCTCTAGGCAGTATTTTCAAAATAAGTACAGATCAATACAGAGTCTCAGGAAAAAATTAAATTTGGGGAGAATAAGGTATCATCCTTAAACAATATTGTAAGGTACTATATTTCATTTTTTTAAAAATACAGTTGAACCTTTGAATACGGATTTGAACTGCAGGTGTCCACTTCTATGTGGATTTTTTCAATAAAACCTGTAAATGCATTTTCCTTATGATTTCTTAATAACATTTTCTTTTCTCTTGCTTACTTTATTGTAAGAATACAGTATGTAATAAATATATATAACAAACAAAATATTGTTTATTGACTATTTATGTTATCAGTAAGGCTTCCGGTCAACAGTAGGCTATTAGTAGTTTGGTTTTTGGGAAGTCAAAAGTTATACTTGGATTTTTGACTGCACAGGAGGTTGGTGCCCCTAACCACATGTTTTTCAAGAGTCAACTGTAATTAGAAAATCAGAGTCAAAATTACTCTTGAAAATCCTATAAAATAAAACAGAGTTGGCCATTTCTTGGTTGAAAACGTTGTAGTGGCCTTGATGTGCAAAGTATGTTTTGTAAATGCTGTAATGACACTCAAAGCAAAGAGATACTTTCAGTAAGAGGCTCTGCTGTCAGTAGAGGGACAGTTCCAGGTTTCCCCCTCACATGTAATCCACAGAACCACCTGTACCACATCTCCCTGCCTCTAGCTCTGCTCTCAAGTTCGTGTTTTCTCTCATGCACCTTCTCTTTTGTTGTATTAAGTATAGTACAGTCCATAATGTACGCTCACAAGTCCTGGGGCTCCATGTATGCACAACCAGTATTTACCAAGTGACATTGGCCATGGCATTTTGCAGCCTAGTGGCCTAAAATATTTATTGTTGTAGTAATTATGATTTAGAACCAGCATTAGTGATTCCTGAATGAATCACCCACCATTTCAAGTCCTCCTCTCTCCAACTGCCATCTAGTCGACCATTTGTCATTATATTCCATTGGCAAAACCCAACATTTTGTTTCTAGTGCTCCAATTTTAAAGTAATCTTTTCAGATCTCAAAATCTTGGCTCCTCTGGTTAAAGCATGCCCCCTTTCTCCTTTATGTTCCAGGAATAACCTTGTGTCATTTAACCATTCCAGTAATTCAAGCAGTATCTATGTACTTTCTCATTATGGATGCCATACTTTTGTATATCTTCCTGTGGTCATAGATGTATATTACGTGTTTGTTGCTGGTGTATTGTTGCTTTTACTCCTCTTTCTTGGTACACACACACACACACACACACACACACACACTTTTTGTTTGCTCTGACTTCCCCATTAGATAATAAACTCCTTTCAGTAGAGAGTGTGTCTTCTGCTTCATGGTACCTAATTCTTCATCTTTGTTTATCTAAACAATACCTTAAACTATAGGCATTCACTGTTTTCTGAGAAGTAAAAGCCACTGATCCTTGTCTTTCAGGTTCCATTTCTACAGTGGATCTGATAGTGTCATGTGTGTTTGGAAATGTGATGCTCTAATTGAACATCTTCAACAATTTGTAACATGACCATGGGGCACATCTCAGAAAAACCTCAGTTATTATGGAAAATGGTTCCATCTTGCCACATCTCACTCTCAAGACAGAAAATACAAAGAGAATAATTAAAAATTCACCTGAGCTGGGCCAACTGTACAATTTGCAAATACCCTTGTGTTTTAAATGGCTATCATTTATCTTCTCTCTAAAGTTCTACTGAGAATATTTTTTATAGTTTTTTTTTATATCTCTGGAGCTAAGGCCCTACTTCTTTGGTGACATTTTGCACTCATTTTTTTTAATGACCATTTGGATGAACCACTCAAGAGAATAAACCATCCCACATGGCTGGTGGTTGGCAGCTATTTGTATATGAAGACGTGGAAGCTTTTGATATTGACGCTGGGGTGATTTATAAAACAACCAGTTATATGTGGTTCCAAATGCTTTGAAATGGCATTTGGGTGGGGCAAATTCCGATGGTCAGCTTTTTAAAAATATTGTATATATACTTCATTACATCTGGAAGTTACTTTTACTTGGAATCAAGATGGTGCTATTTTAGAAAAATATGACTGACTTTATTTGGTCTTACAAAAGAAAGAGCACTAAATTACTCAGTACAATGTTCACTTTTGCCAGAAGACTTAACTGTCACTCATCTCAAGAAGTAATCCCAGTCTGCAGGTAAAAGGCATAATTTCTGTGACCTGCTGCCATACCGGACTATTTCAGCACCTCAAGGAAGCACGCTTAATTCCAGGAACCCATAAAGGAAATCTTTTCTTATCCACTCTGGGATGCAACAATTGTACAATTTATTCATTTTTGGCCTGGCCAAAAATAACAATGAAAATTAATGAATCAGAACTGATAATGAGGAAAAACAAGACCATGGTCTTAACAGTTAAATTGACAAGGGAATGAAAATTGTATTCCAGGAAACAATGGCAAGATAACCCCAAACTTTAGGTGCTGTGAACTTGAAAACTGTCTGATTTGAACCGCCCAGAAGTCATTGCTCGTGGAGCCAGGCATATTGACATTGGAATGACCGAAGGAAAAACGATGTCTAATAGTTTTGCGTGAGGTGACCGTCGTGACCCCTGAAGGGTAGATAACTTAACCACTTGTCTCTTGTTAACATTCAATGGCCCCATCAGAACACGCCCAGTATTACCACTACAATGGTGAGGCTGGTACTGGGCACCACAGCTTCTTGCACCATCATGCTCAGAAGGGCTGGACAGGCAGTGCAAGGTAGCCAGCGTCCTCCACTGGAGGGATTTGTTTGGGCACCAATGCATTCACGATGCTATGCAAATGAGGCTCAAAACAGGCCAGTAGAATACTGGACTATTTCTGGGGGATGATTAATGATTTTCTGACAATAAAAAAATTCAAATTGGTGCATATGATTTTTTAGTGAAGGGGTTTATATACACTCTATTTCAATTTCCCCTTTATTATGCTGTGGAATGATGATTCTAATAGAACACCTTAAGGTTTACAAGCAATTTGATTGGTCAGTTCAACTCTTAGAAAGTGGAGGCGGTATTATGAAGTATGAAGGATATGGTCTTTGAAGCCAGAAGGCTGGAAGTTCAAATTCAGTTTCAGCTCTATCCTTCACCAGCTGTGTGACTCCGGGAACGATATAAATCCTGGGTGTTAAGTGGGTTTAATAAACCCATGTATCTTAAGGGTTTTATATGAGGATGAACTCAAACAACACAGACATGAAAGTGCCTGATGCACAGCAGGCATCTGATAAGCTGTAGTTATCCCTGTCTGTTCCCTGCATTGTGTTTACAGTGCTGTACAATTGCTGTGGGCTTTAGGTCAAAAGGAGGGAAGGAATGCCTCTGAATTTTTTTGAGTTAGAAAATCTTTTGCCTCCGATTTTATCAACTGCAGAGAGATGTTCTTTTTACAGCTGCATCTACACCCGCCAAATAGAGAAATAAATTGGTTTCCTTGCATGTTCTCAAAAAGACTTCTACTCAAAGTACTCAGATGATGGAGGCAAAAATTGCGTTGTTTGCTTAAAACACTCACCTTGCTTGACTGTGTTGTTATTTTGCTCATAATATCAGTTCAGTCATTAATATAGTCATTTTAATAATGGCTCTTATCATTAGGGCTTCCTGGAAGACAAAAAATCACATATGGAATTCTAGAAATTGCATTTAAAGGATAATTCTGCAATCATAATAGATCTAGTGGTTTTGTAAGTAAAGCCCAACCTGTTTGTAATCATTGGAATTTGTAATCATTGGAATATTATTTCCAAATTCATGTGCAAGTTGAGAAGTGTAATTAGTACAGATTTATCTCCTGAGTCGGGGAGAGAGGCAGGGAGGTTGGAGGGACTTGTGAAGCACAGGGAACTCACGTTGGTGTGGTTTGCCAAGTTAGAATATAGGAGAGGCAGGAATTCACCCCGTTCCCAGGACTTGCGGGATCCAGGGGGTGGAGAGACTGACGGTGTGATGATCACAGGTGGAGGGGTTTTGTCCCATCCTGAGAACCAGCGGCCACTCTCGTCCTGCTCTCCTCGCTTCTTCCTGAAGGCCTGTTATCTGGCCTGTGACAGGCCAGGCCAGGACCCCTGCCCTCGGCGTGCTGACAGCTGACCGGGTGGTGAGGGACACTGAGGTGATGGGAAGGGAGCTCAGTAAGAGCGCTCTGTGCTGGGGAGGGGTCTTTCCTGGGATTGCTGGCAGACCTCTCCAGCGTCCTCCCCGGAGCACAAAGGAGAGAAAGTCTGGGCTCCATCTCAGTGCTCTGATGCTCTTCCTCTGAGAAAGTTCAGGAGGCCCTGGCCCTGGCGACTTATTCCCATGAAACGACCGTGGGGAATGAGTTGTGCTCTGGGGATGATTCTGAGACAACTGCAAGGACAGCCCGGCATTTGCTGACCCTTTCTCCCCTCCCCCTTCACCAGATGATTTCTCAGGATTAGAGACCGACACTGTGATCCCCACGGAGCAAGCCTACGTGGTCTATGATGAAGGTACTGACGAATTTTAAGCACATTACGTGGACAATTTCTTTTTTGATTGGAGACTCTTATTTCCGTTACGAAGTGGATGATCTCAATTGTCATTCCCTTTAGAACTCTGGGCCGGGGGACTATGCCTAGGAAAGGGTGGCTGTACCCCACGCTGCCCAGTTACCCCCCAATAATCCTTGATCCAAAGAAAAACAGTGTGCTTGATGACACATGCAGCTTCCTACCAAGTGCCCTGCGCTCCCCGTCTCTCCCTGCCAGGCCCTCCGTCCTGCAGAAGTTGTAGAGCTGCCAGGTCTGGGCTTTCCCCTTCCACTGCTCTTTGTAAAACTACTTGGTTTAACCAGGGTCTCAGCTTCCTCTCTTGGCACTTCTCCTGTCATTCTTCCCTTTCTCTCCTTTTCTAGAATAATTACATTAAAAATGCAATGCTACAGATTTTTTTCTCTCTCATAGAATCTTTTCAAGGGAGGGTAAGCTTATAAGATTAAGAATACAAAATGCCTTGAGTAGGATCTGGAACAGTTACTCACGAAATGGTAATTACCGATATTGTTATATTTACAACCCTGTGACTCTTCTGTGTTTTATAAGTTGCAGCTGAAGAACTTCACATAGGCCTCTTGTCCCCACCCCAGTGCCAGCTTTTGACACGCAGGATGTCCCCTCTATTATCTGGAGCTCTATTATCTGGAGCTACTACTATCTGGAGCCCCAGTAGTCTTAAATCACAAGTGTGGGAATAATGTCACCTTTGATGCTTTCATAATAAAGCTTGATGGAGTGGTTTAATCCCGTAGCTTTCAAACAAAAACAGACTTGAAAGAAAAACCGCAGATGTCAGAAAGCAAAGGAAGGTTTCTTAGCACCTTTGAAAATACAAGGCATCTTTCTTGTTGTCTTTGAGCAGTTGAAAGGGAGCAGGTTTTTTTTTTTGATATTAAAGAATTAGTTCTTTAAATAGAAATAACCCCACCGCCTCCCCAGAAAAAAAGCCCATACATAGATGATAAATTAAAAAAAAAATCAATTTCATTTTCTGATGTTGATCTTTTATGGCTCTAAAAGGGAAAATTATTTAGGTAGAGAATGGCTTGGACCAGTAACGGGAGTGTGCTAAACTGGATGAATTCTAAGGCTCTCTCCAGCTTTGATTCTAAATCTCATTTTTCTGGTCATCAGTGTTTCTGTTTTCCCTTACTCTCTTTTATCTACAGCTGCTTTTCTGAGGGGTCTGAAATGGGGGCAAATGCTGTTTTATTAGAAACAAAGTATGTTTAGACATAGCATTTATTTTACGGTGTGTATATGAACGTGTATGCTTTAGTGTAGAGTTGAATCTTAAGAAGGTATCTTTGACTGTTATTAGCTTTTCTAAAGAACTTTCTGGAAGTGCCCAATTACAAAGCCCTCACATCATTTCAGATTATGAATTTGAGACCTCGAGGCCACCGGCCACCATCAAGGCCTTCACCACCACTGCCATGCCCGTGGTTTTCCCACCAGAAGGCACCATTAGTTCCTTTCCTGAAGAAGAATTCGATCTGGCTGGAAAGAAACGATTTGTTGGTAAGGAAGTTCTCTTCCTTAATCGGAGAAACATGGGTTTTAAACTTTTGCTCTTTGAAGAAGACTATAACTAATCTCCTGGCCTGGCCACGGTGGTACATTTGGAGCAGAAGTTTTCCCAAAATAAGTTTCCATTTGGGGTTGTTCGGTGACTCAGTCCTGCTTAGATGCACGTGAACTTGCTTCCAGCAGAAGTCAGGATTGGGGGGCAAACGGGAACATTTAGAACCAGAGAGAGTTGAGTTGAGAGAGGCTGCCTTGTGTAGCCCAAGAGGAAGGAACACTTGCAAATCATCAGGACCAGGGAACAGGAGTATTTGGATTGTAGCCAACCTCTCTAAGGCGAGACTTCCCTGGGCCTTGTCTGCACATTGTTTCAGTTCTTCCTAAAAGATGCGCAGTTGACCGAGTTGAGCTGCTAGATCTTCGTATAGTATCACAGAGCCCAAGCTGTTTTTCTTCAGTTATTTCCTATCATTTTCATTAGCATCTAGAGATTTATTTTACTCTTTTTTACAGTTCTTAAAACAATTTCAAGAGGAAATTCTATGTCACTAAACTGTGTTTCATTCCCTGTGGGAGTCGTCTTCTCCCATGCCCTGAATGAACTTCACTAATGAGACAGATTAATATATTACTAAGTGGAAAAAAATAATATTTAACTAGGTGGAGAAAGGCAACAGCTTAAACTGCTATCACACCTTTCTGTTTCCAAGAGAAATGTTGTGCCATAAGCAGAGAACAGCTCTTGCCAGCCAAGATGTAGTTTTGAGTGTCTGCATGACACATACTTGAAGAACAAGAATCTCAGTTTGAGGTCGCATTCCTGAGGCCAACGCTGGCCCGTGGCATTCTGCAGCCGGCCTGAATTCACCAAATCCCCTAACTTTATCGCTGTAGTTCCACGACAGAAATTGAAATCCCTTCAGCACTGTTATGAGCTTTTCCAAAGAACTTGTCTAAAGACTGAAAGGCTTACCACTGTCTGGCTATTTTTATTTGTTTATAACTCTGTGAAGCATAGTAGATTACTCCCCCAAAATTCCTGATGAGATTCATGGACAAGCTCTAGAGGCCTAATTTTATACAAGTTATTGGAAAATAGAAGAGCTGAAAATTGCTTTTAGTCCACATGGCAACGGAGAATCAGAACCTATACCAAAAGATGCAATGGGACATTTATAAAGTACTAGAAATTTGTTACATGAGGGCACTTGGGAGTCTTGACTGTATAAAGCCCAACTCTGGTTCTTTGGCATTTCTAATGTCCTCTAGAGCATGTGTAACAAAAAGAGCTGTGGACTGGAGGTAGAGTCTCCTGCTTGAGCCTTGTTTCATGTCTCAGTGTCACTAGACTCAGCTGGGGCTTGGAATATTAGTTCAAGTCCTGCCTTATTCCTGGTACTCTTGTATCCACTGAGATAATGTGTGTAGGAAAAGCTTGAACCTGTCCATAAAGGTGAATGGCTATTATTGTACTCAGCAGTAATATTGTAGAAGGCGATCTCGGCCTGGCCTTGTGCAGATATTCCAGATGGTTATGGGGTCCCTGAGGCCGCAGGGAGACCACCTGGGACTGAGGCTACATGCTGTATATCTTGATCAGTGTATATTTCTTTCTGGCCCCAAGACTGTCTAGCGAATGAACTGTGTTGAGAGAAGCCCAGCTGGGCCTGATTCACACTTTTCCAAATGTTTGGGCATAGTAATAGCAGAATGCTGCGGATTTATGTTACATGGAATTGTAGTTTGGGGATCTTTCAAAATCACTTTGAGAGCATAGTCATCGATGTTGATGGGGCAATAGGATCTTTTGAAATCACCAGATTGAAAGCTGTAAATGTGTGGATCCAATTAAGAGAGCGAAGGTTGTAGCCTTTGTCTATTAGGGAGACGGCATGGTGGGGTCTACTCCATGGGGCAGACATTGTTTCTGCCTCCAGAGAAAGCCTTCAGCAATTTGATTGGGTATCTCTGTTCTTTTCTAGCTCCTTATGTGACGTACTTAAGTAAAGACCCATCAGCCCCGTGCTCTCTGACCGATGCTCTGGATCACTTCCAAGTGGAAAGCCTGGATGAAATCATTCCAAGTGACATGAGGAAGAGTGACCTGCCTCCTCAGCACGCCCCCCGCAACATCACTGTGGTTGCTATGGAAGGCTGCCATTCATTTGTCATTGTGGACTGGGACAAAGCCACCCCAGGAGATGTAGTAACAGGTGTGTCCAAGGCAGATGTTCAGAGCTCCCATCAACCTGTAGATGGGAAATATAGACAATAAGGGATGGGTGGATGGATGGGTGAGTGATGGATGGAGAATGAATGGATTCTACCACTTACCATGGTGGAATAGATGGGTAGATGGATGGATTCGGTGGATGAATGATGGATAGATGCATGGATGGATGGATACATTGGATGGATGCATGGAAGCATTGATGCATTGGGTAGATGAATGCAGATGTCTCCTTTTCAAGAAGATGAAATATAGGCAACAAGGGAAGCCTTGTGGGGCAGTATGAAGAGCACTGGATGGAAGTCAGAAATTCTGTATCCTAATCTCAGATTGGTTTGTATGACCTTGAGCTACGTACTATATCTCCCTGGACCTTGGTTTCCTCCTATGCAAAATATCATTACCTCTATTACATTCTATAATCCTAGAAATGGCCAAGGAGTCCAGGTAGCCACTTGTAAGAGTAGTTCCTTCAGCATGGGTGATGAAAGAGCTGCTGCCAGGTGTCACTCCGTGTCAGAGTCAAACCTGGGGTGTGACTCTGCCTCTTGCCTTCTTTCCATGACTGCTGAGTGCTTCTAGATCAATCTTGGTTCTTTCGAGTTCCTTATGTGGGAATCGCATGTGGTAGAAAATGGCCAGACATCTTGAGCCGTCTGGGTGTTGAGCCTCCTGGGTCATGAGTTCATCTGACTCTGCGAAGGATATATTTGAGGAACACTCTGTTGAAATAAGCTTTTACAGAAGACAATTGATATTTTCTTTGAATAGAGTCTTCCTTTGCAAATGATTTCTTCTGGGCCTGCTAGTTGTATAAGAGGAAGGTTGTATATGCGTATGCAAGTTGTATATGCAAGTTGTCTGTGTGTGTCTTAGGGCTGAGTGGGTTGTGGTGATATAGGTCAAAGTTTAACATGTTGTCTGTCACTATTTTGCTAGTGTATGTAGTTCATCAAAGTCAAAATTTCTGGTGCTTTGGCTTTATGTCCTTAATATTAGCTCTTAAAATGAGAAAAATATATTCAAGAACATCCCAAGAGTAACTTTTCTTATGGAGTTGGCACAGTGGCCCAACAGCAGGAAACAATGCCCCAGGTATTCTGCCAGGTGAGGTTGAAGGGCCCAGGGGAGCAGTGAGGAGGCAGGATCAAGGAGTCTGTGTCTTTGGTGTAACTAAAAGTGCTGGTTACTCTAGCATGTGTGCTGTGTGGGCGGCTGTGGCTGGCCAGCTTCTGTGAAGTCCAGCATGTTCCTAATAAAACCAAATAAATCAATGGAAGGAGGAGAGATTGGAGTCAAAACATCAAGAAAATCCTTTTCTTAATTGAATACGGTTTTATGGATGGCAATTTTTAAAGCAAGTAAGAAAGCATATAGAAAAAAATACCTGAAAACCTTACCTTAAGCTGTTTAGCTTTTGACCTCTTGCATACCAGATGTCACTTAACTTAAGTATACCACTGCGCCCCTGAGCCATGGGATGTCTGAGAAACGTGGCTGCAGGATGAGTGTGTTGGCCACACTACATGGGCCTCAAGGCCTGCTGGCTAAGGAGCCTGAGAACTCCCAGTAAATGTCTCCAGACTCAACTCAGACGTGATTTTTGTGTTACCCTGTAATGGTGTGCTTCTGAAACACGTGCTCTTGTAAACTTTGCATCCTGAGCTGTCCAAAGCTCCTCTGACACTTTGGTGTCACCACATCGTCACATGACCTACAACTAACCCCAAACCAAACCTTAGTACCCTAATTATGAGTACTCAGCCACTAGCATAAATAATATGGATGAGATATTTATAAAGATTTGGGCATTCCCAGTGTACAGTTGTGCCCACTCTTGCCAAGCTGATTACCATGGAACATTCCAGCATGTGACGGCCCTGCAATATGCAGGAAAAGCAACAGACCCCAAAACGCAAAGGGGAAAATAATGGGAGCTCTTCCTCAGTACATTAATCAAGTACTGACTTTTTTAACCACAAAACAATGAAGCAACAGATACATATATACCCCCTAAACCTAAAGAGGACGTCACGCTTTGGGACCTGTGACAGGATGCTTGGATTCTGGTAGCTGTGTGACATGTTGAGTGCCCTGCTGCTTTGCACCAACCATTCTTTCTTCCGTAAGCAGTCAAGTCAATGTGTAATAAGATGGGGTCCACACCATAGGAAACTTTTGCAGAGTAATCGGCCTGCGACCAGTTGCTTTCCCTAATGTCTCCTCGTAATGCAGTGGTTCCTCCACTAGGAGTAATGCCGTGGGAAATGGTCGACATGATGGCCTCTTAGTTTTTCTGGATTAGCTCATCAGTCTTGCAGGACTGGTTTAGCTAAGAACAACAGAGAAATCAGATGTTGCCCATGTTCAGCAAATACATAGTCTAAACCCCGCAGCCCTCACAATCCAGACACAAGGATGAACAGAGAAACCTGAGCACCACCTGGGAGGAAGCACAGGTTCTAATGGCAGCTGGAGGTCAAAGAGGACACCCCATGCTGACCCCATTAAAGCTGGCATTTTAGGGCACCCGTGTGTGGGCTGGATCCACCTATGGGTGGGCTGTTTTTACATACAGCATCGCTATAAGCATGTATGGCTTGATGTCACTGTCATCAGAGGAGGGGGGATCCTGTGGAGAGAGCAGCAGCCCTTCACAGGTTCCCACGCAGTATGTGTTGAAAAAGTTGAAGAATGAATTACTCTGGGAGCGTGTGGAAAGGCTTCAGAGCCCAGTGCGCCTGTGTCCAGTCTCGGCATGCCCGTTGGTTAGCTGTGTGACTCTAATCCATTCTGTTGATGCCACCAAAATAGCTATCGTGAAGGTACTCAGCGACCACAGGTTGCTAAATAAAGCCTCTTGGATGCATTTGATCCATGGACCTTCTCCTAATTCTTGACTTGTGGTCCGATTCTCTCAACCTCTGAGTCTCTCTCACAGGCTAACCCTCTTTGACCCAGCAGTAAATGTTGGAATTTCTCAAGGCTTGGTCCTACGTCCCCTTTTTTCTCTCTCCAGGACCTCACCCAAGCACATCTTGGTTTATAGCTCAAGACCAAGCCTGCCTCTGCTCTGTACCTCAAACAGAGAAACCAGATGCCCACTTGACATCGTCACAGGATGTCTTCAAAGCATCTTAGACTCAGTGTATCTAAAACCAGACTCAGGATCCTGTTGGTCCCCAAACCTGCTCACCTGGGTTTTCTATCTCAGAGAACAGCCTCACTTCCCACTCACTTTTGCAAGCCTGAAGCTTTGGGGTTGTCTTCCAGTCTCCTTTTATTTCCCTTCCATATTCTGCTCATCACTAAATCCTGTCAATTTTACCTTCCAGTTTTCTCTTGAACCCATCCATTAACTCCCACATTACCCCTGTCGCCACCTCTCACCTGGATATTGCAATAGTAATCTAACTAGACCACGCCACCCACACCCACACCCAATGCATTCTCCACTTTGCCCCGGACGGAGGCACTGAAGAGAGGTTGATGGTGCTACCTCTTTCATGTCCTCCCTGTTTAGGATGAAAACAAAAGCCTACATGACCTCAGGGCCCTGCCTATTTTTTCCATTCTGTGCATCTTGAGTTTCATCTCATGCTGTCCTCACCCTGCCACTCCGAGACACCCCTCCTCCGGGTTCCTTTCTCTTCAGTGTCTTTGCCCAGTGATTTCCTCTACCTGGAATGCTCCCTACCTCCTCCCATGCGCCTTAATGCTTCCCAACCTCCCGTTATCAGCCCCATTTTCGTGATGCCAGGGCAGCTCTCTCCATGTCCTCCACGTCTAGGTCGGCTCTCCCTACACACCCCTACACATGTGGACAGCTCCTTTGTTTGTCTGTCTGCCCTGCTGCTCCTTGAGTTTTTGGTCACTGTTTCATTTCCAGCACTTAGCACCGTGTCTGACAAATAGGCATGCATTTACTATCTGTTAAATGAATTAGTGAATGTGAACCTGGACAGGATCTTTAACCCCTCTCTAGAACTCAGTTTCCTCATGTGTCAAAATAGGGATAGCAATACCTGTGTACTAGGATCAGGAAAATTAATGGGAGGAAAACTTAATTGAAAGTATTTCTCATAATGTTTGGCACGTAGATAGTGCTTGAGAAATGCTTTCTTCCTTTGTGTACATTATAAGGATGGGTACAGCTGTGACATGAGCTTCACCTGGCCTTCTGAGGCAGCCTGGATGGCAGGGCAGGTGCAGGGCTGAGGGTTCACCTTTGGAGGTCCATTAGTAGCAGAGAAGGCCGAAAGAAGAGCGGCCTGACTACTGTCACAAGACATCAAGGTCAAGGGCAGGCACAGGTATTAAACAACTAGAAATCAAGGACGGCCTTCACCAAAAGGATGAGGAGTCCTCCACGAGTCCGGGTTTTTCAGAAACACACACACACTCAACCGTTTCTTTGTTTTGATGAAGGACGACTGTATGTCTCTACCAGGAAATTCTTAAATGCTTGTGTGGGAGTCACTGCTCTTTTCTTCTGCCTTTTTCTCTGTGCAGTCAAGATTAGATGCGATTTGTGCTGAGGAGATGGGGAAGGCCAGGGAATGTGGGAGATAAGGAGAAGGACAAGAAGTGGGAACCTAGCTAGTCTCAGGAAGTGTCTTTAATGTTGTTATCTTAATCTGGATTTACCAGAGAACCCACATTGTACCCCATCCTGACCCAACAGGCAGCTCGCTCCCCTTCTCGAGCCTCTCCCACAGCGCCGTCTCTTGCCATCCCCTCATCCCCACCACCCTCCACTGGGTGGTGCCTCTGGTATGATGTGGGTCCTTGACGCTCACAGGGCTCTTCCTTCTTTCCCCTTGTAGGTTACTTGGTTTACAGTGCATCCTATGAAGACTTCATCAGGAACAAGTGGTCCACTCAAGCATCAGCAGTCACTCATTTGCCCATTGAAAACCTGAAGCCAAACACGAGGTATGCTGTGTCAGTCGTTGCGAAACAAAAAACGAGACCTGTGTTCATGGTCACAGACATCCTTAGGACAAAAACGAAAGGATCAATCAAAATGTTTTCATGCTTTCTTATACAGTCTCTGTTTAGGTTCTCAGAAATATCAGTGAACGCTTACCGTTGTCGTGTGTTTTTTTCTTTGAAGAAATTACTACAAGTGCCGTAATTGTTAGTCTGTTGTGCTGATATTTTGTTCCCTATTTTCTGGAGACTAAACACTCCCTACCATTGGGGGAAGAAGGTTGTCCTGTATGTTGAAAGGGAATTAACCCATTTGTACTCACCCTTGTGGTAGCGTTCATATGTGACATTCATGGAGCAGCAATTGCTAAACATTTTAATGAACTGGTACTCAAACCCTGTGACGTAGAAGTTCAGGCCATTCAAGAAAGATGCATTTTACACATGAATGAAGGTTACAATCGTCTCTTCTAAAATTGGCAGTGAGTGGCTGGCCAAAGGGCCATCTGGGAGCCAGATCTATAGCCCTTGGTGTGAAATATGCAAAACTCGCTCCCAAGGGTACACAGCGGATAAGTGTGCATTTCCTCCTTTGTGCTGTCTGGTTTCGATGATAATGACCATCAGGAAATTTTCCTTGATGGCAAACACGGGCAAAGCACCAAGCACGTGATGGCTGAGCACTTGTGTGCCTGTAAACTGGCTCTCTGGGGAAAAGGTCCCTGGATTTTGGTGTTTTCCAACTTCTGTAGTGTAAACACTCCCACCACGGCCAATTCCACGCTATCAGTGGGCCCGCGGAATGGAATTTCTGAATATTTAACGAATATTTAACAGGCTTGAGCTCACTCAAGCCTGTACAAACGCTCCGGCACGTATTGTCACATCAAGCCACTGTCTTTACGTAGCAGAGTGATAAGTGTTGTTACTGTTAGAGACCTTCCGTTTTCTCTACAGTCAGAGGAACACAGAGAAGGTTGGAACAAAATACTGTCCTTAAACAGAAATGTGCTAAAGGAGATAGAAATTGGATAACAGCCGTGGGTACTGAACTGGCTGAGAACTTTCCCCAGGGCATTTCAATGTGCCACTTGGGCTCACTTGAACTGAGCTTTCGTAAACTGTTATGAATTTCAGGGTTTGGCAAATGAAAAACAAGTAGCAAAGCAAGAAATCGAGAAAATACTTTTCTTTCTTTTTCCCTAAAAGTGATGAAAAGTAATTAAAGAAAACAAAAGCAACAAAGTTAGAGAAAACGGAGTCAACACCAAATTTTTTCATTGTGTGCAGAGTGACAATGCTTTGACAGCACAGCCCCAGTGTCAAAAAGCTGCGGCCTTAGAGATGATTTACAGCAAAATTGAATGCCAGTCTCCTGAGTGCCCTGCACCCCCCACCCCCAGTCCAGTGTTCTTTCGACAACTCTTGTTACCAGACTGATGTTGAGTTTGAATAACATCAGGAGATTGTTATGTAGGACGAAGGTTTATTCATTCTTTTAACAGGTATGAGTGAGTGCCCACGATTTATTGAATAAGTACTTACTGTTTGCTCTGTGCTATGCACCGAGGGTGGAAGGACAGGGGTGGGGTGAGGTAGAGTGGGCAGGAGGGAGGGGTCGCAAACTACACCATGGCCCTGTCCTCGTGTTGCTCAGTCTGGCAGAGGAGACAGATTGTTTTGAAACAACAGAAACATAAACTTTCACTGGTCATTTTCCTGGGGAGAAGCACAAGGTGCTCTGAGTGTATAATGGGACTTCTTCCTGGGCTTGGGGGCAGCAGGGCAGTCAGGTGGGCTTGACTGGGGAAGTGAGATAAGCAGCAGTTAACCTGGAGAAGGGCGGTGGGCGAGGCCAAGTTGTTCCAGGCAGAGAGGACATTCAAGGAAGGAAAGGAGGCCGACACGGCAGGAGGGGGCAAGGAGGGAGGAGTGTGGAGTCCCTGTGGCTTCTGTCCTTCCCTCCATCCCCATTCAGCTCCCTGACAGACAGCCTGGGGACAGCAGCCGCTTTGTAGCCTAATCCCCAGGATGCCGGCCTGGTTATTTATTCAGTTATTTGTTCTCCTGATGCTGAGTGCTGGCGCATGGAGCACATGTGCCTCCTCCCACATACATTTCCTCAAAACCCCTGAGCAGCTGCTAAATGTTTACAGCTAGGAAAGTGTGACTGTGATGGAAGGACGCTCATTTTCCCCTGCATGACCCTCATGCAGAACTTGTCTGGTGGACTCACTTTAGGAGTCCACAGGCTGCCTCCACGGAGCCTGCATTTCCTCGTTCTCATCATAGTCCCCAGGGCTTCTCAGGAACCGACTTCAGGGTCCCTCCGTGTAGGGGACGCTCTCTAGACCCCAGCCGACTGAAAAGGAGCCAGAGTATAAAAACCAGCTGTGGTTCTTTATAATTGAATCTTGTTTTTGACTTTATGCGGGCATTATCCACTTTATTCACCCAACGCAGCCCCAAATCGCTTTCTGGAGTCTGCATATTTTAATCCATACTTAAAGCACAGAGATTTGTCGCTGTGGAGTCTGTTGAAAAGAAGGAGCCAAAAGATTACGTAAGAGGGCAAGACATGGATTGTTCTTGTTACTTGGATGGGACAGAGTATGAAATACATATTTGAATTCATAGAAAAAGCTTAATGTGGTTTTTGAAAATAGAGCCTTTACTTTTTTCATAAGTCCATGTTACTTTTCAGCTCAGCATACTTAAATTTACTTTGACACGTTAGGTAAAGTTCAAGCGGAAATATGTCTTTGGAATTGGGCCACGTGGGCTTTGCGGAGGATAGAATAATTGTGCGGGCAGGGAAGGTGGATTCGGAGAATACTTAGGTTTCAGTGGCAAGACAAATTGACACAACAAAGAAATCGGAATAGCTTCTCATAGTCGCCTGGTCATCCCTTTTGCTGTCTCCTCCGCTGTATAGCAGTGCTTCCCACTGTGGAGCCTGGGCAAGTGGTGTCAGGCTGGCTCCAGTGGCGGCTTGAAGACCATTCAGCAGAAATGGCCCATGTAGTCTTGGGATATAAGTGTCATTTTTAGATTTTCATTTTTTTTAAGGGAAAAAAAAAAGTATCTGTAAAGTTTAACCGGTATCATTGGCATATGCCAAACCCATGGCTTGAACTGCCTGCAGAGTTTTGCCTTAAGTAACTCCACAACCAACTGAATAAAAGTCTGCGTAATTGGGAAAACATGAACTGCTGAGTGAACTGAGATTTGGAAACTCATATGTTCTTAATTGTGCGTATCTTTTTTTTTTTTTAATGAAATTTTAAAAAGGATTGTCTCCTTAATGAAAAGTGAATGACTTTCTTAAAAGGCTTAAAAGATGACTAATTTCAATGAATGGCTTAAATATTTCAGCCGTTTAAACCAGCCCTCTGTTTAATCAAACACAAAGTCACATTAGTATCTGTGTAGCTGTGAGGCCAGAGACTCCCTTGGTGATCTCAGAAGCTCAGAAGGTGTTGTTAGAACAGTGGTACAACAGACACACGCCTTTGCTATCTGAATGTAAATAATTCACCTTTTAAAAACTTAGTGCCTTTTAATTAGTGCCTGACTTAATCCAAGAATTCTGTGACCTTGAAGTATAACTCCTGCTGGCCAGAAGCCGTAGGGAAAAGCTTGTCATGAACTCTCCAAAATGGCAGAGAGCCACACTCACAGGATTGCTTAGCACCTTTCTCACCTTTAAGTAGCTGAGGACTAAGAGAGCACAGATAACATCTAGAATCCCAGCAGGGAAGACCACACAATGATTAACAGGAAATATGGTCACAACTGCAGTGTTGGTCTCCAGTGTTTTCTAACCACTGTAGCTCGTAAGGGAACAAAGCAAGATGTTTGGGGACTCCCAACCTGCTTGGCTATCAGTCTCCTTCTAGACGAACTAGTGGGTTCAGGCTATGTGCTTTCTAGCATATTCCCTGTTCCAAGACAAAGATGACTACTCTGGCTAAATTTCTCCAGGACTTTTTCACTTCCCCTTCCTGGACTTGCATCTCTTCCCTGTTGCTCAAAAGCTTAAAACTCAGTGACTTTGAACGGTCCAGAGCCAACCATAGCACTTGTCATGCCCAAAACATCATTGTCGTGTTAGTTCCACCGAGGAAGCCAACCTCTGGACTGGTTCCCCCTCTCTCTGCCAACAACCAGTTGCATCATAACTGGGTCCAGCATCCTACTTTTTCACACGGAGTCCAGTGATAAGAGTTAGGTTAAAATGTGAATTCTGTTCTGTCGGTGACTTCCTGCTCCAACTTAGCCCTCTTGAGCTGTGAAACTCAAGCTGGGACAAGAGAAGGATAAGAGAGGAACATTTCATCCAGGACGTGTCTCATGGGGCAGTTCAACCCTTGATGCCCCAAGGATCACACACTCTGAGTGACTTATTTGCCCAACACGCCCCTTCTGTTCCCATTAGCCACATGTCTATGCTGCTAATTGTATCATCTTGAAAAATTATTAGAAAATGAGAACGTTCAGGAAAAATATGAAGAAATAGCAGTGATGACTGCATTAGTAAAAAATAGGACTCAAACCTTGCCACAGAGTAGGTGCTCAATAGTTTGAGAATCTGTCTCATTACATATAAATTAAACAAACTTCTCTTTCAAAAAACTGTTTTCTTCCAATTTCAGGTATTATTTTAAAGTTCAAGCCAAAAATCCTCATGGTTATGGACCAATCAGCCCTTCAGTGTCATTTGTTACAGAATCAGGTATGGCTAACTTCACGTTCTCATTATTTTCCTTTCCTTATTCTTAAAAACAAATAATTTGGAATAATGACTGCAGTAGAATGAAAACGGAAGAAGTAAAATCCTAACTTTTCCACTTAATGAATTCATGTTGGATATTGCTTTATAAAATAAACATTATTTTCTTTCTGCTAGGTTAAAACTTGGATAATAAAATTAAAAGTAGTCTTTATTGGAACTGCCTGGAAAGTGGAAAGGTCAAATTCCAGTGAAAGGAAAAAAAAAGAAAATCCAGTTTTCAACCATGTGGTAAAGATACATTTGAATCTAGCTGCAGAGATAATTTTTTTTTTAATTGCAAGCAGCTGAAAAACGTTAAAAAAGAACAATGTCATGAAGCCTGAGAGGCAGTTGCTTCTAACAATTAGTCAAGTCTCTAAGACACTTCCCCTACTAGGAGATGACGATGTCTTTACTTAATTTGGAGACTTTAATTAAAGTACTGTTTAATCTTACAGGCAATGCCACTCAGAGGATGTCCTGTATTTGGGATGCTGGTGTGCAGAGTTCTCAGGCCCTTCAATAAAATGTTCCTTTGGTCATGGTCTGAAGCAGCCCACTGAGCTGGCCATGGTGACAAGCTCCTGGGTTAGCAACCTTCCCATGTAGGAATCCAAGCTGGAGAGTTGGGACCTGTGGTCTAAGCCAGGCCACCTTCAGAAGCCCAGCTGAACTAGCTCCACACTGAAATACTAGAAGCTCTGAAAAACAAAACAAAACAAAAAAAACAGATTTTTTTTTTTTCCCTTTCACTGGAATTTGACCTTTTCACTTTCCAGGCAGTTCAAATAAAGACTTCTTTTAATTTTATTATCCAAGTTTCCACCCAGCTCTAACTTCTATTTGGTTAGATTAGTCCCCACATGTAGCTTCTTCCCAGAACATTTGTCATTGGAAGATATTTTTAAATGTCATGACTTGAAATCTGAATCTAAATATGTGGAACAAAAAATCTTTTGTGAGAATATGCTGTATACTGGAAATGTAGGCAAAGGACCTCAAAAGTGTTTTCACCTATTTCATCTAAGAAGTGTGTTTCTCATTAGTAATTACGAAAGAGTAAGAGAAAACCATTTTCAGTGGTTAATTTGCTAATGTCAGGAATGTGTCTATGTTTATGGCTGCATTTCCTAAAAATAAAACGGACCATTGGCAACTATCAGAATTAATATAGAAAAAAACCCCAAGTGAGTCAAATATAAACAGCTGTCGAGAAACTGAGGTCCAAAATCTGAGAGTAGAAAGATATAGATGTAATTTCTGAGACAGCGATGTAAAATTTTGAAAAGACAGCTCTCTGCTACCCGCTTCCCAGTATAAGTTCCACCATACTCCCACCGCACTTTTTGGGGCTTCCAAGGTGTGGGTGATGAAAATTGAGGGCACCCAGACTTCTGAATAAGACTCTCGGGTGAGGCTGTAGATGCTCTCTTTCTGTAAGCCCCCAGAAGGTTCTCACACACACAGAAATTTGACCATTATTTGCTCTGGTCATCCTCGCTTTATTCCATCAGTTTATTCAAGTCTCTCCTTCATTTAAAAATGTTTTTATTAAAGTATAGTTGACTTACAATATTATATTAGTTTCAGGTGTACGACACGGTGATTAGACGTTTACATACCTTACGATGGGCTACCATGATAAGTCTAGTAAATATTTGTCACTGTACGAAGTTATTGCAGTATTATTGATTATATTCCCTGTACTGTACATTCTATCTCCGTGACTTATTTATTTTACAATTGGAAGTTTGTGCCTCTAATTCTACTTTACCTTTTTCACCCATCCCCCTAATACCCTCCCTTCTGACAACCATCAGTTTGTTCTCTGTTGACTATGAGTCTGTTTCTGTTTTGTTTTGGTTATTTGTCTTGTTTTGTTTTTAGATTCCACATGTAAGTGAAATCATACAGTAATTTTCTTTGACTTATTTCACTTAGCACCTCTGGGTCCATCCAAGTTGTCACAAATGGCAAGATTTCATTTTTTTTTTTTTTTGGCTAAGTAATATTCCATTATATACATGTACCACATTTCCTTATCCATTTATCTATCGATGGACACCTAGGTTGATTCCATATTTTGGCTATTATGAATAATGCTTCAATGAACATATGGGTGCATTTATCTTTTCAAATTAGTCTTTTGGATTTCTTCGGATAAATACCCAGAAGCGGAATTGCTGGGTCATATGGTAGTTCTATTTTTAATTGTTTGAGGAACCTCTATACCTCGTGCACTGTTGGTGGTAAATTGGTGCAGCCACTGTGAAAAACAGTATGGAAATTCCTTAAAAACGTCCCTTTTTCATTTTGTACTCCCTGTGGAAAACAGGTTAACAACAGGAAAATCATCAAGTAATTGAATTGTGACATTTGCCAAACATGAGAATCAAAACATTATTTATGAAGTAAATGTATGGGCGTGACACAGGCTGCACCGTGGGTTCGGTTTTATTGTTGTTTGTGTTGCTGTTTTGTATTGCTTCCCTCCACGCACGCTGGCGCATCTGAGACTTTTTTCAGCAGACTGTTGAAAGGTAAGAGCAGGAGAGTAAAACAGCTTTACACTTACAGCTAATGGCGTGTCACTGTATTTTGTGGATCGTGGATGATGTCAAAATGAGTGGTCTACAAAGGGGCAACACAAGGGAGATTTGGGGTGATGGGATTATTCTGTATCTTGATTGTGGTCGGGTTCCATGAATCTGTTTACATATGTTAAAATTCATAGAATATTTACCCTAAAAGAGCAATTTTACTCTGTGATTAATTTTTCACAAAAAATGATGGCTCCTGTTGACCTAGGCCCAGGCATTTTATAAAAAGAAACTTCTTCTAAAGCAGAAGTCCTTAAAAAGCTAGTTTCATATTCTCTTAAGTGGCAGTATCCGGGCTAAGATATAGACATTTTTAAAAAGCAGCTCTATTGAGGTACAAATGGCAAACCGTAAGTGGCACATACTTAGAGTACAACTGAGTACGTTTTGAGGTATGTTTACCCCTTGGATCCATCCCCACAATCACGATGGTGAACATCTCCATCATCCCAAGTTTCCTCCTGCTGCTGTGCCGTCCAGTGCTCCTGCCCCGTGTGCCCATCTTTACCCGTTTCCAGGCAACCACTAAATGCTTTCTGTCACTCCAGATTCATTTGCATTTTCTAGAATTTTATATAAATGAATCATACAGTCTGAATTCTTTTTTCCTGGCTTGTTTTACGCAGTGCAATCATTTTGAGATCCATCCATATTGTTGTATGTAACAGTAGTTCATCCTCTTTGATTACTTAGCAGGATTCCATTGTATGGCTGTGCTATGACTTGTTTATCTGCTCACCTGCTGATAGATACTGGGTTATTTCTGCTTTTTGGCTACTAAAAATAAAGTTGCTATGAACATTCATGGATAAATACGCAAGACTAGAATGGATGGATTGCATAGTAGGTATATGTTTACCTTTTTAAGAAACATAACATCTTAAAACATAATGAGTATTTAATTATTTTATAGTACCCAATGTCAAGATGTTATCTTCAGAGATGCACAGCATCTATATGAATAACAAAGTATTTCTCAAAAGGAAATGCTTCGAAAAGAAAAACTAAGGATAATTGTTGGCATCTGTCAAATAAACCTTGCATATTTCTTTATCTATTTCAGTTTGGTTAGCTCTTTCAGTTACAACAAACATTTCAGCAGTTGCATAGTTGTGAAGTATGATAATGAAGTCAATTATTTCTTTTTTATTCTACAGACAATCCTCTGCTTGTTGTGAGGCCACCAGGTATGTTTCTCTTCTTAATAAATTTGACATTCTAGTAATCAAGTTGAATATTGAATATGACATTGTTATGATTACTCACAAGTAGAAATGCTGGACCATGTTTGCATTTTTATCATTTCGTGACAACTTCTATGGTTTCTTTGCACCCTTCATCCTAATCCAGGGAAAAGAATGACCCAGGAATTTTTTAATAGGGCCATAACAGCCAATGTCAATGAAAAACCATTATGGGCAGCCAATATTTATGAAAATAAATAAGTTTATTTTCATGCAAACCCCTTTGAATATTTTTAATTGCTGAAAAGGTAGAAAAATGTGTTAAGTGTACAACAAAATTTTACTTTGTTTTTCAAATAAGCTGAGGAAGCCCTGTTGCTTAGGTTCTGGACAAGCTTTATGTGTGACAAGCACAGGAGGAATAAATGCTGAGGGACCAGGAGCGGGAGGAAGGATGGCATGGCGCACAGGATCAAATGTGCCATCATAGCTTATTTTCCGTAAGGCTTAAAGGCGTTTTCTTACTCTGAGAATCCCTTAACTAGGTTCAGCTAAAAGGAACTCCCCAATTGTATTTCAGTACTAAGAAAGAAGGGGAAAGAGAAAGAGGGGGCCCACTAGGGGAGGTGAGAAAACTGCTCAAAAAAGCCGTGCGAGGAGAGGAAGGCCCAGTGAATAAGTCAAATCTGCTGGTACCTTGTGCAACTATAAACACGTGGAATGCCATGCCTTAGAGGGTGTGTTTTTGTTGTCAAGGTGGTGAGCCCATCTGGATCCCATTTGCTTTCAAACACGACCCTGACTACACGGACTGCCATGGCCGGCAGTATGTGAAGAGGACGTGGTATAGAAAGTTTGTGGGAGTTGTTCTTTGTAATTCACTGCGGTATAAGATCTATCTCAGTGACAACCTGAAAGGTAGGTCTTTGAGGATGCTTGGCTATGGGAGGGTATGGAAATTTTTTATTTTATTAGATATTAACTTGACATAGCATGTGTATCAGAATATATTTAAGTGTGGACCAATTATGTCTCTCTCTTGCTCAAATACAAATCAGTTTTGCAGTGTCTCTATTTTAGAGTGACTGGTTTTTACATTGGCACCCAGAAAAAATATATATATGTATATATAAATATATATATATATATATATATATATATATATATATATATATATAAAATCTATGTTTTAGGAATGAAGTCTAAAATTCTGTTATAAACTTGAAGGCCAATTTTTTGCCATTAATTCAATAATAATAGATATGAGTATAAGCTGGAAGTATTGAGGAAAACTCCCTCTTTCATTCCTTGCCATTGGCACAACTTTATAGAGAAAAAATGTAGGTGGTGGAACATACATCAGTAGAATTATTTGTTCTGTGTCCAAGTCAAAATTACATTGCTTTCATTATGGATGGGGATTAAAACAAAGAATAACATACGTACTTTGAATTACTAACATTTCAAAATGCCATTTCAACCCATCTGGCTTTGACTTACCCACCTACACAAATTTGTTTTTATTTCAAAATTTGCACAGCTTTTAATTTTTCAGTTCATACATTTTTCAACTTTCCCTCAGCTGGTCTATATTTTGTTATGGGCCATGGGGTTTTTGTTGTTGTTGTTGTTTTGTTTTTTCTTGCTAGTGCTAAGCATTTCATGACAATGTCAAAACAAACCCTCCCGTACCGTCCCCCACTCTGACAATTTCTTGGTGTATATGCCTCTCCCAACACCCGCTGTCTCTCTGCTCTTTCTTTTCTCTTCCACTACTGCCACTTTTCTCCCCTGACTCAGAATCCCTGGGAGAGGTTGCACAGCCATCTCCAGCATTCCAGGGTTGAGAAAAGCAACTTGGCCCTACTGTGCCGCGGTGGTTCAGCACCACGGACAGTGCCTTATGCCACAGACACGCATTCTACTAGTTAGGTACGAAAATAGGTTCTTCTGTTTGTATAGATCATCATCCCTTTCATAATTATTTTGCAATGAATTCTCTGACTAAACTAGTTTCCTCTATTCCTTTTTTTAAACCACGGAGTAAAAAGGTCTACCATGTATAGGCTGAAACTGCCTGTAATATTAATAGTTTCCATTTAATGAATGAACACTTGTTAAGGACTTGGCATACATGATCTGTCTGAATCTTTACGACAGTTATGAGGTTGGTGCCATTATCACCATTTTTTAAACATGGAAAGTATGACACACAGAGTTTAAGTAACGTGCCCAATTCAAATGGTCTCCAAAGCTTACACAAGTTCCTAAACCAGCTGTGGCATATTTTTGATCAGTCACTGACCTCTTTTATTTCTTCATGCAGACACATTCTATAGCATTGGGGACAGCTGGGGAAGAGGTGAAGACCATTGTCAATTTGTGGATTCACACCTTGATGGAAGAACAGGGCCTCAGTCCTATATAGAAGCCCTCCCTAGAATTCAAGGTAATGAGAACAAAGGTCTGATATATTAACTGGAGGTGGGAAAGGAGAGGTAATATAAGGAGAAAACTCGCTGTGGCCCTGCCGTTGGCTTACCATTTGAAGACAGATGTTGGCAGCATTTTGGATCATACCAATGAGGAATCAACAAAATACTCCTACCATGGGCTGGAATTGAGGTGAGCCTAGGGAAGTAGGGGTGCAAAGGAATATAAGACCTTATCCTTCCTCTCAGGAACATGGTTCACAACCAGGAAGTGAAGATAAATATGTGAAAGGTAACTAAGAGTGTACAACTTAAAGTATATAGAATGACAGGAGTTATGTCACATGATTGTCCTATTATCAGGAAATTGTGCAGATTACAGTCACGATCTGAGCTCAAGGGAGGCAGGCCACCTGAGGCTGTCAGGGAAACTCTTCAGAAGAGGCAGAGTCTAGGCTGAGTCATAAAGATACCAAGACATGCACAGATAGGAGGTCCTTCCAGGTGGGAGAATGGCAAGAACAAAAGTATAGAGGAAGGAAAAATACACAGATGCAAACCAACCATGATATGCTTCAGGAGACAATGTATCAACTATTTGATTAGGGCATTATAAAGTGAGAACAAGTATATTCATCTCAAAAGTTAACAACTTGCTCTATGGTACCAACTCCGCCAACCCCCCAAACAAACAAATAAGTAAACAGAACAACTGAATGAAGTCCAGCACTTTTCCATTATGCACTCAACTCTTAGTGATCTGGCATTTTCAAGACATGAGACATTCGGATGTATCAACATTTTTAGTTTGAAAAAAAAGAAAGGTACAAAAATTACCAATTTTCAAAGAATTAAGACAGAGTAAAATGCACAAAATGATAAAGTGAGTGTATTATTCAGTGTTCTCCAGAGAAACAGAATCAATGGGGTGAAAGAGGAAGAGAGAGAGAGAGATTTTAAGGAATTGGCTGATATGATTGTAGAGGCTGGCAAGTCCAGAATCTGCAGGGTAGGCCAGCAGGCTGGAGACCCAGGGAAAAGTCAGTGTTGCAGTTTGAGTCCGCTGGCAGAATAACCCCCTCTTCATAGGAGGTCAGTCTTTTTCTATTAGGGCCTTCAACTGATAGGATGAGGCCCACCCACATTATGGAGGGTAATCTGCTTTACTCAGAGTCTGCTGATTTAAATGTTAATCTCATCTGAAAAACAACTCCATAGAAACACCTAGAATAACATTTGACCAAATATATGGGTACCATGGCCTAGCCAAGTTGATACATAAAATTAAAATAAGTGTATAAAATATATCACATTTCTTCATTTTTTCGGGATCTGCAGTAACCCAGGGTTACTATACATTATTTGTATTTCACTGTGTTTCTGCGACTGTGATCATGGTCAGGGTTTTGGCTCTGAAGAGAGGTGCTGGTTAATCAATACACTCATTGATAGAATGACAGGTAACCTCTCATCTGGCAAGGTTAAATAGGGCCTAGGGGCAAGAGCAGTTGTTGAATTGCCGGAAAAAAAACAAAACAAGAAAGAAAGAAAAAGAAAAAATTGAGGAAGTTGGGGCATCACTTCTACTTCAAAGGATAAATGGTCGTAAATGCTACAGCATTCATTCCTTCGAGAGATTCACTTGAAAGATCTCTAAGAGTCTACCATAGACTCCAAAAAGTAGATAGATATTGGAGGCTTGAGATCTGGAGCAAGTTGGGAGGCCCTAAATTCTGTGAGGACCAGGTGGAATCTTGCCTTGTGGTGAGGGTTCCGTAGAGGTTGGCTAAATTATCTTCTTTTGTGGAGAGAGAGGGCATTAAGGAACATTTTCCTACCTGTGTCATGCATGTGTGGGGCCTGGATTATCCCCACAAATCATGCCTGGAAGAAACCTCAGAGGCTACTGTGACCTCACACAAAAATGGTTGTGTTTATTTGGAAGTAACATTTGTCATAAGAACAACTTATCAGAGGTCTTCTGTCTGAATGAGGTTGTAAGGATGAGAATTTTTCCAGTTGGTTTGTGTCCTTCTGATGCTGTGATATAGCACCAATTCCAAGTATGGGTTTTTCCCACGCCAAGCCATTCTCTGACACCAGCTGGGTGTCCCACAGTTAAACTCAATTCTGACACTATCTACCTGGAGTAGCATCAGATCCCATAGGTTAAGGGCTCAGTCCATACACCACCCACTCCAGACACCAATCACAAGTCCTGGTTGTCACTTGTGCTTCTGACCCACCAGCTGTAGATCAAAGTTTCCCACAACCCCCTCTCTGGGTTTGATTAACCTGCTAGAGCAACTCACAGAAGTCAGAGAAACATATTATTTCCTAGATTACTGGTTCATGATAAAAGGATATAACTCAGGCACAGCCAGATGGAAAAGATGTACAGGACAAGACATGGGGAAAAGGCATGGAGCTCCTATATTCTCTCCAGGTGTGCCACTTTCCCCACATCTCCATGTGTTCACCAACCTGGAAGTTCCCCAAAACCCATCCTCTGGGGTTGTGATGGAGGCTTCATTACAGGCACATTTGATGAAATCACCGATCATTGGTGAATGAAGTGATCTCCAGCCCCTGTCCTCTCCTCAGAGGGTGGGTGGGTGGGACTGAACATTCCAACTTTCTAATCACATGTTTGCTTCCCCTGGGGATCAGCCCTCATCCTTAGGTGCTTCCAAAAGTCATCTCATTAACGTAAACTCAAGAGTGGTCGAAAGGGGTTTGTTACAAATATTAAGACACATTTAGTGCTCTTATCACTTAGGAAATCCCAAGGGTTTTAGGAGCTCTATGCCAGGAATGGAGATGAAGACCAAATACATATTTCTCACTATAAATTGCAATGTCACAGATGCATTTTCTCTCCATCGCTTTCCTTTTATCCTAGGCTACCATCGACAGTATCGCCAAGAGCCCGTCAGCTTTGGCAACATTGGCTTTGGAACCCCCTACTACTATGTGGGCTGGTACGAGTGTGGGGTCTCCATCCCAGGGAAGTGGTAACCCAGGACGATCTTGCCGACAGCTGGCCCTGCCTGGCTCCCTTGACTAACTTGCACTCGGGGCCGTGAGCAGGAAAAGAAGATGGTGTCCCAAGCCACACAGCCCAGGGTGTCAACAAGGCCATGGGATGGACACTGGATATTTGGGGCATCTTCAGTCTGGAACTCAGCCCTGCTTCCTGGCCTGGACCACACACAGGAGTCAATGTTGCTGTTAACTTTGCTTCTCCACACATTTTGCTTGTAATAGCACATCCCAGAGACAAGTGAAACACGCCGCTAAGAGGATGCCCACTGATTCAGGGCAATTTTCACACTTTTTAGGCACAAAATTCAGACCCCTCGGTATTTCCAGGGAACAGCAAAAACATGCTGTGCTGGCTTCATGGAACGCTACACGCTTTCTTTTTTCTCATTGGACTCCTTCCAAACTAGCTGAATTTAAGCTTCGGATCTCTTTTTATGCAGTAGAACTGAATTACTAAAATCACCACCAAAGGAAATGTATCCTACTTAAGATTTATCCCATGGACTAACCCACTGCTAGACCAAATGTATCAAATCTTCTTTGTAAATTCTCATTTTGGTATATATATGTATATATGCATATACATATCCACACTTCTCTGCAAGAACATTGATTAAAATCGCTAAATTTGTACCTATTCACTAGATAAATGTGTGCGGGACTTTTTGGAGCAAAGGTCCTCTTTATTAATGTCTTCTAGAAGTGTCCAAAGCATATGTGCTCTACATAATATGACAACAATGGAAAGGTGTGTGTGCCTCCCGTGACTAGCGCTGACCTGTGGGAATGCTTGGGATGGTGTGGTGTGAGCGGTGAACTAGCTGCAAACTGAGTGCCTTCTACCTAAGGAGACAGTCTTTCCCTACCCATGCGAAAACTGTGCTAGCTGCCTCCGTGAGGGCATATCCAGTACGTTTCCAGATTCATTAAAATGTTAGGTCCCAAATGATTTGAAAGTCCAGTCTTAAAAAACTCCTTTTCCCTTTCCTGTCTATCTCAGTATCTACTCCTCAAAATAGAAGCATCTTACCCCTCTTGACTGCAGCACAAGAGGGTTTATTTAAAGACACATTATTCTAATTCTTTTTAAAACATGGTGTCCTTTCCATGTGCTTGGCTCCTCCGTGTCCTCACGCAGCTCTGTGGGATGAAGGGTTTGTCTTCTCTCACAAAGGTTTCCATGTAAGAGAAGCAGGGGTGGGAATGAACCAGAGGCAAATGCTTTTCTGGGGCCGATTGGCTTTACCACTCGCATAAATGATTTCACTGCAGAATGCAGTCCAGGCTCCTGGAGTCAATTATTTTCAGTGCCAGTGCTGTGTGGAGGTGAAACCTGATGTATCTGGCAGGGTGGAAGGTAAAACTTACAAACAAGTAACTTTACAGGGTCTTTGTGATGGGACTGTAATAGCTGACATTTCCCCCAACTTCCACCATTCCCCTTCTAAAGTAAACAACAGTAAAGAAAATGCAAGCATTCTGAAAGCCTGGGAGAATACCAGAATTCCTTAGAGGGACAGATTAGATACCCAGTTCATATGTTACATTTTTATTTGCAAAATAGGATAGGAATCTTTAAGTAGCCTTTGGAGCTCTTATACATGAAATGGGGGTTTAAACAAAGGATGTCAAAAAACACCTTATTTTTCACACTGATTAACACTCAAACACTTCACAATGCCCTGCCAAAAATAAGATCTTTAAGTGAATTTTCCTAATAAGTACATAACTTGCTTCCTTTCTGCCACCCGCCCCTCCAAATTTCTGTCTGTTTCAGCATCCACCAGCCTGCTATTGGAAAGCAGAGAAAGAGGCCAAAATGAGGCCCCATGGGAGAGAGCATCAGCAGCTTGCACGATTCCCAAAAGTGCTTTTTCAGGCATAAATAATCCATTAGCGTGTAAGAGAAGAGCCCTTTGGTCTGTCCCACAAGCCTGTCTTCGTTATGACTTTGGAAGAAGAGATGGAGACTGGATCATCATAGAGGTGCAGGTACCTCTAAACAATACATTCCTTCAGAAGGGATTTCTGCTCATTTCACAGAAATACAAAGAATTCACTGGCATTCACTCATGCAATGATTTTCGAGCCCTGTCTGGTACCTTAGAATGTATTTGATTATAGAAATCTGAATTTTTATTAGAAATAAATGTTTGCAATTTTTGGTGGAAATTACTACAAACCCCAGATGACAGAGCAGCCAAAACAAAAACAAAAACACTGAATCTGAGCATAGGTGGTATTATTACCAATGTCCTGTCCAACTGAGGTTATGTAATAGGTCAAATAAGTCCACGCGGGCACATCGAGTTTCCAGCACTGTGTAAATTCTGGAGGCCATGTTTTAGGAATGCCGTGGGTCTGCACATCATTTCATATCAAGTTAAGGGGACATTAATGGGTCTGTTTTCCTAAGGAAGACTTCATCTATTTCAAAGGCTCTGAGGAAGAAGAGAGTTTGCCAACTCTAGAGGTCAGAAGTAGTTCCAAGTGGGAATTAAAGGAAAAGAAAATCTGACTCAATATGACAAAGAGTTTTAGAAGAGTCCAACTATCACATGAGCCTCCTTGGAAAATAGTGAGATGCCCATCCTGAAAACCTTAAATATAACTGGAAATGTCTAAACTTGAGATTGGAGACCCCAGCCTGTTTTAACATGGCCTGTAAAGCTCAGAATTACTTCTACAAATGTAAAGGGCTGTAAACAAAACCAACAGACAAACAAAACACCAGTAATATGTGACATACATGGTTCACAAGGCCTAAAACATTTACTGTCTCACCTTATGTGGAAAAGTTTGCATAGCCGTGGATTAGAGTTTTCTTGAGGTTTAAAGAAGGTTTAAGTGAAGTACTAACTTGCAAACTAGCACATACTACTTAATAGATGTTTGTTTGCTTTTCTCTTACTTGAGTTTGATTTATTTTCTGGCTAGTAAACCTGAACTCTCTGTTGAGTGGCTGGATCCTGGAGTCCCAAGTTTCCAGTTTGGCAAGCCTTCTGTGCTGCTGTCTCAGGAAGTATTGTGTTCTTTAGGAGGCTTCTTGCATATGTATTTTAACTTTTTAAAGATTTTTATTACAATAGAGCTAACATAAAATATTACATTAGTTTCAGGGGTCCGCCATAGTTATTCAACATTTATATACCTAAAGAAACGATCCCCATGATAAGTCCAGCAACCATCTGACACCACACCATGCTGTCACAATATTATTGACTATAATAACTATACTGTACATTACATTCCCATGACTTATTTGTTTTATATCTGGAACTTTGAAACTTCTATTCCCCTTTATCTTTCCCCTCCTTTTAAATTTTTTCAATTACAGTTGACATTCAATATTATATTAATTTCAGGTGTACAGCATAGTGGTTAAACATTTATATAAATTAGGAAGTGATTCCCTTGACTAGTACCCACCTGGCACTATACATAGTTATTACCATATTATTGAATATTCCCTCTGCTTTACTTTACATCCCACTGACTATTTTGTAACTTCCAATTTATACTTAATCCCTTCACCTTTTCACCTTACCCCCAACCTGCTCCCATCTATCACCCTGATAAATCTAGTACCTATCTGACACCACACATAGTTATTACAGTATTATTGACTCTATTCCTTATGCTAACCATGCATCCCCTTGACTACTTTGTAACAACCAATTTGGACTTCTTAATCTGTTCCCCTTTTTCACCCACCTCCAGCCCCCTCCCATCTGGCAAGCATCAAAATGTTCTCTGTATCTATGAATTTGTTTCTGTTTCATTTATTTATTTTGTTCTTTAGATTCCACTTATAAGTGAAATCATATGACATTTGTCTTTCACTAACTGACTGATTATACTCAGCACAATACTATCTAGGTTCACACATGTTGTCACAGATGGCAAGATTTCATTCCTTTTAATACAATGAAATCATTTATCCCATAAGACTGTCAGCTGATTTCTCAACAGAAACTTTGCAGACCACAAATATTCAAAGTGATGAAAAGCAAGGACCTACAACCATAATTACTCTACCCAGCAAAGCTATCATTTAGAATTGAAGAACAAATAAAGAGCTTCCCAGACAAGAAAAAGCTAAATAAAGGAGTCCATCACCACCAAACCATGGAATCTTAGAGGGACTTATTTAAGACAAAAAAAAAAAAATCAAAAATATGAATAATAAAATGGCAATAACTCCATATTTATCAATAATTATTTTAAATGTAAATGGATTAAATGCTCCAATCAAAAAACATAGGATGGCTGAATGGATAAGAAAACAAGACCCATACATATGCTGCCCAGAAGAGACTCACTTCAGATCAAAAGACCCACACAGACTGAAAGTAAAGAGATGGAAAAAGATATTTCATGAAAATGGAAACAAACAAACAAAATGCTTATACTTACTTATACCAGACAAAATACAGTTTAAAACAAAGGCTATAACCAAAGACATAGAAGGACCTAGTAATCCTGCTTCTGGATATTTATCTGAAGAAACCCAAAACACTACTTCAAGGGGACATGTTCACCCATACATTCATTGCAGCATTATTTACAATAGCCAAGATATGAAGGCAACCTGGGTGTCCCTAAATGAATGAAGGAATAAAGAAGAGGTGGTACATATATACAATAGAATATTGTAGGTAACTGACTGCTTTTCAGGAGTCAGTCCCCACAATTTCTGGCTGTGAAAACCGGCAGAGGTTGTGGCTGAGTGAATGGAGGGCAGCTGGAGTCCCAGGCAATCCTCTTAAAGGGCCCGCGCATGGACTTACTCACCGATGGAATCACTGTCTCTGAGCTCCAGCACTGGGGCAGCAGCTGGAAAAGCAACAGGAACATATGGGGAGGAACTGAGTTGGCTGGCTTTAGGGGGAGGGCTGGAGGAGCAGCTTTCCCCCAGACAGTAGTGCTGGCAGAACCCATTCTTTCTTTGTTGAGCCCTCCCACTTCCTGGTATGCAGACACAGGTGGCTGCAATATCTGAGTCTCCATCAACCAGGGTAACAAAATTCATTCGCCTTGATTCCCTGAGGCCCCACCCCACCCAACTTTGGGACACACCCAAGATGCTTCTCCATACAGACGACCAGTCATAGCTCATGCTGCAGGCTTTCCTAAAGTGTCTCAAATGTTCACAAAACCCAAACAAGCAGCATCTGGCTTCAGTGTGTTCCATACCTCTGGCAGAGCAGCCCTAAGCCTGGCACTAGTGGCAGCTGACCTTGGTTCATGGCTTGGCCTCTCGAGGCATCTCCAATACAGTGTGGGTGGCCACCATATGCAGATTGCTTTGTGGTTCATGCCAGGTGGCCCAGGGCAGTGCACAGGCTATGGCTGAACTTGGCCTGCACTGGGTCAAATCCTATTTCAAGAAATAATGACAGAAAACTTCCCTAACCTAGCAAAGGAAATGGATGTTCAAGACCAAAAAACTCAGAGGGTCCCAAACAAGATGAACCCAAAGAGGCCCACGCCAAAACACATCATAGTTAAAATGCCGAAAGTTACAGACAAAGAGAATCTTAAAAGCAGCAAGAGAAAAGCAGTCAGTCACCTACAATATTGGCAATGGCAATGGAATCCTGGCCTGGGGAGTCTGGTGTAGTGCTGGGACTGCTTGCTCCTCTTGGGGAAAGGGATCTCCACAGCTGAGACATCCCTCTTGATATTTAATGGTCACACGTGGGTGTGAAACCAGCCTGTTGTGCATCTCTACCCTTCCTACCAGTCTTGAGTTGGCTTCTTTTGTATGTCCTTAGTTGCAGGGCTTCTGTTCAGCTAAACTTCAGGCAGTTCTCAATGACAAATTGAGGCAATTCACGATGACGGTCGTTCTATAGTTTAGTTGTAATTTTGATGTGGTCGTCAGAGGATGCAAGCACAGCATTTACCTACTCTTCCGTCTTGACTGGAATCTCCTGGCTTTTTGCATGTTTAATATTACCATTTGGTGAAAACATAATTTCCAGGGTTTTGCAGATGAGTTTTGACTAATTTCGCCCCCCACTTTTGACCTATTCAAACTACATATCTTGGTCGGTTCAGGAGGGTGAGGAATTTGAGAATGTGATGATGATGGGTTTAGAATAGGTTTGCTTCTCTTGGCACAGGACACAGGTCTTAATCACAACACATAATTATAAAATGATTCCAGTGATAAAAGCAGCCCACGTTTCTGTAACATCTTACATGATATTAATGCGTTAAAATCATCTCCTTGAGATGTAACTGTTTTGCAATTAGAGATAAGAATGAGTTTAAAAAGTAAAATATCTTTTCAAACATCCCATGTCCCAGTTCTCAGATTAGGCTGAGCTCAGTAAAATTGGATGACAAAACCAGATCATATCTGTTGTCAATGGAGGTATGGTTTTAAATATGAGCTGTAAGATTATTAATGTATAAAAATTTTAAATCATAATGAGAGCAATCACATAGGATTTATGATAAAAGTGAAATAAATTAATATAGGAATAGAAGCCAATAAATTTAACACAAAATTTTTTTGGGGTCTAAATTAGGAAAGCAATACTCTCTCAAGCAGAAATTGTTTGTTGGCCAAGAATAGAAATGCCCTTGAGTGTTAAAGGGTTTCCCAAGGTTGGACCACACAATCTCAGGACAGGAAATAACGTGCGGGAGGTGCTGTTGGGTTGTGGAGAAGACCAGTGCCAGGCTCCATATGGCATGGAGTTGGAGTGTGTTTGTTCTCAGAGGCCACGGAGGTCAGGCAGTGGACACAGTGTTAGTGACGAGTCACTCCTCTCATTCACTCAGCAAATATCAGTTGAATCCAAAATACGCGCCAGACACTCTTCTAGATAGCCCAGCTGCAGGATGACCAAAATACACCCAATCGCTGCCCTTGTGGAGATTGTATCCCAGTGGAGCAGACAGAAAACACACAAACAAATATACCAGATGTCACCTGGTGAAAGTGAATTGTCGTGCGGGGTGACAGGCGGGGTCTCTGGTCCCACTCCCCACATAAGAACGCAGGACATGGTGAGGCCAAAAAGGAACACCCACGGAGCCATAGGTAGGGGAGTCATTCCACTATAGTCTCACTGGCGGCTGGGTTGGAGACACAGGAACCAGGAGCAACACAATTCTCAACCCTCACTGTGGCGCTTGCAGACTCAGCCACCATCTTCTTGCTAGCTCCCCCTTCTTTCCTGCTAGCGTAGCCATGGCAGTTATATTAGTGCCCAATGGCTCACTGGTTACAGCTGACGGCCAACTAGCCACAGCTGATGGCCATTTGATCACAGTCGATGGCCATTTACTACCTGAGCCAGCACCTTTCTATGTGAGGCCGAGAGCCTGGAAACTGCTTTTTGGGGCTCTGTCCCCACATGAATAGACACAAATAGAGCAGATAATTGTGTCATGGGCAAGTGGGGACTGCAGAGAGCGAAGAGGCCCCTCAAATGCTCAGGATTGGGAACGACCTTGGATACCATATGACTGGAGAGAAGGGAGGTGGGCATGGCAGGGGGAGGAAGCATCCCTAATACGTGAAACTGAAGGGTTTCTTCCTTGGCACGTGGGATCTCAGACTTGACTTTTAAAAGCAATAGTGAAATGATGCTCATTTCCTGATCTTTGAACTCAGTAGGACTAACCTAGTTGATCTATTATTTTGCTACGAGTTTGGCACCATAAAAGAGGGGTTCTTGATCCTGTCTCACCCGAGGGACTGCTGACCCCAATCCAAGTTCACCCATCCCATTAGCCACCCATCTTCAAGCTCCAGACACCAACAGGAAAGAGGACAGAGACAGTAAACCTTTTCCACCTGGAATCACTCAGCCAGGCCTCATTCCTCCTCCTGAACAGTAACTAGGCACTTATTTTATGTTTGGGTGAAAAAAGGGGCCCTTTTGTGATTTTCCCAAAACAAAGGGTATCTATCTACCCGAAGATGAGCTGAAATCTCCTCTCCAAGAGAAAAATTAATTGATGTCCATCGTTTTTGGAACCGTGCCATACCAATTTCCACGGCCCACTGAATTGTAAGTGTCATGAAGGCAGAACCCACATCTGTTATTTAGTTTGCTGTCATATCCTGGCATCTAACACAGAGCCTGGCCCATAGCAGGTGTTCAATAAATAACTCTTGAATTCAAAAACATATGAGTAAATGGATAACTGAATGGATATTCTGCTGCTCTCCTCTGATTGCATTTCTTCTAGATGCCCGACTTCATTCAGTACGGTGACCCTATTCACTTTGTTTCAAAGGAGAGAGCATTTGAGGCCAGGATCATATTCTCAAGGAAGTCCCATTGGCATGGACAAATACCTCCAGTGTTTGACAGTGGCCTTTGGTTAGCTTATTTCCAGTTCTGAGACAATGTTTTTCCTTTTTATGATTTTTTTTTCCATTTAGAAATTGGAGACCTGATACCCGAGATACGTTGTATGCCATTACAACATAGAACCTGGAATATAAAAGTTTGGTAACTCAAGGCTCTTACGCTTTCTTCTTTCTGTTGGAAAGCAGGAGAACTTGCTGTTATGGGCAAAAAAATCCTGCATGAGAGAAAACCCCATGCAAATAGGGACCCCAAATGTCTACTCTACCCCTAATCTTCCAGAAGGCCAGTTAACACTAGGTAGTGGAGCAGCTGGGTGGAAGTTTTGTCTCAGGTTAGGGAACGGGTGGTGAGGAAGGAGTCTAAAGGTGGATCTCTGTAGTGACCACTTGCCTTCCCACTCCTCCTGTGGCCTGTTTTCCATGTCTTTGAAGTCCACGTATACTGGACAGACCAGGACTCCTCAAAGCACCAAAAGTTACATTTCCATCTACTGTCCCTTTCTGAGAAAAGCAGCTTTGTGAAGGAGCAAAATTTGGCTACCCTGTCCAAGACTCACTGGACAAGAATGATGCTGGAACTAGAGGGTGACGATAGGGACACTCCAGATGCATCCGTCACATTATCCCTTTAGGAGGATGATAGGTAGATAGACAGACAGAGAGACAGTGTATACAGAGAGTAAAATCTACCACGATGTCAACTGTGATAACAAGAGAGGTTTAGCGACCAAGAGAGACATCAGAAGAGCCAAGCTGGTCTACACATCTCACATCCTTCTGTTTGCTTTCATTCGGGAAGCTTGGTTTCTGCTCCACAATTCTTCTCAATCCTTGCTCACAACCTGTGTCAGGCCTTTTCAAAGGTAATACAGCCATCTGAGCAGATATAGAGCTTCTACTAGTTCATGAATTAAGCAAACATTTATTATTTCCTGACTTGCATGAGGCCCTGTGATGGTAGATGTCACCTTCAAATTAGGATCATTCCAGGAGGTTTAAGAAAGGGACTGCTTATGTTGGTATGGTTGGGGACCATAGTGAATGCTGCGTCAGTGAGTTGTACTACCCCTGAACGTGGAAGGTCAGAGGAAGGAGTGGCTAGCAGAATCTGGGAGTCTCAGAGAGAAGTCCAGTTTTAAAGAAGCAATGACCTCACTCAAGGGACCAAGGCAGCCCTGCGGAGAGAGAGCCCAAGCTTCCACCTTCTCACTCTCCTCTCTTCCTTTTCCCTTCCTCCTTCCTCTTGCCATCTCTCCTACTTCCTGCCAGGGTTTCATTACCCAAACCGATCTGGGGACCGGGTGGCAAGGAGGCTGGTTGATGAAGGTGAAACAGGTCAGCCCCTGACTCAGAGAGCAGGGTGAAGGAAGGAAGAGAGTGGATCTCGAAAGACACCCACCACCTCTGGAAACTGAACTTGCAGTTTTCACAGTTACTCGTTCCTTTTAGGACATTATGATATCATTAACAAAACATGAGTTAAGGACAAGTTTTAGAGAGCTTGTTTAAATAGGAAGGGCTTTCTCTTCTTAGAGTTGGTTGAGATCTCAAGGGGGATTTAGTTTAGATCATGATATAGTTAAGGAAACTGAGGTCCTGAAACCTGAAATAACCTGCCAAAGTCCTGTACCTGGTTCCAGGTCCTGCTCATCCCATCAGCAGGAATGACAGGTGTGAGGCCTGGGCCACCACTCCTCTTTCCTGTGACAAACATTGTTAATCAATCAAGACATTTTTTTCTCCTGGAATCTGCATTTGACAAAAACACAGCTGTCAGCTCTGACCTCTCAGCAATTCTCTCAGCTAACTAGTGCCAGCAGTCAAGTTCAAACCTATTTACTTGCCATCTTGGTACTCCTCTGCCTCATCCTGTAAATGTCATTCCTGTAAGTACTAACCTTCCCCTCTCAGGGCCCTCTGATAGGTGGTCAGAATAGGAGAGAAATGATGGTTTGAAACAAATCAGTCTTTTCTACCCCGTGGAGTCCAGCCTTGGTTTAGTTAACAAATTTGGGTTCCTTCAGCACCAAATTCCCTTTTAGTTCAATTTATTAAGGAATTCTTAAGCCTGTGCTAGCTGCTGCTGAGGCCAAAGGGAGAGGTGTATTTATTACCCTCAAATACTTAGTCAGATTTAGGGGGAAGCATTGATGCCACTCGTCCCATGTCTGGGCTACCCCTGGGGTCAAGACTCCTAGTGGCCTCCTGCAGTCACTTTGTGGGGCTTCTGGTGGAGAGCTTTGTGTCCTCCTTATCCCTGCCTCAGTGAGGAGCCTGGCACACTCTTCTCACAGTCCTCCCACTTGACACTATACAGGCATGGCTTACAGGCCACCGCCCACCCCACAAGACCCTAATAATCTCGCTACCACCTCCTTGCAAGGACATTTATGCATTTCCTCAGGATGAAAGACTGGGAATTTGGTGGGGGGATTCAAAGAGGCCTCTGAAAGCTCTATATGGCAGCGAGTCCTGTTCTAGAAAACATTCAAGATTCATTCGAGGATGATTATGTGTGGTGCAGAGTTCCTGGCACTGCATGCCTGGTCTGGCACAGGACCTTGTGGGCTCCAACGCCAGACTTAGGGCGATGTTGGCAGAGTGATGCAACCCAACTTGTGCCTTCAGCACGCGACAATGTTTAGAACAAGTGTCAGGACAGGCTTTCCTCATGGTTCAGCGTTTATCCATTTTTCTTTAATTCAACAAACTTTCAGTGGCCACATGTGCCAGGGAGTGTGAATGATAAATGTGTATAGTCCACGTCCATCTCCGAGTTCACGGTTGACATTAAAACAACACTTGAAAGGCTGGATTTTTCAAAAGCCCAGGGAAATGATACCTGCACGGTGGGTATTCTGTGTGTGTTTGTTTCTCTCTGTGTGCTCTCATGTGTGTTGTTCTAGTTCCATGTGAAGCACAGCTGCTCTGAGACTCTCGAAAGCCCATTTACAACATTTCTGGGTTGCCTGGTTGTATAGGAAATATTTGTTTGGTGACCACAGCTCCATTCTGTTTTTGATGCTGAATCAGAAAATGCCATTTGTCCTTTGGGAATGGTGTCATTAATGGAAAACAAATGGTTGTCTGAGAGGGACACGGCGTGTGGACCAGTCAGAAGATTTTCTTGGTGTAAATTCAGGGCTTTTTCTGTTTTCAGAATGTTTCTGAAGTAATTTGTAATCATTGAGTTGGAAAATAGCTTGTATCCTTGTTCACAGTTCAAATACAAGATAAATATTAATGCATCCATATATATAGCCATAACAGCCAATTTTAATAAGTCCTTACCAAGAGCCAGGGACGCTTCCAAGTACAGATTCATTCTTTGTTTGTTTTTATTTTTTAAAAACCATTTTTTTTTTTTGAAAAACCGACATGTCACACATGTTGCTGCATGCATCAAGAGTTCATTCCTTTTAATTCCCGAGTGCCGTTCCATTGTATAAATGCACCCCCGTTTGGTCATGCACTTACCAGGTGAAGGGCATGTAGTGGTTTCCAGTATTGCGTGATCCTGAATAAAGCTGCTATGAACCGTCATGCACAGAACTTTCTGTGAACGTAAGTTTTTATTTCCCTAGGAGTAGTCATGTGATGAGTGTAAGTATGTTTCACTTTGCAAGAAATCATGTTTTCCAAAGTGGTGGTCACCATCTGCGTTCTTAACAGTAATGGATGAGAGTTTCAGTTTCTCTACCTCTTTGCCTCCACCTGGACTTATCACTTTGTTTTTTTAAGTTTTAGCCACCCTCACAGATGTGGAGTAGTGTCTCCTGGCTTTAATTTGAGTTTCCCTAATTTCTAATGATGTTAACCATTGTTTCATGTGCTTATATGACGTCCAGATCTCATCTTTGGTGAAGCATCTTTTAAAATATTTTGTCTATTTCTTTTGATTGGGTTGTTTGTTTTCCTATTATTGAGTTATAAAAGTGTTTTATACAGTCTATAAACAAGTCTTTTGTTAGATATATGATTAGCGTATTTTTTCCAGTGTGTGGCTTGACTTTTTAATTCTCTTAAAGTGTCATGCATATGGCAGAAGTTTTAAATATGGCAGAAGTCTGATGTATTTTTTCTTTTATGGATTGTGATTTTAGTGAAATATTGAAGAAATTACAAAGATTTTTCTCCTATGTTTTCTTCTAGAAATTTTATAATTTCAGCTCTTACCTTTAGGTCTGTATTCCATTTTGAATTAATTTTTGCGTAGGGTGTGAGGTTCTTTTTTTCTGCCTATGCAGCAATATCCCAGCACTAATTGTTCACAAGACCAGCTTTTCTCCAATCAATTGCCTTTGTGCCTTTGTTGAAAATGAATTGACCACATATGCATGGGTATATTTATGGACTCTATTTTCTATTCCACTGGTTTATTGATTTATCTTTTTGTAGCTTTATGATAAGTCTTGAATTCAGATGAATATGAGCTATCCAATTTTGTTCTTCTTTTGCAAAATTATTTTGGATATTCAAGTCTCTTTGCCTTTCCACATAAATTTTAGAATCAGCTTATCATTTTCTACAAAAAAAATACCTTGTGGGATTTTTATTGGCACTGCATTAAACCTATGATAAGTTTGGGAAGAATTCATATCTTAATAATATTTTCCCCCAATCCGTGAATTTGATGTATCTTGATTTATTTAGATCATATTTTTAGTTTCCAGGATATAATTTCTGCATGTATCTTATTGGTCTTATGTCTAAATATTCCATATGCTGTTTTTATTGGCATGACTATAAATGGTACTTTAATTTTTCTTATTTCCAGTTGCTTGTTGCTAGTATATAGAATTATCATTCATTTTGTATATTGACTTTGTATCCTCAAACTTGCTAAACTCATTTATTAGTTTTAGGATTTTTTTTGTTGCTATCTTGGGACTCTCTACATAGGCAAGCATATCATCTATGCATAGAGACAGCTCTATTTCTTCCTTTCCGATCTATATGCATCATATTTCTTTTTCTTGCTTATCACCCTGGCTGGGACTTTCTGGCATAATGTTGAGTACGAATGGTAAAAGAAGACATCTTGGTCTTGAATCAGGAGATTTTAAGGAGAAAGCATTTAGTCTTTTACCACTTTTAAGTATGATGTTACCTAAAAGTCCAGTCAAGTTGATATGTAAAATTAGCCATCACAAATGGGAACTCCGAGGGGTTAGGGATCTATGGTATGCCCAGTGCCTGGAACAGTGTCTGGCACGTAGGTGAATGAATGAATGCCAGACTCTGTTTTAGGCCGTTTGCATGCACTCAGACCAAGGGAGGGGAGGTTAAGTAACTTCCAAGAGTTATGCAATAGGAAGGGGTGAAATTGGGATAATTACCCAGAAGATCATTGTGAGGACTGAGCAAGGGTAACCTGTTTAAAGTGCTTAGCGGGTGCCTCGCATGCAATCGATATTCAATGCATTGCAACTATTTCTGTGTGGTGGACAGTCTGCCCTCAGTTCTCTGGTTCCGGAGAGCCAACCCCACGTTCATAAACATACAACTTCCCATGTCTCTTGCCAGGTAATGGTCAATGAAACCCTGGCATTGTTACGAGCGCATGAATCACTCAGAACCATTGTTCATATGCTTTGGTTTTGATGAGAACCCTACAGGCATTTGCACAGCCTCTTTTTGCAACTTTGAATGCCATCCACCTATTAATAGAAACTTGATCTCTGCATTGATGATGCATCGATAGCTCATTGATGAAAATTCTATTCATTCGGAGCCAAGAACCTCGTCTTTTCCTTGGGGAAAAAGCCACATTTCTGTAAATGCCACATAACGAAATCTTAATTCATTCTGAAACCTTAACTTCACTAATTTTCAGTCGCTTCTAATCTGGGCCAATACGGGAAGCCCTCAGTTTATAAAAGGAGAAGACTTAGAGTTCATCTTCTTTGCTTTCTGCTATGATAAATCATGCAAAACAAACATCTCTAACTTCATTCCCCCTCCAAAAGCCACTAAGGTCCTCTAAGACTTCCCCAAATGTCTTATCAAATATTGCCAAGAGAACCTCCTTAAAGAAAACCACTTGAATTTTGCCACCATCATAAAATGATTTCTTAAGTTTCTTAAATATGGAAATAAAAATATATATATGATGAAAATTATATAAAAGCTATATACGCCTGTTTCTAGAGGAAAATCATGTTTGTTGTACAGTGTCTTTTGGAGGAAAACCCTCCCTGTGTGAATACTGCTTGTGAAACTTTTTTCAGCATTGTAAACCTGGCATGCAGCCAGGCCTGAGCACTGGGAGAATTTTCTAGGCACTGACACTTAAGGAGTCCTGCTTTAGGGTGTGGATAAAAACTGTTGCAGCGCATGTGGCCTGAGTTGCTATGATTGTGCATGTGACACTGTAAAAGCGGCACACTAAGCAAGAATGTGGAAAGACCTATTCAAAAAGAGGATTTTTAAGAACTCAGTCTCTGCTTATGTTAGTTTCCTCAGATTTCAAATAATCAAAACCTGTTGCCAAATTTGAAATAAAATTGAACTGTTAACTTTCACCGATACTAGAAGGAACAGAGTACATTGCTTATTAAATGGACCAAGTTACTCAAATGCCCCAGAACCACTGACGGCTCTTGGCTTCTGTGCTATCCAGATACCAGGGCTCTGTCAGCCATAGAGCTAAGTGGGACACAAGGCCCCTTCCAAATGGAGGCCTTACAAGGAAAATCTTCATACTCATCAACTCCAAAATTTCTTGTCTCTTTTGGAGGGAAGAGAAAATGCAGATATAATAAAGTATTGAGGATCTTTGTACAGACATGGAAGACTACAAATGGGAAAAAAAGGGGGGGGCGAGGAAAGAGGGAAAGTAAGAGGGTCCTGCCCCTGAGAGGTTTTCGTTTCCCCTGAGTTGGGCCTATGGCTGTAGAAGTCGACCTGGATCTGTCTGTAAGATGTAAGGTTGTGTGGCCGTTACAGAAAGGGGTCCATGGGGTCCAAGACTCTGCTCTGTTGTGGGCATCATTGTCTTTATAATAAACGGACAGTGGTTATCACTGGGGCTCTTCCCAAATAGTCTAGTTCTCCTCCTTCCAAGCACTTGGAAGGATTGCAATTCCCTGTCCTTCCAGCAAAAGTGATGTGTGTCACCTCCAGACAGAATCATTTAATTGTCCATGTAAAGTCTCCAGCATTCCCTTTTCCTACTTTGGGGATTGGGGAGGCAAGGGTCAACATGGATCCTTGGATCATCCTGGATTCTGGGTGCTCACAGTGAGCAGAACTTCTCACCAACTCACACTGTATATGTGGCAGGAGCAAGGAATCAACCTCTGTTGAATTTCTGCTATGACTGGGAGGTTATTTGTTACCACATATCAGCCTAGCCCATCCTGCTGCCATCTGCTGTTTTGGCTTCTCCAGCGTCCATTTTCTGTTATTCAGACAAATGCTCTTCTGTTTACCCCCAGACAGACCACCAGCATCCCACCCACTGCCCAGCTGATCTGGCTGAAGCTACCATGCCCTCCAGCTCCAGCAATGGGTAAGTGAGAAGAGCCAGGTACATATATTATTCTTTCAAATTCAGAAATGTTCATGATTCAAGTCAGCAAAAGAGCATCAAGCCCATGACTCTTTCTGCAAAGTTTTGTAAAGGGAGGCCATGGCTCCACCAGGGTCTTCAGGTTGCTAGGGCATAGTCTAATGAAGCTAGTGGCCCTTCTTCCACCAACCTGCACAAAGAGACTGACACATACCAAAGCCTACACAGAAGAAAGCAGAGCCAAGAGACGAAGAGAAATGCATTCCTGGGAACATGTTTGAACACCTGGCTCCAGCTATGGCTGGAAGACTACATTCTATACTGTCATAGTAAGACAGGTCAATAGCCTGGCTTTTGCATATACATCAGTTTGAGTTGGGTTTTCGAGACTTGAAACTGAAACAATCCTGACTAATACACTTAGGAAACACATGAATGATGGGAGAAGTCACACACTGCCTCATCCCTTGGGCTCCCCCTAAGACAATTCTTAAGTAAGTAGATTTGAACCGTAAGCACTGAGTGACACAGGAATGGAATGAGTCAAAAGTCTTATGGGCTGAGTTAGTGAGTGAAGGGAGAGGGGCTGGGGGAGCTGAGGGGCGACAGAAGTGAGTGTCAGAGGGCAGAGAATTTTAGTGAATGACTCTAGAATCTAAGACCATATATTTAGATCTTTAAGTCCTGTAAAAGATGTTGGACAAGGATAGAAGTTTTTTGTTTTTGTTTTTCAATTGGGGAATATTGGGGAACAGTGTGTTTCTCCAGGGCCCATCAGCTCCAAGTCGTTGTTCTTCAATCTAGTTGTAGAGAGCACAGCTCAGCTCCAAGTCCAGTCACCGTTTTCAATCTTAGTTGCAGGGGGCACAGCCCACCATCCCATGTGGGAATTGAACCAGCAACCTTGTCGTTGAGAGCCCACGCTCTAACCAACTGAGCCATCCAGCCGCCCCTCCAGATCAGCAGCAACTCGTTGTCTTCAGTCTAGTTGCGGAGGACTCAGCTCACTGGCCCATGTGGGAACCAAACCAGCAACCCTGTTGTTCAGAGTTCCCGTTCTAACCAACTGAGCCATCCGGCTGCCCCTGGAAGTCCTTTTTAATTGCACTTGATGTTTAAACTGAGCTCCTTGAGCCTGACATTGCTGTTTCTGGGCCATATAGGACTCTAAGTTTATAAATTTTGTACATATATTTGTATAGCACAATTTATATGGCTGCTTAAAGTAGAACAGTTTCTTTCTCCTCAATTTTAATTCCTCTGTTTATAACTTTTGTTTTGACTTGAGACATCTTCAAAAATCTCTACAAATTTTATGTTTACCCAGTATTCACATTCTTAGAAAAATGAGAAAGTAGAATTAAGAAGGGACTAATACTATGAGACTATAGAAATGGCCAAGTTTTTGGTATAGTTTTATTTTTAAAAAACAGACTAAGCAAAAGATTGTCTTTTATCCAGAGACTTCTCTGACAAAATATAAGTGTTGCGCTTCCTAATGTAATCGCTGTTGAACAAAGGTCCCTTGTGTTTCTTGTCTTAATTGATTTGGATACATTTCTGGAGGCCAGATTTCGTTAGCAGTACAGACAGATGACGACTTCCTCAGGCACTAAGTATGTCAGAAATTTCACATGACCTGACCAGAGCACCATCTGCTCACCAATACCATTACGGTTGATAGTATTATGTTTATTATTGCTTTTTCACGTTATTTTAACATCCTGAACTTAGACTGCTGGTGTTTAGGAGGTTACATATGCATAAATATAACCATAGACCTTATGGGAGGAGGAGGATCTCAGCAGACATCTGCTTGGACAAACAACATGGAGGCTAATGTGTTCCTAGCCCCTCCCACGTGGCTGGGTTTGATGTACACCCCACAGAATTTAGCTATAACCCCAGAGAAAGGGGAGAGGAGCCAATGAACTGACATTCAGTTTTGCCACCCAATGGAGTCAGGGCAGTGAGGCTGAAAATTCAAGTTACATTTTTGGCCACATGGTGTACTGAGATTTATATCTATTGCACACAAATAAAATGTCTTCCTAGAGACATTCTGTACTTGAAAAGCATGCTGAAGACCAGCAAAGCAAATGAACATGTCTGCACATAAAAATATGCCAGCAAGTCTCGGCCTGCCATTGACCAGCCAGAAGACAGCCCGGGAAAGTGCTTCAGTGTGCAGGGTCCACCACCAAGAGAAGGGAGGACACATGCTTCTCCACTGGCTCTGTGACACTGCACCCTCCCGGGTTCCCTCCCACTTCTGTGACTTCACCTCTTCTGCTCCTTTGCTGATGTCCCCTCTTCAAAGAGTCAGAGATGGCTAGATTGTCCCCAAGGTCAGCCCGGACCCACCTCTCTTCTCACATTCTACAATGGACTGAATGTTTGTATGCCCCCAGAATTTGTATGTTGAAACCCTGAAATAAATGACATAAATGCTCAGATGGATTCCAAATTGGAGAATTTCATTTGGGTCTATGCCTATAAGCTTGTGCTTAAGAAAATAAAGTAGCTTGGTAATTACAAGGATTTGTTAGTAAAGAATGAATTAAAACAACATGAATCTTTATTGAATTTTTTCCAGTCGACTCACAGTAAGAATTTATACACTACTGCAAAGAAGCATTTGAGAGATTAATGAGAGAGTTTTGAAATAACCTTTGAGAAATTAATCAGAGAATTTTAAAATATGAAATTGAGGTTGAAATTTGAAAATATGCAAAGTGTATTGAGACTCAGATGAGCAAGATTCCACTGTACTTTTCTAGTAATTAATTATGTGATCTTGGGCAAGTCTCAACTCTCCTGTACATTTGAGCTTCACAATGGGTTTAGGGAGTGTAATGTTTTTAAAGCATTTTTTAAAAAATGACCTGAATTCATCACCCCAATATAAACAACAGATACAAATGCAATGTTTCTGGCTGAAGCTGAGTCTCGGAGCCGGGGCCCTGACCCCCCTTCCCTTCCTTTCAGCCTCCACCTCAATCTTATGGAATCCTCTGGAATTTCTGCAAAGAATGCTAGCAATTTGAGAAACAAATTTTGGAAACTCCTAGACAAGAGATTCTTTAGATACTCTTCCAGCTAGATGCATGTTAATGAATGTAAATCAGCTAGATCTGAGTCAATATAGTTGTGCTAGGCACTGGCGAAAATAACAACCTCTGGAAACCATGGGTATTGGGGGAAATCTGAGTAGATGGAGCAGAGTCCGTCCTTTGCTCCACGTAGGGCCGCTCACCTCCTCACTCCCTCACGAGGTCCTGGTTTTGGAACGTCTGTGCAGCCCATCTGATTGTTTTCATATTACTTTGCTCTCACTACCATGTGATGTGACAGGGTGAGGTCACCTCTGTGTATATAAAATCAGAAGAATGAGTAAACTCCTAATGGACTTGGAGGCCAGATTTTTAACTTCAGTCTGTTTTTAGTATTTTGACATTTTCTTCTTGACACCAGTTCAATAGCGCATTAAAAGACTTTCCGAGGGTTGTATTTATCATAATGCCACAAACAGACTCGTTGGATCCTGCATTTCACTGAGCCGTCCAGGTCAGAGTCTGGGCCTCTGAAACTTACTGTTTGGCTACTTTCTTTAAATCTGGTCTATGTAAAACAATGTAAAAAGGAGCAGCAGAATCTGTGTGCTCTGATGGCAGCAGAACAGGACTCTGGTGATTTGGTTCTTGCATTCTAGGATCTAGAGTGGCCTTGACCTTGCTCGAGAGCCTTTACAGGTCACAGCACCATACCTTTTATGAATTCAGTCCTGCTGGATTGGAAGTTGGACTCACACAAGATAGAAAGGCAAATTAAATCAGTTAACAAAATCCTGCTTTTTGATTGCTCACTCATAGAAACCTAACGAGAATCCTGGAACATCCCATCTGGGATAAAGTTTCACAAGACATTTTCCAAGATCTCAGTTTCTGGAGAAACTAGTCTCTCATAGGGGATCCAGGGCCTCACACAAATACTAGTAAGTAGCAAAAAGAATGTAGGGATACATAAGCTTGGCCAACATCCAACAGGACTGGAAACAAATGTCGTTAGCACTCACTGAGCTGGAGGTGATGAACATTCGAAATTTTTTTTTAATCTGAATTATCTTTAAAAGAAGAGTCAAAGAGAATCAGAAGAGAGGGTTTGGAGCTGGAGGAGAGATCAGGCTCCCTGTAACCTGCATTTCCTTTGTCTGACCTCCAAACCGATACACTCTCTGTGGCCATGTTTGTCTTCTCAAGGGACGGAGCCTCCAGTGGTTATGGGCCTTCCCTTCTGTAAGGATTGCACAGCCTAAGGCAGTTCTCAAGCATGCTTTTAGGAAATACACCTTCCAGGCCCACCTGAAACCTCCTGAGTTAGAATTTCGGAAGGCAGCTCCTAGAAAGTATAATTTTTTAAGCAGCCTGTTGTTCTGACACTTTGCCTAGTGAACTCCCACTTGTCCTTCAGAGTGTAGCTTAAGCATTGCCACCTCAGGGAAGTCTTCCATGACTTGCTACAGAATTCATTGCACTGCGGACTGTAATTTATTTGCATGATTAGTTGTTATTATCTGCCTTCCCCACTTGACCAAAACTCTACGACAGCAGGGACCGTGTCATTCTCACTCACCGCTGAATGCCAGGTCTTATCACAGCACCAGGCACATCACAGCTATAGAATAAATACCTGCTGAAAGAACAAATAAATGAATGGGTCGATCGGTGAATGAATGAATGAGTAAACAGTCAAGGAAATGGATGCATAAAATGAGCAGCCGAGTTTGGGAAATGCCATTTGGGGTGAACGCCCTGTTTCCAGGCTGGCTTTTCTGACCTCTACTAACATCAACTCCTCTTATGGAATGCATGTTATTATAATGATTAGCCGAAGGAGGAAAGAGAATTAGGAGTGGAATTTGCAAGGTGGAGAAAGGTATAAACTACATAAACTTTTGTCAAAGTTTACTCCTCTGCATAGGGATCACTTTGTCGCTTTGCCAGCTCAATGGGGGAAACATGTCACGAGGAGACTGATACTGCCCACGCCGAGAGCCAGACTCATTATCTTCTTACATTAGCCTGGGTCTCAGAAGAGACCCGAGTGACTGAGGAGTTTCTGTGGTGATAATTTCATAAAATGGCCATAGTCAATTAAGTAGCCACTTTTGATTATGTATTACGCACTGAATTCTGCCATGAGCAAGGTTCACACAGCACCAAAGCTGTCAGATACTACAAATATCAGCCAGACTGGTTATTTTACATGGTACAGAGCCCCAAACTCGTTTGTTTGTTGAACGGGTTACTTTCCAACCTGCTCTCTTTAGTAGAGTGAATGTATGAGATCCTGCAGTTTGTATAGTTTGCAAGAAACCTAATTATAGGACCCAAGAAAATGACAAAACAAGCCACCAGATGCAACTGAGACAAGAAGGAACAGGTAGTGGTTCAGGTTTTCAACAGGTAAGGGGCCCATCCTTTGCAGAAGTCAGGATAGGGGAGAGACCTGGAGGCTGGAAATCCAGGCCAAGGTGACCAGAAATCAGAAGTCAGAAGCAAACTCTAGTAACTACAGTCAATCTAAGAGTGCAGAAGCCTGGGTAAACGCTACTACCAGAGGCCTGGATCAAAGCTGTGGGCAGGAGGCCAGAGTTTCAATGATCAGGACCCATCCCAGAGGTGAGCCCAAGTTCAGAGTCAACCAGTACTACACACCCCACGTGCTAGGCACCTACACCACACAATTAATCCTCACCACAAAGTTATAAAGTAGATATAACCGTTTCTACCTATAGCTGAGATTGAGTAATTGTTCCAAATAACAGTAGAATAGTTAACATTTATTCTATATTAATGCTGTATTAACATGTATTGGATCATTTGATTCTCAAAATTCAACAAATACTTACCAAGTGCTCACTATAGAATAGGGATTCTGCTAGGTGCTAGGAGTTTAAAGATAACTAAAATCCTGCCATCACCCTCTGACCTTAACGTCTAGAACAATGGTTCTCAAGGGGGACAATTTTGCCTCCCAAGGGACATTTGTCTGACAACAGTTTTGGTTGTCACTACTGGGAAGAGGGTTGCTAATAGCACCTAGTGGAGGCCAGGGATGATGACAAGTTTCCCATAATACACAGGACAGTCTCCACAGCAAAGAATTCTCTTGCCCACAATATCAAGGTACAGAGATTGAGAAACCGTGGTTGAGAAAGCGGAACCCATGTGTAAAATGTTAAGTGCGTGATGGTGTCAGGATTTTACAGGACCCAGTGGGGACTTAGTGGAAAGGATGATCAAATCTACTGCAGCAGGAGGAGAGGGTACGGGGAATGGAAGGGCTCAGGGAAGACTCTGGAAAAGATGGGTCGTGGGAGATGAGCAGCTGTTGCCTTGGCAGACGGGGTGTCCCTGAAGGAAGCTGCACGAGCCAAAGCCGGGGGCAAGTAATGGTGTGGCTGCTTAGGCTCCGGGAGCTTGTCAAGCCCTTGGTGTTAGCTTCCATTCCATTACGGAAACTACTTTCTGAGGTGTCCAGATAAAAGGAGAATCACACATAGGTTTGCCTTTAAAAAGTTCATATTGTATAAGACCAGTCATACCTCTCAATCAAAATAATTCCTCTTCTCAAGTTTTTGTTTGGGCACGTAAGTGAGAAAACATTATAATTTAAGGAAAATTCCAATATTGCGTCCGAAGCGTGGTGTAGCCAGCCATTCGGTATTTTTGATTCACTTTGAAGGGTCCGGGCCAAGACAATGAAATTGACTGTCCCATTCGAGAGCTCTGAGTTTTTGTCTGAGAAGTATAGAAAAGTTAAGTAATTGTAAGTGACCTTCCTTGGCCAAGATTGGCATAATGAGATCAACAACCTCTAAAATATTTTTGGAATTTGCTAGAACTTCTTGCACTTTTACCTAGGGCTGTCACTCTGCTAATAACTCTTTCTCACGTCCATCTTATCCTGTAGGATGAATGTCAGCCTAAGCAAGACGCCGTCTCTGCTGGAGACTCACTTAGGAAGAGAGGCAAGGGAGATGTTTTATTGAAATATTGTCATATAGAGTCAGAACTCAAATGTACTCCAATATAGTAAAAATAAAACCAGTAATGAGATGTCAGGATAAAAGGAAGAGATATCTTCCAATATCTGAGAACACAGGAGACAATGAACTAAATGAGTCCCTGATCAGGAGGTGGGCTACCTAAAACTGGCTGACGTGGCCAACAGACTATTCTGAAACACTTCTGTGTATTTGACCATCTTCTTACAGCCTAAGATAGGGTTACACCATGTGCTGGCTAACTGATCAAACCATTACAAATAACAGAATAAAAGTTTAGAGCTTTGACAGGCTTGATTTTCAGAAGAAAGCTCAACTTGCAAAAGTGCTGATATGCATCTTCATAAAGCTCGGTAAAATTGTGATGAGAAAGGGGAAATTTGTATGGGAAGTCCTGCACGCGTCAGCTGAATTTCCATTGCCCTGTTTGCTAGATGGCCTGGCTGGCTGCTGGCTCATGGAGATGTGAAGAAGGGAAACCCACAGCTCGTGTTCAGATGCAGGAGATGGCACCTCGGCGACTGCTGGGAAATTAACCAGAAGAGGACACCGGGCCAGGAAAGGCGAAGACACGTGTGCGATACCGGAGACGCGAAGGGTGGGGACCAGTTTCTAAAGGAAAGAAGGCCCTAAATCACTGAACAAACTTTCCAGCACCAGAGATTACAGACAGTTCTGTGAGCAGAAGCAATCGCCTGCCTGGTCAGATAGCAGAGAAGAAAACAAATGTACCAGTGTCTCTCCTGTGTGAATGACAGCCCTGTGGCCACAGGAACCCTCTAAGTATTTATAAAGCAGCACTCCAAGGGTCCGCTCTGAAAGACAGCACATGTGGCCTGTGTGGGGACAGAGTCCCAGAGAGCAGTTTCCAGGCTCTCGGCCTCACTGGAAAGGTGCTGGCTCGGGTAGTAAACGGCCATCAGCTGTAACTAGTTGGCCATCAGCTGTCACCAGTTAGCCATTGGCCACTGATATAATTGCTGTAGCTGAGTTAGCAAGGGGTTGGTTGGTGGGTTGGCAGAGAAGTGGAGGGTGGATTGCGCATCGTGTGGCTCTTGCTTCCTGTTTATTTCCAAGCCAGCCCCCAGCGAGACTATATTCATAGTGATATGACTCCCTTATCCATGGCTCTGTGGGTGTTCCTTTTTGGCCTCACCATGGCCTGTGTTCTTGTGTGGGGTGCGGGAGCTGAGACCCTGCAGGCCGCCCCGCGTGACACTCTCATAACCACCAGATTAGGGGACGCTTATATAAAGAGGTGGAAATGTTACTGGAGAGTGGGCCCTCCTCGGCGCAGTGTCCAGGTTCTTGGCGTCTCGAGCAATGAATTGAACGAGATACCGAGGTAAAGTAGTGAAAAAGCAGTTTATTAGAAGAGATAGTACACTCCAAGGAAATAGTAGGGTGGGAATATTTTTCTGTGAGTCTCCAAATGAAGTAAATGATGTTGGATCTGCTAGCAGTTTCTGGGTGTGGGCTGGGATCGTGTCTCGTGAAGCCGAAGAATGGACGCACAGACCAGGGAGAGGCAAAAAGTTTTAAAAAGAGGATAGTTTATTAGAGGCAGGAGAAGAGGTGGTAGCCCCCGAGTGGGTGGGGGGCCCCGAATGGGGCTGACTGAGGCAAAAGCTTTTACTTTTATACCTTCCCTTGCCCATTTTGGGAAGGGGCTGGAACCTTCCAATGGAATTCATCCATCAGGTCTGTCCTGTTTGCCCATCCTGAAGGGATTAAGGAATGAACCCATTCCTGTCTATCAGATCTGCTCCTTTGTCCGGCCAGAAGGGATTTGAGATTATCTATTAACCTTAAGGTGTATTCTCATGTCTCTGTCCTGGAGTGAAGCAGACATTCCAGGACCTGGAGTTTTAGGATATGGCTGCTTTTTTTTGTTTATTCCACCAGGGACCCCCCCTGCCCACCTAGGCAAAATACTAACTATCCTGTCTCAATAGGAGCAGACTCGAGCAGTAGAGAATGGCTCAAGGGCCCAAGGTGGCATTATTAGGAGAAAAAGTACACTCCGAAGGGTTTGGAGCAGGCCGAGCAAAAGAAGAAGCTCAAGAGGTCCTGACTAGCGAGGACTTGGAGATTTTATTCCTTTTTTCTCTAGAATGGGCTCTTCCTTTTCGGGCATAGGACCACTTGATAGATATCTGTGATTGACAAGAAGCTATTACCTCATCTTTTTAGACTGCACATGTTCCTTCCCAGAATTCAGTCTGTTGTAATGATATTAATGAACTTCTGGGCATATGCATGATATTATAATGATGGTATGATGAGGCCCAGGTGAAATGAAGGTCGTTGTGGCCTTTACTGCGCAGGTGTGAGTGACCGGTTTAATCTAGTTGTGTATTTGTACCCATTTATTCTTCATAGGGGTAGATAATTATAATGAAAAGGGGACGTTTTGGGCAGACGGGAGACCTTTTGGGCGGTCACATTCTGTGGGTTGTGTTGGACGTGCAGGCATGCAGAGACCCGATGCCTGTCTCTAACTGCCTGCCTGTCTTCCCCTTGAGAGATGTGATCCCCATAAAGTCTCTATGGGAAGTTGAGGGACAGGAGGTCTTTTCTTCTGTATCGGCTTCCTCCAGGGGCATAGAGCTGTCCCTACATGTTGGGGATTTACAGAACTCTCCTCCTGTCTGATCCAGATGAGAGGAAGGGGTCTCGAGATCTGCCTGGAAGACGGTGTTGGCTTCTTTGGTTGCGACTGGTAATCTTGCTGGCGTGTCATCTGTATCCCCAGGGCCCCTGAATAAGGAAAAATAGATTTTAATTAATAAATCTGTTAACTCTATAGAGCCTGTGGCCATTTAACCAGTTATTCAGGTGGCATCAATTGTCCAGGAACTGGGCCCAGAATGGGTTGGAAAAACATTAGGCTTCAGTGATTACAATCAATGACCTGGGGGAATGTTAAAACCTATTTGGTCTCTGGGATGGAATTATCCAAGAGTTAGGTCTGGAATGGCTTGGGGGAAGTTGGGAAGTCACAGGCTTACAAGTAAAGTTATCTGAAGAAGGGGTGAGAGACATTCTATGATTTAGGCTAGGAGCAATTTTTAGGCTAGGATTCAGAAACTGATTAGAAGAGTAATCAAAACCAGGGGCTAAGGAGCTAAGAAACTAGGGAAAAAAAGACTTAAAATTTCTATAGTGAGGGGGCTCTCCCTTATCAGAAAGTGTGTCCCAGGATTTGGAAAAAATGTTATCTTTTAAATCATTGCCTCAGGGTCCCTCTTATTTTACTGGATTCTTCCTTCACTAATCAAGCTGGCTTTTCTTCTCCTGCCCCATAACCTGGGGAGGGAGGGTGAGAGAGGCTGTCACTGGAGAGGTTTGCACGCTCTGGGGTAGATTCTGCTTGGCACAAGAGTCCCCTGGCAAGGGGCATCTGTGGGCTGAAGCCCATTTTTCCGCCAGCTCTGCATCACCCTGCCCTCTGGCATGGAGCTGTTGGGTATCCTTTTTCTCACTTGTCCCCACATGTGTAATCCACCCACCTGGACAGGGCACCTTCTCCTCCTTCCCACGAATGTGCTATAGTTGCTGTACTTCTCATATGAAAACTCAGAGCTCGCAAGTGTGAAAGTCAGTTTTCATTGTCTTGACCGCTCTTTAGGGACAATGCCGTTGTGTTCAGCTTCCGGAACTACGCAGCAGTGACGTGACCTTCTTAGGCACATCTGTTGTGCTGGGCAGCTCTCGGGCGGCGGGGCCCAGGGATCTCCACCATGGGGTGTGTAGCCTAGTGAAGGACGGTGTGGATGGGAGTGGGGGTGGGGCTACTCTGCTTCTGGGCCGCCTGAAGCATGTGAGCACAGCCATGTCGTTCTGTCAGCTCTGGCCCTGCCTGGGGGCTTGGGTCCAAGGGCCACCCCATCAGCGCCCTCTCCAGCAGAATGCAGGCAGATTCTGGCGTTCTCTTCCCACGGAGGTGGCCTGCACTTGGCAATCAATGAGAGGGCCTGGTCTCTCCTCTCCTCGATAACTCCCCTCCTCTCTGCCTCGCTGTTTTGTTCCACTCTCAGCTCCTTCCTCCCATTCTAAATACCTCTCTGTTATTACCCTTCTCATCAACCTCATCCCCACTCCTCTCAAACAATGACTAAAAAGAGACAAAAGATATTTGTGTATTTTTTCACCCCCAATGGACCTTCTTCATTGCACTTCCAAAGAGGCCATGTCTACAAGGGACCATTTAATACCCACTGAGAGCCCCTACTCCTTTCAATAGCAGCCACTAGAGTCAGCCTCACTTCCCCCTGAGGCCAGGTCAGGATGCTGAACCGGGTAAGATGGTCCAACACCATCCTGGGGCTATTTGATCTCAGAGGAAGTGGCTGCAAGTGGCCCGACAGTGTGCGTGGCTTTACTGTCCAATGTAGACAGGTAGCCCTGGCTTCCTGTCATGGGCTTTGGGGGAAGGTTTCTCATCTGTCCACAGTGTCCAGGGCAGTTTATTGCAAATACTGGCCACTTATATTTAGCTTATATTGTTTTAAGACCCATAGAACAAACCAACACAAAAGTGTGCTGTGTTTCATCAGTTTATATGTTTGGGCCTTTGAATAGCAATGCTTTATTGAAATATGTTTTCTTATTGAAATAGTATATTTGAAACTTAAAAAGTAAAACAAATATCTTAACTTTTAAAAACACATTTAAATAATTGGCAAAGTCCATTTCCTAAGAGCAATTTACATGCAAAAATATTGATGGCAGTATTTGCAAAATAGACATTAGGAGTAAGTGGAGTCCTAACAATGTAATCTCCATTCAGATTTTGTCCAGAAACCAAGTTGTTACTTATTAACAGCCTAAATAAAATAAATATTGTTCCTTTGTTATCTTTGATTCGAGAGGACTTTATTAGGGCTATCAGGTTAGCGTCAGCCAAGATGATAATCTGGTTATCAAATAGGAAAATGTGCATCTCTAGGAGTCATTTTTCTTTTGAGATCCAACCTAAGTACCAATGGTTACAGAAATACTAGCTAAGTGAATCTCAAAGGCTTCGCTTCTTCCCAGAATTCACCTTGTGGTATCATCAATATTGACCAATAGACTAGTGGTCCCCTAAACTCTGGGCATTGGCTCTTTGATGGGCAAAGAGGAAGAGGTCCATAAAGCCATATGGACAATAAATACTGCATGTAATATTTTCCAAATGTATGATGCTGGATACTATAAATTAGTTTAAAAGTGCTGATTTCTGACATTGCCCCATTTCTGACTCAGTGGATACTAAGAATCCATTTGGGGGGGGGGGGGGGCTAGTGATTTCCTGAAAAGCGTTTTATGTTGCAAAGTTGGGAATCACATAAGTAAAGCTTTTACTGCAGGTATTCAAATCAAGTTACCCATTCTCTCAGGCGTTGATTACTAATTTTAGAACTTTTGGGGTCTTTCCTTTGGCATTATTCACTATAAAGAAAACTTATCCCCCATTATGTCCTGCTTCTTGTCAGAGTATTTTTGAAAATGCTCAAAACTTCAATATGTCTCAGTATCACTCCAAAAATGTCTTCTTTTGGGAGATTTCGCCTAGGCCTGATTTTACTTGATGCTGATTTATGCTTTCTCCTTCCTACTACTTCAAGCCATCTCTGGAGTAGTCAAGTAAATGAGTACTGAGTTGGTAGCAATGAGAATTATGAACTGGTTATCAGTTAGGGAGAAAGATCAGTTGTGAGTAGTCTCAGAATGCAGTTCACCTAATGATATCCATTCAGCTTTGTTCAATTAAATGAACTACATTATTTACACTGATGGGCAACTCTGGCTCAAAGTTCAGCGTGTTGGTGGAGAGCAGCTTTGGCTGAGAGCGTTTGGTTGTGCTGTTTCTCTGGTCTTAATATGGTGGTTGCCTGTGGATTAAACCACTTCTGCAAACACAGACATTCAGGAGCAAACGTAGGACGGAGACCAGGTGTGAGCTGAGCCATGACAAGGTGTATCTGCAATTTTTTCCGAAGCTCTCAGCATAGAGCAGCTCACGCACTGCTGTTGCCAGCAGATCATCCAGGGATATGAAAATGAAGAGACTTTTCTAGGAGGTTAATGCAATCGCAAATCTACCCCAAACAGATTCTTTTTAATTCCCTGTGATTATTTTAATGTTCCAGCCACTCATGCATTTTTTAAAAAGATTTAAAGGTAAAACATACTTTGAAAACTCTTTTCCATATCTATCTAGAATGGAACTCTACAAAAGTTCAGTCTTAGGTGTAATTTGTGGGACAGGGAAGGAAGGTTGTCTTGTCTATTGATAAACAACAGGATAACAGGAAGTGTTTTCCTGCTGGAATAATGTACCTGCCCTCTCAGATGAAGACCTCCCTGAGGTCCCATTCACTATTTGATCTCTTCTCTTGTCTGGATTTGAAATGAATGATCTAGATCAGTGGTATGAAAATCATGCTCTGTGGAACGTTGAGTTGGAATATGGCTGAATCTTGGTGCCTCATTAAAGCAAACAAATGTCCTGAGCAGTTAAGAAATCCTTAGAGACACTGTGTTTACATGTCTAACTTCTAACAACAAAGGAAGTTGGAGTGTGTTAGGTTGGAAGTCTGGGCCTCATTGTGAGCAACGTGCTCGGGTGTTCTTTGACAGTTCAGAGTCATTGCTTTTTTTGTGTTTCCTGACACTTCTCTCAACATAGACTCTTTATTTTCTATTTCCTGGACTCCACCTTCCTTGATCTTCCGAATACTCCTGGAATATCCTTCTGGCCTCTCCAAGAAGATTGCTGAGTGTCTGTAACCTGACACCTCCCTGGTCAGAGAAGAACCTGCTACCTTCTGCAGTAGCACAGCTGATCCCTGGGGTCCTTACAAAATCATTTTCACTCTTCTTCAACAAGGATAGCACAGAAACTGCAGCAAATCTAGTTTTTATTATTCCTGCAGAAAGTTTTAACTTTCTCTTTTCTTTCTACTTGGAAATAATCTTTATATTTAAAGAAACTCGGAGTGACGTCGTAAAAATGGCAGCGTGAGGTGAGCCTCTTGAAATTTCCCCTGGAATTTACAACAAATTGAACAACTATAACTCCACAAAAGACTCCCTGCTCAGCAGACAGGCAAGACTAAGATACACACTACTGAAATAACCTAAAGGTGGGCAAATTGCGTGGGCTGTGGAGGAGGGAAGAGAGAAATGCAGAGAAGGGATCGTGGGTGCAGGACACAGACCTAGCTCAGTGCTCTGAGCTCACTGCTTCCCAGAACTACCACAGCTGCAGGAGAGGGAAGAACCAGATGGCTAGGGCTCCGTTTAGGGCCCACAGGGCTGAGGGGACAGCATATAACACGGCTGAATCCAACACTCACAGCAGAGACCTTGGAGCAAAGACTGAGGGAAGAAGGCTGAAAATGGTGGTTTAAGCCCTCACTGCTGCAGAGAATGGAAGCCTTAGGCACTGAGACTAGCCGCCCCATTCCTACCCTCAAAGAGCACGCCCCACCCCCACCTGCCCGGTGCTAGAAGCAGAACAGTAGCAGTGTCAGATCAAAAGAACAGAATATTTGCAGTTCTGAGAACTGTAGTCTGCAGACACAGATTCGCAGCCCAACTAGTTCTGGCAAAGGGAAGGGAGCTGTGGTAGGAGGACTGGTTGTGGTGGTGGTCACCGCCATTGCTCTGGGCCACCTCTCACAATCTACCCTGCCCCTGTCCCCACTCACCTGGGCAGATCACTGCAGGACTAAACAGCTGCTGAAACATAGGGGCTCTGAATCTGGTGCAGGAAGAGCTTTGAAACTTCAGAAGCTCTCCACATCCCCACACGGACGCGGCACCCTATGACCCAGGCGAACTGTTCACAGAGGAGAAGCCCGCCTTCCAGAGAATCCCCTCATTGTGTGAGAAGCTGGAATAGTGCAGAGAAAACATAACACTACAGTGTGAAGAGAGAATAAAAGCCTGCAGTTGGAGAGAAAATAAAACATTCTACCAACATGTACTGGAAAACAAAAGAAAGACCTCTTTCTATCAACCTGTTGCAGAAGCCACTCCTGTAGATGACTAGGAAGAGAAATGATAAATCATTAATTGCCATGAATAACCAAGGCAACAAGACAGCTCAGAAAGAAAGTGAAAAGTCTCCAGGAAATGAACTTAAAGATATGGAAATATGTGACTTAAATGACAGAGAATTCAAGATTGCAGTTCTTAAAAACTCAACGAGATGCAAGAAAACATAGAAAGGCCGTTTAATGAACTCAGAAACTCAATCAAAGAACAACATGAACATTTTACCAAAGAGATTGAAATTTTAAAAAAGAACCAAATAGAATTTCTGGAGATTAAGAACTCAATAGAAGAAATAAAGAATGAAATAGCCAGCTTAGGTAGTAGAGTTGACCAGATGGAGGAAAGAATCAGTGACATCAAAGACAGAAGCCTGGAAATGACACAGATGGAAGAAGAAAGAGATTTGAGACTTAAAAGAAATGAAAGAACTCTACAAGAACTTTCTGACTCCATCAGAAAGAGCAATATAAGAATAATGGGCATACCAGAAGGAGAAGAAAGAGAGAAGGGAACAGAGAGTATATTCAAACAAATAGTCGATGAGAACTTCCCAAACTTGTGGAAAGAACTGGATCCTCGAATCCAAGAAGCAAATACAACACCTAATTACCTCAACCCCAACAGGCCTTCTCCAAGGCACATTGTATTGAAGCTGTCAAAAATCAACAACAAAGAAAGAATCCTCAAGTTAGCCAGGGAAAAAAAGACGATAACCTACAAAGGAAAGCCCATTAGATTATCATCATATTTTTCAGCAGAAACTCTACAAACCAGGAGGGAGTGGAACCAAATATTCAAACTATTGATAGAGAGAAATTATGAGCCAAGAATAATATACCCAGCAAAGATATCCTTTAGATATGAAGGAGAAATAAAAACCTTTCCAGACATACAGAAACTAAGGGGATTTTCTAATACACGACCTGCACTACAATACTAAAGGAGGATATTCGACCACCATCAACAGGGACAATTTGTGGCAACCAAAACATAAAAGAGGGGAAAGTAAAGGCCTGACCCGGAATATGGGAATGGAGAAAGTAAGCATGCTGAAGAAAATGGAATACTCTAAATATCAAACTTTCTTTTACATAAACTTAATGATAACCACTCAAAAAAAATCCAGAACTGAAATATATACTGTAATAAAAGAAGAAACTGAGGGGGAAATCATAGAATACCACCAGACAGAAATAATAGACAACAACAAAAAGGCAAAGAAACAATGGGGACACAGTCTTATCAGAAAACTAAAGATAGAATGATAGGAAATCCTCACATACCAATAATCACTCTAAATGTAAATGGACTGAACTCACCAATAAAAAGGCACAGAGTAGCAGATTGGATCAAAAAACTAAACCCAACCATATGCTGCCTCCAAGAGACACATCTCAGCTACAAGGACAAACATAGACTCAAAGTGAAAGGATGGAAATTGACACTCCAAGCAAATGGTACCCAGAGAAAATCAGGTGTAGTCATACTGATATCAGATGAAACAGACTTCAGGGTGAAAAAGATAACAAGAGACAAAGATGGACATTTCATAATGGTAAAGGGCACTATACAACAAAAAGACATAACAGTCATCAATATTTATGCACCAATCAGGGAGCACTGAAATATACCAAGCAACTACTAACAGAATTAAAGGGAGAAATTGACCAAAACACAATTATACTAGGGGACTTAAATACATCATTGACAGCTATGGATAGATCATCCAAACAGAAAATAAATAACGAAATAGCAGCCCTAAATGACACATTAGATGAAATGGAATTAATTGACATATATAGAGCACTTCATCCTAAAATATCAGACTATACATTCTTTTCTAGTGTACAGGGAACATTCTCAAGGATAGACCATATATTGGGACATGAAACTAGCCTCAGCAAATTTAAGAAGACTGAAATCATACCAAGCATATTCTCTGATCACAAGGCTTTGAAATTGGATATCAACTGCAAAAAGAAAGCAGGAAACACCACAAATACGTGGAGATTAAACAACACACTTTCAAAGAACGACTGGGTCAAAGAAGAAATTAGAGGAGAGATCAAAAGATACATAGAAACAAATGACAACGAAAATACATCCTAACAAAATTTGGGGGATGCAGCAAAAGCGTTTTAAGAGGGAAATTTATATCATTACAGGCCTACCTCAAGAAACAAGAAAAATCCCAAATAAGTAACCTCACGTTACACCTTAAAGAATTAGAAAAAGAAGAACAAATTAAACCCAAGATCAGCAGAAGAAAGGACATAATAAAAATCAGCAGAACTAAATGAAATAGAGAACACAAAGACAATAGAACAAACTAATGGGACAAACAGCTCGTTCTTTGAAAAAATTAACAAAATTGACAAACTCTTGGCTAGACTCACTAAGATAAATAAGGAAAGACACTAATAAAATAAGAAACGAAAAGGGGGAAGTTGTCACGGATGCCACAGAAATACAAAGGATCATCCAAGAATACTATGAAGGACTATATGCCACCAAATTCAATAACCTAGAAGAAATGGACAAGTTCTTAGAAACATATAGCCTTCCTAGGCTGAACCATGAAGAACTGGAAAATCTAAATAGACCGATCACCAGTAAGGAAATTGAATCAGTCATCCAAAACCTTCCCAAAAGCAAAATCTGGGACCAGATGTCTTCACTAAGTGAATTTACCAAACCTTCAAAGAGGATCTAATACCTGTCTTGCTCAAACTCTTCCAAAAAATTGAAGAAGAGACAGTACTCCCTAACTATTTTATGAGGCCAACATTACCCTGATACCAAAACTTCGTAAGGATAACACAAAAAAAGAGAACTACAGACCAATATCTCTGATGAATACACATGCAAAAATCCTAAGCAAAATTCTAGCAAATCAAATGCAACAATACATTAAAAAGATTATTCATCAAGACCAAGTGGGGTTTATCCCAGGGGCTCAAGGATGGTTCAACATACACAAATCCATCAATGTGATACATCCATAAACAAAATAAAGGACAAAAATCATATGATTATATCAACTGTTGCAGAAAAAGCGTTTCACAAGATAACAATATCCATTTATAATTAAAACACTTAATAAAATAGGTATAGAAGGAAAATACTTTAACATAATAAAGGCCATATATGACAAGCCCTCAGCTAATCTCATAATTAATGGTGAAAAACTGAAGCCCTTTGCTCTACATTCAGGAACACGACAGGGCTGTCTCCTATCACCTCTGCTTTTCAACATAGTGTTGGAAGTCCTTACCAGAGCAATCAGGCAAGAGAAAGAAATAAAAGGCATCCAAATTGGGAATGAAGAAGTTAAATTGTCACTCTTTGTAGATGACATGATGCTATACATTGAAAACCCTAAAGACTCCACAAAAAAGCTATTACAAACAATCAACGAATACAGTAAAGTTGCCGGCTACAAAATCAATGTACAAAAGTCCATTGCAGTCCTATATACTAATAATGAAATCTCAGAAAAAGAAATTTAAAAAAACACAATTTCTTTTGCAATTGCAGCAAAAAGAATAAAATACCTAGGAATAGAACAAAATGGGAGGTATAATGATACCTGACATCAAATTATACTACAAGGCTACAGTAAACAAAACAGCATGGTACTGGCATAAAAATAGACACATAGATCAATGGAACAGAACAGAGAGCCCAGAAATAAAGCCATGCCTATATGGCCATTTAATCTATGATGATGGAAGCAAGAATTTACGGTGGGGTAAAGACAGTCTATTAATAAATGGTGCTGGGAAACTTGGACAGAGACATGCAAAACAATGAAACTGGACCACCTCCTTACACCATATACAAAAATAAATTCAAAATGGCTTAAAGACTTAAATGTAAGATCTGAAACCATAAAATTCCTAGAAGAAAATATAGGAAGAAACTTTACAGACATTACCCAGAGTAAGATTTTTACTGATATATCCCCTCGCGCAAGGAAAGTAAGAGAAAAAATAAACATGTGGGATTACATCAAACTAAAAAGTTTTTTCACAGCAAAGGAAACCATCAATAAAACAAAAAGGGATCCTACTGAATGGGAAAATATATTTGCCAATGATATATCCGATAAGGGGTTAATATTACAAATTTATAAAAAACTCACTCAACTCAACTCCCAAAAAACAAACAACCCAATTGAAAAATGGGCAGAGGACATGAAGAGACATTTTTCTAAAAAGGATATACAGATGGCAAACACACATATGAAAAAATGCTCAACCTCACTAACCATCAGAGAAATGCAAATAAAAACCACAATGAGATACCACCTCACCCCAGTCAAAATGGCTATCATCACTAAATAACAACAACACTCCAAAACTCTAATTAAATACATATATATGTATTAAATGTATTTAATACATATATATGTAATACATATATACATACATATATATGTATATACTTACAAGAAGTGGGGTATAGCATTAGGAATAGAGACAATGGAAATGTAATGGCTGTGTGTGATGTCAGAGGGATAGTAGATGGGGGGAGGGGAACTGACACAGTGTGAGGGATATAAATGATAAACGTCTAAGTATTACTTTGTTTTGTGCACCTGAAACTAATTTAAAAAATAAAGAAAGAAGGAAAAATACCTAGAAATAAACTTAACCAAAGATGTGAAGGACCTATATACTGAAAACTATAAGACATTTTTAAAAGAAATTGAAGAAGACACAAAGAAATGGAAAGACATTCCATGCTCATGGATTGGAAGAATCAACATAGTTAAAATGGCCATATTACCCAAAGCAATATACAGATTTAATGCAATCCCCATCAAAATCCCAATGGCATTTTTTTTAAAGAAATAGAACGAAAAATCATCAGATTTGTTTGGCTCCACAAAAGACCCCGAATAGCCAAAGCAATCTTAAGAAAAAAGAACAATGCTGGAGGTATCACACTCCCTGACTTTAGCTTGTACTACAGGGCAACAATAATCAAAACAGCATGATATTGGCAGAAAAATAGACACGTAGACCAATGGAATAGAATTGAGAACACAGAAATAAAACCACATAAATATGGACAGATAATTTTTGACACAGAAGCAAAAAACATACAATGGAGAAAAGACAGCCTCTCCAATAAATGGTGCTGGCAGAATTAGAAAGCCACATGCAAAAGAATGAAACTGGACTGCTATCTGTCACCATGTACCAAAATTAATTCAAAATGGATCAAAGACTTAAGCATAAGACCTGAAACAATAAACTGCATAGAAGAAAACATACGTACTAAACTTATGGACCTTGGGTTCAAAGAGCATTTTATGAATTTGACACCAAAGGCAAGGGAAGTAAAAGTGAAAATAAATGAATGGCACTACATCAAACTTAAAAACTTCTGCACAGCAAAAGAAACCATCGACAAAATAAAGAGGTAACCAACTGAATGGGAGAAGATTTTTGCAAACAGTTTCTCCGATAAGGGGCTAATATCTAAAATATACAAGGAACTCATACAACTCAACAACAAAAAAACAAACAACCCAATTGAAAAATGGGCAGAGGACCTGAAGAGACATTTCTCCAAAGAGGACATACAAATGGCAAATAGACATATGAAAAAATGCTCAACTAATCACCAGAGAAATGCAAATAAAAACCACAATGAGATATCACCTCACCCCAGTTAGAATGGCCATAATCAACAAGACAAATAGTAACAAGTGTTGGAGACGCTGTGGAGTAAAAGGAACCCTCATACACTGTTGGTGGGAATGCAGACTGGTGCAGCTGCTATGGAAGGCAGTGTGGAGGTTCCTCAAAAAATTATGAATAGAATTACCATATGACCCAGCAATCCCTCTCCTGGGTATCTACCCCAAAAATCTGAAAACATTTATACATAAAGACAAGTGTGCTCCAATGTTCATTGCAGCTTTATTTATGGTGGCCAAGACTTGGAAACAACCAAAATGTCCTTCGATAGATGAATGGATAAAGAAGTTGTGGTATATATACACAACGGAATACTATTTGGCGGTAAGAAAAGATGAGATAGGACCATTTGTGACAATATGGATGGATCTTGAGATTATAAAGCTAAGCGAAATAAGTCAGACAGAAAAAGCAGAGAACCATATGATTTCACTGATATGTGGTACATAAACCAAAAACAACAAAAGAGCAAGACAAACAAATGAGAAACAAAAACTGAAAGACACAGACAATAGTTTAGTGGTTACCAGAGGGTAAGAGGGGAGGGGAGTGGGAGATGAGGGTAAGGGGGATTAAATATATGGTGATGAAAGGAGAACTGACTCTGGGTGGTGAACACACAATGTGATCTATAGATGATGTGATACAGAATTGTACACCTGAAATCTATATAACTTTATTAACAATTGTCACCCCAATAAACTTTAATTTAAAAAAAAAGAAAATCGACAACAGAGTTATGCCCCCTCACTTCTGAATTATATGATGCAATTTGTTCTGCTTTGAGGTGTTCTACATGTAGTGGTTTTGACTCATGATTATATGGTGAAAAGATACATTCCAGAATAGCCCAAATGCTTGCTAAATACCCTTGAGGTTTTATTTATTAGTTTGTTGGTTGGAGGTTGTATAAAAAAATTTTTATTTTCCCATGATTTTAGATCTCTAAGTTCACAGAAAAAGGACATCACAGAGTGTGCAAAGTGTAAGAAGAAATGGAAATAGCTAATAACTAAGTAGCCTAATTAAATTTCTAAATACTTTGGACCTGCTTTAAATATAATAGCATACTGTTCTTCACAACTGAATAATGCCAGATGCATCAAACTCCTTCCAGTCTCACCCTCTGCCCTCTGGGCCCAGCCTCAGCTCACGCCAGAGTGAAGGGTTCTCCCTGACATGGGGACTTCCGCTTCCATACAAGATGGAGTAACAGAGACAGATTTACCCCCACCCCCACCCTCTAAGAACTAAAAACAAAACAAAACAATATATGAAGCTTTTTTTCTCCAAGACTCTGGCCATCAGGCAATAAAAGACAGTGATCCCTGAGAACAGGCAACATGTGAAGTAAGATCTATAATTGCATAATACCTGAGAGAAACTTCAGGACGTAGGGCAGAGAGGGGAAGCCAGGTGCAGCCTGGAGCAAGCCTGAGTAGAGAGGTTGAGCTAAAGTCCAGGGTGACAAAGTGGTGAAAGCTCACAGTGCAACATGCTAGAGAGGACAGGGCTTCACAGAGAGAGAGAAACCCAGCGATCTGCAGAGTCCATTCGATTGTTCCATAGAGGACTGATCAACTCACATATGTGAACAAATACAGGATGCAAGGAAAAGAAACATCCAAAAAGATGAGAAGAAACAGTACCTGGAATTGACACGGGATGAGTACTGATGCTGCTTCACCAGTCAGACTAGAAAAGTCCATCCTCCTGGGACACTGGGTAGGGTACTCAGAAGGAACTTGCCTCAGTGCAAAGGCAGAGGCTGTCAGAATGGATAGAATAGCAAAGCCAAACTATAGGCTGCCTATAAGAAACACACTTTAAATAATAAAGACACAAATAAATTATAAGTAAAATTCTAAAAGATATACCAGGTTTATACAAAATATGGGGGTGGCTATATTAATATCAAACGAAGTCCATTTTAGAAGGAAAAATGTCAATGATAAGAAGGTAATTTCATAATGGTAAAGGGTCAAGTGATGAAGATGATGTAAAATCCTAAATGTTTATGTTGACAGTGTTCTTCAAGTCTTCTATAGCTTTCCTGATTTTGGAAATACATAGCTTTGCTGAGAACATTTTTAAAAGACCTAAATAAAGAGAGAGATACTGTGTTCATGGGTCAGAAAACTCAGCATAATTAAGATATCCATTCTCCCCAATTGGATCACTGCAATTCCAATGAAATTCCATCAGGAGTTTTTCATAGAAATTCACAAGCTGACTCTAAAACTCACATGTGTCATGCGGGCTCTCTGGTCCCACTCCCCACATAAGAACGCAGGACATGGTGAGGCCAAAAAGGAACACCCACGGAGCCATAGGTAGGGGAGTCATATCAGTATAGTCTCACTGGTGGCTGGGTTGGAGACACAAGGTGCAAACATCTACCAGTACCTCAACAAGGAGTCTTCCTGCCCCCAGTTTCTCTGGCGGCCAGGTGAGACGCACACAGGAAGTAGGATCCAGCCACAGCTGACAGCCATCTACCATCTACTACCCGAGCCAGCACCCCTCCACGTGAGGCCGAGAGCCTGGAAACTGCTCTCTGGGACTCTGTCCCCACACCTACTATCTACTAGGTGTCTCATAGTCAGCGATGGAGGGCTGTGTGCCACAATGAGGGGTGGGACATGTGGACTATCGCATTCCCAGCAGGAACCCCCCACTTGCTCCATTTCAACACAGAACGTTCACAGAATTCACTGATTTCCATACGATTTCTTCAGAGCCTGGTTGGATCTGGCCTGACACTGGGGTTGGCTGGAGGTTCCAACAGGTCTTTCTCTGTCAACCAGTGGGCTCACAAATGAATGGTACTTGTCGAAGGTGGGCTAAGATTCGAGGACTGAAATCAGGGGCTATACATCCTCTTCCATTGGCAAAGAAGCAGATATGAGCACAGTCTAGGGCTCACGCACTTTGCCCAGAACTTACATGGTGTTAGTACTGCGAGTGCTTTGCTCCCAGAAGCCCTCAGACCCTGACGAGAGGCACGCTGTTCACTCCAGAGCACTCTGTCTTGTGTGGGGCTCTCTTAGCTTCAGGAAAGCCCAGGAAGCATCATCATCTGGGATCAGCCGGACTTCGAGGTGGGGAATGTGTAGCAGATAATAAAGATGTGCTTAGACCTTGAACCTAGGACTCTAGTGTAGATTCTCACTCCCCATAGAAGAACCACGTTAAATAACAAAGAAATAACATCCAATTTGGCAGTGAAAAGAATTGTAGAAACCCTTGCAGCTGAGGATTTAGAATGTAGAAAACCAAACCTCCACTGGCTCGCCTTTGCCAATTCTTCTTCCTTTTTTTACTCTAAAATGAGATAAAGACCTGAGGTGTTTCTCTCCCCAAGAGAGTTACTCTCCCTACTGGGGCATCCCTGGTCACCTGTCACTGCTTTTCAGATGGTAGGCCTTGTGATGGTGATTGGGAAGTCATAGAAAATAAGACTTAATAAAAATCTAACAAGGGCAATCTCTGCCCAGCATTAACTTTCATTCTCATGGGAGCCTTTCCCATAAGTTCATGTTTGAGGAAGCGAGTGTCCCTGGGGCTTTGCTCATAGACGTTCTTGTGTGGCGGGGAAGGGCACACCTCCTGGCCACTGCTGGTCACCCCTCAGGAGCTCTGTGATCTTGGGCAAGCTTTTCAGTCTCTCCATGCCTAGGTCTCCTGGGGTAATATTTTTACCTGCCCCACGGGTTGTCATTAGAATTAATATTTGTTTACATGAGTGCCTGGCATACATACAGTAAGCCCCACGTAGGTGTTTGTTGAATATAGTAGCGCCCCCTTATCCGCGGTTTCACTTTCTACAAGCAACTGAAACCTCGGTCTGAAAGTGGGAAATTAAGTGGGAAATTTTAGAAATACACAATTCTTAATTTTGAACTGGTGCTCCATTCTGAGTAGTGTGATGAAATCTCACGCCATCCTGCTCCATCCTGCCTGGGACGTGAATCACCACTTTGTCCAGAGCCTCCACGCTTATATGCTTCCTGCCTAACAGTCACTGAGTAGCCATGTTAGTTATCAGATAGACTGTCGAGGTATTGCAGTGCTTGTGTTCAAGTTACCCTTATTTTACTTAACAACGACCCCAAAGTGCAAGAGTAGTAATGCTGGCAATTCACATATGCCAAAGAGAAGGCATTAAGTGCTTCCTTTAAGTGAAAGGTGAAAGTTCTCCAGGTAATAAGGAAACAAAAAATAAAATCCTATGCTGAAGTTGCTAAGATCTACAATAAGAATGAATCTTCTGTCCGTGAAATTGTGAAGAAAGTCGTGCTAGTTTTGCTGTCGCAAAATTTACAATTATGGTGCATGATACATACTTAGTTAAGATGGAAAAGGCATTAAGGTAGGTGGAAGACATGACATTATGATGGCTAGATGATCCTCCTTCTGATGTTAGATCAGTAATAACTAACGCTACGTCATTGACCTCACTTCATCTTATCACACAGACGTGGTATCATCTCACGTCATCACTTCATCTTATCACACAGACGTGGTATCATCTCACGTCATCACAAGAAGGGTGAGTACAGTACTATAAGGTATTTTGAGGGCGAGAGAGAGTCCACGTAACTTTTATTATACTACATTGTTACAACTGTTCTATTTTATTATTAGTTATTGTTGTCAGTCTCCTATTGTGCCTAATTATAAATTTTATCATCGGCATGTAGGTATAGGGAAAAACAGTATATATAGTGTTTGATACTATCTACCGTTTCAGTCATCCACAAGGGGTCTTGGAACGTGTCCCCTGAGGATGAGGGAGACTACCACACATAATTTTTAGCAGCTGCCTTGAAGCAAACACAGAGCAGAAGCATTTCTCTTCATCTTGATTGCTCCAGTACCTTTCAGCTGTGTGTTCTCTTCCAGAGCCCCACAAATCCGATGTGTCCTGTGGAAATTTGTGATGTCTTATGGAAACTGCCCCCATGGCAACAAAGCCCAAAGCCTGCCAGCTTCAAGCAGGAACGGCACTCAGTTGTGTGGATAACATCTGTTTCATTTTCAGAGAGAAGAGCCTTTTACTTAATCAACGGCTTAACTTCATCCCAATGTCAACTTCTCAAACTTTTAATGAAAGGGTTTTGAACAATCCATGCCAATGTTTACAAAGTTCCCGAATTTGAAAATGTGTTGAGGAAATGGACAAAAATACAGAAAGTAAGGGAAAACGTCACCGTTCTTTACTATTATTTGCTAACCCCACACTGTTTCTCTTTTCCCTGCCACACTGGGGACATTTCTTCCCTGACAGCAGTTCCCTCTGAGCAGTAGGAAGGACAGCGTGGGGTGTGGAATGGCAGCAAAGGGAACAGGGCACAGGTAGTCTGAACTCTCCATATCTAGCATCACCTTAAATAAATGGTAAAGCATTTCAGAGTGCAAACTAGAAAAAGAAAAGCTTTTTGGTACAGTCAACGAAGATTAAAGATGTTCTGGAATTCTATTAGCAGCACTGCCATCCACTCTGCAGGTGAGGAGAATAGACTTGTACCTTTGAAGGGAGCCACGTGGCTTCAGGTCTCCCTCACTGAGGCACCAGCTACCTGCCAAGCTCTCCTGAAACTTGCTCTGGGTCCAGGGGAGAAGGGCAGTCTTCATCGGCCACTGGGCCCTTAAGACGATTGTGATGGGAGCAGATAAACAACCTTCTTGCCAATTCCAGAACACACAAAGTTTCTGCTCAAACAACAGGAAAACCTGTTGCGGTGGGAGGTGGACCGCCGAGCAGTCGGCTTTGGTTCCAGCTTTTGCAGCTTCAGCAGGGCTTTGGTTAGTGGATGGCCCTTCTGCGGGTACCGCTTTAAGCCAAGACACGCGTGTCCCAAATCCAGCTTCCAACACAAACTTCCTTAGCTCCGCTCTCTCTCAGACCAGCATTCTTACCTCTGCAGATGCAAGCCTTGTAGTTCGGGGCCTCTTTTCCAGCAGAATCACTCAAAGAACACAAAGGGTGGATGCTTTCTGATTTGCTGGTTAAATCAGGGTCTTAGTGTCCCGGCCATGTGGTTGGTGACCACCCTTTCCCCCATGAAACAGTACACTGCTGCGAGAGCCACTCTCTCAGCTACCGCTGCTCGGTGGGGGCACTTTTCTGGGATCCCTGTGGATGCTTTAAACATCTTCTCTACAACTGGGGACCCTGACATGCTAGGTCACTCCTGGGACCTGGCAATGAGAAGTTTACTGAGAATCAACAGACACCGAACTTTTGTTTTAAGATTACGTCTAATGTATTGCTTCTCTCTGTGCAGCAAAACTGGCTCTTCTTAGTAGTGTATTAGAAAAAAATAGGTTGGAATGAGGTGAATATTTTTTAACTTACCCTGCTTCATATCTTATTGAAAATGTAATACTGACAGAAAACACCAAAGACCACAGCTTCAGAAGAGAAATGAACTCTATGTAACACACGATTATCATTTAAGAGATGATAATGACACAACATAGACAACATCTACTTTTGCCTTTTCTCATTTAACCTGTGTAAGTTTTGACTGGAGACTCTGCAGGTATCAGGACTTTGGAGAAGCCACATTTAAGCCTTGAAAAAAGATGATGCAGGCTCCCTATAAATATACGTGTTAAAACCTGAAATTTCAGAAACTTACATGAGTTTTAAAGCAAAGTGAAAGTTAGCAATAAAAGCAAATCCTTGTAACATTTCCTAGGGAATCAGCACTTCGGCCTCAAGATACACTCTTGCCTCAAACCTTACTAAATAGATTTTTCTCTTCACAGAATGGTATAAAGCAGACCCCGGGTTGGTAAATGAAGCTTTATTTTTATCCTTGCAGGCAAGCTTAACAACAGGCAACCCTTGTGTGTGGAAACTGAGCTCCCCAGGAGAGAGAACGAAGGGGTCTGAAACAGAGTGTGAGAACGCCAGCAAAGCCACTGGACTCAGCGGGGTGACACCAATGTCCTTGCTCCGGCTCTCACACAGTCCTGGGCCCCTCCCCAAAGCCAAACACAAACAAGACGCGGCTTTGCTTTGGTGGCAGTGGATTCCTGCAACTGAGTCCTGGGTCAGGGATGAAAAGCCCGGGAGGGGGTGGGAGGGGCGGGGGTGAGAGGGGCCGACAAACTTTCCACTTTACAAGACAAATCCCTAAATTGTCACTGCAGTTTAAGCAACCCCAGCCATGTGGAAACTCGGGAGAGGCCTGAAGCCAGGACCATTTGTCAAGCATATTGGGTTTCAAACAGGAATCTTAACAGTCACTATTCAAACCTTCACGAGAAGAAAGTCTCTGTTGGGAGTTAGGCAGATGTGCTTCCCCAGTTTGGGGTCGTTTCTCCAGACTAGCCACGTTAATCCCCGTTCGTGGGGCACAAAGACACTGCAGGCTGTGAGGTTTGGAGGGGCTGCTGCTTGGTTACTTATGGGGAGAGATGGCTTAAACCTGGAAGGAGATAAAGGAAGGACACAAGCTTTGGTGTCTGGCACCAACTAGCAGTCACACTCAGTGGCTGCCACTTACCAGGTATCCAACCCTCAAGGTTTACTTATCTGCTCTGAGCCTCTCAGTTTCCTTATCTGTGGAACAGAGGAAAAAATACCTCCTCGTGGGACTGTGGGGAGAACTGTATTCTCCAGCACCATGCCAGGGCTTCATAAATACGAACTCTTATGAGTTACTTAAGCACATGTGAACCAAAGCCATGTCTATATTCCTACTCTTCATGGAACTTTCCCACGACTAGAAGTTCATTAACACAAATTTCCATTTTGTTAGATAAGAAAGACATTTGAGTTCATGAGTTTAGACCTCATGAGAATCACACTAGCAATTGTCAAATGCCAGATTCTTTTTTCTCACTAAATGGAAACTTCTTAGAAGAAAGTTCTGTACTCCCTGGATGATTGCATTAACATAGAAGAACAATCTCAAGGTAAATTTCATTTTAAAAGATATTAACATCCCTGCACAAGTGTTTTCTTGGGAACGAGTTTCAGCAGAACATGCCTGGAGAAGTCTTTGAAGAGGAATTTATTGAAAGCCTTCAATTTTGGCACATCTTTACCCAGTAATTTTCAGGAGTGTGAACTATCTATAATTTCTCCTTTATAGGATAATAAACAATAATTGCTTTGTAATATGAAAAAATACATATTTTACGTTAATTGATAGAGAAACCTGTGTTCAAATTCTTGAGAGCGATCTTACGGAAAAGGGAGATGAACATTTAGCTCTTCATTTTGGTTGATTCAACGACACGTTGCCAGTCAAAAGGGGACTCAGACCTACTTGGAAACCATTAGGTGGAAAGTGTCTCAAAGAGCTGATCAGATCAGCAAGGCCATCCCTGAGTGAGCTGGCCCATGGAGGGCATTGTGTCCAGGAAAAGCTGATAGCCCAGGGATAGAGATGCCAGCCTGGCCAACCAGCAGGGGGCAGAATCAGGGAGGACAGCAAATCTTCCAAAAGTAAGTGGACCAGGGAGAGGAGCTACCTTAAGAGAGATCCCTAACTGGGCTCAGCTTTATTCTGGAGCCTTTTATCTCAGGTTCAGATCAGGGCTATTTGATCATCCCTGTTGGGATGATGACTCTTTAAACGGTGGAAGTCAGACAAGGCAATTCCAGGTCTCTCAAGAGAAGTGGGTGCTCTTTATCATACCTTCAATATACATGTATAAAGAGAGAACCACCCCTAAACCCCACCAAGAATCTGCCCAGACACCTGGGCTTCCTTCTCCCTGGAGAATTTGGGTTCCAGGCTTGAAGAAAGATCGGAGCATTACAAGTTGCCCTGACCTCTGCATATAGGGACCCTTCTCCTTGATTTAGACTATGCTAAGACAGCAGCAGGAGTCCAAGGCCTCTCAGACCTATTCCATCAGGGAAGCAAGGCCTGGTTTGGCTTGATACTTTTAGCAGAAGAGTCAGGCAGTGAAACCAAATTTTCTCTGTAGGTCCTGGTCCTTTCTATCTGCTGGTACCACCAGATCCTAGACTCTAGGATGAAGCTGACCTCAAATTCTTCATTTTGGTCTACCTAATTTTGGAATGAGCACTCTGATAGAGGATAAAAATCAGCGACAACATCTTTAAGGTGTTACAGGAGAAACTGAAATACTGGATGCATCCACAAAAAGTTAATTAACAGAAAAACAGACTAATTAATTCTCTGAAGGACTACATAAATCCCAAGAACTCTTCTGCTGTTATTGGAAAACAGAGTCAAACCAGCTCTATTAACATTTCTGTTAATGTTTCTTGGTGGTCTTATGGGAGTCAACTGCCTCACAAAGGGGAGGATAGGCTCAGGGATCTGAAAAACAAAACCTGACAAGCCAGAAGTCATCTGATTCCCAGGAAGTGCATAGGGGAGTGGTTGTTCAATGAAGAATGCAGACTAAGGTCTCTTATTTCAGCCAGAGTCAGTCACACAGTCAAAGGGTCAAAACAATAGAAGCTCAGGTTCCACAAAGAGAACCAGTCCTCTCTCCAGGCTCATTATCATTAGGAGAACCTACATCCTTTGCCTGAAGTAGAGGCTTCCAAGGGTGAACTTTGTTCCAAGAGGAAGATGGGCAAATCAAAAGAAGTTCCTTTTTCTCTGATTTAAAGTGGAATTCCTAATTTTCCATAACTCACTCATCAGCCAGATGACAGAAGACAGGAGTTGATGTTCCCTTCTTCCAATCAGAGGGGTAATTTTGTCTTTGTTTGCAAGGATGTGAGACGTTCAATCAAGCTCTTGCTTCTAAATATAGCTCCTGTTCTCATTCAATTTTTGGCAAAAGATACTCAAGAGGTTTCAGCTTTATCCAAGAGGCTATGTGACTTGGGAAAATATGGTTAGAAATAGAAGATGTCATGCAAAACTACAGATTCAGCTCAATTCACAACATAATTATTTCCATCTTCTTTGTTACTTATTGTCGCAGGAGCTGACTACTTCATATGGAAAACAACAATCAATTTCTGATGCACAAGAATATATTTAGAAGTTAGATGTGTCTTAAAAATGGTCTTACTATGGTCGATATTATGTACATTTTAATATATAAACATAAATTAAAAAATAAAGTTAACAAAAATGTCTTGCTTTCCAAAGATCATCAACCATTCATTGTTTACACACATATATATGTATGTATGCAATTTTTCAGAATTGGTCTATATTAGAAAATTCATTCTAGAGCATACGGCTTCTTCTTCTTGTTATCTTGTAATTCTCTTTATCATCGGTTTAAAAATTCCTTCCACATAATTGTATAATTAGTTGTAACTTTAGACCATGCCTTCAAAAAGAGTTCTGATGAGAACACTTCAAGTTTTAAAAATCTTTCTTGGGGTTCCACTTCCACATAGGAGGTAGAAAGCTGGAAAAGTATTGTCCCACTGTAATGATGAGATCAATCCAGAAATAATACATCACAGCATTTGTTGAACCCACCAGAGAGCTGGCTTCACAGGGCAACCAAGTAGCCCAAAATGCAAGGAAGGCTAGGCTTCCCCAGGATGCTCAAACTATGAAAGAGCATAGGAGGAAGGGGGACGTTGCCACTTAAGTAGGTAAGAAGAAATAAACTAAAATCTTTAAAAAGTTCTAAAGGCCAATAGTGGGCTAACATGACAATATAGAATCCATGAAAGTCTCGGACATGAGGGGAGTTTGCACTGACTTTCAGGATCTTTTCCACAGACCTCCAGTGGGTGATAACAAGAAAGCTTAGGGTCAGGGTAGGAGACAGAAAGAGCCTCTCCTTAGTGATGCAGACATTGGAAAGCAGAGCAGCTGCCACTATGAAAAAGGCTTGAAGCCTTGCTCGTTGCTTGGCGATCTTCTCTCACAGAATAAACATCTTGAGGAAGGAAAGGACGTCTTGCCATCCCCAGGGCACAGGTAAAGATACACTGTTGCTGTAGGAAAGATATAACAACAACCAAAACCAAAAAACTCCTTTATTCCTAGGGAGGGGGAGGAAACAGTCCAGGACCCAGGATCCTATACCAATATAATTAGAGATCCCCTACTTCTGGTTGAGAGTCAGAAGTGTCTTCTAATCAATATCTGCCACATATACAAGGCACATTTTGGCTGCTAAGAGGGGAGAGATAGGAACATGGAGAAAGTCTCACCACAAGGTCCAGGAACAGAGTCTTCCTAATACTGAAGCTTAGGCAGCCTCAAGGCAACGGAGAACACTGCCTGCCTTCAGCAGCAGACAAGAGCAGCCAACATCTGGGGATGGCATAAGAGGACGGAGAGATACTTTCTGTGATGCAAGTACACAGGGATGGCTTTTAAAGCTGATGGAGCACGAACACTGAGGAAAAACCACACCTGTCTTCAGCATTACACCCTAAACACAAGACATCATAGATGAATTTGAACCCTGTGGTGTATTGAAGGTAACAACAACAACAAACAAATCCAAACCCAGCTCAACCCCTGACTAGACTGACCCACATGTGAATGGCCTTTCAAAAGAAGAGTCATATGCCTTCAAAAACAGTTTCCAGACATAAATGTTTACTTTAGCCTTTATTGCACTGTGCACAAAGCTCAGCATTCAATTAAAAAATAAAAAAGATAGAAAAGAAAAATCACAAGACAAAAAGAGGGCAAAGTAAATCACCCCATTGTCAAGAGATAAAGCAATCAACAGAACCAGACTCAGGTGGCCCAATATTGGAATATTTAGAAATAAACTTTAAAATAACCATGATTATTATGTTAAAGGATGTAGTGGGAAAGGTGGACCCTTTAAATTTCATGAATAGATGGCATTGATCATTGAGAAAAGAATCAGAAAATTTAAAGATAAGTCTTTGAGTGTCAGGAAAATAGCAGTTTTGACATTATCCAAATTGAGACACAGAGGAAAGAGAGACACACATACACAGAGAGACAGAGATAGAGGCAGACAACAGAATATCAAAGAGTTGTGGGACAATATACTAATTGCAGTTCCAGAGAATGAAGATATAGACAAAGGGGCAAGACGAATTATTTGAAGAGATAACGTCAAAGAGTTTTTCAAAAATAATGAAAGATATTAAGCCCCAGATTCAAGAACATCAGAAAACCTCAGGATAAATAACGAGTAAAAAATATAATAACATAAATACACCTATACATTTATATTCAACTTTCAGGAAACTAAAGATAAAGAAAAAATTTCAAGGGCAGCCAGAAAAAAAGAAAAAAAGACATAATACTTGCAAACAGCAAAGATAAGAATTACAGCAGACTTACCTTCAGAAACTATGTGAGCCAGAAGACAATGGACTGACATCTTTACTGAAACAAGTTATCAAACCATAATTTTGTGAATACAAATTATTATATAGCCATGGTGTTTGATAAATGCACATACATATACAATCTCAAAATTTTTATAGCAAAATGTATAGTAGATACCATTTTCACCATTTTACTGATAATAAAACTGAGATTCATTGAGGTAAAGTAACCTGCTGCAAGACATCTACTCACCTGTTAGGCATAATTCAGGCTTATGTCAGTACAACTCCACTATACTTTGTTATCTCTACAGAGTTTTCCTAGTTCCAAATTTAAAGTTAAGCAGTGCTTGGGGAGAAATCTGCCTCTGGTATTTAGAGAAAGAAAACTGAAACTGAAGCACCGATGCTTATGAATTGAATTCAGTGAGGCAGATATGTGCTAAGCATTTACTGAGGACAGTGGGATTGACGCTGATGGTGTGCCACAGATCCGGCCCTGTACAATCTTATGTTTTAGGGAAGAAGGGAAAGAACAGTGGATGTGTGAGGCTTGTAGAGAGATAATTCAAAGTTCAGATTATAGTTGTCAAAAAAACACAAGGGAAATGCTTTGAGGGCCAATATGGCCATGTGTTAGTAATTGTTGAAGCTGGGTGGTATGTATGTGGCAGAAGGTGTGCATTATTCAATTCTCTTTACTTTGGAATATGTTTAATAATTTCTATGATAAAAAGTTTTTAAAAATACGATGGGGCTGTGTGGAAGAAAGAGTTTGCATCTGTGTGGCAGAGAGGGAAAATGGTTTTAAAGGAGAAGTGATAATTATGGGAAAGCTTTAAAAGATAGGAAAAGTTTGCAGGTGGCGATGGATACAAGGAGAAGTTAGATTCTACCACTCACCCCCACCTACCCAACCCCGCGGAATTTCCTTTCTCCTAATCTCATAAACTGGGCTGTGTGTTTATTGTTGGAGTCTATTGTGGTTCTGCATACTTAGCTCTATTTGGCCTGGGTACTTAGCCCACTCACACTGGTAACCATGAATCCATCAGGGGAATCCAAGTGGTGACACTCCTGCTCTTGTGGTTCTGCTGGAAACTCCCCCGATTTTTGCAGAAGCTGCTTCTTCCAGGTGCTGCTGAACGGAAGTGGAATAAGCACTCTGTTTCAATTCAGCCCATCTGGCCATACATGGGGGAAAATTCCAACTCAACTTAAAGTTTCAGTAGGTCATTTTTCCTGAGCATAGTTACAGTTGAAACCCTGTGTTCCAGCTTGACAGAGGAGGAAGGCCTCCTCACTCTGCTTGCGCTCCAATAAGCCATGCATGGAAGCATCCCCCACTCCTCTGGACTCTGACGTCCCATGAAAGGCTGCAGCCCCTGTATGGATGAGAGAGTTGCTGATTAACAGGGTGTTAAAAGCCAGTAGCCAAGAAAATATTAAGATTCAGTTTGGGAATCTGTGCTAAGCTAAAAACTGGAAGAACCAAGGGAAGTAACAAGAAATCTGTGCAGCCCAACTGAACTCCAGCAGGGAGAGCGTCCTTGGTAAGGGCTCTTCTGGATGTTTTCCAATACTGCCATTTATACTTACGTAGCTACTCTTTAGTGTTTGCATGTCTCAAATATTAGATCTTTGGCAACTATGGTTACATAATGTTTGCATTTTTGCACAATCTGTAGTTTCATTATCTTTAAAACTATGCAAAATGTTATCAACAGAGAAAAATTAATTATGTTTTTAAACTGGAATGCCTTATTTTTTCCATATTTATAGTATTTACCATGGAAATGGATGGATAGATAATACTTGGTTAACCTGTTGACACCACTACTTGTTTGGAGATGTTTCTAGCATGGGAAAAAATATTTGGCTAACAAATGGTAAAAGATGACCTTCCACTTCTATTCAAACTACCAACTAGATTTCTAACAACTTCTCTCTCCTCGCAACCCCTCCCCTAGGAGTCTTCTAACTTTTTTTTTCTGCCACTTACTCTGTAGTTAAGTCCTTCAGATACTGCAAGACCATGGAAATATGTAGACTACGACTGCATTTATCTACTGGTTTCTTTTATTGCAATATGGTGGAGAGGTCAAGATGGCCCTGACGTCTGCTGGGCCGAGATGAGCAGAGGCCTTTCACTGTCCAGGACTGGTCACATGCTGGTGGGCTGGGGAGCACTGAGATGAGTAAACAGTGCATCCCCAAAAGGGTAACTTGTAACACTAAGACTGGGTCTTTATTGTAAAACAAATTTAAGTAGAACATTGGGTGGAGTTCAATTCACTAAATTCATTCAGTAAATATGTATTGAGACTTGACATTATGCTTGGTTTGTTCTAGGTGCTGGAGATGCAGCAGTGAACATAAGAAAGTCTATCCCTCAAGAAGACTGTATTTCAGTATGTGTGTTGGGTAGGGGCTAATGGGAGACAGATAATGAAAAAATAATAAACATATATGTTAGCAGGTGATACAAGCTATGAACAAAAATAAATAAAACAGGGTTCAGGCAGGGAAAAGAGAGGTGGCTGGCAGTGACGGGGGTTGTTTTATATGAGGTAGTCAGGGTTATTTAAGTAGAGACTTGAAGATAGTATAGAAATTAGCCATGTTCCATCTCCACCCACACCCCACCCCATCCCACCCCACCTTACCCTTACCCCCCACCCCACAGGATTTCGTTACACCAGCATATTCCTCTCCAGTCCATAGCTCACACAGCTTGGCTTAAGACACGCCACTACTTTGGGGCCAAAAACCAAAAATGGAACATTATTCACTATTAAGTTCAAAAGCCGCTGAGCCAGGTATAAGACAGAAAGGATTGGAAAGATGTGACCTGGCATCATCGTTCCCCTGCCTTCCTCCTTCCTGCCATCCAGGTTTGATATCCTTGAGCTGGGAAAGGGACAGACAGTTGAGGATGAGGAAAATACATAAGCAAGTAAACCAACCAACAAAATACAAAGCTGTTCTTGGGGAGTTTGCCATCAAAGCAATAGGTCGTTTTGGATGGTTAAGAGGGTACTTTGCAGCTATGCATGTTGTATTGTTTGTTAGATACTGTATTTTATAACATACCAGGGGAACATAAACCCATTATCCACCCCATTGCGCTTTAGCAAGCTCCTTCCCAGGAATCCCTCTCTGCTCTGAGCCGGAAGTGGACATCTTGGTCAGGAAAACGTAGCGGGTCCAGTGCCCACGGCGAGCTCGTGTTTCCTTTTGGGAGCAGGACCTTCACCTTCCCCTCATCATGGCCGTGGGCGTCCTGATCTCCCAGGGAACATTTACTGGGGCTGCCTTGGTGAGGGCTGCAAGGGGCAGACCCCCAGCGGCTGTCTTTACTCCCTGAGCTGCAGCTCCAACTTGGAGAAGAGGCCCAGTGCTGTTCTCTTTGCAGCTGCCGCAAAGACATGGCGACACCCAGCACACATACACGTCTGAAGCGGGCTTGGCCACCTGCAAATATTTGTAAATTGTCTTTAGGGGCAAAAGGTGGATGTCTTGGGGCCACTCTTTTGTGTAGGAAAGCACTTCAGCAGCTGCCCAAAATGGAAATGGTTTTGGAGGTAGAGGAGGCAAAGCCCCCACCCCCATTTTTGGGTTCTGACCAACGAAAGGACAGAGCCTGGTCAGGGACTGCCCAAAGAGGACTGGTCATTAAGCTGGAGATCAGTGCTTTTAGAAACTCTGTTCGTGTTCTTGAGCTAAAGCAGTTTTCTATTTTTCTTTTACAGACTGGGTGTCATGAACAATTCACTTTTAATCAGAGCCAATCGTTTTATCAGTCAAGTACCTGCAAAGCCTCCCCACCAGACCAGGAATGTGTAAGGAGCTGCCACTTGGTGACACTTAGTGTTTACAAAGAGCTTTAGGGACAAGATAAGATCTATTTTATGGTCTCTTTCCTTTTTTTAATGAGAAGATGTTTCTTGCAATAAATGCTCTCATCACTTAGTAATCCCACAAGCCTGGGGCTGAAATCTATAGCTAGATTTAAAAAAAATTTTTTTTTTCTGGTCAATCACATACAAATTCAAGTTCGATGGAAGAAGAGTGAGAAGAGAGGATAGTAGAAAGGACCAAGATTACCTAAATGTATGTCTTTGGTGGGTTTTTTTTTTCCTCTTAAAAAAGGTAGTAGTGATATGGAAGGAGCATTTGAATGGATAAATGAGAAGACCAGGCTCTCAATAACAGCTTTTTGATTTCCTTCTCTGTGCAGGCCCTGTGTTAGGCCATGGGAACAGAAGTGGCATGGGACCTACCATCCCGGAGACATGGTGTGGTGTGGGAGGGCAACAGACATTTATCAAATAATCACACAAACGACTGTATAATCATAAGTTGTGCTGCGTATTCCAGAGTTTAGGCAGCTGTGAGCATGCAGGACGCAAGATTGATGAACCCTGGGGGCACATGGCGTAAAGCTAGCAGAGGTAGTATGAAGGTCCTGGGAGAGGCTAGAGCTTAGTGGATTCTACAAGCAGAAACAAGTCTGGAACATCTTGAGAGCAGGAGCAAGGGGAAGAGAGGGATGAGCTGGGGCTGGAGAGGCCAGAAGGAACCAGATGGCACAAAGCACCAGAGGCCACCGTAAGGGTTTGGGTTTTCATCCTATGGGAAGCGAAAAGCACAAAGTGGTTAAAACGATGTAAAGGTCAGTGGGGAGGTTGGATTGCAGTGGGGGAGGAGGGTGAGTGAATTTATATTCTAAGGTCACCCTGGCTGCAGTGTGGGGAAAGGATTGGAGGCTGGGAAAGCATGTGAGCGGGAAGGCTTGGAGAGAGGCCACTGCAGTGTTTGGTGCCAGAACCAGGGTCTGGACTGGAGGTGACTGGGGAGAGGAGAAGTGGGCCAGCCCAGAGATGTGGAGAGCACACCTGAAGGGATTCAGTCATGGATTAAATATGGGGAGTGCTAGAGAGGGAAGTGCTGGGGTGAACTCAGGTTTTTATTGTGTTTACATTTGTGTCAGTATCCTAGAGTTGCCATAACAAAATGGGCACAAATTAGGTGGCTTCAGAGGAAGAGAAATTTATTGTCTCCCAGTTCTGGAGACCAGATACCTGAAATGAAGGTGTTGTCAGGATCACGCTCCCTCTGAAGGTGCTGGGGGAGGAGACTTCCTGGCCTCCTCCAGCTGCTGGGGCCCAGGCAGTCCTTGGCTGGTGGCAGCAGCACTCCAGTCTCTGCCTCTGTCTTCATGTGGCTTTCTTCCTTCTGTGTGTATTCTGTCTTTTTGTCTAGATTTCTCTCTCCTTTTCTTATCAGGACACCAGTCACTGGCTTTAGGATCCACCCTAATCCAGTGTGACCTCGTTTTAAGGATGATATTTGCAGATACTCTTTCCAAATAAGGTCACATTCGCAGGCACCAGCGGTGAGGACTTCAGTACATCTTTTAGGGGGACACAATTCAACTCACTATATCTTAGGGTAATATTCTGCTGTGGTTGTTGATGTATATAAACATAAAATGTGTTGATATTTTCCTTGAATGCCTCAGTTGTCCTCATCAACTTGGCAATTTTATATAGCGTGGTCAATTTCCACAGCCCTACGCAGGAGTTCAGAATTACTGAAATCCATATTATGAATTCATGTTATGGCTTACTGGTTTCTCTATTATTACAGACATTTCTCGTTTCCCTAAAAGGTTTTTTGGTAAGCAGTTCATTTTATGGTTAATTTTATTGGTGACTTTTACTTTTTCCCTAAGGAAATGTGGCAAAACATCAGAACTATCTTACATGACATCACCAACTATGATAGCTCTATAATTTTATTAAGACTATCATGTGTGAGAGGGCTCTTATTGCCCTGGAAGAGGGGTTCACTGGGCCAAGTCCCTGGCTTCTGGAAGAACAGATGCACCTAAGTGTGCCAAATTTGTGGTGGTTCTCCTATTAAAGGCTATACTGTCCCACCCCCACCCCCCAGTGCGTTTCTATAAAGATACCATCTCATGATAAGTATGGTGCCCTCAAGGCAGAACCAGTATAAGTTTTACAGAATTACACTATTGTGGCAAACCTCAAACTGCTGCAAATACTTGTATATTTATCTATGCACATCGAATGTCACTTTACCGAAAACAATGAGTCTGAAAAATGACCCAATTTGTTTTCCTAAGTCCTCAGGAAAAATGGATAAATGATTGTCATTTTCTCAGTCCTATAAACATGTGTATTTTGTATGTTTATATACCAGAATATGCTTTTCAAGTTCAGGCATAGAATTATTTGCCTTTGTAACTTGGCCTACCTCATTTATTTTCGTCTACATTGGTGTCAGGATTATATCAACAGCCTTTCAACTTGCCCTCCACCAAGATGCATAGATTATAGTTGAGCCTACAGAGAGACCTGTTCATGCACTCACTACTGGCTCTGGTAAGCAAACCCTCCCGGCCCCACTGAGATCCCTACTTGCTAGCATTTAGGTTGCTCAGCTTTCTAAACATACCTCTGGGTCCACGGAGTCTCAAGATTGTGAATATTGGCCCCTATTTCAGCTAGTTAAGCATCTTAATCCCAAACTCCCTAAATGCCTCTAACCCTGATATTGAAACCTGCAGGTTAGCATCACACCATTCTTCCCCCCACCCCAGATTTATTGAGATATAATAGACATATAGCGTTGTATACGTTTAACGTGTACAATGTGATGATTTGATACACATCTATATTACAAAATGATCACCACAATAAGGTTAGTTGAACGCATTTATCACCTCACATAATTACCATTTTTTTATGGTGGTGGTGGTGGTGGTGAGAATGTTTTAGTATCTTAGCAACTTTCAAGTATACAATATAATATTGTTAACTATAGTCACCATGCCGTACATTATGTCCCCAGAACTTACTTATCTCACATAACTGGAAGTTTGTACCCTGTGGGAACATCCCCATTTCCCCTGCCCACTAGCTCCCGGTAACCACCATTCTACTGTTCCTATGAGTTCAGCTTTTTAATGTTCCACATGTGAGTGAGGTCATACAATATTTTTCTTTCTCAATCTGACTTACTTAGCATAATGTCTTAGAGGTCCATCCACCTTGTCCTTGTCACAAATGGCAGGATTTTCTTTCTCATGGGCAGATAATATTTCAGTGTGTGTGTGTGTGTGTGTGTGTGTGTGTGTGTGTGTGTGTGTGTTGTGAATAATGTTGCAATGAATATGTAGGTGAAGATATCTCTTCGAGATACTGATTTCGTTTCCTTCATATATACACCCAGAGAGGGGATTGCTGGGTCATATGGTAGTTCCATTAGTTAATTTATTCGATTTTGAAGAACCTCCATACTGTTTTCCATAATGACTACTAGTTTACATTCCCACCAACAGTGTACAAGGGTTCCCTTTTCTTCATACCCTCACCAGCATTTGTTGTCTCTCGTATTTTTGACAATAGCTATGCCGACAGGTGTGAGGTGACATCTCACTGTGGTTTGCATTTGCATTTCCCTGATGATTAGTGACATTGAGCACCTTTTCATGCCATTGTTGACCATTTGTATGTCTGCTTTGGAAAAATGACTAGTCAGGTCCATTGTCCATTTTTAAATTAAATTATTTTTGTTTTTGTTTTTTGGTGTTGAGTTGTATGGGTTCCTTATATATTTTGGATATTAATCCCTTATCAGACCCATGGTTTGCAAATATTTTCTCTCGTCTGTAGGCTGCTTTTCCTTTTGTTGAATGTTTTTCTTGCTGTGAAGTTTGTTAGCGTGATGTAGTCCCACATGTTGATTTTTCGTTTTGTTGACTATGCTTTCAGTGTCAGATCTAAAAAACCATTGCCAAGACCTGTGTTGTCTTCTAGTTTTACCATTTTGGATCTTATGTTCAAATCCTTAATACTTTTCAAGTAAATTTTTGTGAGTAGAACAAAACAGGGGGGTCCAATTTCATTCTTTTGCATGTGAATATCCCATTTACCTGACACCATTTATTGAAGAGACTATCCTTTTCCCATTGCACATTCTTGGCTCCCTTATCAAATATTACTTGACCATCTATGCATGGGTTTATCGCTGGGTCCTTGATTCTTTTCCATTGGTCTGTGTGTCCGTTTTTATGCCAGTATCATTATATTTTTATTAGTATTGCTTTGTAATACAGGCAGTCACCGACTTCTGATGGCTTGAGTTACAATTTTTCGACTTTACAATGGTGCACAAGTATACATATTTAGTAGAAACTGTACTTCAGATTTTGAATTTTGATTTTTTTGCTGGGCTAGTGATATGTGACACGATATTCTTATGTGACGCTGGGCAGTGGCTGTGAGATGATTTTGCCCAACTGTAGGCTGATGCAAGTGTTCTGAGCACCTTTTCGGTAGGCGAGGCTAAGCTAACGTTCAGTAGGTTAGGTGTATTAAATGCATTTTTTTATATTTTGGTATTTATGATGGGTTTATTGAGACATAACTTCATAAGTTGAGGAACATCTGTATAGTTTGAAATCAGAAAGTGTAATGCCTCCAGCTTTGTTCTTTCTCAAGCTTACTTTGGCTAGTCTTTATTGGTTCACAAATTTTAAGATTTTTTTTCCTTTTCTTTTTTAAAAAACAATACCTTTGGAATTTTGGATAGGGATTGCATTGAATCTAGAGGTGGCTTTGGGTAGTATGAATATTTTATAATATTCAGTTATCAAAATAATAACAATGTTGACTCTTCTGATCCATGAATATGGAGTATCTTTCCATTTGCTTGTGTCTTCTTCCATTACTTTCATCAATATCTTATATTTTTCAGTGTGTAGATCTTTCACCAACTAGATTAAATTTATTCCTAAGAATTTTATTGTTTTTATTCCATTGTAAATGGGATTTTTTTTCTTGCTACTGCATAGAAATGAAACTAATTTTTGTATTTTGATTTTGTATCCTAAAACTTTATTTATTAGTGCTATTATTTTTGGTGGGATTTTTAGGATTTTCTTTATATAAGATCATGCAAATAAAGAAAATTTTACTTCTTCCTTTCCAATTTGGATGCTTTTTATTTCTTTTCCTTGTCTAATTGTTCTGGTTAGGACTTCCAGTACTATGTTGAGTAGAAATGGTTTGAGTGGACAGGCTTGTCTTATTCCTGATCTTGGAGGAAAAGCTTTCAGTTTTTTACCACTAAGTTTGATGTTAACTGTGGGCTTGTCACATGTGGCCTTTATTATGTCGATGTTTGTTCCTTTTATACCTACTTTGTTAAGAATTTTTATCATGAAAGGATGCTGAATTGTGTCCAGTGCTTTTTCTGCATCTATTGAGGTGATTACATGATTTTTATCTTTCATTCTATGAATGTGGCATATCACATTTATTAATTTGCATATGTTGAACCATCCTCGCTTTCCAGAGATAAATCCCACTTGATTATGGTGTATGATCCTTTTAATTTACGGTTCAATTGTTTGCTAGTATTTTGTTGAGGATTTTTGCATCCATCTATATTCATCAGGCATGTTGGCCTGTAGTGTTCTTTTCTTGTAGGGTCCTTATTTGGCTTTGATAAGAGGGTAATGCTGGACTTGTAAAATGAGTTTTAAAGTGTTCCCTTCTCTTCAATGTTTTGGAAGAATTTGATAAGAATTGGTATTAATGCTTCTTTAAATGTTTGGTAGAATTTACTTGTGAAGCCATTTGGTCCTGAGCTTTTCTTTATTGGGAGGTTTTCAATTGCTAATTCAATCTCTTACTTGTTATTTGTCTGCTCAGATTTTCTCATTTTCATGATTCAGTTTTGCCAAGTTGAATGTTTCTAGGAATTTATCCATTTGTTTAGACTGTCCAATTTGTTGGTGTATAATTGTTCATAGTAGTCTCTTGTGGCCCTTTGTATTGCTGTGATATTAGTTGTAATGTTTCCTCCTTCATCTATAATGTTATTTATTTGAGTCCTCTCTTTCCTTGGGAAATCTAGCTAATGGTTTGTCAATTTTATTTATCTTTTCAAAAATCCAACTCTAAATTTCATTGATCTGCACCATTCTTGAAGACTAATTCTGGCCAAGATAGAGTTAAAAGGAACAAAGCTTCACTTTAGTAGTGGCCTGGAACATCCATGTATTCAATCCACCATCATTTGTTGAGCATTTATTGTGTGTCAGATACTCTGCAATAAACTGTGGACAGAGACGGGTACTCACATCAAGGATCTCCCGGTCTGATGCATAAGAGAGAACACAGAGTGAGTCATTCATTAGAGTAGCACTTGCTTTAATAGTACTGACTGGGAGAAAAATGTGCTCATTCGCTTCAGATTCTGATAAACTGTGAACCAGATCGCCCTGGTTCCCTCGTCTTCTGGCGGATGAACAGCCCCATCCTGTGGGAACTGGGAAGGATACCTGTGCTGGACGTCTTCCCTTGACCCTTGATTTACTGTCCACATTGCTCTGTGCCCAGGGAGGCTAGGTTCCATGAGCTGCTTCAATATCATCCCTTCCACTCGGACTTATAGTGGCATTTACAAGCAAGAACACGGAAGATAGAAGGAACTGAGTCACAGGGTGTCAGTGGTTTCCCTAAAGGCTACAGCTCCCACCACGTGACCCTCTTTCTCTCTCAGGAATCTGGTGAACACTCCTGCCCCTCCCCCTTCAGGCTTAGTGGGGATAAAGGCTCCTTGCTGTAGTTGGCCCAGTTGTACTTCACTGTTCCGTGTTGGTTTCTTTTAAGCTATTCTTCTTAAACTTTCCTTAATTATCCCCATTTAATGTGCCATGTTTTCTTGCTGGGATGCTTGGAGTTTGTTTTGTCCTTGAACTTGTTACTGAAAGACATGGGTTGTTGGGATTATTTCTAAGAAATGTGATAGGTTGATATTCAAGTACCGAAGTTTGCAAATGATTTATTTTTAGGTAAGTTACAACCAATTCAAATATGTGCCTATAATAGCATCATTCTCCCTTGAATTCCACATTCCTGTGTAAGTGAAGGGGTAGAATCAGCAATGTAGCTGGACTTGCTTGTGGGTGTGACAGGTTGTCACACCATCTTGTATCCTCCCATATTTCTCCCTGGAATGGATTCCCTGGCTTTGGTACCCTTTCTGGAGGATGCCCTTTGTGCCTACCCCTGAATTAATGAGCTCCCTACTCAATACATTTCATGGAATGAAGGACTGAGTCTAAACACCTGTGTTGGGGCCCAGGCTCTGTCCCACCCAGAGTTCCCCAAGCATGACTTCCCCACCCCAGCCCTTGTTACTTCACAGACACATCTGGCTTCCCTTTTTGCTTTTTCAGAAGAGAGTGAGGGATACTAATGAAGTTAACTGAATGCACACTGGGGAATTCCTTTGCAAATACTTCTGGGTTTGGGTGGGTTTCTGTCCCAGGCTTTGCCTGGACACATCAAATTCATATTGAAAGAATTTGTCGAAAGAAACCACCTGGTGCTATAAAGTTGTGTTTGCAACCGTCGTAAAACGTTTCAGTTGGATGAGAGGTAAGAAATGATCAATTATCAACTTACATGAAAAGAAAGCCTGTGAGGAGAAGGAGGAGGAGAAGGGACACCAGACAGTAACTCAGCAAGGTAGTCAGATAAACTCACCCCAAAAAGCCTGTTTATGGCAGTCCAGAAGAAATTCCACCTTCTCACCGCAGATCACAATAAAGTCAGAGATGGTCCCAGTCTGGAGGCGGACACATTGTTCTTTATTCGGTGGAAGTCATAAAAATGGAAAGCCTTTTTTTCCTTTTGCTAAGAGATCACCTTACAAACGGGTTTGGGGAAGGGAGAGGGTAAACTTGGTGAGTTTGGTTGGAAGGTTTAGAAGCCAATTCTTTCTTCACAGTTCATTTCCTCTTTGTAGAAAATCTGTTTCTACAAAAGACTACTGTCCAGGTTTATTTAATAAAAAGTGGAGTTTAATAGTTATTTTAAAAGCTTATAGTTGTACAGTCAGATCCATACTTACTCATTAACATGATATTTGTGAAGCTAAGTGGTAACTAAATAACCCCGTTAGGTTTTTAAGGCATTATATATGATTATATTTTAAAGACCTCTTGTAGCATAATATGACATACTTGGTACCCAGTTTACATTGGGCCACCCAGAATAACGGGATTTAAAGTGAATAAAGGATCCATAAAAGACTTATGAAGGGAATGGGAAACACACCAAGTACTTAAACAGCCAACATGGAAGAAACTATTTTACATATTCTGGAGGATTATATCCTAAAGGAATGTTTTCTAACAGTAAAAAACTAACAAGAAACAGTAGAGCTCTTTCTATAAATAACGTCTTGCACACATCCACAACGTGTAAAGCTGATGAAGCCGTTCCTGCTGAAGACAGGATGAGATCCAGGTCTAGCTGTCCCACCCACCATTCCTCTGCGGTCCCGACTTGGAACCCCCGGCACGTGAAAAGAAACAGTTTGCAAACCCCTAGAAGCTCCTGCTTAGCTGTTTTCCATATATATTCAAGATAGTCCAAGAGTAAATGGATTTAAAATGTGGGAGGAGGAATGTTAGATATGATGAAGGACTTTTAAAACATTGGACCGAAGCCCCCAAACAGAATACCAGAGGCTTGTAATTGTTGATAAAAGGAAGTACAAAAAGCATGTCCTTGAAGGTCACCTCTGATCTGGCCTCAACCTTTCTTTCCAATCTAGCCTTCCCCCATTATCTCCTCAACCACGTACCATGTAGAACCCTGCATTGTCTGGTCCTACCTGCCGTTCCTGAAATGGGACAAGTCTGAACTGAGATGTGCTGTAAGAGAAAAATTGGAGTTTGAACATTTAGTATGAATAAGGAATGTAACAGATTTTACATCATACTAAAATCATTAATCATTTATATATTGGTTGCATCATATTTTTGACATATTGGGTTAAACAGAATATGTTATTAATATTAAATTTACCTGTTTGTTTCTCCTTTTTAAAAATGTGGCTGCTGCAAACTGTACATTACATAAGTTGCCTTGCATCTGTGGCTTGCATTATACTTCCATTAGCACGGCTCCAAGCCCATAGTCGCCAAGACAAAGGACTGTAGGGGCTGGCTGGTGGCACAGCCTCTGGGGCATTCGTGGGCAGTGGTGGGGACTGTAGAGAACCAAGGAACGCGCCCACAGCGAAGCAGGAACGTGGGCCAGTTTTTGCTAGCTCTCCTACGTTTTCAGAGAGACATTGGAAAGCCGGGTTGTAAATGTGTTGGGGGAGTGAGTGTTCGTGAGTGTGCATGAATTTTCCAAAAATTTAAATGTTGGCAACTATTTCATAATTTTAAAAACTAATGTAGCATAACACTGTTCAAGCCAAAGCAAACATGTGGGGAGCCAGACCCGGCCCGCAGACTGCCAGTGTGTGTGACCTGCTCGCTCCCTCTGTCATGTCTAGGACTGTGTACAGTCACTTGCCGCCCCACTAGGTGTGATGGCCTCCCAGATAGGCTGCTCATATCTTCCCATCCCCAGCACCTTCTCTGAGGCACCTGTCAATGCTAAATAGTTGATTGTTAAATGACTGAATGAATGAATGGGTTCTGGAATCTTCTTGTTTGGGAGTTCTCAAACAGGAAATATTCTCCTTTCCTTCTGGAGTCTGAGTTGTGGTCCTGCCTTGAAGGGAGAACGAAGAACCAGCTACTTTACCTTCCAAGACCTTTCTCAGTGGAACAAACATTTCTGCAAAACATCATTTCTTGCTGGCAAAAGAAGTTACTGTGCTGGTGCTGAAAGTTCAAACAAACAAACAAACAAAACACACAGTTGAAATGGAAATACTGGAACATAATCTTAAAATGAGGCCTGGGTTTACCTGGGACTGGAGAACCAGGAGGGGCTTTGGGGTTCTTCCCTCCCACACTCCTCGTTGCCCCGGTTGCAAACTGTACCCTTGGGGGAAGTGACTTACTGTCAGGGTCTGTAAGTAGCCAGGCTGTGACCAGGTTGTGGGCCGGCTGGCCCTGCATCCAGGCTCCTGGGGATACAGTGCAGAGCTGGACATTCTGCGTAACGCAGCACCCTGCACCATCGCATACAAGTGAGAATGCCTGCAACTATGAAACCATACACTTGCCAGCATCCTACATTCTTTTCTTTTTTAACCTGTATCCAGCATTTTGGAAGTACTGTCTGTTTCAATTCTTCAGTTTCTTTTCCTAACCTGGTGATTTAAATGTAACAACTTCCTGGGAGTTAAGCTTCCTTTTCCAAGCCCTGAAGCAACACTGCTGTACAAACTGTCCTGAATCTATGAGAGGAGGAGCTGATATGGAAGAAAAGATGCCCATCACGTGGGCAGAAAGGGAGCCGCCCACTCCATGTGTTTCTGTACTGTACTAACCGAAACAATTCTTATATTGATAACGTCTCACTTTTCAAATAGCAATAAGTAACTGAAATGAAAACTCCTAAGTACTTTATGTCAGCGTATGGGAAGCCAGCTAATGTGCCCACCATAAAAATCAGGAGAAAAATAAGAAAATGTGCAAAAAAGAGAAAGAATTAAGAACAGCTCACTCTAGGAATGGAAAATGAAACCTACCAGCTCAAAAACAGGCCTGCTGAGGGTGGATGGGTGGCTCATTTGGTTAGAGCGCGAGATCTGGGCAATGGGGCTTCCGGTTCGATTCCCACATGGGCAAGTGAGCTGCGCCCTCCACAACTAGAATGAAGTCAGTGAGCTGCAGCTGAGCTCCTGGGTGGCCAGATGACTCAGCTGGTTGGAGCACGGGCTCTCAACCACAAGGTTGCTGGTTCGACTCTTCGAGTCCCACAAGGGATGGTGGGCTGCACCCCCTGCAACTAACAACGGCAACTGGACCTGGAGCTGAACTGCGCCCTCCACAACTAAGATTAAAAGGACAACAACTTGACTTGGATGGAGCTGATGAGTCCTGAGAAATACACACCACTGTTCCCCAATAAAAAGTCCTGGAAAATACACACTGTTCCCCAATAAAGTCCTGTTCTCCTTCCCCAATAAAAAAAAAAAAAAAAAAAAAAAAAAAAAAAAAAAAAAACTTTAGAAAAACAACAACAACAAAAAAACAAGCCTGCTGAGAAACTAGTAGATTTGAGAAAAGATTGGATTTTTCAGCTACCAGCACATTAGCCTCGGGCTCTGCATTTACCGGGTTCCTTCCGTGAACTTGGGAAGACCCTTGCAACTTGTTCAAAGGACATGTTTTTGGTCATGTGTACGAAGTAGGATATTTTGGCTGCTCTCGGTCAAGACCTTGTCTCTCGGTACTTAACTTGCCCTCTGTCTCACATTTCCCCCGTCAGGTGGCACTGGAGAGTCAGAGGGCATTGTGAGGGAGTGTCTACAGAGAAGTTGAGTTGGGTTTAAGTGATAAGTGTCTATAGCTCCCAGTCACTCCCATGTGTAGTGAAGTCATTGCCAGCTGTCCCAACATAGGGATGGTTTCCAGGAGTTCCCCTCCACCCACCTGATGACTCACTCAGGTCAGAACCGGGGAATTAGTGCAACAGGACTGTGTCCCCCAGTGCCTGACCCTGGACAGCTGTGGGCAGTGGAGGAGAAACAAGGCTTGAAATGTACTGATTGAGAAATTACTCCATAGAAAGCTCTTCCCACATCAGAAAGTTGTAAGGAGAGGATTTAATTCTCCTTGATGCCTATTCAAAATTAAAGGCAGTGCGTAGGATTATAAATGTGTTGTACGACTTTGTTCTTCTTTGAGGGGAATCATGCAAAATTGAATTTATGGGAACTCCTATGTTTGGAGGGTACACGCTTGCAGCAGTGCTCCAAAAAGGTAAGTGTGTCCATAACAGCCCCTACGAAGAGATGTTCTCATGTTTGATAATGGTCCTAAACTTTATGACATCAAAAATGAGCTGAAAAGCTATTGGAAACTTTCCTTAACTATCAATAGTAAAACAACTGTGCTCAAGGCAGGACTGAAGTAGCTTTTGCTCTTCTCTTTAGAAAACATTATAAGACTTGTTGCTACAGGAAGAGATGATCAGAGCATACAGCTAAAAAGGTAGGAAAAGGGGTATTGTAGTCAGGAAGCTAATTAATAAAAACAGTGTGATATTTTTCTAGATCTTGTGATGTTTTATATTTGACAGCTTTTTAAAAATCTGTAATATATTGTGGCTTCTTTTCTCATTCCAAATTAATAGTTTCACTTTTGTATCTAATTGTATGTTAAAATTTTTTTATTCTCTTCCTTAAAGAGGACCGCTCCCAAATTAAGCTTCGGGCCCCACAAAACCAGACCCACCCCTGCCCTTGGGTGAAAGAGGAGAAGACATTCATGAAAAATGTGAAACACACATTTTCCTACCGGCAAAGGAGAAAAAAGTAAAGGTTCAAAAAAAAAAATCTTAACAACAAAATAACCTGAAGCTGGAAAATCTTGAAAATGCTAGTTCAGCAAAGAACACTGAGTATTCAGAAAATGAATACTCTAGCCCACAGATTTGCGTCCTCACTGCTCAGCAATTTTCCTTACAATGGCATCTCCAGGATTCAGCCTGGATCACAGGAACTAAACAGGTTCCCAGAAAATGTCAACTAGATGTCCTAGTTCAGAACCTGCCTTCTCCCCTGCAAGACCTCAGTCTGGCCCCTGGAGCTCCAGGACTCCAGAAGGGAGAACAGAATCCAACCTCTGCCTTGTAGTCCTCGAAAATGGCTCGTGAACAACTGGGGAGCCACAGACGCAGGGTCTAAGGGCCTTGTGCTTTGCGCGTCTTTTTCTCACCACAGGGAGTGAAACTGTCCTGAGCCACAGTGCTCTTTTCCATCACTGGTTGTGCGATGACTGTCCACGAAGCACAAACTACACCTCCCAGCCCTGGTCCTATCAGAAATACACCCGATCCACCTGTAAGTCATGCCTTGGTTGGTTTACTAATGCAAGCAGAAACTAAAGCATGTTTGCTGAACAAGGCAAAGCTTTCCCTCTACCCTGCACATCCCCTTCCTATTGCTCCTTCTTTGAACTTGGTCTTGTCTTGCTAACTAGATTGTGGCTCTGAAACCAGCTTCTGGCCTCCCCTCAGGCTTAGCAACCTCTAACGTCCATTCCTGGCTTGGGAAGCCTGCATTTGCTGTGCGGGGTCTGCCTTCCTGCTCCCTCTCCACCAGACACCAGAGCAGCAGGCCCTGCCTGTTGGTCCCGGCACCTCGCAGACTCTCCTGGGTCTCTGCTGTCTCTTCCTCCTTCTGTGCCCTTGTCCTTGCTCACATTGGAGTTCCTGTGTGCAGTCTCGTGGCTGCAAAACTTTCCCTCCTCTGTGTCTAGTCGCTTCCTATTGTTTCTACTCTGCCTCTTCGGTCCTGAACACTGATTAGCAGCTCTGGGTCTGCAGTCCCATCCCTCCTCCATGGGAAGCCAGCCTCTGAACCCAGGCCAAGGCCAGATAGCTGGACACTCACGACCAAGGAAAGGAAGAAATCTGGACCCACTCCGTTCAGTTTTGCTGTTCCCTTGGTCTGAACTTGCACATTGCCCCAGCTGAGCACACCCGTCCTCTAGCCTCTGCTCTCCAGGATTTCTATGGGCTCGCCTGCTCCAATGGTGGGATACTTTGGCAACTACATTTATGAGGATAGAGGAGTTGCGAGTCATCTGACCCAACTCTCAGCCTGAGGCTGTGGCATCATCAGCACCCCGTGGGACCCAGCTTTGTCACCTCTGGGTTCACTCAGCTAGCCTCCTTCCTGGTCTAGAGACCAACCAGCTTCCCAAGACCAAGAACGCCACATGCAAAAACCTGCAAGAGATTATTTCCTCTGCAGGCCTTATGTCTGACTTAACCTTAGTCTAAGAACATCTGTGTGAAGGTCAGGCACGAGAAAGTGATCACACACATGGATCCTTTTATCTTTCTTCACGTGTTGGTGCTGATGTGTTTCTCTCTATTTTTTTTTATCTTTCATAACAAGGAGGTACAAATGGCTGGTGTATTAAAGAAAACCTTCCAAAACAGTTTATGTTTACAATAAACTTAATCCAAACACTTTGAGATAAAGCAAATTAAGCAGAAAATATTTTTGACAACAAAATGTGGGTAATTTCCTAAACACAGCATTTTGACTATTGCAGAAATCTTTCCCAATGTTTCATCAAACCTTGAAGGCATGTCAGCAGAACTTACAACATCACAAAGGCCACTTAAAAGGGAGTGCCCATCCGGCGCCGTATCTGAGACAGAAAGTTGAAAGCTTGATGAGGAATTAAGACTACTCTAAATCCAACTTTGCACTTTGAAATATGCAGACTCTCCACTTCAGCTGGATTTCAACCAGGAGACAACATATTGAGAAATTAGGCCTCGATCTTAATCAGAGCAAAGCTGACACGTATGGAGTGGTAGGAGGTAGCAACTTCCTGGATGACAAAATTCCCCTGGGCTTTATCCAAACTCTTGTGGTGGAGACCCTGGCCTGGAAATGCCACCATCCAGGAACAGACACCCAAGATCACATCTGGTGAAAGGACCACAGGCCAAAGTGACACTGCCAGCATGGATTGGCCTGTATTCTGTCCCGTGTTCTATCCTGAATCTTGTTTGAAACAGTGATTCCCATCAAGCACGTTGTGTGGGAGCCTGGCAGTCCTCCAAAGGCTTCAGATTTAAAAGCTGTACGTTTGGTCCCTTAACTATCAATCCTGTTATGCACTCATTTTGGATTGATTATACATTGATTGCTCCAAGTCTTTCTTGAACCGATGCATGCCATGTCTAATCTCCCTTCTGGACACATGAAGGCTTGGAGGTTCCACTTGGGATATGATATCCCCAAACCCAGACCCAAGCGTGGGATGGTTGTGGGGGGTGGGGAGCAGTACTTGATCACTAGAAGCAATGAAAGGAGCCAATGCGAGTCAACTGCTTTTGATAAACTAAAATCAAAGACAGGCACGTGGTCCAGCTAAGTCACTGAACCAATGAGGGAGGCAGCAAAGCAGCATCCAGGAAGTTCCTGGGAGAACGACTAGGAAAGCAAGAGGGGTTCTGAGCAAAGGGGGAGAGACATAGTTTTGAGAAACAAATAATTCACAAGCAACTTCTCAAATCAACAGTCTCTTCTAACCTCATCAACCTGTGACTACAAAATAAATTGTTCTTCCTTTGGATGTCATATTTTTATAGTAAAATTTCCTTCGTGCCCTAATTGTAACAGCACCCCCAATCACGTTTCCCCAGATATTTTTAACAGGTTTTTAAGGTACTTCTTATATTGGTTATCTGTTGTTGCATAACAAATAATCACAAATTAACAGTTTTAAATGACACATGTACCATTTCCCAGTTTCTGTGAGTCAGGAATCCAGGCTGGGCCCTCTGCTTCACGTCTCTCACAGGTTGCAGTCAAAATGTCAGCTGAAGGCTCCCCTGGGGAAAGAGCCACATCCAAATCCAAGGGGTTGCAGGCAAGATTCAGTTCCTTGCTGGCTGTTGACCCGAGGTCACCCTTAATTTCTTGTCACATGGGCCTTTCCAACATGGCTTCTTGAGGACAAGTCAAGAAAGCAAGAGTCTGCTAGTAAGACAGAGTCACAGTCCTACATAACCCAGTCAGAGAAGTGACGTCCCATCACCTTTGCCATATTCTTTTGGTTAGAAGCAAATCACAGGTTCTGCCCACACGTAAGGGGGTGGATTGAGTAACAGCGTGACTGCCAGGATGGGACAATCGAGGCAGTTTTAGAAGCGACCTTCTTCATCTTACTGCTAAGATTCCCTGGCTTATCGCCTGGCTCCCACTGCTGCTGTGACTGTTGCCATGGCTACCAGTGGCCCTCAGGAGGTCACCATGTTGATGCTCACAGCTCCCCACCGCACAAGTGACAGGGGGCTTTGCCCAAAATGACACTTTACCAAGAGCCCGTGGGATTAGGAAAGCACAGCTCACAGAGCACCCCACAGCTGCTCCTGAGGGGTCAGCTCTGAGGGTCCACACACAGGCCTCAGCCTGACCCCAGAGGTGCCCTCCAGAGAGCTCCCCCCGGTCCTAGCCCACAGCCACGTGGATCACACCCACCAGCAGACACGCGACAACTCTCCATTGCTCACCATCTTCCTTTCCTAGATATCCTACCCCAGGATTAATCTTTCCTCCGATGACTGGGGTTGGGAACAACCATTACCTTCTGGTAAGAAGCCCTACCCACCCAGAGTGCGTCAGAGTGCATGTGGTCTGGCTCCATGGCCGGAGCAAGACAATCACAGTCCATCACACACTCCAAGTGAGAAAGTGCAAAATCACTCACCGCCCAGCCCTACTTATACAGTCTTAGGAAACACCACCCAGAGGATACCAGCATCCAGCCCAGCGTGTGAGCGAACCCATTCCTGTTCCTTTTTGTACTCTTCCGTCGGGGGTCAAGGGAAGAGACGATCGGCCAGATGTCCCTGCTGCCTTCATCTTTAGCTCCCAAACTCCTGGGACAGTAACGTACAGGCATAGGGCAGCATAGCGCTCAGGGGGACAGTGACAGTGAATGTCCAATTGATATTATTGAACACAGCACAGCAGCCTGGAGCAGCTCCATTTGGGTTACTTTGCTGCACTCAGGGTTTCTTCTGGGCCCTGGGACAGTCCTTCTGGGCCAAAGGGAGATGAGAAGATATTCTAATCTCTACCTCAGAAGGCAATAAACCTTTTTGGCGCCCAAAGTATCTCTTTCCAGCTTCAAAACGAAGCAAAGACTAGGTCCCACCAGACATTCTCATACAGTCTCTGGAGTGTCAGGTGAGGAGAAGCGCAGGAGCCTGCCTGAGTTCTATTAGGATATCAGGTGCGAGAAGTCTGTTTTCTATAGGATAAACCAGCCCTTACGTACACTCAGCTGATCCTTACTTCTTCCAAACTTCAAGTGGCACTTTCTTCTACGGTTTGGAGTAGAGCAAAGGAATCCGGCAGTTTTTGTGCCCCAGTTCTGTGGGGAGCCAACATGTCAACTGGCCACCATCACCACCATGGCATGAAGGGAGACGCAGTAGAAAGGGCAGCGTATACGTCTCCCTGTGGCCAGAGCTGTCCTCTCCCCTGCAATGTCAAACACCTCCGGCCCCATGCTTGAGCCACTCAGAAAAGAGAGGAGACTTGGGTGATAGGTGCTGCCCTATTTTCCAGCCTCCGATGCTTCAGAAGTCATACCGCGGACTGCCTGGTGTCAGCAGTTGTACTCCGTGTGTGTCACTTTGGGTGGGGAGAGGACGGTTAGGAAGATGGAAAGGGGACAATTGGGGGGAATGTTCTCTGTGGTCAGGCGTGATGGAAGGGGCCTACACCCCCTTTTCAGGAGGACCCTCGTCCGGGTGTATGAAAGGTTCAGAGGGCAGAGTCATACTGGTGAAGGGTGGAGGAATAATATTTCCCGCTTTAGCTTGGTCTGTGAAAAATGAAACAACGCCAGATGAAAGCCCTGCCAAGCACAAATTTATACCCTTCAAAGGATTTTTATTTTTTCAATCAGAAGAGAAATTCCAGACTCTAGACTCTATTTCAGTTCCAAATTGTCAAATTGCTGACGTTGCAGTCTTTCCTCAAATTTGTTTGGAGAAAGCAGCAAATGTAAGAAAAGGAAAAACTGTATTTTACCCAAACGAGCTCCTTGAAGTTTGTAGAGTGTATTATTAAGCAAAGTTGTGTTGGGACAAGAATCATTTTACATTCCTAAGGGGTGACTCGCTGTGACTGTTCTGTCTCGGGACTGGCAACATTTGGGAGAAATGGTAGGGAAGGAAGATTCAAAAACAACAGAGAATCTGGAGTTTAACGTGGGAAGGAAGAAAGGCAAGCACTTCTTGAGCACTTGGCCTACTTCGTCAGTCCACATGACACTGTATGACTTAGGAAGGCCCTGGCTCCAGGCGGCAGCCCCGCAAGGCCCAGGGCCAGGATGAGCTGGGTGTGGGTCAGGAGCCTCAGAGAGAAAACAAAGTCAAAACTCTCCAGGGGGCCCCACATGCACCCATCGTTTAATGCCCTCCATTCATGTTGGCTGAACACTTCCTGGCACATGCACTAAGTATGAAGTTCATTCCTCCACAAGCATGAAATGAGCACCTGTGGCATGCCCTCAGAGAGTCCCCAGGGAACTTTGAGGGAAACAGATACCTAAACAAGACTTCCTGTAAGTCCCCAGCTCTCTGGGCTGTGGGGAAAGGGGCTCCAGGCAGACACTGGTAGATTGGGGTGCCCTTGCCTCAGGTAACACCCCAGGAAAGTCGGTGTGTTTAGGATGGTCCTTAGCAGGTAGAGCTCTTCGTGGTTTTAGTCCCAAGTGATCTTTATTGGAAAGAAAGAAAGAAAAGAAGAAGGTGCAGGGGAGGAAGGGAAAAAGGAAGGGAGAAAAGACTAGTAATCTATAACGGCCATGCAGGCAACTCGAAACTCAAGGACACAGCTAATGAGTCACTTCTGTGGGTCACGTGCTGTGTCGATCACTGTGCTGGGCAGTAAGGACACCAAAAAAGGACAACAACAACAACAACAACTCCTAGAGAAGACACTGACCTGTGGCTGGGGAGCTTCCAGTCCGGTGAAGCAGCAACCCACGCAGAGTGGTCCTGTGTGGGCACTTCAGGAGGAGGCTGGGTGAGGAGGGCGCCCCGAGGGAGGGGCCGCAGAGGAGGCGGGGCTTCACGGGGCTCCTCAAGAAGGTGTAGAGTGAGTCCCGAAAACTGCAGCGAGGTGGGCGGGGAAGGGAGGAGGAGATGCCGAGGGAGGGCACGTTGGGGGCCAGGCTGTGGCCAGTCCCAGGATGGCTGGACGAGGTGGGGTGTGGGTGCAGGGAGTGGGGTGTGCGTGGGAAGCGGCCTGGGTGGGGAGGGTGAGAGGTCAGACAAGAGTGAGAGGGTGACACTAGGAGGGGACCCAGGTCCAAGGGGCCAAACCGGTGAGTCGGGACTTTCTGCTTTAGGTGGTGGACAGCCAACAAAGGTCTAAGGACAGATTTTAAGCTGGAGAATGACAAAATTTGCTTTTTATTTTTATACAATATTTGCTTTATAAACCATTGTATTATTCTTTTTTCAAGTACAGAGTAATGTGTTCTCATTGAAGAAAACGTGGAGAGTGCAGAAACACTAAGAAGAAAGTCAAAATGAATAACATTTATGAAAAACTAGAAATCACAAGTCCACCGCTTAGAAGGAATTATAAGCATACCGAACAGTGAGCATTTGGTGCTTCTTCCTGCTGCCTTTCATTCTCTGTGGTTGAGGTTGCTGCTGGAGGATGAAGGCAAGAGAGGACTGAGAGGTCACCTCAGCACTCCAGGTGAAAGGAAAGACAAACGTGGCCGCGTGGTTGGAGTTCAAGCACAGACCCTCAGTCAGCAAGGTTTCTGAGTCGTCATGTTTTGGCTGAGGGTCCGTTCAGCTCGTCCAGATGAAGTAAATGACACGGGATGCAGTGTTATCTGAGAAATTCAAAACTACTGTGGAAATACTCTCAACAGCCAGGAGCTGTTACTCATCTTTTCATGGGGTTCCTTTTCATAACGTCTGAAAGGTCAGCCTACGGAGGGCAGAGGAGAGAATTAAGAGGTGAGTAACCAACCCAAGAATGATGTGAAAATTCTTAAAGGTCTCAAGGGATTGTACTGACTTCTTGTCCAAGGAAACAAAAATTCTAATGTCGCGTCCCTGTCTTCTGTCTCAAGGGATCTTGGTATTTTCAACTATGACAAGTTTTGACCCCTAGAATTCGCTTTCCATTGTTGGAAAGAAGCACCTTTGAAGTGATTTCGAGCCAACTTTTTCTCTACTTATGAGAAAACTAAAATCCTGAGATGTGATGTCACCGACGTGCCCAGGCTCACAGACATGGCTGAGGGCAGATGGACCAGGTCCTGTTCTCACAATTACCAGGTTCCTCTGACATTTCTCTAAGAGCTTTTCCAACTCTGCTGTTTCCTTTCGGTGCTGCATAAATATATTCCCAGTAGGGACTAAATATTATTTAACTATCACAGCAATGAAAGGTGGGGCTAATACTGCAAATCATTTTAATATGTCAATGCTTGGCATCAGAAAAACCCACTGTGTAGTAATAGTTATACTTTCTTCTTTTTTTTTTTTTTGGCAAAACTTAATTTTACAAAAAAGATTAGTTAGAATTGTTCTCATTTTAAGAGAAGGAGAGAGGGAGAGAGAGATCCACTGCCAGTAGGACAGCTTGTTATTTATTTATTTATTTATTTACTTACTTATTTACTTGCTTTTTATTTGAGGAATTTTCAGGCATACAACAAAATAGAGAGAATAGTATAATGAGCCCCCATGAACCCATTTTACCAATCCTGGTGTGAGAGCTTTTAAAATACAATTTTATCCACAAAGATGGTGTTTACATCCAGCTTGTCATGACCAAATCTACTATGTAAAGAATGACAAGTTTTCATTTCCTGATCTGAATGGACGGCCATTTCGCAGTTGGTTACTTTGATTTCTCTGTTCTCAAAAGGCTTCTGAGCACACCAACTAGACCCCAGGTAAAGACAGACCCTGACCCAGCCTGGATACCTCTGGGGACTGATCTGAGACCCTGGATTGTCCACCACAACCTGGAGCCATGCAGCCTGGGGACAAAAGGGGCTGCAGCCAGGAATCCGAAGTTCTCACCTTGGCCTTGCCGCTAAGCCAACCCATGTGATTTCTGCTGGCCACTGGTGTCACAAAGCCCCAGATCTCCCCAGGGACTTTAGTTCCTCCATCCACAGAATGTAACTGTGTCTGACGCATATTCCAAGAGTCTTGGAGAGATGATTACTGAACACATAGAATGCACTGCTGCGCTAAGCATGGTACTGTGTGCCTCTCCACTGTCACTGTGCCAGTGTTTCCAAAATGCCCAACACACGCTAGTATTTTCTTGTTCATTGGTCACTTTGTTTATTCTGTTTTGTTTATCGTCCATCTTCTCCAAGTAGAATATAAAATCCTTGGACAGAGAAGTGTCTTTCTTGTTTACCATTGAATCTCTGTGAAAAGACCATCCACACCCCAATCAGCTAGCTGTCTGGTGTGTTAGACAGGATCGTGCTTATAAAAACACCACGCTCAGCAGAATGGAGGGTGTTGTTTTTATGGTGTTGCTTTAGCTGGCTCTTGACTTGCTGAACCCTGGGCTCTCCAGACGTTTATCCAAAAGCCTAGCTGGGAGAAGAGTTCAGCAATTGGCTCTCCTCTCTTTGCAATTGGCAAGTTCTTCTGGGCTTGCACTGAATCATGGAACTGTCGTTGTATCCCACAGGAGACCTGGAGTCACAGTAGGTCTCACGGAGGTCCATCAGTATTTATTCAGGAGGTGCCTTTGCTATTTAATGTTGATAATTAATCCACCACTTTACAGGAAAGCCAGTGTATATGGAGGAGTACCTAGGGCAGATTGTATTGTCCAATATACTTCCCATCCCCACACTCTTACCAGGTGATTCAACACATCTGCAATGAGAGGTGGAGTCTATGTTCCCTCCCCTTGAACCAGAGCAAGCCTTTGTAACCCCTTCAGCTAGTAGAACATTGTGGAAGGGAAGTTGCATGTCTGCCAAAGCTGGGTCACAAAAGGCATACAGCTCTGCCAGACTCTCTCTTTGTCGCAAGATGGTCACATCTAGAAGCCAGTCACCATGTTGTGAGGAGTCCAGGCCACATGGAGAGGTCACATGTGGGTGTCCGGCCCACAGCCCCAGCTAGGCCCCCAGCTAACAGCCATCGTCAACTACCAGATATGACAGTGACGAGCCTTCAGATGACTTCAACCCGCGACCTGTGAGTCTTCCCTCTAAGGCCCCAGAAGTCACACTGAAGAGAGAGCCGGTCCCTGCTCTGCCCTCCCTGAATGAATTCCCTATGCACAGAAACTGTGAGAAACAATAAAGGATTATTAATGCTGTAGCCACTAAGTTCTGGTGTCATTTGTTATGCAGCAACAGGTAACTAATACACAGACTTCTCGGACCACTCTGTTTGCACTCCCAGCATATGTGAATCTCAATATAAGAAATAATGGGGACAGGGGTTGGCCCTCTGGTTAGAAGAAGGGTCTAGGGGGTTTGTACCTAAGCTATGCTTGCATCCCAAGCACACTGTTTTCACTTGGGGTGACTGGAGGTAGGATATGATGGCGATGCGTCTCCATCTTGGCATCTCCATGCCTCTGCAAACATCTCTGCAGTTTACGAATCCTATGCGTGTGTTTAATAGCCCTTTCATAACTTGGTGAAGGCAATCCGAAGCTCTTTTGATTTATTCATAATAATAGTTAAACAAGCTACTACTTTGAGAACTAGAAAAATTCTTGGGTCTATAATATTATTGGGGTCCCCAGAGAATAGAAATGGACCTACCCCACCTCCACTCCCACCCTCCACACAACTGGACGTCCAATTATGTAAATGCTAGAAATGATTCCAGTTTCATCTTTAGAAATTCAAGCCATTTGAGGACTGGCTATGAACAGATAAGCAATAAATGTTTCTGGAGCCCAACACTCTCATGACCTCCAATGTTTTGTGTTAATGTTGTGCATCTGGAATAAGACCAAAGGAGCGTGAATGACATCATAATAGCAGTCAACATGCCCAGAGAAGAATGGCTTCCAAAAAGTATGTTCCTTAGACGCCTACAAGTCTCCATGCTGGTTAAGTAGCTGTGGGGGTACAGGGCCCAGGGAAGAGCAATCTGTCAGTTTCCCATTTCTGTAAACTATTGGCATACCATGCGTTCAGCAGGGGGCTTGGAAAGCTCACTCCCCTGGAGACTTTTCTTAGGAAAGTAGCAAGAGTTTTACAAAGGAGTCAACATGTATAAGAAAATGGATTAGAAACAAAACAGCTTTGGAGAAGGGATGGAAATAATGGAGCAGAGTCTTATTTACCAAGCTTTGTTCCTTGAGGACTGCTTGCTGGTTCCTTGATTCTCACAGTTTCCTCTTCCATCACCCAGAAGCGGTGTTAGCTCTCGTTCACCCTTGAATGAGCTGTGGTAAAAAAAAAAGAAAAAAACAAAAACAAAAAACAAAAAACCTGGGCTTGCAAGTGTCACACTGATGTGAGGGCAGGCCTTTCTAGGGAATGTTTGAAAATTCACCATTGTTCCTGGAAATCTGTGAAGTGCTTTCAAAGTTTGAGAATAAAGAGGGAAAGTTTAGAGCTTTAAAAAGGGAAAAGGGGTATTTTTATAGCTAGGGGAGCCTTTACTGTTTTATATTTCAATGACTGTCTTGTGATTGTGCACACTAGACTATTTTCTCTATGAGAAAGCTGTGAGCTTTGTATTTTTTAAAAAATCACTCCATCTCTATTTTGGTTAGGGTTATTTTGGTTATTATAAGAATCATTGTGATTTACTTAAAATGGAAGTTACAGAGAGCAAAGTGGAAAATAGATAAATTTGGTATTCTGGGGTTTCATTTCACCTGAGTTTAATCTTATCACTAACTTTAGAACCAAAAGCCTTTCCCCACTACACAGAAAATGTAACTCCACTAAACCATTGCCAAGGGTATAGAATGGGAGATACATACACACACACACGGATATATGTATAATATAGTATTTATATATGTTTACATATATGTATATATCAGGTAAGATATACACACACATAATACAACACAAATAGACAAGAAAACATGATTGAAATCAAAAAAGCTTGATATTAGGTTGGTGCAAAAGTTATTGCGGGTTTTGCAATTATTTTTAACCTTTTAAACTGCAATTACTTTTGCACCAACCTAATAGAATGGCTTAAATCCCACAGGTAAGGGAAACCCTTATTCTCCCGCTCACCTCTAGAGATTGGATAATTATCTTAAAGGAAGACGATCATTATGACAGCTGTAGATTTCACCTCACCCCAGCAAAGTGAAGCTGAGGTTTGTTTGACTCTGCAATAGTTATCTATTGAGAGGACAGTAAGTGCAAATTAATTTGCAATAAGTGCAAGTTACAGGAGCATCCAGAAACAAAATGATAACCAGAGGCTGCTACACCAAACTCTTCGTGGCCTCCTCGTGCAGTAACACTGAAAAACTGTCGGTCTGCAGTGGCCAGACGGCCTGGGCTTCCTGCAACCAGGTCCTTTCACATCGGCAGTTCTGACTGCTCCGTGGTTGGTCTGGCTTGGTGGAGACCAGAGTTAGGAAGACTTGATTTCTTCCACAAGCTTCATCCCTAACTCGTGCATCCTGTTTTTCTTCCTGTTCTCTATGAATTGGAGCAATGAGGTAAACGTATGCCCACAGTCAACCGAACCACAGTGAAATCTGATGGTTGGAAAATTCTTGGCCATGAAGTGCTATCCAGGTCCCAAAGGTCATATAAATTTAGATTTAACGCACAGAGGAGTGGCAAGAGCAGAGCTAGGAGTCCCACATTCTTTGGTGATATCCTCAGCCATGATAAGGAAGAAAAAAGGACAAGATCTTGAAAGTACATGGGTGGAGTGGTTACATTTGAGAAATACAGTGTGAGGCTTAGGAAATGGGGATTTTAGCTAGACACAGACAGAAGCCCTTGAGTCCTTACTTTCCCTATTTAAAAAATCTCCTCTTATGACTTCTCAGGGATTTAGAGGTTATGAATATCAAAAGATTTAAACAATGTAGGAGGTAAGTTCTAAGTTCTTTATGGAATCATAATTATTTTTGATATTTTTGTCATATTATAATGCATAAACCTGGGACTGGCTACATAATTTTTGAGATCCAGTACAAAATGAACATGGGAGGCGGCTTGTACAAAAATTAAGAATTTCAGACTGATGACAGCAGAGCCTTAATGTAAGGCCCTTTGGAGCCAGGGCCTGTGTGATTGCACAAAAAGCCAAAAAGGCAATAAACTATTTCCAATGCCTGTGATAAAATACATCGATGGCATCTGAGTACGGGCAGTGTGGGGAGAGCCCAGCCCCTCGAGGCAGGGATAGTGGTTGTTCGGTTCACCATCAACCACTGTAAGACCTGGTCTCATTTTAACATAATATAAGACCAGGTATAACATAATATAATATAATGTAATATAATAACATAATAGAACATAACATAATTAATAAAATATAACATAACATAATATAATATCAGGTCTTATATAATATAAGGCCGAGTCTTATTTAATTTTTGCTCCAAAAGACACATTAGAGCTGATGGTCTGGCTAGGTCTTATTTTCGGGGAAACACGGTAGAGCTACCATGCAACATCTAAACATGACATGTTATAGGACCAAACTCAATTGTTAACAATGCTGCCGCCATTTCTCCAGGGACATTACGATAGTCTGATGTTGATATTCCTTAGGTAATACACACTGGCCTTAGCCAGAGTAAGCATAAAAGATAATATATATAAAGAGGCAATTAACCAATTGGGAGAAGATTTTTGCAAGCAACGCCTCCGATAAAGGGCTAATATCCAAAATATATAAGAAACTCATATAACTCAACAACAAAAAAACAAACAATCCAATTTAAAAAATGGACAGAGGACCTGAATAGACATTTCTCCAAAGGGGACATACAGATGGCCAATAGACATATGAAAAGATGCTCAATGTCACTAATCATCAGAGAAATGCAAATAAAAACCACAATGAGATATCACCTCACCCCAGTTAGAATGGCTATCATCAACAAAACAAATAGTAACAAGTGTTGGAGAGGCTGTGGAGAAAAAGGAACCCTCATACACTGTTGTTGGGAATGCAGACTGGTGCAGCCGTTATGGAGGACAGTGTGGAGGTTCCTCAAAAAATTACTAATAGAATTACCATATGACCCAGCAATCCCTCTCCTGGGTATCTACCAAAAAAATCTGAAAACATTCATCCATAAAGACATGTGTGCTCCAATGTTCATTGCAGCTTTATTTACAGTGGCCAAGACATGGAAGCAACCAAAGTGTCCTTTGGTTGATGAATGGATGAAGAAGATGTGGTATATATATATATATATATATATATATATATATATAGAATGGAATACCATTCTGCCACAAGAAAAGATGAAATAGGACCATTTGTGACAACATGGATGGATCTTGAGATTATTATGTTAAGTGAAATAAGCCACACAGAAAAAGTCGAGAACCATATGATTTCAGATATATGTGGGATATAAAACTGAAAGCAACAAAGAAACAAGACAAACAAATAAAGAAACAAAAACTCATAGACACAGATAATAGTTTAGTGGTTACCAGAGGGTAAGGGTGGAGAGGGGTGGTAGAAGAAGGTAAAGGGGGTCAAATATATGGTGATGGAAGAACTGACTCTGGGTGGTGAACACAGAATATGATATATAGATGACATATTACAGAACTGTACACTTGAAACCCATGTAACTTTATTAACTATTGTCACCCCAATAAACTTTAATTTTAAAAAAGATAATATATACAGATATATGCATGAATACATAAATGTGTTTTTATGAATCTCACTTATTTTATCTCAATCTCAGTGACATGGAGACAAGGAAATCCCCCTTCTGTGGGTTTCCTGCTGTGAGCATGTGTCCTGTATTTTCAGAGCAGCCAGCGGATTGCCAAGGTGGAGGATTCGTGATGAATTAAAGTATCTTTGAAATATTAGACAGTGCTTTGGGAGAGGTAGGTAAACAGAAGCACTAAACCCTGTCACATAGGAAGGGTTGCACAAGGGCCAACTGTCTTGCACAGAACCCCTGTGTAACACCTGTGCTTCTGAGCTGCTGAAGCCACAATCCTACTGCTGGTCCCTTTTGTCTCTGGGAAGCAGAACATGGTCCCAATGGTATAAAATCATTTGTCGAGAGAGCTAGTTCCCCCACCAAATACTAACTAATCTTCTAGGACTTCTCCTGGATTTTTTCTCTTTCCAAAGCATGTAGGGTTGCCAGATAAAATACAGGATGCCCAGTTAAATACAAATTTTGGATAAACAAGTAAATTTTTAGTATAAGTATCATTCAAATATTGCACGGGCTATACTTATATTAAAAAATTACTTGCTGTTTACCTGAAGTTCAAATTTAGCTGGGCAACTTTTTTGTATTTTCCTTGCTAAATCTGGCATCCTGAGAATCATGGCATTTCGCAGCACACACTTTGGGTATTACCCAGGCTTCACTGCTCTTCCATTCACATTCCTACAACAAACTTACCCCAGAGCAAAAAGGATATCAAAGCCTATGGCTTCCCACCAGGGTAACTGAAGCAGGAACACTGCCTGGAAGAAATGAAAATGGCACACCACTTGGAGGAGGGTGTGGGTCTGGAGGGCCCCCTGGCAAACAGCTTGGGTGTGCAGACACTGTAGGAAGCTCCGTGGAAGCCTGACACTGTGTTTCCTGTTTGTGGTCTCTTCCTCTTCCTTGTCTTGGAGGGGTTAAGAGGATGTTGGCAGAAATGTCTTTGCTGTCAGTTTTCACTGGGATGTTTCTGCTGTAGCAAAAATACCCAAATATCTGAGTCAGGAAAAAGCACAGTTCCAGGGAGAAGGCAGTTTTGGGGGTGCCCTCAAAGCTGGTGTTGGGGAGGGAATAAATTCCTACGTGAGGATGAACACAAGGTCATCAGCAGAAGGCTTTGGTGTCAATGGGCATATCAGGAAATCTGAGGTCCCTTTTCCTTTTCCTGCTAGCAGAAGCACATGGCTATTGACAGAAAAAACTGTGAAGTTTGGCGCAAACTAATTTTTTTTCACTTAGTAAAAGGGAGATTTAACTCGATGGTTACTTTTATTTATGTAAGAAACACATAATTACACTAGTTACTGTCCACCAGGCATTGCTCTAAGTGCTTTGCAAGAATGAATTCATTAAATCTTTTAATAAATCCAGAAGTAGGTGTTATGATTCATCCCATTTTACAGAAGAAAAATCTGAGGCACAGAGAGGTTAAGTACCTTGCCCAAGGGCACCCAACCAGGCAATCTTTTGACCCCTTGCTATACTTTAAGGAAAGCGTGTGCGAGGGTTGTACCGAAGAGCCAGACTTTTGGTGTATGGTGATGACAATGATAAGAAAATGAAGATAATGAAGACACATTCACCAGACACAAAGCTGGCTCTGGAGGAGTCACAGATACATGACAAGTGGCTGGCACTCAAAAATGGTGGTTACTGCTCTTACACCAACAAACTTTTACAGTGTATGCCAGGCTCGATGCAAACTACTGAGGACACTGCTTAGCATAAGGAAGCTGGTCTCTGCCTCAGAAGTTGACAGCTATAAATGACACCTTCCTCCCAGACAGAACAAGAGGGTAAGAGGGACAGCTGTGGTGAAGCAACTGTTTAATAGTCCCTGGAATGTTCAGAGAAGACCACCAAGAACCAAGCCTCACTTTTAGTCTCCTCTCCACGCTGCACACCTGGCTGTTTATCTGTATCTCCTAAAGATGTGCCCTATGGTTACACTGTACATCCAAATATTCACAAGTGGCATCCATCTGCCAATTAGGCTAAATTAAATTGAATAAATCACAGCATTATATAGCCCTGGGATTTTTTTTTAACTGTTTTTATTAAATATTTCTGTATTTCCCAACATCCTAATAGAATAGATTTATGTGACCAGATATATTAAGATTTGGGGTGTGTGAATTTGGACCTTTGCTGATATTTATAAAAATCAGAGATTCTCAGGGTTGACCAGTACTTTCAAGTTATTCTGGTCCAACAATCCACGAGGGGTCTGGATGTCCTCCACCCCATTTCTGCTAAGTTCTGAGAGTCTGACTAAGAGTCCTGAAAGCTAGTTATAATGCTTTCCATATCAGGTACTTATTTGTGTTTTGAAGTTCAGCTTTACATCCTAGCCTCTATGTTATCTAGAAAACCACAAATGTACAGGAAGATGATTCTAGATTCTAAAATGAAAGTTGATTGCATTTTTTGAAATACATATACTTTTCTAGCTAATGTTTGTGAATTTTACTAATCTTTTCTAAGAACCAGGTTTTGGTTTCACTGATTTTTCTCTGCTGTTTTTTCTATTCTCCATGTTACTAATGTCCACTCTAATTTTTATTATTTCCTTCTTCCTGCTTGCTTTATGTTTAGATTATGCCCCTTTTCCAGTGTCTTAAGATGGAGGCTTAGGTTATTAACTTAAGATCTTTCCTCTATATTATTATTGGCATTTATAGCTATGCATTTTCCTCTAAGCACTGCTTTAGCTGCATTCCATAAGTTTTGGAATGTTGTGTCTTTATTTTCATTCATCTCAAAGTGTTTTCTAATTTTCCTTACGTTTTCCTCTTGACTCACTGGCTATTAAAGAGTATGTTGTTTAACTTCAACATATTTGCGAATTTGCAAAATTTCTTTCGTTATTGATTCCTAATTTCATTCCACTGCGGTCAGAAAACATACTTTGCACATTTCAGTCATTTTAAATTCATCGAGGCCTTGTCTTGTGGTCTAGCAGATGGTCAATATTGAAGAAGTTTCCATGTGCACTTGAAAAAAATTGTATATATTGCTGTTGTTGGGTGGAGTGCTCTATAGATGTTAGATCTACTTGATTTAGTGTTACTCAAGTTTCCTTGTCGATCTTGTGCCGAATTGTTCTATACCCATTATTGAAAGCTGGGTATGGAAATCTCCAGCTGTTATTGTTGAATTGTCTATTCTTCCTTTTAATTTTGTCAGTTTTGCTTTGTGTGTTTGTTAAGTGCATATGTGTTTATAATTGTACTATCTTAAAGACGGATTGATCTTTTTAGCACTGTAAAATGTTCCTTTTTATCTCTAGTAATGTATTTTTGTTTTAGAGTCTATTTTGTGTTATATTAGTGAAGCCACTGCAGCTTTCTAATGGTTGCTGCTTGTATGGTATATCTCTCCGCATCCTTTCACTTTCAGGCTATTTGTATCTTGGAATCTGAAATGTTTCTCTTGTAGAGAGCATGTACTTGAATCTTGGATCTTTATCCAGTCTAACAATTGCTGCCTCTTGGTTGCATTGATATCCAATCAAAATCCATTCACACTTAATGGTGTTATTGATATAGTTCTTTCATATCTGATATTTTACTTTTTTTTCCCTCCATGTTTCATGTCGTTTTTGCCCTTACAGTGCTCCGTCCTGTTGTCCTTTGCATTAAGTAAATATTGTTTACTGTAGCATTTTAACTCCTTTGATTTTTCACTATATTTTTGAGCTATTTTCTTAGTGGTTCCTTTAGGGTTTATATGTCATGACTTATCAGAATCTGCTTGAGATTTATACTAACTTAATTTCAGTGAGATGCAGAAATCTTACTCTGTATAGCTCTATTCCTTTCCCCTCCTTTTTTGTGCTGTTATTGTTATGTGTATGATATATATATATATATATTAGAACTGCAATATTACATTGTAAAATTATTATTTTATGAGTATATAATTTTACGTCTTTTGAAGAAACCAAGAGAAAGAAGCTGTGATTCAAATGCCACAAACTTTCACTGTTCTTACAGATTTTTGGTAGATTTCCTTGAGTTAATTTCCTCCAGTAATTTAATCTTTTCCATATACTTTTGGAATTTTTTCCAAATTCCTTTGTAACTAGGGTGGCCACTTGACCCAGATTTGGTCATGAGATGGTAGGGAAGAGTTGCAATGGGATCTTTTGGGAAATACTTTCCTCTGTTGTGAAAAATATCGATGTATCACTTTTTCATCAGATATTTTTTTCCTCCTATAGTAAATGTACCTGTGCAAAGATGTGATGTTGGAACTGTGACAGCTACTTTGCAATATTGAGGTATAAGCCTAAGGATAAAAAGTTGATACCTGGAGGATTGGAAAGACAAGAGTCTGTATCCTTAATGACATTTTTTGAGCTTCTGCACCAAACCTGGAACCTTATCTTTGAACTTATGTGAGATAATTAAATCAATTTGTGGTTTAAGTCACGTTTAGCCAGGTGTTCTGCTGCTTGGAGCTTGAAGCATTCCTAATAAATACAGTGGTCCTACCAAGTTGTCAATTGAAGTTGGATGGCGTACAGAGAATTTTACAATAAAAGATGAAGAATTAGAACCTAATCCCAATGTTAGATAGTATCTAAAACATTCCTTGGGTGATTTACTCAGATAGTTATATCACTAATACTTTTCAGAATACAAGACTCTGTATTTGGTAGTTAATTGAAAACCCAAAAGGAGCAAGTGCTAATGGGGTTTTTCTGTGCCCCCTTCCCCACCCCGCCACCATTTGCATCTGAATAAATGTGCTTGGGACCTATAGGAGATACCCACAAGAACCTCCATTCTGAGTGAATCTCACCAAATATTTATTGCTTTTAGACATCCTGCAAATTTCTATTCAGGGCTCTGTCTGTCCTGTCTCTCAGGTTTCCTTTGGAAGGGGAGGGCTGCCTTGTATCCCACTGAGTCTCCTAACCCTCCATTCCTGCCTTTACTGTGCGATGGGCTAGGCCCACGCTGAAGTAAGCAAGAACCCCTATGTGAACTTCTTGTTTAGGAGTCTTTGCACCACCATAGTTGAGTAATTACACCACTGACTTGTGTTTCTAACTTAACGACCTGGGGGAGGCTAACAATGGGTCTTTGTTACAATTTATCAAGCTGTGCATCTGCTCCCCATTTCCTTTTCCTAAATGCATCAGATTCCTCACTCTTCTGTTCTCATTTCAAAATATAAGAGCAGATCCCTCCGGAAGTTTCTGGGCTCCTGCCTCCCATCAGGTCAACACCAAACCGTCAGTAAGACATGGCTGTCTGTTTTTATCCTTTATGGTGACTAAATTTAATAAGCATAATAAATATTATAACGGTTTATGATTCAGAGTTTACAGGATACTGTTATAATAAACATTTTGTTATTTAACATCTTAGCAATTTTATGTGTTGGGTATTTTATTCCTCTGTTTAAAAACAGGGCAGTTAAGACCAAGTGAGATTAAGTGACTTATTTAGGATCACATAGCATGACTCACAGAGACAAGTTCTGTGTGTGTCCTCATTCTCCAGGAAGGCCAAATATGAGCAGGGAGGAGATTGCTCTGGAAGACCACAGGTAAATATCAACCAAGAAGGAACAACCTCAAATCCTGGGTCTCCAGGGTGAGTGCACAATGGCCAAAGGACAAAGCAAGATGCTGGGTGTTGAAGGGATCAAGCCAAGGTTTTTGGAGGTAGGGTGACTTGGGGTGAAACAAGGTGATACAGTCAGAAAAGCATCTTGAACAGCCCTGACTGGTCTGGTGGCGCAGACCCTACTGTAGGGCTAAAGAAAAAAATGACTGAGGGTGACAGAAAGGGGTTTCACAGCTGCTCTAAAAGAGCCATGGTCAATACATATGTGAACCAAAAATGCTCAAAAGAGAAGGTAAAAATTGTTTTAAAATGTACTTGAAACAAATACAAGAAATATCTTCGAGCAGAAGCAACAGACATGTAAAATTTCCTGTCATTCAAAATGTGTAAAGGAAGGAAAGAAGAAGCACCACTGAGCTGATGAATGTTCTTAAGGAAAGCCAAGCACAACAGTGGGGTGGGGGTGGGGTACAACCCCCAAACATTACTTTCTTAGATCATATTGCTTTAATATGACCATGGAAGTTTTTTAAGACTAAAAATAGCAACTTCTGAAAATCTTTAAGCTCATAATTTCACCTGAGAAACTACACAAATTTTTTATCCGTTCTAGTTAAAAGTGTGTACCTCTTGGATAAGGGGTAGTGGCTGTTTCAGTGGACAGCGACTATGTGCTGCAGGGTGACCAGCTGTCCCAGTTTGCCCAGGACTGAGGGAGGTTTCCTGGACACAGGACTTCCAGTGCTACAACTGGGAAACTGTCAGACAAACCAGACACGTTGGCAAACGGAACCATATTTCTTTCATGATGACACAGTACTTCTTAGAAAAACTTTAGTTTCCATAACTGCCAGATGAGACTCACCTGTGACATCCTGGCAGGTCAGGGACAGGATGGATGGACAGATAGATGGGGGGATGATCTGATCATTTGATCATGGTGGCTGGGGGATGGAATTAACCAGGGTGGGGTGGGCAGACTCTTCAACAGCCTGGCTCAGCAACAGCCTAGGCTCTACCCGATTTTATGATGATTTTAATGGTCCATTTTCAGAAGGAAAAATAAATGTGCAGTATATCTTTAAGAATTCTACCAAAAAAAAGGAGTGTTTTTGTTGTATTAGATAGAGAGAGACTCTAGCACTCATATCTTGATAAACTGTAAAATGCCTGTCCTACTTTCTCTGTCAGGTCCCTTCCTTATTGTTTGCTTGCATTAATATGTCACTTTATAGTTGATCAGTGGATAAGATGGGAATGACTTTTTCTACTTATTATGTCAATGTCAGTATGACAAACTTGGCCAGTTCAACTGTGCACTGCCTCAGAAGTGGCATTGCACGAAGAAAAATTACTTTCTAATAAAAACATGAATGAAAACCAAAATCATATACCAAAATAAAAAATGAAAATGTGAGAGCCATAGGGATTTCTGTATGATATAGAGACGGTTGCAGTAAGAATTGAGAAGAAAACCGAAAAGCAGGCTTGACTTTCCTTGTGATTCATCTATCTCAGGGTTCCAGCCTCTGAAAGGCAGGATGTTTGTTTGATGCAAAGAGTATCCAGAGCCAAATATCAAATCTCACATACATTTTAACATCTTGTGTAGATTAGTAAATCAAGAATGCTCCATGAAAGCAAAAGAAGATGATTCAAAAGAAGCCCTGGAACTACAGTCTTTTCACAGTGTTGATACTATATGTAGGGTAAGAAAATTATTTCACCCCCATTTCACATACTAAGAAATCTAGACGTTTGGACTCAGATGACTTTAAGATTTTTGCCTAAGCTCATATAAATTCCAACCCATACCTGGGTCAAACCATTTGATCCCGGACCTATTCTTTTCTTACTGCCCCACATGGGAAGTGTATCACAGTGCTGGGGAGTTTCTCTTGGTTTCCTTCCCTCGCCTACACTGTACTTTGTACCCTGCTGTGCCTTAGTAGGTACAAATAAGCTAAACTCCAATCCCACCGTTTATTAGCTGCAAGGCTTAGAGCAAATTACTTAGCACTCTGAGTCACAACTGGCCATTTAAAAAAAGTGCCTATGAATTCTTACTTTGCAGGGCTGTTGTGAGATGTAATACGACAACCCACATAAAGCACCTTGGGGAGGGGATGGCGCAGCATAAGGCAGGTTTTAAATAAATGTGACACTTGGGCTAAGCTTTCAAGGTGTTTCCAACCTTGTTGAGGAGCTAAAATCTGGACCTAAAAATTAACAACAACCAGATCAGATGTGTTTAAATCAATGATAGAAAGAATCAGCCTTCCAGGAGCCGGCGTGGAGGGAGTGGTCAGTCCTGGCTGCAGGGCCCAGCAGAGCTTAGCTGACGACTGGAAGGAGAAAGATTCAATAGGCAAAAAAGGGGCAGAGTCACAATCACGCTGTTCCAGGAAGAAAAGGAAGCCCAGAAGTCCTCTCTCCTCCTGAATTTGGCTACCAACAATCCAGAAGTCAAGAAGTAATGACTGTCCCGATGGGAGAGCTCCAGGGCCTCTGGGAGCTCCAAGCTCTGGCAGGAAAAGGACGGAGTGTCGCAAGTAGCAGGGACAAGGCTGAGGGATCTGCAGGCAGAGGCCCCAGGTTGGCTGTGGCTTTGGTGCCAGTGACCCCACCTCCTAACAACTGGCAGGTACTTTGCAAAACACGGAGTCCTGGAAAGCCTTAAACCACTATGGATGGCTGCACGGCAGGCAGTGCCCGGGCTTCAAGTTGCCGCGGTTTCCACTGTCCGGCGCTGCCTGTCGAGCTGGCTCCTCCTCCTGCCACCCGTGTGGGGGTACATCTGAGGGAGCAAACCAGAGGCAGATTTTCACACATTCACAATCTGGCTTCACAGCAGCAGCCACCTATTGCCGAATTTTAAATGGCATTATCCTTTGAGAGCTCAATAATCCTTATTGTATCCTTGCAGTGTTCTGGAATTTGGAAACTTTATTAAAATTTGAACACAGAAAAATGACCTTTATTCCACCTCTGGGAAGTAGTCTTAATAACATTACCCCACACATCCACATTTTTCCACAGACTCCCACGGGCTCTACACAAAGCTCAGCCAAATGTGGCTGTGGCGACGTGGTTCCTTTGGACATTCAAAAGAGTTCTGGAACGTTTTTGAGATGGATACAAGGTGTGATGGGTAATTTTATGTCAGCTCGGCTAGTCTATGGTGCCTGGTTGTGTGGTCCAACACTAGTCTAGGTGTGGGTGTGGAGCTGTTTCGTAGATGTGGTCAACATCTACAACCAGTTGACTTTAAGTAAAGATGACCCTCCGTAACTTGGGTGGGTCTCGTCCAATCAGTTGAAGGCGTTAGGGGTCAAAACTGAGGTTTCCCTAAAATGAAGGAATTTTCCTTCAAGACTGCAACATAAACACTCTGCCCGAGTTTCCAGCCTGCTTGTCTACTGTGTGTATTTTGGACTTGCCAGCTCCATAATCACAGGAGCCCATTCCTTAAAATCTCTCTCCCGTATGTATAGGATTCTCCTATGGGTTCTGTTTCTCTAGAGACTTGTGGCTTCCTAAGTAACCTCACAGGACCCAGGAAAAGGACAACCTGGAAAGATAAAAGAAAGGAGTCCATGGTGAGGGAGGGCACCTGAGTCAGTTAAGAGAACTTCTCTCTGCCCGGGATGCACAGCCCTGGTGATGGCTTAGCAAGAGAGGCAGAGACAGTTCTACAAATGCTACAAATTTGTGCTCTTCTTATAAAAAGATCACTGATTTTCCATTTAATTAAATATTCTACTTGAAGATATGACTACCATGTCTATGTATTGCAGCAAGTATTAGGTAAAGATAAAGCTTCTTACCTAGTTTCCATTATGCTAAACTGAATACTCAGAAACAGCGTAAAAAAGTCCCTTCCAAAATTCTTGTAGCTGACTCCCCCTCTTTGGCAGCAACTAGGCTGCTAATACGCCCCATCCTTTACGGGCTGCCTTTCAATTTAAATATAATCTCCTAAATTCCATTCAGGACCAGCCTTTCTCCCTCTTCCTCCAGTCTCCTATACACTTAATGAAAGGTCTCATACGTTCTCATTTATGGCTTATTCCGCATTTCTGCAGCATTAGCCAAAAGCAACCACGATTCACTGAGGCTGTGTCGATAAGCCCAATCAGCCATCTCTCTTCTATGTGAAATGTCTTCATTCTTGTCATGCTTTCATGGCTGCAGCAGCTGGTGGATGTTTTCTAGTTTCTGCAGAGCTTTGCAGCTGTGGAAAATTCTCCACTAAAGATTCTGCAGCTTAGTTTAATGCAGATGTCTGGACTGCATGGTCAGTGTAAAAATTCAATAGCAGCAGTAATTACTTTTTATTATTATAATATACGGGAAGAAGTTCCTGGCTTCCAAGTTAGAAAGTCCCACAGTGAGTCAATCAAGTCTCCACCTCTGACCTCCTTAGAGGCTGGAATGGCGAGCCTTGTGGTTTGGAGGGCTCAGAGTCTTGTCAAGGTCAAGGCCATGAGGCCCCGTGACCAAGGCTGGGAGACGGGGGCATGCAGCTTAGGTCACTGTTGGCCTCTCTACTGCTGCGTGTCAACTGGGCCTGGCAAGAACCTTGCACACAGCCCTGGCGGGGATGGTTATGCTTTCTCATTTGTTTTTCTGGCCCCAACAAAAACATCTTCTGATTGAGACACTTCAGTGAGCGCCTTCACTTTGCAAATTTGTGGCATCACAAAGAGATCTGCAGCTTGTCCTCTTCAAAGGACTTTAAAACGTCCCACAGTATTTGCACTAACCCGCCCTGGCTCAGGGACTCCCATGCACAAGTGGCTGAGGTGAACAGCAAGGGGTGCCAGGGGCAGCAGTCTCTCTCCTCCAGTCTCGAAATCAAGTTTTTGTTCAACTAACTGACAGGCTCTTGTTGCTGGAGCTTGATTGCTCAAGTACCTTTCACTCTAAAAAGTGATGCAATCATTTTGAACCTGTTACAAATTGAGTTTTAATTTACCAGGTGTTGGCACTGCCTCCAGGTTCACCTTTCGCCAGATCTCCAGGTGCATGGTGAGGAGTAGAAAAAGTGGTTTTGAAATTTCCTTTTTCCTAGTTTCTAAAACACTTGATGTCACATGCATCTTTTTGTACATAGGGCACCCCCTGATGATGGTAAATTTTTCTCACCTTGCAGGCAAGATTCAGGGTGGGAAATGGTGATGGATAAAAGGCCCCCAAGCAGAGTGAGGAATGTGGTGGGCATTCAGTGGGTCTTGGTGGATACGCGGTGGTTGAAGGGTAGTTTTAGAGAGAAAACTCAAAAGGAATCACAATATCATCACCTAACAAGTGTGTCCTCCCACCAAAGGAAGAATGGGGCAAGGTCACGAGAAATCACAATCTGTAGGTCAGAGGACCCAACCTGAGTCATAACAGGCCCTTAAGGAAGAAATGACTAAGAGCATCTAGGACTTATGCAACCTTAATGGCATTTTTACCAAGGAGTCACCACAGTGTTGTTTTTTCATAGAAACACCAAACTGGGAACTAAAACCCTGCCAGGTTTTATGTGGTACCTCAGGATTGTCCTAATTTTTTTTTTTTCCCCCAGAGGTGACTGAGAAGGAAGAACCTGGTTCTTCCAGACCTGGACAGCCTGCGTGTGGCCGCACTTAGGCCCTCCCACCCTTTCTGTCCCTGCAGGGCTCCCGGGGTGCTCAGAGCTGGAGCTCCTGGGGCAGGCCCTTTGAGAGCCATGACACTGCCCTCACACCCACTGAGGCTGAGAAGGGAGGAAGTGGGGAAGGCCTCATCCTCCCCCCACCAAGTTCCTGAGGAACGTTCAGCACCCCACATGCTGTGGGAATGAGCATTCCGGGCAGCTGCAGGGCAACCATTTTAGCAGCTTTCTGTTCTCCGCCCACCACTCCTGCAGCAACATTACACTCAGGGACACCAGTGCCATCCTCCTCCAGCAGCCAAGAGGCTCAGAGCCGTGGCCTCTGTGGGGCTGAGCCCAGGGGAGACGGGGGAGGGACTAGCACCTCTCCTGGAACTCCTCTCCTCTCCTGGACCCCAAGTGGACTTTTCCTGGCTGCTGACCTCAGACCCCACAGATGCAGCCCCCATGGAAGTGACCACATAGCTGAAGCACATGGTGAGCAAGGATGGTTCTAAAGTCCAGGCCTAGAGACATGATGCCCATCTTCAGGGCCTCTGCTCCCCCATCACCCCCTGTCCACAACTTGAGGGACCCCAAAAAGCTACCACCACCACCCATGCTCCCACTAAAAATCATTCTGCACCCGTCTAAGGAAGGATAGGCACTACTTTGGAGTAAGGCTTCTCTGTAAGTCCCCTCTTAACATGTAAATGCAGTTGGGGGGCAGGGCACGTAATTCATTGCACCACATACTTCATTTATCGCAGATTAGCTGGTTAGATACATAACAAAATGCCTAGAAGAGGCCAAAGGACAGACAAAATTTTAGAAAGGGAAGTAAAGAGAAATAGTCCACAATATGGGGAATGGGAGCAAGGAAACCCCAAAACCAGAGTGTTCCCAGGCAGTGATACTGTTGGTTACCTGGACGGAGGGAAATTAAAGGAGGAGCAGGGAACATCCTGGAAAAAGGAGGGAGCACAGAAGACGCCGGGACAAACACCCCTATAAGACCCTCTATCCAGCATAGACCCACTGGGAAAACTGACAACAGATAAAACTGGTTTTGACCAGTCTCGCTTCCGATGGCTCACTTTTAACGACCTTTGAATCAACCTCCTTGGAGTCTACTCCCCCATTTTTTCACAGCCTTGCAAAGCCAACCAGCAGATACAATCACTTTTGTTGATTTTACGTAAACTAAATTAATTAAACAGACAGTTGATCGATAGATAATAAAAGTCAGTGTCTTTGGATTTTATATTTACTCATGCAAACAAATTCCAAACGTTAAAATCAGCCTTTCCCAGCATCCCACTTTCCAGGAAGCATCCTTTGGGCAGTAGTCCACGGAAACAACTAATCAGGATGGTCCCCTTCTTGCTGAATGCTCCTGCCTTCCTGGGGATTTCCAGTAGAAGGTATGCTCCTGCTCCAGCCTAACAAAGCTTTGCACACCCAATACAAATTCCAGGAGGAATCAACGATGCTTCGTCCTTATCCTAAAGAGTGTGTGCAAACATCTGGTTAACGTTACAACACAAACATTTTGAAATGACATTGACAGATCCTACCTAACCCCTGGATAAACGGGAGGCTGTCCAGGTGCTGCAGAGAGCAAGAGTTTTCTAAAGGCATGGGAGGGAGCATGAGGGGGAAAGAGAGAGGGAGAGACTTGCTCACACCTAACTTAGGATCCAGCAGCATCTTAACCCTGCAGAAACCACGTGCTTTGGCTTGGTTAGTAATGTGCAGACTTACAGAGAAGTCATGGGACATGCATATTTCATAATAGCATCTACCGTTACTAAGCGTTATTATCTTCAAGATCTGTGCTCAGGACCTTACAAACAGAATCACATGGGTTCTGAGAAGCCGATGCTACGATGATCAACATTCTGCAGATGTGGAAACTACTTTCAGAGAGGCCAAGTTAATTTGCTCAGTCAGAGTCAGGATTGTAATCTGCATGGCTCTGATTCCAAAGCCTGAGCCTGAACCACCACCTCCCATCTTTAGTGATATTTGCAGGTCACACATGACCCCACCTCAACCCTGACCTCAGATTAACCATAATAAGTCTGAGCAGCCCAGGAAGGGCCTAGTTAGGGCCTAGTATCCAAGGCCAAGGGCCTTGGCCTAGTTACCAGGTTAGATGCTCTAATACATCCTTCCAGGACCAAAAGTCTTAGCTGATTTTAATAGGAAACAATAATTTAAATTGAACGCTGAAAAATTGCCTGCAATTGAATTGACCAAAGAGAGCTGACATTTCCTTTCATTTATATTAAGGATGCAGACTTTCTTAAATGTACTTGGCTGCATACATACATCTTTTTGGGGGCTGGCCCAGTGGCTCAGCTGGGCTGCTGTGAACAGCTGGAGGTTGGCGTGACGCAATGGTGGTGGTGGTGGCGGTGGGGTGGAAGGGGGAAAAAATACATCTTTTTTATGGGATCTTTTTTGATGAGTCCTTTAAACATGAATTCATTTAAAATTCCATTGCATTAATTAGTTTTCAACTTGAAATGTCGCTGGCTCATTAGGTTGTTCCTGCAGAGTCCAGGTTTGACCACCAAAGCAAAGACAACATTCAATAAGGAACTCCCTAGAAGATTCATGTGTGACTCACAGTGGTTAGAGGATGGTTATACAGTGGTCCCTCGGTTTTCGAACGTCTCCATTGACAAACATTTTGGTTTATGAACGCCGTACATTTTATGGATCTATGGTATCATTAGATAGTAAAATTCATGCTAAGTTTGCAGTTTTAGGCGTTGATTTTAAAGGTCTGGAATGGAGTAATCCATTTTACACTACTCTCTATGGGAAAACCATGCCTCGGTTTTTGTCCTTTTCAGAACTTGAACAGTCTTCTGGAATGGATTACTTTTGAAACCCGAAGTACCACTGTATAGTATTCTGGGATGTCAATCATACTCTCACTCCATACAGTTCAAGCAGCTGAAATAAATAGCTGTCTCCTCTTTGAATCACACTTCCATTAGATCAGAAATGTAACAGCAATTTCATTCTATATCTGCACCTTAAACTCTCACTCTATTTAAATAATTTCTCATAAAGTCATTACTTTTATAATAGTCCAAGCTTCTCAGGTCTGGCCAACCTATGATCCAGTGTTAGCTCCAAAGGAAACCTCATCCTTGGAAACTATATCAATGGGAAAATAAGGTCCTTCAATTCATGCTAAAATCTCCAGGAGCTGTTAACAACACAAGGATTTTCCTGCCTCCACTCCTACGTGCAAAAATCATAATAGATACATCTCATATTTAGATAACTTTTCAAATCATAACATTTACATATCATCTGTATTTTTTTCAAAATGTTTTCAATTCAAGATGGCTTCAAAATAACAGAGTTGTGTTAAAATTATTACTTGTTGATTTTTCTCTTTATTACATGCATTTCAAATGAACACATAGAAAAACTTCTATTTCTGGGCAGATTGTAATCACTGGTCTCAGATTTACCCTTCCACTGTAAACAATTATAAAGCTAGACAAATATATGAGGGTGCTGTTTTCAGGCACTGAACAATAGGCACTGCAAGACTGGGATCCCTGAGAGAAGGAAAATACATGATGTGAGCCCCACATCCACCTGGCTTTCTGATTGGTGACAATTTCTCACCAATTTCAGTATCAGGAGGTAGAACTCAAACACAGTAGAGTAGTCCTGATCAGCTGAGAAAGCAGACTTTGAAGTCCAGGGCTCAAGATACCAGAGAGAAAGGAGTTGCACTGGAGGAGGGAAGAGATAAAAGCATAAAGGAGCAGAAAATTGTGTGATGTCTCACTGTGGATCGTTGGTCAAGGGCTGGTGGCACATTGATCCAAAAGGCTGGCAGAGAGAGCTGCTACAGGGTTGAGAGAGGAACAGAAATACTAAAAATTCATGGAAGATGGTGGAATTGTAGCCCAACCGGCATGGAGAGACCTCATTAACATCCCAGTTACTCAGCTGGGGCACCAGAAAGATCAACTTGTATGTACAACTCCAGAAATTAAAGGCCACTTATACTGTATCATCCAAACTGTCTAGCTTATTAACAAAAAAAATTAGATACGTGAGAAGCAGAAAATTTTGACCCATAATCAAGGACAAAAATAGTAAATAGATACTGACCCTGAAAGGACCCAGATGTTAGGATTAGTATACAAGAACTTTAAAACAGGTATTATAAATATGTTCAAAGTCTTAAAGGAAAATATGGTCTTAATGAGCAAGCAGATAGTGCATCTCAGCAGAGAAATTGAAGCTATAAAAAAGAAACAAATGGATATTCCAGGAATAGAAAGCACAAAATCTAAAATGAAAAATTAATTGGATGATCAGAATAGATAAGCAAAAGAAATGGTGAACTCAAAGACAGATTGTGTAAATCATTCAATCTGAAGAACAAAGAGGAAGAGCATCAAATCAAAGTAAATAGAGCCTCAGTGACCTGTGGGATCTCAAGTAGATTAACAACATGCACATAATAAATTCTCAGGAGAATAGAAGAGTAAGAATGGGAGCATAAAAACATATTTGAAGAAAGTATGGTAAAATTTCCTCAGATTTGGTGAAAATACACCAACTACAGACCCAAGAAGTCCAGAAAACAAGACAAATCATAGCCTGAAAATAAAAGATAAAGAGACAAGCTTAAAATAGAGGGGAAATAAAAGAGGGGCAGGAAGACATGATCTATTGCATTCAGAGGAATAGCAATTCAAGTGATGGCTAACTTCTCATCAGAAACAATGGAGGCCACAACAAAATGTGATGAAATCTTTAAAGCTCTGAGAATTAAAAAAAGAAGACTTTTTCATATAAATGAAAGCTGAGAGAATTAATTGACAGCAGACCTTTATTACAAGAAATATTAAAAGAAGTTATTTAGTATAAAGGGATATGATATCAAAGGAAAACTCTGATCTACAAGAATAACTAAAGAACACAAGAAAGTTAAATATATTGATAAATACAAAAGACAAGTTTATTTTTTCTCTTAAGTTCTGTAACAGACAAATAACTGTTAAAGTAAAAATACTAGCATTGTAAGAGAGGTTTATAACATATGTAACTAAAATCTATGAATATATGAACCCAGCCATATCAATAATTACACTAAGTAAAAAGAAATAAGTACTCCAATTAAAAGGCAGAGATTATAAAGCAAAACCCAATTATCTTCCATCTGTAAGAGATATATTTTAAAAGCCACTAGTATGGCTCAGTGTAGGAGATCCAAGATGGCAGAGTACATAAACACTGTGCCTGCTTCCTTCTGTGAACATATTAAAATTACAAGTAAATTGTAGAACAATCAACCTATAGAATCATCTGAAATCTAGCTGAACAAAGTTTTAAAACTAAGGATATAAAGAAGCCACGTCGAAACTGGTAGGAGGGGCAGATACATGAAACTGGCTGGCTCCAGACCTCCATGTGGCACTTGAGAATCAGGTGGGTTATCTCAGCCACAGAGGTTTCCCTTGGAGGAGTGAGGGACCCCAGCCCCACACCATCCTCCCCAGCCTGGAGTACTGGTGCTGGGAAGAGGAGCCACCACAACATCTGGCTGTGAAAAACAGTGGGTATTCTGACTGTCCAGGTGGGGTGGAAGGCTGGGGAAACTCAGACATCCTCTTGAGGGACCCGCACAAAGATTCACTCACTCACAGGCACTCACCCTGGGCCCTGGTGGAGGACCAGTGACTCAGGGGGCGTCGGAGACATAAGGGGGACAGAGTGAAATGTGTGACTTCGGGGCAAGGGCTGTAGGACAGTTGCCATTTTCCCTGTAAGGGTGCCTTCTCCCATGCAGCCAGCAGGCAGGGGCCATCTTTCCTGTATTGAGCCCCCCCACACACATGGTCAAATATGAATCTGATTCGTCTGGAGAACTCCGCGGCTTCACTCTGCTGACTCTCTGGGGACCAGTCCTACCAACTCCCCCAATGCCAGAAGCACTTTCTCCAAAAGCAGCCAACCCGCCCTCATTGCATTATTTCTTAGAAAACTACCAGAGTCTGTAGGCCCCAGGTGGGCAGCAACAGGCCTCTGTCTCTGAGACTTTTGCTGAGTAGCTCCAGGCTCAGCACTGGCACCAAAACAGAATCTACATTAACCTGTTGACCACAACTCTTCCCACTTTAGTGACTCCCCAAGACCCTGCCCTTATCCAACTTGCATACCGCACAAGGTTTTATCAGTGGCTGAACCTTAAAGGAGCCAGCAAGTAGCAGCAGACCTCAGCATGTCCTGGCTACTTGTGGAGCTACCCCAGGCTTGGTACTGGTGGCAGACGTCCTCGATTCACAGCATGGCCTCTCCTACATGTCTCCAGGTTTAGCACAGGCAGTAAACAGCCACAGATCACTTTGTAGCTCATACCAGTTAGTCCTGGCCAGTTACAGGGAGTGGGTGACCTGGGCCTGCATTGGAGCCCCTCCCAAGAGGCCCAGACCCAACATACTTAAAGGTTGGCTACAGACCACAGCAGAGCACCACCCAATTAGCTCCACAAGCAGCACACCCAAAGGGTGGTCTCAACAGGTACCAGAGCCCGCTGGGGCAAATCCCACTTCATGGGTAAGCAGAGCAGCCCATAATCTGTGGACGTGGCTAAACCCCATAGCCAATCAGCCTGAGGGCCCATCCTACCCACTGACATGCCAAGAGTAATCAAGGATCAACTATAACAGGCGAGCACACACAACCCACACAAGAGACACTCCTGGGGCACCCGGAGCAGATGATCAGGGAGACTATGCCACTGGGCCCCACAGGACACCTATTCCATAAGGCTACCCACCCAAGACTGACAGACATAGCAGATCTACCTAATACATAGAAACAAATACAGAGAGGCAGCCAAATGAGGAAACAAAGAAATATGTCCCAAATAAAAGAACAGGAGAAAACTCCAGAGAAAGAACTCAATGACATGAAGGCAAGCAACCTATCGAATACAGAGTTCAAAACAATGGTTGTAAGGATGCTCAAGGAACTTAGTGAGAACTTCAACAAAGAGATAGCAAACATAAAAAAGGACATAAAAATTATTTTTTAAAAAGGAGAGAGGTCATCAAAATGGCGGTGTGAGGTGAGCCTCTGTAAATCTCCTTTAGAATTTACAACAAATTGAATAACTATAACTCCACACAGGACTCCCTGCACAGCAGACAGGCAAGACGAAGAGGCCCACTACTGAATTCACCTAAAAGTGGGTGAATCGTGCAAGTGGGGGAGGAGGAAAGGGAGAAGTACGGAGATGGAGCCGCGTCGGCACAGGACGCAGACCTAGATCAGTGCTCCGAGCTTGCTGCATCCCAAACTACCGCAGCTGCGGGAGAGGGAAGAACTCGGACTGCTAGGGCTCCACTTATGGCCCACTGGGCTGAGGAGACAGCATATAACAGGGCTGAACCCAACGCTCACGGCAGAGACCTCGGAGAAAAGACTGAGGGAAGAAGGCTGAAAATGGTGGTTTAAGCCCTTACTGATGCAGAGAACAAAAGCCTTAGGCACTGAGACTAGCTGCCCCTTCCCTACCATCCCAGAGCTCGCCCTGCCACCACCTGCCCTGTGCTAGAAGCAGAACAGTAGCGGTGTCAGATCAAAACAACAGAATACTTGCAGTTCTGAGAACTGTGGTCCACACACACAGATTCGCAGCCCAACTAGTTCCGGCAAAGGGGAGGGAGCTGTGGAAGCAAGACTGGCTGTGGTGGTGGTTGCTGCCTTGGCTCTGGACCACCTCTCACAACTCACCCCGCCCCTGGCCCCACCTATCTGGACGGATCCCTGCAGGAGTAAACAGAACTGCTGAAACACAAGGGCTTTGAATCTGGTGCAGGAAGAGCTTTGGAACTTCAAAAGCTCTCCACATATCCACATGGACATTGTGCCCGTGACCCAGGTGAAATGTTAACAGAGGAGAAGCCCCTCTCCCAGGGAATCCCCCCATTTTGTGAGAAGCTGGAATAGTGCAGACAAAACATAGCACTACAGTGTCAGAAAGAAAAAAAGGCTGCAGTCAGAGAGAAAATAAAACATTCTACCAACAAGTACTGGAAAATAAAAGAAAGACTTCTTCCTATGAACCGGTTGCAGAAGCCACTCCTGTAGATGTCTAGGAAGAGAAATAATAAATCAGTAATTGCCATGAATAACCAAGGCAACAAGACAGCTCAGAAAGAAAGTGAAAAATCTCCAGGAAATGAACTTAAAGATATGGAAATATGTGACTTAAATGACAGAGAATTCAAGATTGCCATTCTTAAAAACTCAACCAGATGCAAGAAAACACAGAAAGGCAGTTTAATGAAATCAGAAACACAATCAAAGAACAACATGAACATTTTACCAAAGAGACTGAAATTTTAAAAAAGAACCAAAGAGAATTTCTGGATATTAAGAACTCAATAGAAGAAATGAAGAATGAAATAGCCAGCTTAGGTAGTAGAGTTGACCAGATGGAGGAAAGAATCAGTGACATCAAAGATAGAAACCTGGAAATGACACGGATGGAAGAAGAAAGAGACTTGAGACTTAAAAGAAATGAAAGAACTCTACAAGAACTTTCTGACTCCATCAGAAAGAGCAATATAAGAAAATGGGCATACCAGAAGGAGAAGAAAGAGAGAAGGGAACAGAGAGTATATTCAAACAAATAGTCGATGAGAACTTCCCAAACTTGTGGAAAGAACTGGATCCTCGAATCCAAGAAGCAAATACAACACCTAATTACCTCAATCCCAACAGGCCTTCTCCAAGGCACATTGTATTGAAGCTGTCTAAAATCAACGACAAAGAAATAATCCTCAAGGCACCCAGGGAAAAGAAGATGGTAACCTGCAAAGGAAAGCCCATTAGATTGTCATCAGCTTTTTCAGCAGAAACTCTATTAGCCAGGAGGGAGTGGAAACAAATATTCAAACTATTGAAAGAGAGAACTTATGAGCCAAGAATAATATATCCAGCAAAGATATCCTTTAGAGATGAAGAAGGACAAATAAAAACCTTTCCAGACATACAGAAGGCGAGGGAATTTTCTAATACACGACCTGCACTACAAGAAATACTAAAGGAGGCCATTCGATCACCATCAACAGGGACAATTTTGTGGCAACCAAAACATAAAAAGGGGGAGAGTAAAGGCCTGAACTGGAATATGGGAATGGAGAAAGTAAGCATGCTGAAAAAAATGGAATACTCTAAATATCAAACTTTCTTTTACATAAACTTAAGGGTAACCACTCAAAAAAAAATCCAGAACTGAAATATATACTGTAATAAAAGAAGAAACAGAGGGAAACATCATAGAATACCACGATACAGAAATAACAGACAACAGCAAAAAGGCAAAGAAACAATGGAAACTAAAGATAGAATGACAGGAAATCCTCACATATCAATAATCACCCTAAATGTAAATGGACTGAACTCACCAATAAAAAGTCACAGAGTAGCAGATTGGATCAAAAAACTAAACCCAACCATATGCTGTCTCCAAGAGACACATCTCAGCTACAAGGACAGGCAGAGACTCAAAGTGAAAGGGTGGAAATTGACACTCCAAGCAAATGGTATCCAGAGAAAATCAGGTGTATCCATATTGTGAAAAAGGTAACAAGAGACAAAGATGGACATTTCATAATGGTAAAGGGCACTATACAACAAAAAGACATAACAGTCATCAATATCTATGCCCCCAATCAGGGAGCACCGAAATATACCAAGCAACTACTAACAGAACTAAAGGGAGAAATTGACCAAAACAAAATTATACTACGGGACTTAAATACATCATTGACAGCTATGGATAGATCATCCAAACAGAAAATAAATAACGAAATAGCAGCCCTAAATGACACATTAGATGAAATGGACATAATTGACATATATAGAGCACTTCATCCTAAAACATCAGACTATACATTTTTTTCTAGTGTACATGGAACATTCTCAAGGATAGACCATATATTGGGACATAAAATCAGCCTCATCAAATTTAAGAAGATTGAAATCATACCAAGCATATTCTCTGATCACAAGGTTTTGAAATTAGATATCAACTGCAAAAAAAAAAAAAAAAAAAAAAAAAGCAGGAAAAAACACAAATACATGGAGATTAAAAAACATACTTTTAAAGAACGACTGGGTCAAAGAAGAAATTAGAGGAGAGATCAAAAAATACATAGAAACAAATGACAATGAAAATACATCCTACCAAAATTTTTGGATGCAGCGAGAGCAGTTTTAAGAGGGAAATTTATATCATTACAAGCCTATTTCAAGAAACAATAAAAATCCCAAATAAATACCCTCACATTACACCTTAAAGAACTAAAAAAAGAAGAACAAATGAAACCCAAGGTCAGCAGAAGAAAGGAAATAACAAAAATCAGAGCAGAACTAAATGAAATAGAGAACAAAAAGACAATAGAAAAAATTAATGTGACAAAGAGCTGGTTCTTTGAAAAGATTAACAAAATTGACAAACCCTTGGCTAGACTCACTAAGATAAAAAGGAAGAAGACACTAATTAACAAAATCAGAAATGGAAAAGAGAACGGTATCACGGACGCCATAGAAATACAAAGGATCATCCAAGAATACTATGAAGGACTATGTGCCACCAAATTCAATGACCTAGAAGAAATGGACAAGTTCTTAGAAACACATAGCCTTCCTAGGCTGAACCATGAAGAACTGGAAAAGCTAAACAGACCGATCACCAGTAACGAAATTGAATCAGTCATCCAAAACCTTCCCAAAAGCAAAAGTCCGGGACCAGATGACTTCACTAGTGAATTCTACCAAATCTTCAAAGACGATCTAATAGCAATACTGCTCAAACTCTTCCAAAAAGTTGAAGAAGAGACAGTACTCCCTAACTCATTTTATGAGGCCAACATTACCCTGATACCAAAACCTGGTAAGAAGAACACAAAAAAAGAGAACTACAGACCAATATCTCTGATGAATACACATGCAAAAATCCTAAACAAAATTCTAGCAAATCGAATACAACAATGCATTAAAAAGATTTTCATCACGACCAAGTGGGGTTCATCCCCAGGGCACAAGGATGGTTCAACATCCACAAATCCATCAATGTGATACATCACATAAACAAAATAAAGGACAAAAATCATATGATTATATCAATTGATGCAGAAAAAGCATTTGACAAGATACAACATCCATTTATGATTAACACACTTAATAAAATAGGTATAGAAGGAAAATACCTTAACATAATAAAGGCCATATATGACAAGCCCTCAGCTAATCTCATAATTAATGGTGAAAAACTGAAGCCCTTTGCTATACGTTCAGGAACACGACAGGGCTGTCCCCTATCACCTCTGCTTTTCAACATAGTGTTGGAAGTCCTTGCCAGAGCAATCAGGCAAGAGAAAGAAATAAAAGTCATCCACATTGGGAATGAAGAAGTTAAATTATCACTCTTTGCAGATGACATGATGCTATATATAGAAAACCTTAAAGACTCCACCAAAAAGTTATTAGAAACAACGAATACAGTAAAGTTGCTGGCTACAAAATTAATGTACAAAAGTCCATTGCATTCCTATATACTAACAATGAAATCTCAGAAAAAGAAATACAAAAAAACAATTCCTTTTGCAATTGCAGCAAAAAGAATAAAATACCTAGGAATAAACTTAACCAAAGATGTGAAGGACCTATATGCTGAAAACTATAAGACATTTTTGAAAGAAATTGAAGAAGACACAAAGAAATGGAAAGACATTCCATGCTCATGGATTGGAAGAATCAACATAATTAAAATGGCCATATTACCCAAAGCAATATACAGATTTAATGCAATCCCCATCAAAATCCGAACGCATTTTTTAAAGAAATAGAACAAAAAATCATCAGATTTGTTTGGAACCACAAAAGACCCCCAAATAGCCAAAGCAATCTTAAGAAAAAAGAACAATATTGGAGGTATCACACTCCCTGACTTTAGCTTGTGCTACAGGGCTACAATAATCAAAACGGCATGGTATTGGCAGAAAAACAGACACATAGACCAATGGAATAGAATTGAGAACCCAGAAATAAAACCACATAAATATGGACAGATAATTTTTTTTTAATCTTAAAGAAGTCCCTCTAAGTTTCCTTGTAATACTGGCTTAGTGGTGATGAACTCCTTTAGCTTTTCCTTGTCTGGGAAGCTCTTTATCTGTCCTTCGATTTTAAATGATAGTCTTCCTGGGTAGAGTAGTCTTGGTTGTAGGTCCTAACTTTTCATAACATTGAATATTTCCTGCCAATCCCTTCTGGCCTGCAAAGTTTCTGTTGAGAAATCTGACAATCTTATGGGAGCTCCCTTGTGGGTAACTAACTGCTTTTCTCTTGCTGCTTAAGATTCTCTTTTTGTCATTAACCTTTACCATTCTAATTATAATGTGTTCTTTATCCATTCATCTATCGAAGGACATTTTGGTTGTTTCCAAAATGTCCTTCATTGTGGTTTTTATTTGCATTTCTCTGATGATTTGTGATGTTGAGCATTTTTTCATACGTCTGTTTGCCATTTGTATGTCCTCTTTGGAGAAATGTCTCTTCAGGTCCTCTGCCCATTTTTCAATTGGGTTGTCTGTTTTTTTGTTGTTGAGTTGCATGAGTTCCTTGTATATTTTGGATATTAGCCCCTTATCGGAGGCACTGTTTGCAAAAATCTTCTCCCATTCACTTGGCTGCCTCTGTATTTTGCTGTGCAGAAGCTTTTAAGTTTCATATAGTCCCATTCATTTATTTTAGCTTTTACTTCCCTTGCCTTTGGAGTCAAATTCATAAAATGCTCTTTGAACCCAAGAAGTGAAAAACATACAATGGAGAAAAGACAGCCTCTGCAATAAATGCTGGCAGAATTCGATAGCCACGTATGCAAAAGAATGAAACTGGACTGCTATCTGTCACCATGTACCAAAATTAATTCAAAATGGATCAAAGACTTAAGCATAAGACCAGAAACAATAAACTGCATAGAAGAAAACATAGATACTAAACGTATGGACCTTGGGTTCAAAGAGCATTTTATGAATTTGACTCCAAAGGCAAGGGAAGTAAAAGCTAAAATAAATGAATGGGACTATATGAAACTTAAAAGCTTCTGCACAGCAAAATACAGAGGCAACCAAGTGAATGGGAGAAGATTTTTGCAAACAGTGCCTCCGATAAGGGGCTAATATCCAAAATATACAAGGAACTCATGCAACTCAACAACAAAAAAACAGACAACCCAATTGAAAAATGGGCAGAGGACCTGAAGAGACATTTCTCCAAAGAGGACATACAAATGGCAAACAGACGTATGAAAAAATGCTCAACATCACAAATCATCAGAGAAATGCAAATAAAAACCACAATGAAGGACATTTTGGAAACAAAATAAAGAAGTTGTGGTACATATACAAAATGGAATATACTATTTGACGGTAAGAAAAGATGATATAGGAACATTTGTGACAACATGGATGGATCTTGAGAGTATAATGCTAAGCTAAATAAGTCAGACAGAAAAAGCAGAGAACCATATGATTTCACTGATATGTGGTATATAAAACAAAAACAACAAAAGAACAAAGCAAACAAATGAGAAACAAAAACTCATAGACACAGACAATAGTTTAGTGGTTACCAGAGGGTAAGGGGGAGGGAGGTGTGAGACGAGGGTAAGGGGAATCAAATATATGGTGATGGAAGGAGAACTGACTCTGGATGGTGAACACACAATGTGATCTATAGATGATGTAATACAGAATTGTACACCTGAAATCTATGTAATTTTACTAACAATTGTCATCCCAATAAACTTAAAAAAAAAAAAGAGTGAAGGAGACAGCAACTGAAATGTAGAATGCACTAGAAGGAATCACCAGCAGACTGGATGAAGCAGAGGATTGAATCAGCAATTTGGAAGACAAGGTAGCAAAAACACCCAATCAAAATAGCAAAAAGAAAAAAGAATCCAAAAAAATGAAGATAATTCAAGAGACCTGTGGAACAACATCAAGTGTAACAACATTCACATCATAGGGGTACTAGAAGAAGAAAGAAAGCAAGAAATTGAGAACCTATTTGAAGAAATAGTGACTGAACATTTTCCTAACCTGGTTAAGGAAATAGATATACAAATACAGGAAGTATAGAGAGTCCCAAATAAAGTGAACCCAAACAGGCCCACATCAAGACACATTATAATTAGAATGGTAAAGGTTAATGACAAAAAGAGAATCTTAAGCAGCAAGAGAAAAGCAGTTAGTTACCCACAAGGGAGCTCCCATAAGATTGTCAGATTTCTCAACAGAAACTTTGCAGGCCAGAAGGGATTGGCAGGAAATATTCAATGTTATGAAAAGTTAGGACCTACAACCAAGACTACTCTACCCAGGAAGACTATCATTTAAAATCGAAGGACAGATAAAGAGCTTCCCAGACAAGGAAAAGCTAAAGGAGTTCATCACCACTAAGCCAGTATTACAAGGAAACTTAGAGGGACTTCTTTAAGATTAAAAAAAAAAAAATCAAAAATATGAATAATAAAATGGCAATAGCTACATATCTATCAACAATTACTTTAAGTGTAAATGGATTAAATGTTCCAATCAAAATACATAGGAGTGCTGAATGGATAAGAAAATAAAACCCTTACGTATGTTGCCTATAAGAGGATCACTTCAGATTGAAAGACACACACAGACAGAAAGTAAAAGAATAGAAAAAGATATTTCACAAAAAACAAAAAAGATGTCATAGCAATACTTATGCCAGACAAAATAGACTTTAAAACAAAAGTTATAACAAGAGACAAAGAAGAACCCAATAATCCCATTTCTGAATATTTATCCGAAGAAACCCAAAATGCTACTTTGAGGGAACATGTGCATCCATATGTGCATTGCAACATTGTTTACAATGGCCAAGATGTGGAGGCAGCCTTATTGTCCATAAAATGATGAATGGATAAAGAGGAGGTGGTACATATAAACAATGGAATATTGCTTGGCCATGGAAGGGAATGGGTTATTGCCATCTGCAGAGGCTTGGATGGACCTGGAGGGTATTGTGCTGAGTGGAGTGTCAGAGAAAGACAGATACAATGTGACTTCATTTAATGTGAAATCTAAAGAATAAAAAAAAAACACGAAACAGAAACAAACTCATAGATACAGAAAACATTTTGATGGTTGCCAGATGGGAGGGGAGTTGGGGTGTGGGTGAAAAAAGGGGAAGGGACTAAGAAGTACAAACTGGTTGTTACAAAGTAATCATGGGGATGCAGGTAGCATAAGAAATACAGTCAGTAATATTGTAATAACTATGTATGGTGTCAGATGGGTACTAGATTTATCAGGGTGATAGATGGGTGGGGGGTTGGGAGACAAGGTGAAAAAGTTGAAGGGATTAAAAAGTACAAACTGGTAGTTACAAAATAGTCATGGGGATGTAAAGCACAGGGAATACAGTCAATAATATGTATGTGTAGTAACTATGTACAGTGCCAGGTGGGTACCAGACTAGTCAGAGGCATCACTTCTTAAATTACATAAATGTCTAACCCCTATGCTGTACACCTGAAATTAATAGAAAATAATATTGAATATCAACTGTAATTGAAAAATTTAAAAGGGTAGGAAAGGTAAAGGTGAATAAGAGGTCTAAATTTTCAGGTATAAAACAAATAAGTCATGGGGATGTGATGTACAGCATAGGGAATATAGTCAATAATGTGATAGCATAATACAGTGTCTGATGGTTGCTGGACTTATCATGGTGATCACTTCTTTAGGTATATTAATGTTGAATAACTATGCTGTACTCCTGAAACTAATATAATATTGTATGCTAGCTATATTTTTAATAAAAAATCTTAAAAAAAACTAGAATGGCTATATTAATATTAAACAAAGTAGACTTTAAAGCAAGGAGTATTACCAAAGATAAAGAGGGACATTCCGTAAAAATAAAAGGGTCTATTCAAAAGGAAGACATACACACCCACACATAAGCTTTTTGCTTACATATCAGTGTTTTTCTCTTTAACTCTCAATTCTTTCTCCATTCTACCCTGCTTCAGAACACATTTTTTACCAGCAGGAGCAGATGCACAGCTTCTGCCTCACTTCTACCTTCCAAATCTCACTTGAGACTGTCTGGCTGTGTTAATCCTTGGTCACTCAGAGGACCCTAGAGGCAAGGGAGTCTGAGAAACGTGGGTGGTGGTTCTCCAGACTCTGCAGCACCAAAAAGTGTTCTTGTGGGGTGTGGTTGGTTCTGGATCCAGTGGCTTCGCAATCATTGAAAAGTCAGCAGCTCCCTTGGTGACTCAGTGCTGCAACGAGTCTTTGGGACACACACCTGAAAACTCAACCTAGAGTCTGTTTCTTCAGCAGTCCCAGTGATACTAGAAGCCAATGAAAGGCCTGTAGTAAGTTCTTTCCTGTGTAAACTCACTAGAGAGGGTTTTGTTTTCAACAGCTTTCTCCTGACAGATGCAGGCATGATTTTCTAGCCAAGGTTACCCAATGTCCATATAAATTCACCATTTGTACTAATTAGGATGTGCCTAGAACACCATTCCTACTTTCTTCTTTAGGTGAATTTCTATTGTCCTTTAAGACCTAGTTCTCTCTTCTAAGAAAGCTTCCCTGACTTTTTCAGGCTTACTTACAACTCCTTCATCTATGTTTCCACCACATTTTACCTGTACAATTTTTTAGTGGAGTTTTACATTGTATCGTATTATTTATAATTTACAGTATATTGTGTAAAAACTGCCTTTCTCCTCCATTAGTCTATACAATCCTTGAGATGATAGAATATCACATTGTAATCCTCCCAAATTGAAAAAAACTGCCTTTCTCCTCCATTAGTCTATACAATCCTTGAGATGATAGAATATCACACTGTAATCCTCCCAAATTGATAAATTTAATTGTATCTATTTTTATCTTACTGGGTAATATGGTTACTGATGAAGAAATGGAAACTATGACACAATCCTTAGGTCATCACAACTTTGACAGCTACATATACTGACTATACTAAGTGCTTACTCCCAACCAGACACCAGGCTAAAAACAAAACATAACATAATTTCATTCGACCCTATGGCACACCAACAAGGCATCTCACTTCACAATTAAGGGATGTGAGGATCAGAGAGGTTGAATAACTATCCATAGTCACACAGCTAGCAAGCGACCATAGAAAGCAATGAGTGCTCATCAAATATCCATGCTTCTCTACATTTCCCAGCCTCCTTTGCAGTAAGGTCAGGGCCACATGACCAGTTCTAGTGAGTGGTCCATGTATAGAAGTGATGTGTGGTTGGTTGGAGGGAATTAAGAGCTGGTGTGTCTCCTTCATTGCCGTCTCCCACTGCTGCGGTGACCTCAGAAGCTACTGGAGGATATAGACTACAAGAAGAAGGAGTTTCCCAGCTTGCATCATATCAGCAAAAGATAAACCTCTATTTGTGTTTATCCCCTAAAACGTTAGGCCTTGTTTGTTACAACAGTACTCCCTAGCTTATTCTGATGAATGCAGTGACGAGGCTGGCCTTCTAACCCATATCTGTCTGACTCCAAAGGCCTCCTCTGCTGCTCACAGCTCCCTTGGAAAGACAAGATGGATTTAGAGCCACGGGAAATTGAACGGCAATACAAGAAGAAGAGATGCATATCCATGAGAGATTGGACAGCAAGAGAAGAAGACAAGATGACTACACAGGCATGAGAGATCCAACAGCAACACAAGATGGGAGGAAGTGCTCAGATGAGTGGCATCAGAGTGAGACTGTAGAAACATGCAAGCACTCTCGAGCGGGGTGATGGGGAGGAGGAGTCATGCACAGGATGGGGACTGTGACCGCATGTATCAGGCAGAGAGGAGAGGACTGGGATCCGTAATGTCCAGCCCCAAGTCAGCAACTCACTTTCTGTCTCTCTCTCCTCCTTCTGCCTCTTCACGTCTCTGCCTCTATCTTTCTCTGTTCTTTCTTTCTTTCTCTCTCTCTCTCTCTCTCTCTCTCTCTCTCTCTCTCTCTCTCTCTCTCAAAATTTCCTGTAACTTTCAGGCCACCGGGTGAAGCCTGACGCAGAGGCTTTGTCTACTTCTGGGCATTAGTCTGGAGCATTCCAGGCCTAGGGCAGTGGAGACAGCGGCAGAGCACACCTATGACAGGTAGAGTGCCACCCTTCACGGCCTCCTTGGATGAGAGCACAGTGAAGACGACCTGATCTCCTACCCAGGGAACCCTGCAATCTTGGTGACATGTGCATTTCCTCCTTTATGCTGCTGACTGAGTGCTGGGCTCAACACGACTACTGAAGCCCCCCGGACCCCGGAAACACAGCAAATACAAAGCATGAAGAGGCCCACCATGGCGACAGGGTTCCACTCACCACAGCATGGTGCGCCCGTGCAGATGTGCTCCTGGGGCTGTGCTTTCCCTGGCTGGAGAATTCTTCATGCCTGAGTCTATGGCCAGAGCCCATGCTCGCAGCTGTCTCCTAAGGGCAGTCCGTCCTTCACTGACTTCTCCTGCACAGATCAAGAGACTTAAACTCAGAATCAAGAGCACAGCTTTGGAAATGACAATGCTGAGGTGTCACAAAGACAGGCGCTGAAGCTCACTGACCCAAACCCAAATGAAAACAACCAGGAGCCCTGCCTGGCCTGCTCTCATGTTGTGTGTGAGATTCAGATGGAAATGACTGAGACCTTATGTAATCAACCGACCCTCATATTCCTGATAAGACAGAACTGTTCAGTGTCCAGGAGAAGACGTCCAGGTTGGGGCCGAGAGTTCAGAGCTGGGTGGGGGAGCGCAGCCTGAGGCGGGGCACGTGACCTAAACCACCAAACCCCCCCCCCCCACTCTGCCTCTGCTGTGTGGACCTCAGGATGGGAACTAACCTTGCAGAGGCTGTGCCCCGATACAGTTCTCTAAAAACGTGCCCAATCACAGTGAAAACATTTTTGAAAACTAATATTTCACCGAGTAATGTTGGGATTTTTTAAGTCTTTGGAACAACCCATTCCTAGTTTTTTCATAAGTTTCACGGAGGAACTTACTGAATGTTTTTGCAGTATAGTGACAAACTGTCAAAACAACCCTTGGAAAATAAAATAGTCTCATAAGCTGCTATTTACAATCTTGTGTCGGCTAAAATCCCGGGACTCACGGCTGGCCTGGGTCTAACCACCAGCCACCCTTCCCAGGGGCACATGTCAGTGCGACGTCACCACTTTATGAGAGGAGCTCAGTACCTGCCAACCAGGAGTGTCCACGACAGGACCAGAACTGGCTCCCAGCAGCACTGGGTAGGGTAGCCTAAGGGTTCCCGTGTGGAGTTGTTTCCTGGCCTCAAAGCTCCAAATGTCAGCTGCCCAATATTAACCCCCCAGCCTGTGCCAGGCCCTGTACTCTTTTCTCACGAAAAACAATGAATCCTCACGACCCCCCGAGGAGGCTGGCACTATCACTATGCTTATTTACAGATGAGGAAACGGAAGCGCAGAAAGATTAAGTACTCTTTCTAAAGCCAGCTTCTCTGGGAACCCGGCCACGTCACCCGATACGCAAAGGCCACCAGTAGAACTGAGAGGGACCTAGACTTTAGCATGAGGAACAGAAGGGAAGACCCCGCCAGAGCCCTGCCTGGCGAGAGCCCCCCACTGCCGTGCCCAGGTCCCCTGCTCCACGCCCCACCTCTGGCCTGGATTTGGCCCTCTTGCGCCACCTGTATCATCGACCCCAAACTATCCTCTCCGTGCAGTGAACTCAACTTTCATCCCGATTCGAGTTTTTTCATGGCTCTTTGGACAGAGGGTGCTTTTAATTTAATCACATTCATAATCATTGGTCCCACGAACTCAGTCAAGCCCTGAGAAGCCCGCAGTCCTAAGAGAGGGTTTTGAGGGCCCCAAACCTTGAGCCATGTGACAGTGAGTCAACCTTCCGAGAGGGGAGGGGTGACGCCATGGGTGTCACATAAGCATCTCTTAGCAGGAGGTTTGTTAGGAGAATGTGCACCAGTCAATTGGAGCTTTGGGTCCTCAACTCACGGGGAGCTGGGCGAAGAAACTGTGTGACTGAAGGGAAGGGGAGGTTATTTTTCAGGCAAAAAGAGTTTACAGAGTCATGATGGCCTGGCTCCTGGTCTGGCTGGTGACTATCCAGATGCTGAGAAGTCCCATAGGAAATAGGAATTAAGTGGAAAAACAAAGTCCAAAACTTGTAATATGACCAGGTCCCTGGATGCTTTGGCTTGTGCCTAAAATATTGAATGTAATATTTCATTAATAACTTTCAGTGCCTTTGTCCATTGTGAAACATAATTATGAAAGGAACATCTGTGAACTATCACTCAACTTAAGAACCAGACCAATACCTTTAACATGCCCTAGGTGATTCTTCCTGATTGCTTGGCCTGTGATAAACAATATCCCGAAATTGTGCTTCTCACTGCTCCTTTAAAAACAGTTTTATGTATGTATCTTTAAGCAATACGTTGTTTAGCTTTCCTTGTTTTTGAGCTTTATAAAAATGGTGGTACCGTAATGAATACGCAACTTTCAAATTGCTTTTTGCACTCAGATGTTTTTCCGAGATTCATCCAGTTGCTAAAGTCTATTCCTTTATAATATTTTGAAAATATAAATGCAGTTGATTTTTATATTGACCTTAAATCCAGTCATCTTGCAAAAACACTCTTAATTTCAATGAATTTTCTGTAGATATTTTGAGGTTTTTAATGTAGACTGAACTATACCACCTGACAGTCGTGATAGTTTTTTTTCTTTTCCTCTGCTCATTACTTGTACTTTTATTTTCTTACTGAGCTAGATAGGATTTCTATTATCATAGGAATGGTGATTGTGATATCTTCTTTGTTCTTGAATTTAAAATTAACTCCTCTAGCATTTCACCATTGAGAACGATATGGCCATCATTCTGGTAAGCACCATTCATCAATCACTAAGGAAGTTTCTCCCATTCCTACTTTACTGTAATATTTTTTTTTTATTTTTATGAAATGTTTTGTCTTCATCTATTGAGATGTAGATGGTACCGTTACATCCATAGATAGAATTTTTAAAAAATTACAAGCCACCCTTTCAACATTGAGATAAACTCAACTTCCTCTTGGTGTATTCTCTCTTTTATTGTGATGCTATATTTGGTTTGTTTATATTTTATTTAGGCTTTTTGCATCAATGTTCATGAGTGAGATGTCTTAAACCTTTCCTTTACACAATCCTTGTTTGGCTTTGGATTAAGGGTATAGTGGCTTCTTATAATACACTAAGAAGTTGTCCCTCTTTTGTGTATTCCGTGAAAAGTTTATACAAGATTGGATGAACAATTACTTAAAAATTTGTTTAAAACTCACTTATAAAAACCATCTGGGTCTCTGAGAAAAAGTTATAACCTTCAAGGTTTTTAATGATAATAGAATTATCAAAGTTTTCTATTTCTTCTTGAGTACATCTTGATGAGTTTTCCTTTCCTAGAATTGGTTTGCTTCATCTATATTTTCATAGTATTGTTTCTTCTTAATATTCTATTCTACCTGTATTTATGGCACCTTTTAATTAATGTTTTCATTTGTGGCTTATGCATATTTTTATTGATCAATCCAGCAAAGATTTGTTCATTTTATTAATCTCTTTAAGGAATCCCTTTTGACACTGATGATTCTATATCTTAATTTCCTATTGTACTTATTTTTTCTCATTCATTCTTTTTGCTTTAAAAAATTTTTTTTCTGGAGTTATTTTTCTTCTTAAGTTGGATACTCAACTTCTCAAACTTTCTTCTTTTCTAATACAAACTTTTAAGGCATAGGTACATCTCAAAATATTGCTTTGGCAGTATCCCATGAGTTTTAATATATGTTATTTTCATTATCATTCAGTCATAAGTATTTTAAATTTTACTTTAAAAATGGTTTCTTTTTTTACACATTATTCAGAAGTATATTTCTTAAATTTTCAAATGTACAGGTTTTAAATTTGTACTTTTGTAGTTATTTTCAACTTACTGGCACAGTGGTCAAAAAATATGTTGTGTATGATTCCAGCTCTCTGAAATTATTAAGATTTACTTTATGGCTTAGCATGAGGTCTAATTTTTGTACATGTCCCACGCATAGAATGTAGAGATGAGTGTGTATTCCCTTATCTCTGATTTGGTAAATGTCCATTAAATCTAGAAAGTTGACTGTTTTGTTCAATGTTTTTATATATATATGAAGTGTGGTATATATACATATGTGTGTGTATGTATGTGTGTGTGTGTGTATATATATATTTGATCTACCAATAATTGAAATAAGTCTATTAAGTTCTCACACCATGATGGTGAATTTGTTTATTATTTCTCTTTGTGAATCTACCACATTTTGAGGCTATTTTATCAAATGCATACAATTTAGAATTGTATATTTCTAATGAATTTAATCTTTTTATATAGTGACCCTTTCTATCACTAATAATTGTTTTGGTCTTAAAGTCTCTATATCAAACTTTAATATCACTATCAGGTTTTAAAATTTGTTCTCTTTGAATTTGCCTGGTGTATATTTTTCCATCTTGTTTTTCCAACTTTCTATGTCTCTAAGTTTTAATTATGTTACTTATAAATAGCAAATACTCAACTTGGTTTGGGGACTGTTGTTAACCTATCTGCTTATCTCTATTTTTTAACTGCAAAGTTTAATCCACCTACTTCATTGTGATGACTGATATATATTTAAAGTCATTCTCTACCTCCTACTTTGTGCTTTCTGCTTGCTTCACTTTTGTTATGCTTTTTATTTAACATTTTTACTATTATGGAATTGAGATTGTTTTTTTCTGTCCTGTGTTTCTTAACTCCTTTTCCCCCTCTAAAAGGCTGGAAGGTATACATTTTATTTTCTTTCTTTTAATGGTTGCATAGTGAAAATAATATTAATAATAATAGTAGTAAAATAGATGTATAAATGTATAAACATACGATAAACAAATGCCATGTGGCAGACAGTGGTCTATGCATTTCCTATACATTAACTTATTTAATCCCCACAGCAACCCTTCGAGATAGGAAGCATTAATAAAGTTTGAGGTTAATCTCTTAACTCTCTCTAAACAATAATCAGGACCTAAAACATATTAATGCCAATCATTCTTCTCCCAAATCATAGACTATCTTTCTTGTATTTCAATTATCATTTTTCCTTCTGTGGTCACTTTTTCTTCCTGAAATCACCTCTTTTAGTCATTCTCTTAGGGAAAGACAGTCACACTCTCTGTTTTTTTGTGCAATGGTCCCATTTTACTCCCATTAAAAAAAATTTTGTTTACTACAAAAATTTCCAAACATTTTGAAGTTGAAAGAATTTTATGGTGAACACATGTATACTCAATATCTAGATTCTACTATTACAATTTCATTGTAATTATTTTATCAAGATATATTGATCTATTATTGCCTTTATCCATGTAGCAATCCCTCTTGCTTTTTATGCATTTCCAAGGTAAATTGAGCACATCTGGAGTCTGCCCCGCATCCTGCAGCACACCTGCAGTGAACCAAAAGTCATGTATGCCAATGGTTCACCAGTTAACAAAGAAGAACCTTTAGAAGCACTTTGTAGATGTCAAGCCCTCTTCTCTGTGTTAATCCTCACCAGAACCCCACAAAGGACATATTCCCAAAGCATAGACCCTCCCAACTCAGACTGCTGCCCTCAGTCAACAGCTGGTATTTTCAGAAGAGACACGTGAGTCCCCACCTTGTCATTGTCTCATTGCTTGAATTTCCACTGAGAGCACTTGCTGCTTATTAAAAGCATGCTTTGTAGCAGAAAATGTCCTCGGGTTGACATCCTGGAGTCCAGCTTCTTGTTATGCACACCTTTGATTTTTTTCAGCTTTGTCTCTTTGACGGGAAGATGAGCCGCATGCTGAGGAAATGAGCATCTTGATGGGACCCAGGAAAGACAGAGGCACTACGTGTGCTCCATGCCGAGGAAAGAAAAGCCTGGTAGGGGACCGAGGAAGCCCCCCAAACCAGGAGGGGTAATCACTACTCCGTACTGAGAACTTACGATGGCAGGCGCCATTCTTAGCACTCTGCTTGTGTTTCCTCACTGAATCCTCGTAACTCTTGGCAGTAGATCCCAGCACTGTCCCTGTATGACACATGAAGAAAATGCATCCTAACTGAACAACTCATTCAAGCTCTCTCGGTTTACAAGTGGCAGAGGCAGAATTTAAACTGTGGTCCCATAATTCCAGAGCCAAGGTCTCAGTGGCTGCACCAATCTGCTGGGTCGGGGGTCACGTGAAGGAAAGTGCAGAACAAACACACGGAAACCTTCTGTGTCACAGTTTAGCTACAGCAGGGCTAGGGCAGGTGGAAGTAACGCTTGCCATCTCTGAGTTCCCCAGAGTCTCCAAGCAGTCATTTCACTAAAAAACCTCTCTTGCTCCCATTGACTTTCACTTAAATCCATGTTGTTTTAGGTTGAACTGGGCAGAGTTGGGTTGGGGGAGCGTGGAAGGGGTGCCCAGTTTGGGTTCACATCAGGTAAGATAGATTTTAGGACTCCATTCCAATAGCTGAAAGTGAACCAAACCTTCGAAGGAAGCCCAGGCTGCACAGCACATGATGTGAGTTGGATCGTTCTTTCTAAGAGGCTTGGTCAACAAACGGGGGCATCTCAGTGCTCCAAAAATTTAGACTTGGGAAATTATAAACTATGATATCTGATAAAGGGACACGCAGTTTTCTGAATGCTGGAACAAACAGTACATAGGCGAAAGAAGGCAGGACGCCAAGAGCCATTCGGGGAAAGATTTGTAACGCTCTATTTAAGCCAAAGCAGACGTCCCCTGATATGCTGGTCTGAGGATTTGGAAGCTGGGGATGGGAGGAATGGCAGAAGCCACAAGCCACTATTTTAAGGAATTCATCGAGGGCTGGAGAAGCTTTGGAAAGTCTAAAGGAGCTTTAAGAAAGAGGAAAAGATTAGTCTGGAAATTTCATTGGAGAGCCTCCCGTGTTGTTTAGGGGCTGGCAAACATCAGAGGACACAGGTTGTCCCTTCCCTCCCAGCCTCGCCTCTCATCTCTATGCTCCGTGTCTCTGAGTCTTGCTGCAGGGGACTTAGGGAGAGTCCCACCATAAAAAAGACTATTTCCACTCATCTCACTTTCTTTCCGTGCTCAATTTATTGTGAAATGAAAACCCACAGGGGATGGGGCTTACAATGGTACACTTGGTTCTCTGCATGCTGCCTACCCACCCTGTTCTCTGTCGTCTGTGGCAGGAGGAAAGTGCAAAGTGTCTGGAATGAGAACTCTGAACATCCTGTGATGACATTCATCTTTGTGACTGCAAAAGTCAGAAAGGATAAAGAGACGTAAGTGAATACTCCCTGGATCTTTGGGGAAAGTGATTTAAACATTGAGAAAATAACAGTACCATTTCAATATAGAAGCTACACATGTAAACACATACATTTTCTATAGTGGCTTTTTCTAAATATGGCTCTTTAGCAAGATGTGGGGACAGAGCCCCAGAAAGCAGTTTCCAGGCTCTCGGCCTCATGTGGAAAGGTGCTGGCTCAGGTAGTAGATAGCCATCAGCTGTGGCTGGTTGGCCGTCAGCTGTAACCATTGAGCCATTGGCCACTAATATAACTGCCATGGCTACGGAGTGAAGTCGAGGAGAGAGGAGGAGAGAGGAGGAGAGAGGAGGAGACTGAAGGAGAGTGGAGGAGAGTGGAGGAGAGTCGGTCGGTTGGCAGCAAAGCGGACAGCAGGTCGCACGTCGTGTAAACCCAGCCTCCAGTGAGACCATAGTGGTATGACTTCCCTACCTATGGCTCCGTGGGTGTTCCTTTTTGGCCTAGCCATATCCTGCGTTCTTGTGTGGGGAGCGGGACCAGAGACCCTGCCTGACACCCCGCATGACACTTGGTGTAGTCGGCAGGATACCCCGCAGGCCGCCCCGCATGACACCCCGCATGACACAAGATTTAGTGCAAAAGTGGTTACAAAGAAATTTCAAACCTCTGTAAGATTTTAGAATTCGTTACTTCCCTTTGCCTCAGTTTCCTGGCTTGAAAACAACATATTTGTTGCGCATGTAAATTAGCTATCGTGTAAGGTACATAGAACAAGACCTGGCGTGTAGTAAACATTAAAGAATGGCTATTGTGAACTAACATCTTTAGAGACAAGTGGAGAATTTCCCATGGCAGGACGGCCCGGGAATTGAACATAAATTGGTTTCAGTCCGACTCATTTTGTACTTTGGTTGTTTTCTTCTACGACATAGTCGTCCCTCTGTCAACAGAAACCTACGGTGTCAAAAAAATCTCAGATCTGTTTGTGAAAGGACAATAAAAATAAAGTATGCTATAGGTCTGCTTTCGGGATCCAAGACAAATTCAGGAGGAAAAAAATATCTCACAATCCTTTCTTTACTAGAATGAAAAGCCTATGTTTTTAAGGAGTTGTGGGTGGAGAGCAGGTGGAGACATTAACCTCCCCTGAGGCTTTCAAAACAGTCCATTCAGGAACCTGAGATAAGAAATTCTGACACAGTCATGTTGGGACTGGAAAATCACCTCACACACATCAAGTGCCAGAATGGAGCCTGCTTTCCTTGTTTCGTTCTTCTTCATTAAGATGTGTCAAATGAGAGGAGTAGGGGCCCACTCATGTCTCAGCCATTCATAAATATTTTAAGCTGACACCAAACAAAATCCCAATTGTGTTACCTTTCCTGCCTGACTGTGGGTCAGACCACCAACCTTGGAGGGAGCTCCTGGCTAAGCTGATAGATAACCCAAGAGCTTAATTATTGTATTTGGGGTTCCATCAGAAATATGTGCTTTGCTAACCATGCACAATGTCGTAAAGCTGGGACTAGCACATGCAAATAAATAAATAAAAGTAGTAGTGTTGACCATGAATAAAGCTGCCTGAAGCCATTCAGACCATCGACAAGGATTCAAAATCAGACACAAGTGGTGACTCCCTTGTCTACTATTCTTTCTTCACACAACCAAAGAGCTCCAGTTGTTTCTGCATGTGTGAAGGCGTTTACAAAGTGCCTCCTTTGGGTTAGGTCCAGTACTGGGGCAAAGAGACAAGGCTGAACACAAAAATCTCTACCCTCAAGGGGCTCACACACTTGTCAACAGATCATTTAAATAACAGAAAAGAGGAAAACTGATTCAATATGATAATAAAGTAAAAATACCGCATTAACATAATTGGAAATAGAACAGAGGTATGTGTGAGTGCTCAGAGTCTACTGATTGTAAATATTAATCGTATCTAAGAAATACCTTCCAGCAATGTCTAAACCAGTGTTTATCCCACATTCAGGCACCACAGCCCTGCACGTTCACATGTGCAGTTAACCTTCACAGTCAGGGAAGGCTTCTCAGAGGAGGCAGTTGTTTATCTTGGTGGGTTGGCTTATTTGAGAGGGGATCCCAGAAAGCACAGACAAGGTGGGAGAAAAGTTATTGAGGGAACGGAGAAAAGCCAATAATGAGTGTGGTCATGAGCAGGTTGTCACTATGAGCAACTGAGGCAGTCCCACTCGGGCCCCTCTGTGGCCTTTGGGGCTTTGAATTACAGCAAACTGGTGAGAGAACTTGTGCAGCAAATCATGGTAGCCTCATCCTAAGCCTGAGCCAGGGAGACAGGACTCGCTGGTATTCGTGTGAAAGAACCTGTCAGTGGACTTTGTAAGTGGGGGTGAGAAACCCCTGTGTTCCTGCCTAAACATGTAACCCCAGCCTAGTGACATCCCCAGATGGTGGCTCCTCGACTGTCCTAGTCTGGCTGAAATGCTCCATGTGTGGGCTGAACATGTTCCCGGGGGACCTGGAGCGAGGCTCCTAGGCATGAAAGCAGACAGACTCCGGTGGGAGGTGGGAAGACTTGGCACTCACAGGGCACACCTGCCACCCACTCAAAAGTGGGCCAAGGAGTCGGGACAAGGCGTTGGCATCATATGCCAGCCACACCCCCTCTGCCATTTACTCTGCGACCTTAGCAAACTCACGAACCTCTCTGAGCCTCCTTTTTCTTATCTATAAATGGATAGATTTGAACATTAACAAGATAATGCACTTAAAGGCTTAGAATAAGGCTGAACTTCTGGGCAACCTTTCGCCTCTCACCCGCCCTGGGCCAAGTCCAGCAGTCTGGATTTACTCCACTGCCAAGGCAGGAAAGCTCTGCTTTCTTTTAGTGTCAGCAAGCTTTGAAGCATTCCGGCCAAGGAAGGAGGTCGGCACTGGGAGGTCACAGTGACGCACTGGGAGGTCACAGTGACACAGCTGTCGGTCACCTCTTCGCTCATGACTCACTCTCTCAAAAAAAAGACAAGCAGAAGATGCCGCCAGTGAGGAGGGGGATTTCTTAAACTCTCTGGAGTCAAGTCCATTTTTGATGTAAATGTCTCCTCCACCATTTCCCACATAATCAATCCCCCACAGCCTTATGTGTGAATGACTCGGGCCATTGGTCCAAAAGCTGACCGCCACTGTTCCAGTCACCTTCTCCTAACCTTCGTGCCTGTCCTGTTCCCTGGGACAGGAGCAGGGACGCCCCCTCCCATGCACACTGACCACTGAGTCTTTCTCGGCGCCGTCAGCTCTCTGACCACAGCTCTCTCCCCCACATGATTCGCCCTGCTGCCCAGTCCTGGGCTCTGTGTAGTCCACGTCCTTGGCCAGCTGCCCCGCTCTTGAGCCATTAGCATGCTTTTCCTGGGAACTGCCCTCCCTCTTTGATCCAGATGGTGACAGGTCTCCTAAGAGTTTGAATAACAATTTTAGCTAATATTTATCGAGTACTTTCTATGCACCAGGCACAGCAGTCAGTGACTCATTTAATCTTCACAGAAACCCTACGAGGTGGGTGCTATTCTTTGCCCCATCTGGCAGCTGTGGATACTGAGGCAGGAGAGGTTTAATAATGTGGCTAATATACAATCAGGACACAGTGGAGTCAGGAGCAAGTCCAACTCCTGAATCCGTACCCTTCTCGGCCACGTCATTTTTCCTACTCTAGGCAGTATTGCACATCCCGGCCTCTCCCTGGCTGAGCTTTAATAAACCAGCAGGGGACCTGACCCAGCAGGGAAAGGAAGAGTCCTTTATCTGCATATTTAGAACTGAGACTAAAGTGTGTGTCGGAGAGAAAGAGACACCACACAGCAGAGCAGGGGGAACAGGGATGACCATCTTCCCTCCCTCCCGCCCCCAGCAGACACACATACTGAGGGGGAAAAGCCCTCCTCGGAACGCCGTGTGCCGCGGCCAGCCCTCGCCGGCCCCGCTGCTCTGACAGCCTGGAGCCCCGGGACACTCCATAATTGGGGCCACATTAACGCCTTGAGAGGCCCCAAACCAGAGAAGACTGAGTCCTTCCTACCCCTACATGAGTCATCAAAAATTAAAAAAATAGTGTTCAACTACAAGCATAAGGAAGTCCTACAAAGTTATGATTTGCCCCTGCCAACTACTTTACTTTTTTTAAAATTGCATATCAGATTCTTTTTTAAAACAAAAAATTCTGTTTCTGCTTTGCTGGTGCTCTAAGCACCTTCTTGGCCTACCGTTCCGGGCAATCTAGCACTGCCTGTCTATGTAGTTATGTGAAATTGTCCTCTTCACTTGAGGAGGCCCATGTTGGTTTCTGCTCCTTGTTCTGAAATTCCTGTGAGTTGCTTGGCCACGTCCAAGTTTGCCGCAGATTCAGAGCTTAGGCTTCCTGTGCTGAGCTCCTTGCAAACATGGCCACCATTTGCAATGAATTCTAGAGGTGTTTTAGGCCATGTTTCGACCCACTGCTGTGAGTTGTTTTCAGTTGAATGCAGGTCTTTTGAAAGTGTATTTTTCTAAAGGCATTCAAGTTCTGACAATTAAGTTCGCGAAATTGCCACCACTCCCTTGCACTGGTAGCACTGTACAAACAGCCCAATAAGGTTTCATAACCTTGGTATATCAGTGTCTCACAGCTGTGTTTGTGCCGATGTGTGGCAATGTCATGCTGAGTGGCATTCATTATTGTTGTTGTGTGCTGTCGCGAGAATGTCTGAGCATGAATTAGAGTAATGAACAAACATTAAATTTCTTGTTAAACTTGGCAAGATTGGAAGTGAAATCAGGGACATGTTAGTCCAAGTTTATGGGGATAATGCCATGAAGAAAACATCAGTGTAAAAATGGATTAAACATTATTTTAAGGGGAGAGAATGCGTCACTGATGAAGAGAGGTCAAGATGGCCAGTAACAAGCAGAACTGATGAAAACATTATAAAAATTCATCAAATTGTGCATCAAAATCATTGGCTGACTGTGAAAAGCATAGCAGACCAAGTAAACACCGATAGTGAAAATGGTTAGGAAAAGCTTAACTGAAAATCTTGGCATGAGAAAGGTGTGTGCAAAAATGGTCCTGAAGGAGCTCTTGCAACACGACAAAGCTCACAGGGCACTGTCTGTGAGGTTGTTTTTAGCCAGTAAACAAATAACTGTATTGGAACTCCCTCCCTACTCACCTGTCCAGCCCCCAATGACTTCTTTCTTTACCCAAAGATAAAGGAAATATTGAAAGGAAGACATTTTGATGACATTCAGGACATCAAGGGTAATACGACGAGGGTTCTGATGGCCATTCCAGAAAAACAGTTCCAAAATTGCTTTGAAGGGTGGACTAGGCACTGGCATTGGTTCATAACTTCCCAAGGGGAGTACTTTGAAGGTACCATAGTAATATTCAGCAATGAAATACATAGCACTTTTTCTAAGATGAGTTCGCAAATGTAATTGTCAGGCCTCGTATTCAATGAGAGTTTTTAATTTTATCTTTCCAGAGACTGAGGGAGAGAATGTAAACAAGAAAACACTGTGAACAGGAAACACTAATATACTGACAATTAGGCAAGGCCTGTAGAACACCACACACTACTGGAGGAAGTTTGATCAACAGGGTTCACTGCATACAAGGTCAGGCAATTAAGTTTGCGAACTCATCTGAGAAAAAGTGCTACACACCTCATTGCTGAATATCACTACAGTCACCTTCGAAGCACTCCCCTTGGGAAGCTATGCACCAATGCCAGCACCTAGTCTACCCTTCAAAGCAATTTTGAAACTGTTTTTCTGGAATGGCCATCAGAGCTGTCATCATATTACCCTTGATGTCCTAAATGTCATCAAAATGTCTTCCTTTCAATATTTCCTTGATCTTCGGGTAACGAAAGAAGTTATTGGGGGCCAGAACAGGTGAGTAGGGAGGGTGTTCCAATACAATTATTTGTTTATGGGCTAAAAACTCCCTCACAGACAGTGCCCTGTGAGCTGGAGCATTGTCGTGATGCAAGAGCCATGAATTGTTGGCAAAAAGTTCAGGTCGTTTTTGTCTGACTTTTTCAGGCAGCCTTTTCAGCACTTCCGAATAGTAAACTTGGTTAACTGTTTATCCAGTTGGTACAAATTCATAATCAACAATCCCTCTGATATCAGAAAAGGATAGCAACATCATTGCACAAACTTAATAGTCAGACCTTCATATATATGTAATTTCTCACTGATATGTAGGAAATAGAGTAGATGTCATGGCCATAATGGCCTCATGAGCAAGTTTGCTGGTATTACGAAAGGTGCCAACATGTTTGACAACATCTGCTCCTGCAGCTGCAGACAGAACACGGTCACTCGGCACGCACATGGCGTCAGAGCAGTAGTCCCATTCCAAAGGAATGAACTCAACCAACATCTCTGTATTTGTCACCCATTGCCACCTTGACAAAGTACTGGGTGGCTGAAACAACAGAAATTTCTTCTCTCATAGTCTGGAAGCCAAAAATCCAAAATGCAGGTCTTGGCAAGGCCACGCTTTCCTGAGGCTCTAGAAAAGGATCTGTTCCATGCCTTCCTCTTAGCTTCTGTGTTCCCAGCAATCTTGGTGTCCTTGGCGCATAGACACATCACTCCAACTTCCGACGTCACATGGCATTCTCCCCTGTGTCTTCACATGAATGTCTTCCCTCTGTGCTTGTCTGTCTCTGTGTCTTTTCTCCTCTTCTTGTAAGGAGATCAGTCACATTGAATGAGAGCTCACTCGGATGACCTCATCTTAACTTGATTTCATCTGCAATGACTCTATTTCCAAATCAGGTCACTTCACAGGTGCAGGGGATTAGGGCTTCAGTGCATTTTTTGAGGGGACACAACTCAACGCATAACAATGTCCTAATAGCCCTCATCTCTTCTACGCCTTAGCCCCAACACTTAGTGGGAGCCCAGGCCCTCCTGTCCTACTCCCACTAACCTTCCGGGTGTGGCTCTCCCAGCTCCCCACACACTCTGGGCTTAGCCAGTTAGTACCCATGGTCTCGGGCTCTTTCCTTTGAGAGTCCCTCCATCCCAAGCTCTATCTACCAGCCCTCAAGGCCCCACTCGGATGCCACGTTTCCCAGGAAGGATTCTGGAAATCTCTTAGAGCTTCCTACATCAGCTGCAAGACAAGATCCACGGGCCATGGGGACCCAGGCCACCACTAAGGCTAATCTTGCTCTGTCACTTCTCTGTGAGTAAAGCATTGTCCATCCAGTGCCTGTAGGAGTCATGTCTTTCTTGGTGACCTTGAATCAGGAAGGGAGTTGACACCTGGGATGGCTGCTCCCAGTGGAGGGGGCTCCCGTGCTTGACAGTTTCATCTCTTATCTTGCCACTTAAGTACATTAATGGTACAAAAATGCTTTGTAAACTCACAAAAGGTATACGTAGGTTGTGAAGTATTTATTGAATAAATGAACGAATGAATTGTTCTCTCTGTGTGATATATCAAATACTTGGATTCGATGCTGTCACTGAATTGACCAAAATATTTGGGCATCTTAGAGTCAATGGTTCTAAACTTCAGTTTGCAAAAGGATTCCCTCAGGACGTTCATTAAACTTCAGGCTTCTGGCCCCCACTTCAGAGTAGGGAGGGGGGACCCCAGGAAATTGCCTTTCAACAGGTCCCTCCCCCAGGTGACTGACGTGGGGTCTCCCAAACAATCTGCGAGAGCAATGTCAGCATAGCCTCAGGCACACACATACACACACACCAAACACAAACCACGCATCCACATATACCAAGCAGCTGTACACATATACACATGCACACATACTTACACACACATCACACACACATACACACCCACACACACACACTCACACACACAACTTTTCAATTGGTTTTTTTTTCAATCAGTTTTGACCAAGTTGTGGTAAATATTATGGTAATTGGTTATTTCTGTCCCTGTGTCCAAACAGCTGTGCTGGATGCTTGGGTCCCAGCTCAGGATTTTGACATGCACGTCATCATCACTGTTTTAATTCTGGAGGGTTGGCCTGAAGACCACAGGGAACTCGGGGGCTTGGATTAGTAGCAATGAGTTTGAACCAGTTTACAGAGGAAGTGGAGCTGGACAGGGTGACCGCTTGCAGATCCGGCCCCAGAGGGAGAGCCCGCCTCCCACACATGGAGTCCAGAGGCAGGTGAGGACGCCAGATGGATGTGTGTTTGCCTGACACACAACAGTGGACCAAGACTAGAGGACGTTGCAGCAGCAGCCGTTAGCATGTTTTGGGTGGCATCATCACACCGGCAGGACCCACAGCGCCACAACTGCAGGAGGTACAATTCCTAGGCACCTGGGGAAAGACATTTACTGTCCTTTGAAGACCCAGTGCTCCCCTCATTCCCTAGTCTCCTCACATGACCAGGCCATGGGACTTGCTCTGCTTGGATGTGTCACTGTGGGGTAAAAACAATATTCAAGAGCTCTCTCCCTTCCCTGCAGTGAGTGTGAACAGGAGTGATTCTTGGGGGGCTGGGTGGGGTGGGATGGGCCCCAGGAATAGAAACACTGCATGTACAAATTACAGCACGTCTGTGGGGTTCCATTTCCATGAGGGGAGGGATTAGAAACAAATACTTAAAGTATTTCCTTGGATGACAAGCAGGAGCGATCATGAAAATCAGGTCGGAAATACTGATTTATTAATCCAATTGATTGTCTTGCCATCGTTAAGCAGGCAATACCACGTGAAGCTTCATTTGATAAATGAGAAAACATTGGCACAAAGGAGTTAAGAGATTCACCCCAGACCCTGCGTCTAGTGAGCGAAAGACCCCTATTTAAACCAGCTGGTCCTGGCCCTCAGCCTCCAGGCCTCTGCCTCTCGGTGGGGGTGGGTGGCCAGCTGTGTAGGGGACAGCAGTGACAGTGGTAAAGTTCAAGTGCTACTCCAGGATCTGAGGTTCTGGAATGATCCCTGAGCTCATCCTCCTGTTTTGCCTTTTGAATTTTATTCTTTCTCCACTCTTACACTTAGAAGATGTGGGCATCTCTGGAGTGGAGAAAAAGTTCGGGAAAGAAGAGAGAGCCATGAGCAGGATTGTAAACAGGACAATGGTCACTGTCATTTCTCACTTATGTAATTTCCTAAGTCACAAGGAGATATGAAAACACAGAACACTTATTTACACATACAGAGAAAAACTGAAATCATTTACCAGCAGGAAGAACGTCTTCGGTTTCTGCTCTTCATACTCATGGCCTTTAGCTGAGCTTTAGTTGAACTTTTCCGTTTTTCAACTGCTGTCTTCATTTTTGTTCCCAGTATGGGGGGAGAGGGTATTACTATTTGAATTGCTTCTAAACTGTTTCTCTTTTTTCCCTTCTGGGAAGATTTCCTGCATAAATGATCTCTTTCAAAGTTAATTTCCAGGGGCTCGTTTTACTTTAAAAAAAAAAAAGTCTACAGATTTTTCTCCGCAGACTTAATGACTGAAACACACCCAGTTCCCTCTCGAATAGTTTCCTCTGTACGTTTCTCCATGTGGCTTTTATTCCAGATGGAGCCAGTGTTGCCACAGGCCAGACAGGGCCTTTTCTAAGCTACCTGAATGGCAGGGGTATTTACAGGTTGCAAACACAGAGAGAAAGCACATTCCCCACCCAAACCCTTGCCAGAGTGCTCTCTTTTTTTAGAAGAACGATGTTTCTACAGGTTCCCCCTCATGCTAAAGACTCTGCTGCCGATCTGGAAACCTTGTCACATACCATGCATTATCAAGAGATAAAGTCCTGAACCCATGAATCGCGGCCACCGCATACGTCCACTGACTTGTCTTACCTCAGGTTCTTGCCCAGAGAACAACTGGGCATGAGTGTGTGGGCAAGAAAGTGAACTGGAAATATGGAACGTATTAAGTTTAAGATGGGAGACTGGAAGGAATGAGCACTTTATTTGCTTACGGCAGCTTAGTTGCACCTGATATTAATAAATGAAATGAAGGCTGAACAGTATTTAAAGCAACCATACAAATTGGAACATGTTCATCTAGTCAATAAAACACGAAGAAAATCCAGAAGTCAGCAATAAATAAACTGAATAAACTCGGTCAGTCACTTCTATTATCTTTTTGTAAGATATTCCCGGGAATCGGGTTTTTGGAAGCTCTCCATGAGTTTTTCCTTCTTATGTTGAACTTGTATCCCCTTTGCATTGTAACAGAAAGTTCCACTGGAACATCGATCAGAAGAAGGGACTGGCATGGCAAACACAACCGGGTCTGATGCAAATTTTACTTCCTGCTGAAAATTTTTGAGATTCCCCAAAATGTATGTAAATACCACATTTGTTAAAATAACAATGGTTAAGATTTTTTGAGAACGACCAACATACGTAACTACTATCTTCCAACACCCAAATCTCCCGCATGCTGATGAACTCAGCATGGCTATCCCACAGAAGCTACGCACTATCTGAGTGTCTCAGCATCTTTAGAATTCCAGATTGAAGACATGGGCTAGCAGAGGTCAGAGGGCATATGGAGAGGGGAAGAGGGGTCAGAGGTTAGGGAATAAATACTAAGAGCCCCTGGCCTGTCCCAGCTTCCCTCCGGTCATGCTCACCACGTTTGAACACCACTGCCACAACATTCCTGTTTCTTTCCTTGTTGAGGAGGGAGAGAGAGGTAGGAGAGAAGAGAACACAAAGAGAGAAGGAAATGAAAAAAGTATTTAGGAAAGGATGGAAGAAAATTGCCAGGTAAAGAGAAAGCTTTAAATGGTCTGCATTGCTCTGAAGGTGAGAAAGTGAAATCAAATCACCAGAAGAAACTCCTTCACTTTTAGTAATCTCAAGCAATGGCTTTATAGTATTTGCTTCTAGGGAGTAGAGCAAACGGGCAGAAGGAAATGAATGGCTATTCCAAGGAATGTTACATAAAGTCATAATACAATGACGGCTTGTGTGCTTTCGGATATAGGACAATTTGTAAAACTTACCCATTCTGTCTCCTATTATTCCCAACAGGGATTCTCAGCATGGGATCCATAAACCTGAAAAATTTGCAAATTTTAAAGTTTCTGTGATTTTTCTGGGGAATGCACCAGAGCTCCCATCAGTGTTTGAAGAGATTTCCCAATCCTGCAGATTAAGAACTGCAGGTTAAGATGGACATGTCCTAAAGCTCTACTTTTAAAATTCTCACTTGGCAGGCATTTTGTGAGTCTTTCCCCAGGGTGCTTTCTCCAACAGGATAAAATAGTGAGTCTATCAGACTTTCCAGAAGTCTAGATATTGTATACAGTCCTTCCCAGGCAAACATCCATATCCTTTAACCATTTCTCTTAAGATAAGGTTTCAACTGTTTTCACCACAACCCAGTTGCTTCTAAGCATGCACTGATCTGTCAATTTCTCTCTTAACATGGCGTCCACAAAGCGAGCATTGTACTCCAGGCTAAGCCTGACCGGCATAGAGGGAAAAGGATTACCAGCCTACGTTTGGACACTGTGCTTCTGCTGATATAACCTAAGACCACATGAACTTTTTTGATAGCTACATAACCTTTTTGTTTTCCATCAAGTCTTTCTGACAAGCAAATGTCTTCATTTGTCCATATGTGTTACCTCTGAACTCAATCACTTTTCATTTGTCTCCTACTTATACAGTGATTTTGAGAAGACTAAAGGGCAGAAGGTGATGTGCATCTCTTTTAAATTTTATCTTGTTGGATTCATGAATTGTTCAGCATGTCAACATATTTTAGGATCCTGATTTCTCCTCCATAGTAGTTGTTCCTCTCAGCTGCATGCCACTCATGGGCGTATTTATCATGTCCTCAACGGCCTGTCCAAGCCACTGCTTTAAATATTGGCCAGGAGAAGGAGACAAGGAATAGCAGCTCCTCTTATCTGCAGCTCACTTAGATTGATCGATGAATCAGTGCTTTTAGGTAGAAAGTGATCAACCAGTTGTCAAGCTAGCTGATTATGTCTCTCCAGTTGGGCCAGTTTGGGCTTCCCCCACAGCACGCAGGTATCAGAGTGGTCAGACTGCTTACATGGCAGCATCCCGGGAGAACAAGGCATAAGTGTTTGCCATTTTTATGGCCTAGCCTCAGAAATTATAGTTTCACTTCACCCTATGCTATTGGTTGAAAGTCACAACCCACCTAGATTCAAGAGGAGGGTACATAGACTAGACCTCTTGATGAAGAGTGGCAAGGTTCTAGAAGAACAGACATCTTTGGAAAATAATATCTGCCATATACTGATGGGCTTAAACCAATCAATAAACAGTCCACAAAGAAAACTTGGGTGTGACTGATGGAGAAGAGGGACATGGGACAGTGATGAGGAAAAAATAATTCCTCAGTTCTGAGGGACGTGGGCGCTAAAGGACAGGTAAAGAAGGGAGGAGGTCACTGCTTCTTCCTACTTTGATTTTTAAATATATATTTCTATATAATTACTTATCATATGACTTAAATTTTATAGAAAACTTCTATTTTTAGCCAAAAATAAACCAAAAAGTTTAATGGTAAAAAGAAGACATTATTGGGGCGGCTGAATGCACTTGGTTAGAGCACGAGCTCTCAACAAGGTTGCCGGTTCGATTCCCACATGGGATGGTGAATGTGCCCCCTGCAACTAAAGATTGAAAACGGCGACTGGACTTGGAGCTGAGCTGCGCCCTCCACAACTAGATTGAAGGACAATGACTTGGAGCTGATGGACTCTGGAAAAACACACTGTTGCCCAATATTCTCCAATAGATCTATTTTTAAAAAAGACATTATTAAGTTACACCCCATTAATTTAACTTAGATCCACCAATTGAGAAGAAATCTGATACCTTAGGCTGAATTTTCTTCTTGCTGGTTATAAACAGATTAAGGGCATAAACAAAGGCAAAAGTGAGTAAATGATTTTTAGGGCCATGGACAAACAATTTTAATGTTAGACAGCAAGGTGCTGATTACAAATATTTCTGAGAATCTGGTCATTAAGCACTTACGAGAATACAAAAGTTCTTTCCTATCCTTATCCTATCTTATCCTTATCCTTATCCAATATCCTTAAAAATATTGCTCAATATTCTTAAATTCAAGTAAGAATTTAGCAAATATAAGCAAAATGTGTAAAAAATAAAGCTTTATTTCTTTAAAAGTCATCAATAAGTCAGCATTCTCATGCTTTTTGCCAAAGTGACATTGACTGTCTCCTACTTAGAGGCTTTATATTGTTTTCTAATTGGGGGAATTGTCTACCAAAAGAAATAGGACACTTATTACTATAAATTCACAATGGAAAGGTAAAACCCTACTTATGCAAGATTGTTGTTTTAAAGATTTCCTTTCATTCCACCCAGGTTGGCTGAGAGCTTAATTAGAAGTTCCTGCTGTGAAACTTTCTTCTCTTCCTAAATACATGGAAAGTTTATTAAAATAAAAGCCCTGCACCCTCTCACTCTGAGGGATGGCCAACTTCAGATAATCACCTGTTGGTGGCTGCAGATCGTAAGTCGGTATTTCTCTTGTAAATCTCCAGCCTGCCAGGACTGGTGATGGGTGCTAAGCGCATGGAGGGTGCTCAGTGCTTGCATCTCAGCCCCTATCCCCGACACCCACAGCCACTTTCAACAGCAGAGGCTCAGCCATCTAAAGAATCTGCTCCCTGGCTCTACTGTTTGGCCAAGGCTCTGTGAGATCTGTGAGCAGCTTTCTTCACTCAGTCACAAGTTGTGCCAACAACCCCACAAAGAAACCAGCTCAAAAGTTCAGTGTTCAGACAATGGTCTATTGTTTGCTCTGTATGAATTCCAACATCAGACTGGCCTGATCCTTTTTATTTCTTTAACCATATTGACTAAATTGGCCTGTTATTTTAACATTATGTAGAATATTTTGGATCACAAAAACCTACTCTCCTTTTCTTGCTGGATACACTTATTCGTGAATGTGTGATTTCTTTGCCTATCAGCAGTATTTCACCAACTTTTGCCAACAAAGCTTGTGTCCTACCTGCAAAGGATGAGGAAATGCACAGGCCTTGAGGGCTGACCCGTGCTCTCCCGTTTGCTGTCCAGTGTCATGAGAGGCTGGCTTTGTCCTCCGTGCCCTCCCATGTGCTCCATGGCCCTGGGACGTGCACAGAACCCTCACCCCACCGAGGTGAGCTTCCCTTCTCTCTCCCCTCTTCTGACCTCCTCAACCCTGGAGTCCCCATTTCATCTATCACCCCCAAATGATACACATACATCACAGCGGCCACCTGGCCCCCATCCTCACCTGCAAACCAGGAGCACACCCACCAGAGAGCCTTTCAAGGCAGGCTGTCACATTGAGGGTGACTCAGCCCTGAGCTCTCGTCCCTGCCATGCCCACTTGAAGCTCTTCATGCTTGTGCAGACCAGGCACTGATGCTTACAAAGTGCTATCAAGTCCATGGCCGGGCTTGGACTTTACAGAGCCCCTAGGAGATTGACAGGATCAGAACTACCCTCCCATTTTGCAGATGAAAATCTTGAGGCTATTTCTCCTAACCTCAGCAAGGTTAAGTGATTTGCCCCAAGGTAACCAGCTAGGGAATGGCAGTGATGGGCCTCAAACCCAAGTCACTCTATTAAGCCAGAGCTATTCTGAGAGTCTGAGTGTGTCACTAACCCTATTCTGAGGGCCACCTTTGCTCCTTAGGAAGGTGGTCAGAAATCGGGTCTCATAAACCTTAACCTCAGAGTTTAACCAAATGAAGTATTGCTGAGGCTGTGTATGTAAGACATGGAATGTTGCACGTGGAACGAGATGGTTTGACCTCTGCTTTGAGCTCTGCCATGGATTAGAAGTGCGAGCTTGGCCAGTGACTCATTCATTCATTCATTCATTCATTCATTCATTCATTCAACAGTTTTTGAATACCTTTAAGTGCTGGGCACAGTGCCAGACTCTTAGGAAACAGGATACAAAACATGATCACGTGGCTCGCGGTCTAGTGCACGGGACAGACAGATGCGAAGTAATGTGGCAAGAACATCAGAAGAGAATCCTGAACCTGTTTCAGATGAAGAAAATGGATTAGATAATCTCCGGGATCATCATTCTTCAGTTCTGTAATCATCCAGCCTAGCAAGACTTTCATGATTAATAACACTGGGGTGAATAACACGAAAAATCGAACGTCACAAAAAAAAAACCCAGATGTTTCTCCTAAGCGTCTCAATTAAAATATCATGATTGAGCAATTTATATTTCATCTTTTATCTCCCTGTTCCATACTATGGAGAAGGCTGATAGGATAGGAAAAAGGTTCAAAGTTAGGAGACAGAAAAGAAACGAGAGGCCCCTGGGGGCTCAAGTGGCAAGCCATAAGCATGGTCTAGCTCACGGCTGGGAAAGTTACAACTTGACGGTAACTGCCCTCGGCTCAGGGTCCCTTCCTAAGTCACAACCTCCCCTTGTTGCCCTGGTGGCGGCCACATCTTCAGCTCTCTGCTGAATCTCCCTGACAAGAAAGGACCATAATTTATGAATAAGCTCTAAATCTCCTCCCGAACCCACACATGCACACACACCAAGTTTCAAGGAATCACTGGGATGGGACATGACTCCAGTGCTCACTGGATACAGACAGGAGATAGGAGGAAGCAGGAGAACAGGTGTTTGCTGCTGGGGAGCAGGGCTGCCAAGCGGGGCCCTAGCCTGGGGCACATGTGTGCTATTCCCGTTCCACAGCTGCCCTGAGTACCAGCAGACAGCCAGTGGGGCAGGAGCTGGGGCAGCGGGTAACCAACCCCTGGGCAGTGGCCAGTGGCAGGTATGTGGGACACTTCCCTGTGATTGGTAAGAGGGAGACTTAATGGCTCACTTGGGTCCCCTGGGGCTTTGAAGTTTAGTTCAAGGCCTCTGAGTCTGGAGTCTGGGGTCTCGATTCCCCAAACAGCCAGCAATATGCTGATTGACAGTTCAAGGGGAGCCACCTGAGTCCCACAGGGTGCTGGGGGATAAGATATTCACATTCACCTCCTAGGGATTTCCCACCCCACCTCACTGCATTAACCGTGTGTTTCTGATGTTTGACATCTGGAGCCTCGCTGCCCTCGCAGAGCCTGCCCCTCCCAGGGTTAGCTTATCCCTAAAGAGCAAATTCCTAGGCAAAGCCTGTTAGTGCGCATTCCATATGCAAACTAAGCCATCCAGAACCCATCCCTCCCAAATACTCCGCCTCTTGGCTCTCACACTTGGGGCCTCTATCCCTCTGTCCCAATCACCCCAGGGCCAGGTACCAGACAATCAGGGACAGCCTCTACACTCCAGCGTCCACTGGAGTTATTTACTGGCCAATCCTAAACTTGTTTGCCCTGCCTCACCTACTCCTTCCCATGGAAGCTGCAGTAAAGGCTCCTGCCTGTTTCTCCCTCGCTCTCTCTGCTTCCGGACCAACCCTGGTGCTTCCCCATGTGGCTCTGCCTGGTGTCTCCTGCCCCCTCCTTTTGGGATCTGTGAGTAACAAACCATCCTTTTAATAGCAATTGTCTCCTTATCTGTTGGCCTCACCATACCTGAATAATAATAAAATCTACTTTTTTTTTTTTTAAAAGATTTTACTGGGGAACGGGAACAGGACTTTATTGGGGAAGAGTGTGTACTTTCAGACTTTTTTTTTCCCAAGTCAACTTGTTGCCCTTTCAGTCTTAGTTGTGGAGGGCGCAGCTCAGCTCCAGGTCCAGTTGCCGTTGCTAGCTGCAGGGGGTGCAGCCCACCACCCCTTGTGGGAGTCGAACCAGCAACCTTGTGGTTGAATGGACACGCTCCAACCAACTGAGCCATCCAGGAGCTCAGCGGCAGCTCAGCTCAAGGTGCCGTGTTCAATCTTAGTTGCAGGGGGCGGAGCCCACCATCCCTTGCGGGACTCGAGGAGTTGAACCAGCAACCTTGTAGTTGAAAGCCCACTGGCCCATGTAGGAATCGAACCAGCAGCCTTCAGAGTTAGGAGCACAGAGCTCCAACTGCCCGAGCCATCGGGCTGGCCCATAAAAATCTACATTTTAACCCCACCCCCACCCCCAACTTTCTCATGGATAGTCTCTGCCAAAAACAATCTTTCCTGACCAACTCCCCTGTCCGCTTTATACATACATCTGTATCGTAGCTATTAAGATCATGGTCATCAACTCATCTTATCTGTGTAAAGGAGATAATAATAGAGTGTGACTAGTTAGAACATGGACACACCGCAAGCTCTCAGCCCTGGGTTTGACATGTGATGAGGGCTCAGCGCATCTTAGCTCTGGTTATGAAATTGATGAATCATCACTTCTGAGTGTCTCCAGGTCACCTCTGTGTGACCAGGCCAATTCTCATTCCAACGCCTGCTAAATTTTCTACCACTTCTTTGAGCAGTACTCGGCTACCTAATAAACTCCAGCTCCGGGAATGAGAGGCCTTTGGAAATCTCCCCTCTGCTCCTGGAGTGAGTACCAGCAATTCCAGCAGGAGCAGTCACTGCTGCCGCCTCAGGAGGCCTTGGGTGCAAAGGGGTGGGAAGGGGCTGCTGGGGTCCAGTTTCCTGAGAGGTCAGGGAGCTTCAGGGGAGAGGATTCATTATCTACCTAGAGAGAGACAGACAGGCAAGCTTGTCCAGAATGCTGGTTGCTGAAGACAAAAGGCAATTCTTTCACTTTGATTTGTCTCTGGTCCAGCACATCACAGACTTACATCTGATTTTCAAGGAGAGAGAGGGGTTACGGGTAAAAACAAAATGAGGTACTTTCTCTCAAAACTCCATACAACATCAACATTCAGGGCAGCACAACTGACAGAACACAAAAGAATGCCAACCAGTATTGAACTCCAGTTAATGGCATCCATAGGAAAGAAGGGCACTGATGAATGCCGCCTGCTGTGAAAGGCATAAGAACAATAAGATGGACGGGCAGAGGGAAAGAGAGGGAGAAAATGGTGGGGACAAGCTGCATTGGGTGAACCTGCTCCGGAACTCCCTGGAGACCTCCCACCCCCCCAAGACTCATTTGGGGATCTTGCAGATGTTCTGAATCCTGAATTACAGGGGCCAATGGATCACAAGCTGAAAATACATATAATTTTTAAAACTACTGTACAGATTTGTTTTGATAGGAAATTTCAACTCCTGAGCTAAAATTACATTTGTGCTTTTTCAAGATGAATTTCCCTTTTGTAAGATATTGCTTTCTCTGGGATAGCAGGTTTCACATTATTTAACAAACATTTAGCAAAAGATAGGAAACATTTCAAATTCAATGTTATCAAAGTTTTCTCTCGGATCCAGGGCCATGGTACCCTCCCTCTTTTCTATGATGAGTTAATTCCTATCCAAGGAAGCCCCTGATTCATTAAACTCCCCCAAACTGGGTCTTAGTCACTAAACAATTGAGAAACCACGTTTTAAATATGAAAGTGAGAATGAAGGATTTTGTTTTTGCCAAATTACTACCACATAACTCCAGTTTTCTGTACCAGCGGAAGCTGAGTAATATGAAGTAGACCCCGTGACATCCATTCAGTCTGCTCCTAATCCGTGCACAAAACAGCTCTGACAGTTTCTGGAACCACCAGAATATTTTCCAGATATTAAGTATTCTTCCAACTTCTTTTTTCATATCTGAGTGTGAATGACTCGGGGACATTCACTGAATCACCCCCACATGAAACCAAGCTTTAAAACCAACATGAAAAAACATAACTGATTGACATAGAGAGAAAGATATGGAAGACTAATTTCTTTACACCCATCATGGACAAGATACTAATAACTTAATTACCTTGACTGTTTGTTTGCAATAGGTCTCCTAAACTTCCCGACAGCCAGCCCTTTCTTACTATGCAAATCCTGTCTGAGGTCGCTGGGGCTGGGGAGTGTCAATAGGAAAGAGTGGTGGAGGGAGCCCAACGGACACGCAGGCTCTTCCCAGCTGGTGGTGCACAGACCCTACCACCAGATGCAGGGCCCAGTCTCAACTTTCACCCTGACACACACCACTGCAGGGGGGGACTGGGCTTAAAGTTGAGACAGACACATGAGACAAAGGAGATGAAAAGGAGACGTTGGCACAGCGCCCTGTGCACCTGGCAATAGAACGTGCCAGGTGGTAGGAACAGGGGCTCCCAGAAGTCCAGGAGGAGCATGGCGCAGGGAACATGACAAGGTCACAGACTGCACCTCCCCGTGTTTCAGCTGGTTGACCACAATGCAGGTTCTCAGTGTTCGCTGGTTAGTTCCGGAGCAGGCTTCTCCAGAATGTAGAGTTAGTGGTCAATGCATGTGACGAGAGAGGAGACTTTACCAGTCGCTCCAGGGGTGAGGCTGTCACCATCACGTCACACCCTCTTAAATGTAACAGCAGTTTGCCGCCGATGGTCAGTATTTCACAGTTAGAGGTGTATTCTTTTGACTTCAAGCTTTATCCCCTAGTGTGACACTCATTATTGTGACATTGGTAATGGTCGTTTACAGTTGAGTAGAGGTGGGTTCCCAAGAGCCTGTCCTGAAAACACATTTTGATAGACGGGAAGAAGTAAAGAGTGTAAGCAGGTGGGAGGCTGGTGTGGAGCCAATAGGCAGATGTGCTACAGAGAAGGGCCTGGGGTGGGGGCAAGGCCTGGGAGGTAGAGTCCACCGGCCTTGCTGTTCTATCTGAGCTCTGCCTTCTTGAATGGATTACCTGATTGAAGGGCGGAACTAATGAGCTCACGCTCGTACAGAGCATAGGGCTGTTTTCCAGGACATTCTTTTTTTTTTTCTTAACCCTGGCAAGAAACACATGAAAAGAAGATCTTGGCAAGAAATGAATGACTCTGCATAGCTAATTCTCTCCCCTAGACGTCAAAGGATAGCGCCTGCTGCGGGATGTCTGGGTCTTACATCAAAGCCAAGATGAACAGAATGGGAGGGGCTGCCCCAAGCTCCGCCCCCACCAACCCCAGGGCTGGCGGGAGGGGGAAGGAGACTGCGGCGGCACTGAACCCAGGCAGGCCACAGAACCCGAGAGCAACATGAAAGGGGAGAGGAATTTTGAAGTGGATAAAAGGAAATTTTAGTCCAAGACATATATGAATGTTGGGTCTAGAAAATGGAGCAGGCAATAAGAGAGGCAGCTCCACCGGGATGCTCCCAGGAGACATGCAAGCAGCCGGTCACCAACCACCTGCCCAGCACTGGGCCAGGCCTCTAGTGATCTCGATTCTCCAGAAGCTCCATGGGGTAGACTACTGCCATCTTGATTTCACAGGCAAGAAGGCTGCGGCTGAGAGGTAAAATGATTTGCCCAAGGCCACGTTGCTAGTTAGTGAAAAGCTGAGCTATCACTCCGAACTAGAAGAGAAAGGGTTTATACAAGCGAGGACACACGATTTATTACTTTTAGGAAAATATTATCAAAGGATTATGCTTCCTTCTTTTCCAGAGATTGAGAATTCTTGCTTTGGAGCCAACCTGTAAAGCATTCAATTTCAGCTTGCAAATCTGGAAAAATCCTATTCTGGGTTATTGATTCACAGGAAGCACCCAGGAACCAGAGCTGCTTGCATGTGGACTTTTGTCCCCTCTTCTTCAGTGAACTACCTGGGGAGATATATTCTATGGCAGAGCGGGTCATAAATCGCCCCCACTCAGAAGATCTGTGGCCTCACTGGAAAAGCCCCTGTGCTGTACATGAAGCTTAGAAGAGGTTAGTGTCTGCCCTGGGACTCCTGGCATCAGACCAATGCAATCAGACCTAATGAGAAGGCAGAATACAGATTTTGATAGAAAAGTAGATAAATGATCCCTGCTTCCATGACCTAAGAGGAAAAGAGAAACACTATTTATGTTAAAGATTTAAACATTATTAGTAATAATAATTCCCATGTATTGGACAGCTACTGTGTGTTTAGTGTTTACATACACTTTCAAATGTGGTTAGGGATGGCGGGGTGGGAAACAACAGAAGCCCACACACACAAGCTGGAGGGAAGAGGCCACAGCGGAGATCAGCACTGAAGACAGGAAATTTGAGCTACGCTGCGAGGAGAATGTGAAAGAAAGCGCTGGAGCCATGAGACCTCTCCTCTGGGCTTCTTCCCGCACACCTGCTCTGTGGGTTGGCTTCCTGGGCCTGCTCAGAGCTCCAGCTCCGTCTTAGTTTCAGCTCATGTGCGACTCTGGCTCCTTGTGGCTCTGATCCTGGCTTTGACTTTCCATGACCTGAAAGCTCCAGGGCTCAGCTCTCTGACTTTCATTTCTGGGCTTCTTAGCTCCTGATCTCAAGAGAGAATCAAACAGGCTCACTTGAACCTGTGGATTCATCCACAGGGTTCAGGGGCCTACCTGTGGTTCAATTTTCTATGGAAGAGGGTGACATTAAAACTATGGGGTGTATTCATGGCCACCTAGGACCAACCCTGCACCTGGCAGGTGGGCAATTCCAAATTAGGGGGCTGTGGCTGGCAAGGTCCTCCAGAACATGTTTACCACTTATTTTAGGAGGTAGGTATTATTATTTTCATTTTATATAGAGGCTAAAAGAAATTACCAACAATCACACAATTAACAAATGCAGAATTGGAATAAACCTAGGTAAATTTATGCCTGTTATCTACTGCTGTGTAACAAATTAGCCCCAAACTCCATGGCTTAAAACGAAAGCCATTCTATTTACAGTTCTGTGGGTTGGCTGGGTAGGGTTCACCGGAAAGCTCGTGTCTGTTCCACAGGGTGTCGTCTGGCTTCTCTCAGGCGGCTGCAGTTTTGTCTGGAAGATCCAAGATGGTCTCACTCATTTGTCTGCCCATCTGTGGGGCCCCCTCTGCTCATGGATTTTCATCCTCCAAGGCCTCTCTTCTCTCATGAAATCTCATTCGCTAGGGTCTTTCTCTCTCTTCACGTGGTTTCTCCAGCAGGATAGAGGGATTTTGTGGCGAAACAGAATCTACAAGGTGGGCTAAAGCACAGGTCTGGACGTAAAGTAGCATCACTTCTTCTACTTCTTAGTCCAAGCAGGTCAAAATGCCATCCAGACTCAAGGGGAGGGGCCATGGACTCCATGGACTCCACCTTTGGATGGGAGGAGAGACACTCACATTTCAAAGGGGCATGAGGACAGGCCAAGATTTTGGTGACCATCTTCGGAGACCATCTTCCACAGAACCCAAAACCCATGCACTTGGTACGATGCCAAGCCCCACCGGGTGCCCTTCTAATGGCATCAGCTCTTCCTAAGGCAGCCTGCATGCCAGCCAGTGGCATAGGGCTGAAGGTGACATCTCCCCTTCAGTTATTTAATAAGCTGTGTGTCCTCTGGAGGCCTAGTGCTAAGCTGGACAACGAGAGGGCACAAGTGAGTCAGACCTGGCCGCTGCCGTCCCAGAGCTGACTGTCTCCTAGGAGGAGGAGGTCTTGTATTCAGAGGAACTGAGGAATGTCCAGTCCCGTCGAGAACAATGAGAACTTCTGAAAGGAGGAAGCACATGGGCTGCCAATTAATCTGGGGCTGTTACGTACCTTCTTTTTCTAGGCATTCTGTCAAATTGGGCTACTCAGAGACCTGAGAAAATAAATCTTTACACTGGGAAGTTATTAAATTCATAATTTTTTTAAATGTGATTTTAGAAAGAAAAAAAAATTCCTCTCCACCTCTCAAGTTGCAAACAGCCAGACACAGAGCTGAGGAGCCAGCAGCAGTAGACGGGAGCGTATGTTCCTTGTAGCGACGGCAGATACCAAACCCCAACACAAAGACACTCAGGAGGAATCCAGCCTGCCTTGAGAGTGTCAGGTGGTAGGCGCCTGTCCAGGAATTACAAACGTCCCCTGCTGAACCTAAATCCTGTCGCTGGTGACAGCACTGAGCCCATGCTTATGCATCTCAGCAGGGCCGGGCACCTCTACCCCTCTCCATGGCTGGTCTAAGGCAGTCAGAGAGGCCGGTCCTCCCTGCAGCCCTTGGTCTCCAGGACCAACATGGGACCCCCAGCACGTAACCCTTTCCTGCCACTGGTATAACAGGGAAATGTTTGTCCACGAAAACCCGGTTGTCTTTCTCAATCTACCTGAGACTTTGCCAGGGTGAACTCTGAGATTCACCCCAAGGCTGCTATGGATGCCCCCATCTATTCCCGAGGTCAGTCTGTGTGCCAGGCACAGGGCTATTTCAGAAACACAGAAATACAGAGGAATTGCTATAAGGAAGCTTGCGGCCTAACAGAGCACATAGGAATATACATTTCTATGTGGGAACCAAAGAATATCTAGAAGTTATCACTTAGCAGTTTTCAGTTTCTTTTAAATTATGGAACTTGCTGGTTTTCGCCTGTTTGTGTGAACGCGCTGTGTCGTCAGAGGTTTTTGTAGGTGGTAAATCACAGCCAGCGGTTCAGGCTCTTTGCTGCCTGTTACGTGGAAAGGTGCCTGAAGGGCTGATCTCTGAGCGGCTGCCAAAATTACAATAAATAAATAATCTGCCTGTCCAGACATGTGGGAACCAGGCTACAGGAGTGAAGATGAGACCTCATAGCCACTCGGGTTTCAAAAGCTTATCTGACACTGATGGCTTCTACCAAAGAGCTCCATAATTTGCAGCTGGGATACTTTATATGAGGAAGTTGGCTTTGCCACAGCCTCACAGGTCTAATTACCAAACTGGACATGCTTGGGGATGGGGAGCCTGGGAATGAAGCGAAGCATAGGGTAAATTATTGCAGAGGTCAGATTAGGATTTCTGCAAGTGCTGCCTGCTACAGAGGCACCTGCGCAATTATTTGTTTACCTGAACGGATCCAAATTGGGTATTTTATTTATTGTGGAGTAAACGATGGGGTGGCATTGTTTTGTGTCTGACTGACCTGAGAAGACGGATTGTCACCATGCGCCTTACAGCCCCCCATGCCTTCTCCCGGCCCTATCTCCTTCTCCCCACCTCCCTTTGCTTCACTCACCCTCTAGATGTCATCTCCCCCTTTTTATCTTGGATTACCCTCAAAATACACATGAACTCTCTTAAAGATAACATAGAAAGGTATATCTTCATGAAACCTTGTGCCTAGTGGGCCTCTTATTTCAAGTTCCAGAAGCTGGTGAGGGTCTCCTTAGTCATGAAAACAGCTTGAGGCATAGCTTAGAATAGTCTTTGTAGGATATTTTCCAGCAGCAAACCAGCTGTCTCTCCTGGGAGACTCCAGTTGCAAGCCTGAGTAATAACCAAAGATTCCATTGGAAGTCATGTTGTTCCCACTGAGGACATTCCTGGACCCAACCTTCTGACAGTAAAATGCTTTTCCAGTGGCAACGAATCTGACCAGACGGCCAAATGGAGCTGGTAAGTCTTAGGAACTAAAAGTGTTTTCAGTTTAAGAAAAAAAGATGCTACCCAAAATAGCCTCAGTGTTTCCTTCTCTAGTTCCTTAGCAGTCCTGATGATGCACAGATGATAAGGTTTATCTCTAAGGCATTTAAAATAACGCTCATGGGGTGAAGTCAGTTGATGATACATTTCACAGACACATACCACAACCCCAAACTGAAGCTGAAAATCCCCACAGTGCTGCACATAAAAGATCAAACAAATATAAGCTTGCTCCAGGGCCACAGGCTGCGTGAAGGACTTTGAGGACAAGTCCGCCTAACTTCAATCCATGGGACGAGGGAGGGGCATCTGAACAAAATCCCGCTGACTATGGCGGGGCAGGAAGCTACTTAAATGCTGTCGCAAGAGAGACACCACCAGTATTCCTGAACCAGTCATTTTTTTTTTTTTTTTTTTTAAATATTTTTTTATTTTTTTGATTTATTGGGGTGACAATTGTTAGTAGAATTACATAGATTTCAGTTGTGCAATTCTGAATCACATCATCCATAAATCACACTGTGTGTTCACCACCCAGAGACAGCTCCCCTTCCATCACCGTACATTTGATCCCCCTCACCCTCATCCCCCACCCCCCAACCCCCTTACGCTCTGGTAACCACCAAATTACGTTCCCCAGATTAATTTTCAAACCCCGTGGCCATCCTGTGGTCACCGACTGCCCTCCAATCCCCTCACCCTCCCCCCCACCCCCCACTCCCCCGCCCATCTAGCAACCCTCAGTTTTTCCTCATTGTCTCCCAGTTTCTGATTAGTTCATTCACTTATTCTTTTCTTTAGAATCCGCAAATAAGTGAGATCATATGGAACTTATCTTTCTCTGTCTGACTTATTTCACTTAACATAATGTTCTCTAGATCCATCCATGTTGTTGCAAATGGTAAGATTTCTTTCTTCCTTATGGCTGCATAATACTCCATTGTATAAATGTACCACAGTTTCTTAATCCAATCATCTACCGATGGGCATTTTGGTTGTTTCCATGTCTTAGCTATTGTGTATAGTGCTGCAATAAACATAGGAGTGCATAGAGATTTTTGAATTGAAGTTCTGGATTTCTCCGGATAGATACCTAGGAGTGGAATTACTGGATCATAAGGTAGTTCCATTTTCAGAATTTTGAGATACCTCCATACTGTTTTCCATAGCGGCTGCACCAGTCTGCAATCCCACCAACAGTGCACAAGCGTTCCCTTTTCTCCACATCCGCGCCAGCACTTGTTGTTTGTTGATTTATTGATGATAGCCATTCTGACTGGGGTGAGGTGGTATCTCATTGTGGTTTTTATTTGCATTTCTCTGATGGTTAGTGAGGTTGAGCATTTCTTCATATGTCTGTTTGCCATCTGAATGTCCTTTTCAGAAAAATGTCTCTTCAAGTCCTCTGCCCATTTTTTAATTGGATCGTTTGTTTTTTTGGAGTTGGGTTGAGTAAGTTTTCCATAGATTTGTGATATTAATCCCTTATCGGATATATCACTGGCAAATATCTTTTCCCATTCAGTAGGATCCCTTCTTGTTTTATTGATGGTTTCCTTTGCTGTGAAAAAACTTTTTAGTTTGATATAATCCCACATGTTTATTCTTTCTCTTAGTTCCCTCGCGCGAGGGTGTATATCAGTAAAAATCTTACTCCGGGTAATGTCTGAGAAGTTTCTTCCTATATTTTCTTCTAGGTATTTTATGGTTTCAGACCTTACATTTAAGTCTTTAAGCCATTTTGAATTTATTTTTGTATATGGTGTAAGGAGGTGGTCCAACTTCATTTTTTTGCATGTGTCTGTCCAGGTTTCCCAGCACCATTTATTGAATAGACTGTCATTACTCCATCGTACATTCTTGCTTCCATTGTCGTAGATTAAATGGCCATATAGGCGTGGATTTATTTCTGGACTCTCTATTCTGTTCCATTGATCTATGTGTCTGTTTTTATGCCAGTACCATGCTGTTTTGATTACTGTAGCCTTGTAGTATAATTTGAAGTCAGGTATTGTTATACCTCCCACTTTGTTCTTATTTCTCAAGATTGCCTTTGCTATTCGGGGTCTTTTATGGTCCCATATAAATTTTAGGATTATATGTTCTATTTCTGTGAAAAACGACGTTGGCAGTTTGATAGGAATTGCATTGAATATGTATATTGCCTTAGGCAGTATGGACATTTTAATTATATTAATTCTTCCTATCCATGAACATGATATGTGTTTCCATCTATTTATATCTTCCTTCATTCCTTTCATCAGTGTCTTATAATTTTCTGAGTATAGATCTTTTACTTCTTTGGTTAAATTTATTCCCAGGTATTTTATAGTCTTTGGAGCGATTGTAAATGGGATTGTTTTTTTAATTTCTCCTTCTGATGTTTTATTATTGGTATATACAAATGCAACTGATTTCTGAATATTAATTTTGTATCCTGCCACTTTACTAAATTCATCTATCAGCTCTAATAGCTTCTTGGTGGAGTCTTTAGGGTTCTCTATATATAGTATCATATCATCTGCATACAATGATAACTTTACTTCCTCCTTACCAATCTGGATGCCTTTTATTTCTTTTTCTTGTCTGATTGCTGTGGCAAGAACTTCCAGAACTATGTTGAATAGAAGCGGAGATAATGGGCATCCTTGCCTTGTTCCTGATCTTAGGGGGAATGGTTTTAGCTTTTCCCCATTGAGTATGATGTTAGCTGTGGGTTTGTCATATATGGCCTTTATTATGTTGAGATAAGATCCCTCTATTCCCACTTTCTTAAGGGTTTTTATCATAAATGGCTGTTGAATTTTATCAAATGCTTTTTCTGCATCTATTGATATGATCATGTGATTTTTATTTTTCATTTTGTTAATGTGGTGTATCACATTAATAGATTTGCGGATGTTGAACCACCCCTGCATACCAGGAATGAATCCCACTTGATCGTGGTGAATGATCTTTTTAATGTATTGCTGAATTCTGTTTGCTAATATTTTGTTGAGGATTTTTGCATCTATGTTCATTAAAGATATCGGCCTGTAGTTTTCTTTTTTGTGGTGTCTTTGTCTAATTTTGGGATCAGGGTGATAGTGGCTTCGTAAAAAGTGTTTGGGAGTCTTCCCTCCTTCTGGATTTTTTGGAAGAGCTTGAGGAGAATTGGTGATAATTCTTTTTGAACGCTTTGTAAAATTCACCTGTAAAGCCATCTGGTCCAGGGCTTTTGTTTGTTGGGAGACTGTTGATTACTGATTCAATTTCCGTGGTGGTAATCAGTCTATTCAGGTTTTCTGTTTCTTCTTGAGTTAGCCTTGGAAGGTTGTACGCCTCTAGAAAATTGTCCATTTCTTCCAAATTGTCAAATTTGTTGGCATATAGTTGCTCATAGTAACTTCTTAAAACTCTTTGTATTTCTGCAGTGTCCGTTGTCACTTCTCCTCTTTCGTTTCTGATTTTATTAATTTGGGTCCTCTCTCTCTTTTTTTTAATGAGTCTGGCTAATGGTTTGTCGATTTTGTTTATCTTCTCTAAGAACCAACTCTTGGATTCATTGATCTTTTGTATTGTTTTTCTGGTTTCTATTTCATTTAATTCTGCTCTGATCTTTATTATCTCCTTCCTTGTGTTCCCTTTGGGCTTATTTTGCTGTTCTTTTTCCAGATCCCTTAAATGTGAAGATAAACTGTTGATTAGTGATGTTTCTTGTTTCTTTAGGTAGGCCTGCAAAGCTATGAATTTCCCTCTTAGGACTGCTTTCGCGGCATCCCAAAGATTTTGGGTCGTCGTGTTTTCATTTTCATTTATCTCGAAATATCTTTTGATTTCTTCCTTGATCTCCTGCTTGACCCATTCATTATTTAGTAATAAGTTATTCAGCCTCCATGAATTGGTGTGTCTTCCCGTTTTTTTCCTGTAGTTCATTTCTAATTTCATAGCATTGTGATCAGAGAAGACAATTGGTATGATTTCAATTTTCTTAAATTTATCAAGACTTGTTTTGTGGCCTAACATATGATCTATCTTGGAAAATGTTTCATGTGCGCTTGAGAAGAAGGTGTATTTTGCAGCATTGGGGTGAAATGTTCTGAAAATATCGATTAAATCCAAGTGGTCCAATGTATCATTTAAGGCTGTTGTTTCCATATTGATTTTCTGTCTGGAAGACCTGTCCCTTGTGGTCAGAGGTGTGTTGAAGTCCCCGACTATAATAGTGTTACTGTTGATCTCTGCCTTTATGTCAGTCAGTACCTGTTTTATATATTTAGGTGCTCCTATGTTGGGTGCATAGATGTTTACTAGGGTTATGTCCTCTTGTCGGATCGATCCCTTTATTATTATATAGTGCCCATCTTTATCTTTTAGTATGTTCTTCATTTTAAAGTCTATTTTGTCAGAAATAAGTATTGCAACTCCAGCTTTTTTCTCGTTTCCATTTGCATGAAATATCTTACTCCAACCCTTCACTTTCAGCCTGTGTGTGTCTTTTGTTCTGAGGTGAGTCTCTTGTATACAGCATATACAAGGGTCTTGCTGTCTTATCCAGTCAGCCACCCTATGTCTTTTGATTGGAGCATTTAATCCATTTACATTTAAAGTGATTATTGATAGGTACATAGATATTGCCATTTTTAAATTTGTAGTTAGGTTGTTTTGATCTTTCTCCTATTTACAGAAGACCTTTTAGTATTTCTTGCAATGCTGGCTTGGTGGTAATAAATTCCTTTAGCTTATTTTTTTCTGGAAAGCTCTTTATCTCTCCATCAACTTTAAATGATAGCCTTGCTGGATAAAGCAATCTAGGTTGTAGGCCTTTGTTTTCCATCACTTTAAGTATCTCCTGCCACTCCCTCCTGGCCTTCAATGTTTCTGTAGAAAAATCATTTGATAGTCTTATGGGAGTTCCCTTGTATGTAACCCTCCGTCTTTCTCTTGCTGCTTTTAGGATTCTCTCTTTGTCTTTAAGCTTTGCCATTTTAACTATAATGTGTCTTGGTGTGGACCTGTTTGGGTTAATCCTGGTTGGAACTCTCTGCACTTCCTGGACTTGTATGTTGGTTTCCTTCATCAGGTTGGGGAAGTTTTCAGACATTATTACTTCAAATATGTTCTCAATCCCTTGCTTGCTCTCTTCACCTTCTGGTATTCCTATGATGCGCATGTTGTTGCGCTTGATGTTATCCCAGAGGTCTCTTAGGCCATCTTCATTGTTTTTTATTCTTTTTTCTTTTTGTTGTTCCGTTTGGGTGATCTCTGCTACCTTGTCTTCTAAGTCGCTGATTCGATCCTCTGCTTCATCTAGCCTGCTGGTAATTCCTTCAAGTGAGTTCTTAATTTCGGTAATTGTGTTCTTTAGTTCCAACTGGTTTTTCGTTATGATTTCTACATCCTTCTTTATGTTTTCTCTAAGCTCGTTTGTTATGATTTCTACATCCTTCTTTATGTCTTCTCTAAGCTCCTTAAACATTCTTATCACCAGTGTTCTGAACTCAGTCTCTGAGAGGTTGGTTACGTCTGCTTCATTTGGTTCCAGTTGTGGAAGCTTCTTCTGTTCTTTTATTTGGGACGTGTATCTTTGTTTCCCCATTCTGGCTGACTGTGTTTATTTTGATATATTAGGTAGATCCCCTAGAGTTCTTAGTTCTTGCTAGGTTATCTTGTGTAGTATGTGTCCTTTATATTTGACTCGCACCACGTCGTCCTCCTCTGCGTGTGCTCCAAAGGTGAGTCTTGTGTTGTGTACACTGTCCCGTTCAAGAAGATCTTTAATTGCTTCCCGCTAATGAGCAGGTGGGGTCAACTCCTGGGCTGACCTGCCGTGAGACTTGGCTCTGCCCCCCGCAGGGCACTCTGCTGCGTGAGGGTTGACCACCCCAATGTGATTTGGCCTCTATGGGCTCCAGAGCCTGCCGAGAACCCCCTCTAGGTATGTGACCTGTAGGTCAACCCCGGCTGCACTCCGATTTGGTCTGGAGTTGGCCCCCAGAAATGCCGAGTCCCGTGCCACCCAAGCTGGGCCCCGGCAGGGAAGTCCCAGAACAAGGCAAATCACCAAGCACAGCAGCAACGACAACAGCAAAGAAGAAGAAAAGAAAGAAAAAAAAAAAAAAAAAAAAACAGCCGATAACCCCCGCTCAACACAGGCAAAGATATCAAAGATACAAGATAAAGCAAAACAAAACCAAGCAAAGCAAAACAAAGCAAAACAAAAAGCAGCGACCGTCTCGGCCTGAGCCCATCAAGCAATGACCAGGTTGTCCTCTGCTGTACCAAAGAGCCCCCTGCTTATTGCGCAGGCAGAGCCGGTCACCTGGTGCTCAGAGAGACTTTGGGACTGCAGACTTAAAAGCGTGGGCCTGAGGGGTCTGGATGATAGTCTCCACAAAGTCAGTGCAGCTTCTGCCCTTGTCCGCACGTATGCACACCGAGAGGAGCACCACCAGTCCTTTGTCCAGAGCTCGTGAGTCCTAGGGCACTCCTTCAGTGTGTGTGTATGGGTGCGGGCGGGAGATTTCTGATCTGCTGACCGTGCCTCACAAGCTGGGCCCTGGCAGGGCAGTTTCAGAACAAAGCAAATCACCAAGCACAACAACAACAACAACAACAAAGAAAAATATCAAATACGTTCACATGCAAAAACCACCTGATAACCCCACTCGACAGAGGCAAAGATATCAAAGATATAAAGACAAAGCAAAACAAGACAAAACAAAGCAATACAAAAAGCAGCGACAGTCTCGGCCTAAGCCCACCAAGCAATGTCCAGGTTGTTCTCTGCTGTACCAAGGAGCCCCCTGCTTATTGCGCAGGCAGAGCCGGTCACCTGGTGCCCAGAGAGACTTTGGGACTGCAGACTTAAAAGCGTGGGCCTGAGGGGTCTGGATGATAGTTTTTACAATATCAGTGCAGTTTCTGCCCTTGCCTGCACAAATGCACACTGAGAGTGGCACCACCAGATATGTGACCAAAACTCTTGAGTCTTAAGGCACCTCTTCAGTGTGTGTGTGTGAGTGCGGGCAGAAGATTTCTGATCTGCTGAAAGCCCAGAGCTGCGCCTGCCTCACTGCTGATCTCCGGGTGTGTCTCGGCCGCTGCACCCACCCCACCCTAGGCAAGCCAGGAAGGGTGGGGGCTGGAGATGGAGGGGTCTTCACTCTCCCAGCCCAGCCGTGCGTCGCCCTCTTCCCGCAGGCCAGAAAAGGTGGTGGCTGGGGGTGGAGGCGTCTCTTCTCTCCTAGCGCAGCCAAAATCACGCACACTGCCCAGTCTGCCTGGGTCAGGGCTGCCCGTCAGGCTTCCCAAAGCGTGAGCGTTAGATACCACTTCTCAGTTCAGGGGCCGGTTTAAGTCTCTGGAAGGGCGGGGTAAGATTGGGAGGGCAGGGCGGGGGGGAGGGGCCCAGGTATGGAGACTGCGCCCCCCGTCCGCCGCAGGGCGCGCCGCCTTCCCGGCGGGAGAAATCAGCCGGGGGACGCAGGGAAAGCGCCCGCCTCCCGGTCTCTGCGCTCTGCGCGCCCGGCACAGCGGGGCTGCACCACGGTTTCCAGTCCCAGCCTCTGGAAGGGCGGGGTAGGATTGGGAGGGCAGGGCGGGGGGAGGGGCCCAGGTATGGAGACTGCGCCCCCCGTCCGCCGCAGGGCGCGCCGCCTTCCCGGCGGGAGAAATCAGCCGCGGGACGCAAGGGAAAGCGCCCGCCTCCCGGTCTCTGCGCTCTGCGTGCCCGGCACAGCGGGGCTGCACCGCGGTTTCCAGTCCCAGTCTCTGGAAGGGCGGGGTAGGATTGGGAGGGCAGGGCGGGGGGAGGGGCCCAGGTATGGAGACTGCGCCCCCCGTCCGCCACAGGGCGCGCCGCCTTCCCGGCGGGAGAAATCAGCCGCGGGACGCAGGGAAAGCGCCCGCCTCCCGGTCTCTGCGCTCTGCGCGCCCGGCACAGCGGGGCTGCACCGCGGTTTCCAGTCCCAGTCTCTGGAAGGGCGGGGTAGGATTGGGAGAGCAGGGCAGGGGGGGAGGGGCCCAGGTATGGAGACTGCGCCCCCGACCGCCGCAGGGCGCGCCGCCTTCCCGGCGGGAGAAATCAGCCGTGGGAGCAGGGAAAGGGCCTACCCCCGGTCTCTGCGCTCTCCACTCCGCCTGGGATCCCGCGCCTGCCCGGCTCCGTGGTTTTCGGTTTTCGCCCCCGCCAGCTGAGGCTCCGCTGGGGGCTGGGCTCTCCCGCCGCTGCCGGCCGGGCGCTCCCACGCCGCTTCTCCTCCTCCTCTCCTTGCTCCGTCCAGTTAGCTTATCCCCAAGAATTTCTTAGCTTCAAGCAATCCACGAATCTCTCCACAATATTGTGTGGTGAGCGAAAATTTCCTCGATGGGTTATAGTTCCCGTTTGCAACAAGATCTGGAGGAGAACTCAGATAGTGCGCCCTGCTGCCGCCATTCCTATCTACTCTATTTCCTCCTGAACCAGTCATGAAAAATATGGACCCTCAGGGACCAGAAAGAGCTTCCAGTGGGAAGTTTTGAACAAAAATTCTTCCCAGTTCTCAGATTCACTAGAGGGTTGAGCCTTATGCTCAGAGGATGATGTAAGCACCTATGTCCAGACCCAGAGCAGCCCCCAGGGGTGGCACTGGTGACTGACTCACCTGGAGCCCTTGTTGCCACTCCTACATGGAAGTGGAAAGGACAAGCAAGCTCTCGGAACTCAGGGTTGTGACCCAGAAGTGAATAATTAGAAAAAATCTCCATCTGCCTTCCATGGCGACAGGACTTTCTCATTTTTCCCACCTGTGTTCCTGGCCTGATACTGAGGGATAGTCTTCATTCAGATGGGACTTGTGGCAATTGTAAAGCATGGCTTCAAATGCTTTGACATTCTTTTCATCAAAGATGAGGCCTCTCTCCCCTTAACTGTGGAGAGGTCTATGATAGCTCTGACTGATAAAATATGATGGAAATGGTCTCCAAGGCTGGGTATAAAAGGACTATTTACTATAACATTCACTCTTAGAGCTCTGAGCCTCCAGGTCACAAGTCTGACCACCCCAGGACCACCATGCTTGGAGGAAACCCAAGCCACACAAAGAGGCCATATGTTGGCACTCTGGGAGGGACCTTTCTGAGCCAAATTTCCATGGCACTCCAGCACCAGATGTGTGTGAAGAAGCCTCCAGATGACTCTAGCTCCAGTCACCAAAGTCCCCTCAGACATTCTAGTCCTCCCAGATAAGACCTCAGACACTGTGAAGCCGAGATAAGCCATCCTTAGTGTTCCATATTTAAATTCCTGTCCCACAGAATCCATAAACTTCATAAAATGCTATTGTTTTGGGCAACAGTAATAAAAAACAGACACTTAGATCATTGGAACAGAGTATAGAGCCCAGAAATAAATCCATGCCTCTATGGTCATTTATCTATAACAAACGAAGCAAGAACTTACATTGGTGTAAAGAGTGTCTATTCAATAAATGGAGCTGGGATTAGGAACGTAGCCAGTGGAAATGTAATGGCTGTGTTTGATGTCAGAGGGACAGTAGATGGGGGGGAGAGGGGTTGACACAGTGTGAGGGATATAAACGATAAATGTCTAACTATTACATTGTTTTGTGCACCTGAAACTAATAAAAAAAACTAATAAAAGAAATAAAAATTAAAAAATAAATGGTGCTTGGAAAATTGGATGGATACATGCAAAAAAAAGTGAAATTGGACCACCTCCTTACACTGTGTCTAAGAATAAACTCAAAATGGATTAAAGAATTAAATGTAAGACCCAAAACCATAAAACTCCTAGAAGAAAATATAGGAAGTAAATTTGCAGACAGTACCCTTAGTAATATTTTTACTGATATATCTCCTCAGGCAAGGGAAACAAAAGAAAAAATAAACAAATGGGACTACATCAAACTAAAAAGTTTTTTCACAGCAAAGGAAACCATGAACAAAACAAAAAGACATCCTACTGAGTGGGAGAAGATATTTGCCAATGATACGCCTGATAAGGAATTCATACCCAAATTTTATATATAAAAAAACAACTCATACAACTCAAAAAACAAATGATCCAGTTAAAAAATGGGCAGAGGACATGAATAGACATTTCTCCAAAGAGGGCATACAGATGGCCAATAGACATATGAACAAATGTTCAATCTCACTAATCATTAGAGAAATGCAAATAAAAACCACAATGAGATACCACCTCACACCTGTCAGAATGGCTATCACCAATAAATCAACAATCAACAAGTGCTGGTGAGAATGTGGAGAAAAGGGAACTCTTGTGCACTGTTGGTGGGATTGCAGACTGGTGCAGCCAATATGGAAAATAGTACAGAGGTACCTCAAAAAATTGAAAATGGAGCTACCTTATGACCCAGCAATTCCACTCCTGGGTATCTATCCAGAGAAATTCAAAACACTAATTAGAAAAAATACATGCACCCTTATGTTTTTTGCAGCAATATTCACAATAGCCAAGACATAGGAACAACCAAACTGCCCATTGGTAGACGACTAGATATATTTATACACTAGAGTATTACTCAGCCATAAAGAAGAATGGCATCTTACCATTTGCAACGACATGGATGGACCTAGAGAATATTATGCTAAGTGAAATAATTCAGACGGAGAAAGACAAATACAATATGATCTCACTTACATGTGGAATCTAGTAGAACAGAATAATTGAGCAAACTAAACAGAAATAGACTCAGGTACAGGAGAAAAACTGATGGTGGCTAGATGGTAGGCTGGGTGGGGATGGGGGAGAAGGTAAAGGGATTAGAAAGTACAAATTAGTAGCCACAATATCGCCACTGGGATATGAAAGGCAGCTTGGGGAATATAATCAATAATGTTGTACAGATTTTGTAGGGTGTCAGATGGGCACTTGTCTTATTAGGGAGACCACTTCATGGACGGTGTAGATGCCTGACCACTGCAGTGTGCACCTGAGGCTGAAGTTGAATAATATGGAATGTCAACTATAATTAAATACATATATATTGTCACGGGATGTGCAGTGCAGCATAGGGAATAGAGTCAATGGAATTGTAACCGCTATATACGATGTCGGAGGGGTTGTAGTTTGGGGAGGGGGGCTATCACTTATGAGAGGCCTAACTATTACGTTGTTTTGTAAACCTGAAACTAATAAAAAAAAAAAAAGAAGAAGAAGAAGAAGAAGAAAGAAAAGAAATTGCAGTACATTTATACAAGGGAGTATTACTCTGCCATAAAAATAAAAAGAATGAAATCTTACCATTTACAACAACAAGAATGGACCTAGAGAGTATTATGCTAAGTGAAGTCAGCTTGAGAAAGACAAATACCATATAATGTCACTTATATGTGGAATCTAAAGAACAGAATAAATGAGCAAACAAAACAGAAATAGACTCATAGGTACAGAGAAAAAACCGATCGTTGCTACATGGGAGGAGGTGGGGATGGAGGAGAAGGCGAAGGGATGAGGAAGCACAAATTGGTGGTCACAAAACAGTCACAGGGATGTGAGCTACAGAATGGGAATATAATCCGTAATGTTGTAAAGACTATGTAGGGTGTCAGATGGGCACTGGACTTATCGGGGGATCACTTCGAAGACTGCATCAATGCCTAACCACTGCGCACTGGATAACCAGAGCATGATCTAAGCTGCTTCTCACCCCAGCTTAGTTGAGAACCCATAGACTTCTGTGGTTCAACCATCGGCAGGCAGCAGCCTGCCTTTCATGTGCTGAACGCTGAGACATGGGGGATAGTAGAAAAGGGGTGAAAGTCCCAGTCCGGGCCTCCAAGGAACTTCCAGCGAGGTGGAGAGACACGTTTCCACAGTCAAGTGCTCCCTCCTGCACATAACAGGTGGAGGCTATGTCTAAGGAGTGGGCCATGCAGCCCAGCACCCTGTGGGGAGAGGTCTTCCCACCACCTCCAGAGCACATGACAGTTCAGGGCAGTAATTGCCTCATGTCCTGGGAGTTGCACTCGAAGGGGGAAAAATTCACCAAGAATACAATGTGATTTGTGTCCCCTGGAGTTTGAAAACTCTGCCCCTGGGAAGTGCCACAAAGGGCCTGGGGTCTTCCAAAAGCTCTCCTAGAACTTATTTGGACGGCTCAGTGGAAAGCACATAGCCCTTCCTAGGTTGTAGAGACTGACTAATCACAGGGAATGGGGACAATAAGTGCTTGAAAGAGGCAGGAAAAAAGCCCCACTGCAGTCGCCTGTGGCAGTACATGAAACAAAGGAGGACCACATTTATGAGTCGTGACACAGGGGCAGGAGACCCTGAGAGCCCTTCCTCCTGTCCCCTGTCTACGCATGGTCCTGCCTTCCCGCACCTGCCTGTGTGGTGGCTAAACCTGCGTGGGGGCACCGAGGTCAAAAGGAACCTAGAAAACCAGACGCTCACGCAGGAGTTAAAGGCCAAATTCCAAGGGCTGAAGCTCTCTGGCCAACAATGACTTCACATTCTTGGGAATAAACTATTGACCAGATGCACGAAGAGAAGATCCATGTGCAAAAACAAGCACAGAGACACAGATAGGATTCTGAACCCAGAAAGTCTTTCACAGACAAATCCACCCTGTGGGACTCAGTTCCCAAGCCCCAGTTCCCCAAAGCCCACTGAAGAGCAGGCTCACACCTGCCTGCTGAAGGGGTGAGAAGGGGGGTTCTTTGGACTCAGCCCCAAAGACAGTGTGTCCTCAGCAGATAACTTCCAGGAAGGTAATACCTTTGGGCTCCACGGACTTGGAAAGTCCAGCTCAAATATGATCACTGTCTGGAAAACTAGCTTTTTCTGCCCTGGCAAACGTCCTTTCTATCTGTTTTAAATTTAAAAGGAACAAATGGCCTAGAATATTTAGAAAATATAACTCCATATTCCCTTCCATGGGTCATTACTTCAGCAAATCTGAAACATTTTGATTCTACATCTGGCAGTGACAGCTGATATCTACAGAAAAATAAACTGAGGCAGCAATTAGGGGAGAAGTTAGTGAAAGTCCAAATGCTCACAAGCAAAGATTGGGACTTTCATCAGTGGCTCCTTGGGTGCAGGAATGTGTCTTGTCTCTTTTTCCAATAGCACTATGATACCTAGCACTGAGCAGGGATTTCAATAAGGATATGATGAATGAATGAATGAGCTAACGGATGGATAAATGAAAAGCAAATGAATTGATGAGTGCATGAAGAGCAAATGAATGAATGAGTAAATGAGCACATACGTGCATACATGCAAACACACATGGCCCTTAATAATCCCTTCTCTCCTACAAGGAGCTGAATTTCAAGCCTAGTCCTCTTTCCTGATTGCTGTTCCTGCATCTCTAAATATCCGCTGGACGTAGCTCATTGAATGACCTGGCATTGCTTTAAAATTAAAACAAGTTCATCAATATCTAATCACTAAATCCATCTCCCGGTCCCTACAATGTCACTATTTTCTGCCGAAGGCACCACCCCTTTTAATAATTATCCAGTGAAAAATCTTAGAGTCCCCTTTACTTCCTACCTCCTCTGAACCTCCACATCTAGTCAGATACCCAGGTCTCTTGACTGTTTCTTCAAAATGTCCCCTGTGCTGCCCCTTCCCTTTCATGCCTTCTGTCACAGTCTCATCTCTGGCATTAACACCTCACACGTGCATTACTGCTGGGCCAGAGCTCTGTACCTGGGACTCACTGGTATGTTCCACTCCTGTTCTTTACCCGTGGAATAAAAGCCAAACACCCTAGCCAGACATTCAATGTTTTTTTAAATTCCTGTGTCAACTTATCATTCTGGTCAACCTGTTTGTCTTTATCCTGTCCTTGCAAATCTGCCCATTCTACCAATCTCACCTGTAAAAGGCACAATTCCTTTCCCTATCTCTGGAGATAAAATCAACACTTTACAACTTGGCTCAATCCCTGCCTCTCTATGGAGCCTTTGGGGACTGCTACCCTGGAAGGGTCACTGCTATAAGGCACGCAACCCCAAACATCTCTTCCAGGATGGTAACGGTGCTCCCACCTTGCAGTCTTATGCTCTGCCCCATCTTTGAGCCTTTGGCCCTCTGTGTGCACTGTGGTGGTGCTGGCTGGTCACTCTGACTTAGGTCTTACCTTCCCCTGAGACTCCGGCACCAACCAGACTCATTGGCACCTTGCCTGTGATTGGTTATTATCCTATGGCTACAAATGTCCTAATTCTCATATTCCTTGGGGGTATGTGTGCCCTTTATTTGATATCAGGTTAGTGCAAAAGGAATTGTGGTTTAACAGGTTAAAAATAATTGCAAAAACCAAAATTACTTTTGCACCAACCTAATAATCTACCATACTGCATTAAAGTAATCTATTTGTCTTCTCCAGTTGATTAGAAGCTTCTAGGGTACAGCGATTCTGTCTTATTCATATTTTGATCACCAGCACCCAGCACCTAAGCAAATAACATTTGTGAACTAATAATCAGAGTGATAATTATAGCTACATTTCTCTGAGCCTATCGTGTACAACACTCTGTGGACAAGCTGCCTGCCAGTCCTCACAGTCCCTTGGGAGCTAGCTGTCGCTCTCTCCATTTTAAAGAGAGGGAAACTGTGTCTCTGAGAGTCCAAATATCCTGCCCACTGTGGAGATGGGATTCAAATCCAGTCTTTTCAAGTTTAGGATCCATACTCGTTCCTCTGCACTCCCTTCTTGTTTTCTTCTGCCCCGCCTTGTTTTCCTCATATACAAAGAACCCCAATATTATTGTACTCAAGCAGAGGCAAAGAATCTCAAAAATGCAGATGACAGAGGCACCCCCCCAAAGTAATGTGACTTGAGATATATGAGAAATAAGTGGTTTGTCCTACAGACTTGTGCACTTTATCTGACAAAACACGTTACCATACAGAGGGTTATATTGGTTAACTAACAATAGGCAGGATTGATTTGATGTCTTGTACATTTGTTGTCATCTGATGACAAGACAAAGATAGGGATAAATTTCACCTTTTTAAACTTGACCCAAAGGTTAACCTTATACCCAGACTGCTGTATGTGCATATCAACTTATTAATCTGCGGACATTTCCATCTCCAATTAAAACAGTAATTTCTTTGTTAACATGTGACTCTTTAGGGAAAATACTTAGCTAGCTTCAGTTATATCTGGTTTAGTTACATAAACCTATTATCAAAGAGTTCATGAGAACAAACGCTAGAAATACAAAGAAAAATTAATATAAAAATAAATGTGAAGAAAAGCTCTAATTTGAACAGCTAGTTTTGATGTACTTTTTTCAGACAAATGTCTATTTCAAAACAGCTGAATGGTTTCTTAACCAATGGCAAAAAAAAAAAAAGAAAATGGTTATTTCAAAATTTAGTACTTGTATACATTTTTACCCTCTTGATATGCTGAAATATAATAAAGAAAACTGTCGTTTATTTCACTGGATTAGCCGACCAGATAAGTGATTTAATAATGTTTATAAACACATACTTAAAAACCTATCTGTTTCCATCAGCTTTTAAGCAAATTGTATTGCTACTGACAAGAAGTCTGTAAAGTTTCTGAGTTGTTCAAGCAGAAGTGACAGAAGCCATTACGTTTTATATGTGCAAACACTAGAACTTTAAAGGCTATTGTCTCCGTAGTGAAATAAGGAAGTAAATGTTATAAGAAAGAACTGAATACTCCTGCATACAGTGATTGATCATGAACACACGTTAGAAAGCAAACATAACGGGAAAAATACTGAGCACTTCCCTTCCTGCTGTGATCTATCTCAGGCAGCTTGATCCCTCCCTCCACTCGCCATCTGCTAAAAGTCAGCATCCACTGTGCTCCCTGCAGGACCTTCACATAAACGTCAGCTTTCACCCGTAAAAGATGCTAAGGTGATGAGCCTGTCCGTGACATAATTACTTGGTTCTGTTTGAGGCACGGATAGGCGTGGGCACTGGCTGAAGTACGGGAATAAATATTCCCAAAATTCCCACTAACTGGGAAGTGCTATGACTTATCCGGTGAGAGCTCCTTAGCCTGTCACAACAACGAAATATGAATCTCTGCCTTACCTGAACTGGAGCTTTGTGGCAGGTTTTGCTAGGAATACCGTATGTTTGTCTGGAAATTTGAATGTTGTCAAAGTACTCCTACATACGTTATTCGCAGAAATAAATTCCTAGACTCCCAGAACATAAGCTACTCGTCTCAGTGTTAGCTGCACCTGCCTGGTCCAGGCCCTGCAACCAAAGATGCCAGTCATTCAGACAAAACTCTAAAAAGGAACAAAAGCAACCGTGGTTTCCAGAGCATTGAAAGAAAAAAGACAGAAGGGAGACTTTTAATCAGCTTTGAAGAATAAATTCTACAGGTCAGAAGGCAACCAGGTGGATTTTTCTCCTGGCTCAGAAGGAGGTGGAGACAAGGAAAGAGGCTGAAAACCAAAGCGTCTCTTAGAAATTTTCTGCCTAAGTAACAAGGTTTTACCCACAGGAAGACTGTGCCCTTGCTGGAGGAAATCGTCTCTTCCCAGGAAGGTTTGCCCAAGCACAGATGGACCTGCCCGCCTCCTCCACATGTCCCCGCAGAGTGAGGCTATGAATCCCACAAAACTGACCCGAGATACGAAAGCACCCTGGATACCCTGGACCACCAATGGTGAGTGTTTATGCTGCTTGTAAAGTACAGACCTCTGGGCAAACTGCACCACACATCAATCTTTAACATTATGTTAATTACAAAAAGTAAGCAACTCTCCAACAGAGAGAAGAGGCCTCTACCTTCCTAGGCTGCCTGCACAGCCCTGTGCCCATGGCACTTTCTCCCAGAATGCACATCACACACTTGTCTGCAGCGTTCCACGCACTCATTCTGTTGGGTCAAGAGACTGGAATATGGTGCTTGGAGTTCCCAAGTGGGATGTGCTGTTCAGAGGCTTGTGGAACTCATGTGCCGAAGCTGCTGTGTGATCAACTCAATGCAGACTTTGTAGAAGAAACAAAGTACTTTTTTTTTTTAATTTATTGGGGTGACAATTGTTAGTAAAATTACATAGATTTCAGGTGTACAATTCTGTATCACATCATCAATAATTCCCATTGTGTGTTCACCACCCGGAGTCAGTTCTTCCATCACCATATATTTGATCCCCTTTACCCTCATCTCCCACCCCCCACCCCCCTTACCCTCTCGTAAACTATTACCACTAAACTATTGTCTGTGTCTATGAGTTCTTGTTTCTCATATGTTTGTCTTGTTCTTTTGTTGTTTTTGGTTTATACACCACATATCAGTGAAATCATATGGTTCTCTGCTTTTTCTGTCTGACTTATTTCGCTTAGCATTATACTCTCAAGATCCATCCATGTTGTCACAAATGTTCCTACATCATCTTTTCTTACTGCTGAACAGTATTCCATTATGTATATATACCACAACTTCTTTATCCATTCATCTATGGAAGGACACTTAAGTTGTTTCCGTATCTTGGTTACCGTAAATAAAGCTGCAATGAACATTGGAGCACATGTGTCTTTATGTATAAATGTTTTCAGGTTTTTTGGGTTGATACCCAGGAGAGGGATTGCTGGGTCATATGGTAATTCTATTCTTAATGTTTTGAGTAATCTCCACACTGCCTTCCAGACTGGCTGCACCAGTCTGCATTCCCACCAACAGTGTATGAGGGTTCCTTTTTCTCCACAGCCTCTCCAACACTTGTTACTATTTGTCTTGTTGATGATAGCCATTCTGACTGGGGTGAGGTGATATCTCATTGTGGTTTTTATTTGCATTTCTCTTATGATTAGTGATGTTGAGCATTTTTTCATATGTCTATTTGCCATTTGTATGTCCTATTTGGAGAAATGTCTCTTCAGATCCTCTGCCCATTTTTCAGTTGGGTTGTTTGTTTTTTTGTTGTTGAGTTGCATGAGTTCCTTGTATATTTTGGATATTCGCCCCTTATCGGAGGCATTGTTTGCAAAAAACTTCTCCCATTCAGTTGGTTGCCTCTTTATTTTGTCGATGGTTTCTTCTGCTGTGCAGAAGCTTTTAAGTTTCATATAGTCCCATTCATTTATTTTAGCTTTTACTTCCATTGCCTTTGGAGTCAAATTCATAAAATGCTCTTTGAACCCAAGGTCCATAAGTTTAGTACCTATATTTTCTTCTATGCAGTTTATTGTGTCAGGTCTTATGCTTAAGTCTTTGATCCATTTTGAATTAATTTTGGTACATGGTGACAGATAGCAGTCCAGTTTCATTCTTTTGCACGTGGCTATCCAATTCTGCCAGTACCATTTATTGAAGAGGCTGTCTTTCCTCCATTGTATGTTTTTCGCTTCTTTGTCAAAATTTATCTGTCCATATTTATGTGGTTTTATTTCTGGGTTCTCAATTCTATTCCATTGGTCTATGTGTCTGTTTTTCTGCCAATACCATGCTATTTTGATTATTGTAGCCCTGAGTACAAGCTAAAGTCAGGGAGTGTGATACCTCCAGTATTGTTCCTTTTTCTTAAGATTGCTTTGGCTATTCAGGGTCTTTTGTGGTTCCAAACAAATCTGATGATTTTTTGTTCTATTTCTTTAAAAAATGCCATTGGGATTTTGATGGGGATTGCATTAAATCTGTATGTTGCTTTGGGTAATATGGCCATTTTAACTATGTTGATTCTTCCAATCCATGAGCATGGAATGTCTTTCCATTTCTTTGTGTCTTCTTCAATTTCGTTCAAAAATGTCTATAGTTTTCAGCATATAGGTCCTACACATCCTTGGTTAAGTTTATTCCTAGGTATTTTATTCTTTTTGCTGCAATTGCAAAAGGAATTGTTTTTTTGTATTTCTTTTTCTGAGATTTCATTGTTAGTATATAGGAATGCAATGGACTTTTGTACGTTGATTTTGTAGCCAGCAACTTTACTGTATTCGTTGTTTCTAATAGCTTTTTGGTGGAGTCTTTAAGGTTTTCTATATATAGCATCATGTCATCTGCAAAGAGTGATAATTTAACTTCTTCATTCCCAATGTGGGTGACTTTTATTTCTTTCTCTTGCCTGATTGCTCTGGCAAGGATGTCCAACACTATGTTGAAAAGCAGAGGTGATAGGGGACAGCCCTGTCGTGTTCCTGAATGTATAGCAAAGGGCTTCAGTTTTTCACCATTAATTATGAGATTAGCTGAGGGCTTGTCATATACGGCCTTTATTATGTTAAGGTATTTTCCTTCTATACCTATTTTATTAAGTGTTTTAATCATAAATGGATGTTGTATCTTGTCAAATGCTTTTTCTGCATCAATTGATATAATCATATTATTTTTGTCCATTGTTTTGTTTATGTGTGTATCACATTGATGGATTTGTGGATGTTGAACTATCCTTGTACCCCGGGGATGAACGCCACTTGGTCATGATGAATAATCTTTTTAGTGCTTTGTTGTATTCGATTTGCTAGAATTTTGTTTAGGATTTTTGCATGTGTATTCATCAGAGATATTGGTCTGTAGTTCTCTTTTTTTGTGTTGTCCTTACCAGGTTTTGGTATCAGGGTAATGTTGGCCTCATAAAATGAGTTAGGGAGTACTGTCTCTTCTTCAATTTTTTGGAACAGTTTGAGCAGGATTGGTATTAGATCCTCTTTGAAGGTTTGGTAGGATTCACTAGTGAAGCCATCTGGTCCCGGACTTTTGCTTTTGGGAAGGTTTTGGATGACTGATTCAATTTTGTTACTGGTGATCGGTCTGTTTAGATTTTCCAGTTCTTCATGGTTCAGCCTTGGAAGGCTATGTGTTTCTAAGAACTTGTCCATTTCTTCTAGGTTATTGAATTTAGTGGCATAGAGTGCTTCATAGTATTCTTGGATGATCCTTTGTATTTCTATGGCGTCCGTGATAACTTCCCCTTTTTCATTTCTGATTTTGTTAATTAGTGTCTTCTCTCTTTTTATCTTAGTGAGTCTAGCCAAGGGTTTGTCAATTTTGTTAATCTTTTCAAAGAACCAGCTCTTTGTCACATTAATTTTTTCTATTGTCTTTTTGTTCTCTATTTCATTTAGTTCTGCTCTGATTTTTGTTATTTCCTTTCTTCTGCTGACCTTGGGTTTCACTTCTTCTTCTTTTTCTAGTTCTTTAAGGTGTAACATGAGGGTATTTATTTGGGGTTTTTCTTGTTTCTTGAGATAGGCCTGTAATGATATAAATTTCCCTCTTAAAACTGCTTTTGCTGCATCCCAAAAATTTTGGTAGGATGTATTTTCATTGTCATTTGTTTGTATGTTTCTTTTGATCTCTCCTCTAATTTCTTCTTTGACCCAGTCATTCTTTAAAAGTATGTTGTTTAATCTCCATGTATTTGTGTTTTTTCCTGCTTTCTTTTTGCAGTTGATATCCAATTTCAAAGCCTTGTGATCAGAGAATATGCTTGGTATGATTTCAATCTTCTTAAATTGCTGAGGCTGATTTTATGTCCCAATATATGGTCTATCCTTGAGAATGTTCCATGTACACTAGAAAAGAATGTATAGTCTGATGTTTTAGGATGAAGTGCTCTCTATATGTCAATTAATTCCATTTCATCTAATGTGTCATTTAGGGCTGCTATTTCGTTATTTATTTTCTGTTTGGATGATCTATCCATAGCTGTCAATGATGTATTTAAGTCCCCTAGTATAATTGTGTTTTGGTCAATTTCTCCCTTTAGTTCTGTTAGTAGTTGCTTGGTATATTTCGGTGCTCCCTGATTGGGGGCATAAATATTGATGACTGTTATGTCTTTTTGTTGTATAGTGCCCTTTACCATTATGAAATGTCCATCTTTGTCTCTTGTTATCTTTTTCACCCTGAAGGCTGTTTCATCTGATATCATTATGGCTACACCTGATTTTCTCTGGGTACCATTTGCTTGGAGTATCAATTTCCACCCTTTCACTTTGAGTCTGTTTGTCCTTGTAGCTGAGATGTATCTCTTGGAGACAGCATATGGTTGGGTTTAGTTTTTTGATCCAATCTGCTACTCTGTGCCTTTTTATTGGTGAGTTCAGTCCATTTACATTTAGGGTGATTATTGATATGTGAGGATTTCCTGTCATTCTATCTTTAGTTTTCTGGTAAGGCTGTATCTCCATTGTTTCTTTGCCTTTTTGTTGTCTATTATTTCTGTGTGGTTGTATTCTATGATGTTTCCCTCTGTTTCTTCTTTTGTTACAGTATATATTTCAGTTCTAGGATTTTTTTTTGAGTGGTTACCCTTAAGTTTGTAAAATAAAGTTTGATATTTAGAGTATTCCATTTTCTTTAGCACGCTTACTTTCTCCATTCCCATATTCCGGTTCAAGCCTTTACTCTCTCCCTTTTATGTTTTGGTTGCCACAAATTGTCCCTGTTGTTGGTCGTTGAATGCCTCCTTTAGTATTTCTTGTAGTGCAGGTCATGTATTAGAAAATTCCCTCAGCTTCTGTATGTCTGGAAAGGTCTTTATTCCTCCTTCATATCTAAAGAATATCTTTGCTGGATATATTATTCTTGGCTCATAATTTCTCTCTTTCAATAGTTTGAATATTTGGTTCCACTCCCTCATGGTTTGTAGAGTTTCTGCTGAAAAATCTGATGATAATCTAATGGGCTTTCCTTTGTAGGTTACCATCTTCTTTTCCCTGGCTGCCTTGAGGATTCTTTCTTTGTTGTTGATTTTAGACAGCTTCAATACAATGTGCCTTGGAGAAGGCCTGTTGGGATTGAGGTAATTAGGTGATCTATTTGCTTCTTGGATTCGAGGATCCAGTTCTGTCCACAAGTTTGGGAAGTTCTCATCAATAATTTGTTTGAATATATTCTCTGTTCCCTTCTCTCTTTCTTCTCCTTCTGTATGCCTATTATTCTTATATTGCTCCTTCTGATGGAGTCAGAAAGTTCTTGTAGAGTTCTTTCATTTCTTTTAAGTCTCAAGTCTCTTTCTTCTTCCATCTGTGTAATTTCCAGATTTCTATCTTCGATGTCACTGATGCTTTCCTCCATCTGGTCAACTATACTACCGAAGCTGGTTATTTCATTCCTAATTTCTTCTATTGAGTTCTTAATCTCCAGAAATTCTATTTGGTTCATTTTTAAAATTTCAATCTCTTTTGTAAAATGCTCATGTTGTTCTTTGATTGTGTTTCTGAGTTCATTAAACTGCCTTTCTGTGTTTTCTTGCATCTTGTTGAGTTTTTTCAGAACTGCAGTCTTGAATTCTCTGTCATTTAAGTCACATATTTCCATATCTTTAAGTTCCTTTTCTGGAGACTTTTCACTTTCTTTCTGAGCTGTCTTGTTGCCTTGGTTATTCATGGCAATTACTGATTTATTATTTCTCTTCCTAGACATCTACAGGAGTGGCTTCTGCAACAGGCTGATAGGAAGAGGTCTTTCTTTTGTTTTTCAGTACTTGTTGGTAGAATGTTTTATTTTCTCTCCGACTGCAGCCTTTTTTTTCTCTCTCACACGGTAGTGCTATGTTTTCTCTGCACTATTCCAGCTTCTCACACAATGGGGGGATTCCCTAGGAGACAGGCTTCTCCTCTGTTAATAGTTTACCTGGGTCACAGGGCGCAGTGTCCGTGTGGGTATGCGGAGAGCTTTTGAAGTTCCAAAGCTCTTCCTGCACCAGATTCAGAGCCCATATGTTTCAGCAGTTCTGTTTACTCCTGCAGGAATCCTCCCAGATAGGTGGAGCCAGGGGCGGGGTGAGTTGTGAGAGGTGGCCAGAGCAATGGCAGCAACCACCACCACAGCCAGTCCTGCTTCCACAACTCCCTTCCCTTTGCCGGAACTAGTTGGTCTGCAAATCTGTGTCTGCGGTCCACAGTTCTCAGAACAGCAAATATTCTGTTCTTTTGATCTGACACTGCTACTGTTGCGCTTCTAGTACAGGGCAGGTGGGGGCGGGGCGAGCTCTGGGAGGGTAGGGAGTGGACGGCTAGTCTCAGTGCCTAAGGCTTCCGTTCTCTGCTCGGCAGTGAGGGCTTAAACCACCGTTTTCAGCCTTCTTCCTTCCGTCTTTTCTCCGAGGTCTCTGCCATGAGTGTTGGTTTCAGCCGTGTTACATGCTGCCACCTCAGCCCTGTGGGCCATAAGCGGAGCCCTAGCAGTCCGAGTTCTTCCCTCTCCCACAGCTGCAGTGGTTCCAGGATGCAGCGAGCTCAGAGCACTGAGCTAGACTGCGTCCTGCCCCTGCAGGGCTCCATCACCGCACTTCTCCCTTCCCTTCTCCCCAGCTTGCGCGATTCGCCCACCTTTAGGTGAATTCAGTAGTGGGCCTCTTCGTCTTGCCTGTCTGCTGTGCAGGGAGTCCTTTGTGGAGTTATTGTTGTTCGATTAGTTGTAAATGCCAGGGGAGCTTTACAGAGGCTCACCTCATGCCGCCATTTTGATGACCTCTACAAAGTACATTTTTATTATGGAAAGTTTCAAACATAGACAAGAGTAGAGAAAATATGAAGTGAGCCCTCATTTACCCACGATTCAGTTTTAACAATTATTCAATTATTCCAATATTTTGCTAATCTTTATTTCCACTTTTCTCTCTCTCTCTCTCTCTCTCTCTCTCTCTCTCTCTCTCTCTCTCACACACACACACACACACACACACACACACACACACATACACATGAGTGTACACATGTGCGCAAACACACACTTTTTCCTGGACTATTTTAAAGCATATCTCAGATATCATGTCGTTTTGCTATAAATACTTCAGAAGACATCTCGAACTGATAGCCCTGTTCCTTTACATGACCACCATAACAGTATCACACTAACAAAATTAACAAGGATTCCTTCTTACCAGTTGGGATCCACTTTCCACTCACATTTCCCAGGTCATCTCACAGATGTCATTTCCCAGTTAATATGCTAGACTCAGGATCCAAACTAGCCTGTGTTGCTATGGTTGCTGTGCCTTAAGTAACTTCTTAACATTTTTCTTTCCTCTGACGTCTTTAAGTCCCACTGTTAAAAGCAGAAATCAAAACAGCATAGAGTGTTTATTTTATTATGGGCTCGTTTTATTATGGGCTCGTTTATTTATTTTATTATGGGATCTTTTAAACTGTTCAAAGCTGAACTCAATTTGTGTGCCTCTAATGATGTTTGGGGAAACTACCACAGTTCGAATGAAACTAGAGGGTACCTCTGCTCTTCTCTCCCTTCACCATTCACTCTCTATTTTCCCACAACATACGTCCATTTGTTCTTTTCAACTTCTGATCTCTGATTTCTAGACCCTGCAAGTGCTTTTGGATTCCCTTCCTTTGTGCAACATCTCTCCGTCGTGGCTTTATACACCATCTTCTGAAAGAGACGGGCCACATGCTTGGGACAAGTCAAGGCTAATGGGCTGGGCTAAGAAACATTTTCCTCACGTTCATACCAAGAATTCAGCTTCTGGAATCTCTGTGCTTTGCCAAAGAGGGCAAGAAGCAGGAAGGCCATTTGTCCACAGAAGTCTGCTGCATGTTGACTGGGGAGGAGCTCTCGGCAGGGCCGTCTGTCCTCATCTAAACAAGCAGTGTGGCTCCAACCCCAAGCCCGTTCTCCACCAGCATCGCTGTCCCACGCCTGCGTCGCTGGCCGCATGGCAGAGCCAGTCTCCAGGTCCATGGAGCTCGGTGTCCATGGAGCTTCCCAATGGCACCTTTGTGTTCAAAGCAAGGAGGGCAAAGCATGCCATTCTTCGCCAAGGAGACTTATTAGGAAGTTATAGATGAGGCTCTGTTAGAACTTAACAAACCACAGTGAAAAAATTTCACTGAGGAAAGATCACGCACTTCCAGAAAGGCTTGTAGTAACCTTCAAGCGGCTGAGGCATCAAATGGAAAAGACTCATTCTGGGTTAGGACCCACTTGGTACAATTATTGAAACAATCCCAAGATCTGGGGGTTTTGTTGTTATTCGTTTTTCTTCAAAAGAAGCATTTTACCACATTTCCATCTGGTCTCTTCCTTCTACAAACACTGGGGGGAGGGGGAGGCAGAGGGGTCCACGGCCTCCACCAGCCACTGTGTATGGTCGTCTAAGTGCAGTGCTCGCCCATGTCAAGCCCACTGACAAAGCTTACTCTGGCTCAAACACCCCCTTCCTTCCTACAAGCCAGACTGTGACAGAAGACGCCATACAAGAGCTCTTCAGTTATTTGGTAATTAATTCATGCTGGCCTACAGTCTATTTCTGAAAGTTCATTAAAAAATGATTTCCAAATAAGCCAGTCACAAACACTGTATGTTTCCACTCACATGAAGTATGTGAAGTAATCAAAGTCACAGAAACAGAAAGTAGAATGGTGGTTGAAGGAGAGGGAATTCGGGTTTAATGGGTATGGAGTTTCATTTTTGCAAGAGGAAAAAAGTTCTAGAGCTCTATTGTACAACAGTGTGAATATACACTACTGAACCATACACTTAAAATGGCTAAGATGGTAAATTTAATGTTATGTGGTTTTTTTACCATAATATAAATAAGTAGGTAGATAGATAAATAAATAAGAACTCTTGGTAAGAAGTCTTGCTCTGATTTGGCCCTGATCCCCAAAATAAATAACTTCTACAGTTTTGCAGTTCTCATTTTTACACTATGCTACCTTTTTTGGAAATTGGGAAACTGAATATTCCACCTTTCTGAACTTCTATGTCACCAAAGTTAATTGACAATTTTGGTATTGTTGAGTTTTTTAAATCTTAATGCTTCACCAGAGCTCAGAAAAGGTATCCTTTTGGAATCTAAACCACTTTCTTGTATGCAGTATTAATTATTCTTTCCCAGATATTTTCATTTTACTAATGAACAGAGAAAGGACTTGAATTTTTAGCACTAATCAACTTCTATCTCTAAAAGAAAATTCAATTTGGGAATCTCTGAGAGTTTCTTACACACACATTTGCAAGGTCCCGAGCCAGAAATCGCCAAATCCTCCACTAGTTTCCTGAGTGTTGACTGTGTGTCACAAAATGCCAGATTCTACATTAATCTACAAACCTTTTCTCAATGGCTGCTCCTTGGTTTTATGAGGAGGTGAGCCTATGAAATGTCCAGCGGGAGAGCTGGGGCAGCACCCTCTAATTCACAGTGAAGATTCTTCTAGAATCAACACACGTAAGGCTGAGAATATGCTTCAAGGAAGTATGTGTCCTGGGCATAGGGAAGGGGCTAAGAGAAGCAGAAACATCCCTGAGCTGAGGCTGACCACCAATGAAGGTCAAGAAGGACCCAGGTGAGGGTTCTCACCTCAAACAGCCCATCAAAATCACTCGGAGAGCTTTTGGAAAAGGGACGCCCAGGACCAACTGAATCAAAATCTCTGTAAAATGGAGCCCAGACATCTTACTCTGTTTTTTAAAAATACGCTGGGTGATTCCAACGCACAGTGAGGTTGAATAACCACTGGACTAGAATCATGGCCCCTGGTACTCTGTGATGCTCTTGACAAAGTGATAAGGCAACCTCCCAGCTCCCACCTCCACTCTTCCTAAGGAAAATACGAAGTCTTTCTGGTATCCTATGCCTTTTCTATGCAATGTGTGGTCCTCATCCAGCAGCATTTGCAGCACCTGGGAGCTGGACAGAAATACAGAAGCTTGGGCCCGCCCACACCCACTGAAGGGAAAGCTGCATTTAACAAGATCCCCAAGGGATTTTATGCACATTAAGGTCTGAGACGCCCTGTCCCATGCCATTTTATTATGACATTTTTCTATTGCAAGTTCTCTCTGAAACTCTCTAAAAATAAAGGCCACTATTTGAAATACGATTGCCTGTTTTAGTTATGCCTGCCAAGGGCTGCCACTCCCTGATAAAGCAACTTCCTTTTGCATTTCCTGTTGTCACACTGACATAATAGCAATAAAGTTGATGAAAGCTGTTTTCTCTGAAGATAAACGTCTTCCCCTTGGCCCAGATGATCCTCTAGGCCTCTGAGTTATTTCTCAATAAGAAACAGGAGAAACCCCACCCTAACATGTCCCAAAGGCCAAGAGGGAAGAGGCATTTGTACATGGGGATGTCAAAGGGGTTACTACATCTCCTTTAAAATTTCGTTTTCCCTTCACATCTAAATCTAGCCCAAGGAATCATTTATTTTGCAGTGCTTTTTTTTTTTAAGTTTCCAATTAAAAAATCTTGGAAAGTAGTTGACCTATATTTACTGTAACCATATTTTCCAAATAAAATTCTAGACACATGATCTGATAATTCTGCATGTACTTACCACACTATTTAAAAACAAAATGTGTTACTTTTTTTTTCCTGCTTAAAAAAAGTAATCCATGTTCATTTTAGAGGCTAAGGGAAGGTCAAAGAAGAAACAAAACACCTGCAGACCTACCACCCAGAAACAACCACTATTAACATTTGGATCCATATTTATCTTCATTTTCCGTCTATAACCAAAGATAAGTTTTACCAACTTGAGTAATACACTGTATATAATTTTCCAATTAAAGCTATGTCACAAGGATTTTCTCATGTTATTGAAGATTCTGTGTAAATCTTATTTTTAATGGCTGTATAATAGTCTATTTTGCATACACCATAATTATTTTTATCCACTACCGCTATACATATCACTGAACATTTAGATTGCCATCATATTTTGCAATTATTAAAAATACTGGGATAAACATTCTTACACACACATCTTTGTTCACACTTCTGAAAATTTCCATAGCATATCCACAAAGCAGAAATACTGCATAATGAGATAAAAACTTTTTAAATCTCCCCATACACATCACCAACTTTTTTTTTATTCTATAAATTTACTCAATCATTTATTGAATTCCTGGTTGGCTATTTAGTCCCCAATTTTTTTATCATTTAAAAAACAATGTGTTAGGAAAAAACAACAACAACGTGTTGGACATCTTTGTATTTAAATCTTTACTCATCAGATGATTTCCTTGGACTTGATTCTTAGACATGGAATTATTGGGGTAAACAGTATAAGCATTTGAAAGGCTCCTGGTGTATCCTGTGTTCCACAAGAGGTCATATTGTTGCTAGTGGAACGTGAGATGCTGATCTCAGCATATGCTCACCAACACATTACACACCACTCCACGCATCAAGGAACGCACACCCAGTGAGAGGTGAGACGAGAGACGCCCAGATAAACCACCTTCCACTTGAATTTAGAGGAGTAAAGGAGAGGTGCCCCTGCCACTGCAGTGGGGAGGTTTCCTTAATTAGGTGCTGATTTTGCTTTCTGGGAGAATCTTCCATATTCATTATTTTTTGTGGCTCCTGACTCTGAGCTCTCAGAGATTTCTCCTCGTCCATTATCCATTATTTTCCGTGACCACATCTGAAGTGGGTGTAGAACATTCCTTCCTTTAAGGCTGTGCAACTTTTGTAGCTGCTTTCCTGTGCAAATTCAGGGACTTGGGAGTTATTTTTAGGCTAATTAGCCAAATCTCTCTTGAGCTCCTCTCTTTCTTGCAATACATTGTCAAAAGCAGAAAGTAAAATCCAGCACGTTATCACTTTGTCTCTTTCCAACTGTGTCCCCTGGAGCAACAGGCTCAGCAGGTGCATGGTCTCCCTTCCAAGTCATCACAGGTGACAGTTGTACCAAAGGTGTTGCCCCTGTATGTCATGGGTTTCCGTATTTCCAGCCTCCAAGACCAGTTTCCTGGCTGCATGCCCCTTGACCACCAAGGCAATGTCCCATATTTTAGGTTTTTGTAACAGTGACATCCCACTTCTGGTACCAAATTCTGTATTAGTGAAGGTAAACCAACTTTTTTATGGGAACACTTACCAACTTATACTTAACACCTGTTTCTGAAGACAGCCATGAGAAAATAGTCTAAATCAGTGCTGTTCCAGGTAATTTGTGAAGTTGTAAGAACATACTTATGGAGCACTTACCATATGCCAGACCTTTGCTACGTGTTCTCTATGTACTGTGTCATTCACTCCTTACAAAGGGCCCTGAGAAAGGACAGGATGCTATTATGATTCCTGTTTTACACACACGAAAGTTGGGTGACAGCGCAAATTATTCAGCCCATCCATTGTAAAGCTAGAAGTTAATGGTGAGATAGGTTCAGTGTAGAGTGGGGTATTTTGCCACAGCAAGTGCCCCACTGAGAGTCTGTAAGAGGATCAATGATTCTTGGGAGAGAGCATGTACCATCTAGTGCAGCCCTAGGACAGACAGCTGACTCTGGGCTAAGATCTCTGTGCAGCAAGGCCAAGAACACCCCTGGTGGCTACCATGTTCTCAGAGATACTGGTGACCTTGGGAATGGCAAAGAGAAAGGACACTGTGGTGAGCCAGGATGTGGTCATTTTCGAGCACAATGAGACTCCAGGAGCCTCTTGCACAGAAGCCTTGGATTTCATGGAAGGAGAGCAAAGTATTGGGGCCTCAGAAACTTGACTAGTGGGCACTAGAAGAGTCACTGCAATCCTACTTACCAAAAGCCATCCTGACCTACAGAGGGGTGACTTTCATATTTCCTTTTTAGGTGAGTTGATGTGGGGTGACTCAGGGCACCCTGACTCTTCACGTTTTGCAGGCTATTCAATGCCGAGGGCATCGCTCATGGCCCAGCATCTCTGAGCTGCATCCACTTCCCATTACATCTCTGACATCATACCCTACCACCCGCTGCCTACCTGCTCCCACGGCTCCGGCAACACTGACCCCCTTGGTGCAACCCCAAGGACCCAGTCCCCAAGCATCCCCTTCTCAATGACCGCCCTATGAACAATTACAATGCCCAATCCGCACACCCAACGCCCTCCAAGGGGATAGTGATTTTTGTTTGTTTTGTTTCATCTGTTCCAAATGCCTACAACATTCCTGGCAGACAACTCTCAATAAGTATTTGTTGAAATGAACGAAATCACTAAATGGGTGAACTATGGAGATGATTAGTCTTGCTTCAGCTATTTTTACAACGTGAAAACCAAAATCCTGAAAGGTAGTCTTCATCCAAGATCACATGCAGGTTTTCTTTCCTCTAAGTGTCCTAACTTCCATCACTGGCCTGACAGTCCCCTGGTTTAGCCCACACAAAACTCTCCACTAATGAGGCCAGTCCTGGAGAGGTCCAGATCGGGTTACAGCAACTGACATAAGGTAGGAGTGATGACTAAGCGTCACACCTCCAGACAGTAAGCTTCAGATGAAGCTCCAATGGAGGGAAAATCTCTTTCTGAGCAGCAAACAGACTATATATACCTTCTCCTTTCCTACCCTCCCAAAAACAACTATGTCACAACCACAGAGCCACCAGTAAGCCAAGTGCCCAGAATCCTCCTTCTTTAATAGCTCAAACCCGTTGCTGACCATCCCCACTTCTCCTTTGCACATGGCTGGCACTAGAAGAAATCTCTCTCCGAGCAATGAGACAAAGTGAGCTGCTCCAGGAGGTGTTCAACCCACAGTTCATTGCAAATGCCCAAGGTCATAAACACTTCTCTGAAATATTTCCCTCTTCCCTTCCCAAGCTTTTGCAGAGAACAAACACAGACAATACACAGTTTTGGAGCAGATTTATTTTTTCCATGATCTCTGCTCTCTTTGAAAAAGCATTTTGTTATATAGGTCAGATTAAAATAAAATCCTGACAATGATTATTAAGAATCCCAACTGTAAAAGCTACATAATAAATGTGTATTCTGGGATTTCAACTACAAGATCCTCCCCCAAGAGACCCTTGTGTGGAATTCAGTGGCCTAAGAAACCCCTAAAATTGTATACAAAACTTTTGTGGCTATATGGAGATAATGCATTTGTGTGTGTGTGTGTGTGTGTGTGTGTGTGCTCTCATCAGATTCTCAAAGGGATGTTTCAAAAAAAATTACTGAGAACTAATGATTTTTGACAGTCAAAAGTGTTAAAACCTGGGGGGTGGGAGATGAGGGTAAGTGGGATCAAATATATGGTGATGGAAGGAGAACTGACTCTGGGTGGTGAACACACAATGTAATTTATAGATGATGTGATACAGAATTGTACACCGAAATCTATGTAATTTTACTAACAATTGTCACCCCAATAAATTAAAAAAAAAAAAAGTGTTAAAGCCTGAATGGGTAAAGATCAAACTTAACTTCATAGTATACAATGCAAAATCTGTGATAAAGAATTATATTTACAACAGTAACACTTTCTGTTTTCAAGATATCATTATCAAAACAATATCCTAGCTATATGATATCAGAAGGGTAATAGATTGGAGGAGGGGGATTATCACTTTGTGAGGGGAGTAAATGTCTAACTATTACATTGTTTTCTACACCTGAAACTAATTAAATAGATAAACAAACAAACAAACAATATCCTAGATAAATATTTAGTTTGGGTAAACATAAACAGAGTGTAGTAAATTAATTTCCCAATTGTTATTCCTTTCTGGTGATAAGACTATCCCCTTGGTTTTTAACCACGTCTGTCTCTGGTCTCTCTCTCTCTCATCGTTAGCTTTGTGCAAAACACCACTTTGCAAAGCAGATACTGTGAACTACATTTTCCAGATAAAGACCCTGAGACTCAGAGAGTTAAGTAACTTACTAGGCCCCTCAGCTGGTAAATACAGGAGCCGAGATTTTAACACAGGCCTACCGGATCCCAAAGCTTATGGGTTTTCCAGCAGGGCAAACCACTATCTTTTGAAATTTACATTCCGCTTTCCAAAATAAGGATTTTCAGTTCAAGTATTTCCTTTAATGGTGAGTGGTTAAACTAGAATATAATACCAGCAATTATATTTACCAACTGTATTCATGAAAGACTTTAAAATACTGGCAGTTCTGACATGGTAAAAGTCATCATAAGCTACTTTGTCTAAGTTTGGCTCTGATTAATGAGTCAATGGTCGTCTAAAATGCTGCTGTCACCCAGTTCAGAATTTCCCACAGATCCTCCCTTTGGAGACAAATGAAGCAGCCTAATGTACACTTGAAAACTTCTCTGAGTCCAGAGGGACAAGCTCTGCTCTGCCAACAGCTCCACCCAGAAGACCAGGCAGGGGTGGGAGACGGGTAACTACCTGTTACCTCTTTCATAAAATGGGAGCCATTCCACCAACCTCTCACCAGGATGTGTGGGAACAACAAGAATTAGGGCTTAAGTCCCCTCGGTGGCAAATGGCTTTTAAAGAAAATGCACGACTGCACATGTGTCATAATATGAAGTTTCCCTAGAAGAAAATGATTTGGAAAGGGAAAGAGATATTACAGCTTTAAAACAGAGAGTGTTCAAAATCGGGAAATAGCACCTCAGCAGTTCTCTCACCACTGCTGCCGTGTTTCTGGGGCCTGTCTTCAGTGCTCGTCTATGAGTTTTTGTCAGGCTCCAAGGTAATCCCACAAGATTCAAGAACTACAAGTCACCGTCACAATTTCCAAGTAGTCGGGAAGCATTTAATTCCCCAAAGCTGCGATTTTTGCATTTAGCAAGAGAATGAGAGGAAGTGGGAAAGCTTGGCTCAGTGTGACAGTCTAAGAACGTCCCAGCACACACAGGCTCCACAGAAGTCTGTCTTGATGGAGACACATATTGAAAAGCACAGCTCACTCTACCTTAGCCAATCACTTTCCAATATACCTTCCAAAAATCTATCTTGTGTATTTTCTGGCAGATCCACTTCTAAGCAATCGGATTCTAGCACACTCAGGTCAGATACCAGCATGTGTCCTTATAACTGAGTCACCAACATCACAGCTGCCAACATGGCAGGGCAACCCCTCAAATCTCCCTTTCCTGTGTCACTGCGTGGGGGACAGCCTCATGCAAGTCCACACAAAGGCGGGCTTGCCTTAGCATGCCCCCTTCCTTAGCGAACTTGCTTCTTCACAAACAAACGGGACTGTAGACATTTGCTTGCCAATGACAACTCTTACTCATGTTGATTTACCCTGGAGAAATGTCATTTCTAAGTCATCACCAACTGGCGAACCAATAGTCTCAATAGAGGGATACTGCCCCCTAGGGAGCATTTTGGAAATTTGTAGGAATTTTTTTTTTTTTTTGGTAACTTTTTTTTTTTAATTTCAGGTGTAAAAAATAAGGTAATAGGGGCCGGCCCGGTGGCTCAGGTGGTTAGAGCTCCATGCTCCTAACTCCAAAGGCTGCCGGTTCAATTCCCACATGGGCCAGTGGGATCTCAACCACAAGGTTGCCAGTTCAATTCCTCGAGTCCCGCAAGGGATGGTGGGCTGCGCCCCCTGCAACTAGCAACAGCAACTGGACCTGGAGCTGAGCTGCACCCTCCACAAGTAAGACCGAAAGGACAACAACTTGAAGCTGAACGGCACCCTCCACAATTAAGATTGAAAGGACAACAACTTGACTTGGAAAAAAGTCCTGGAAGTACACACTGTTTCCCAATGAAGTCCTGTTCCCCTTCCCCAATAAAATCTTTTTTTAAAAAAGGTGATAGACATTTACACCCCTTATAAAGTGATAAACCTCCTCACCTATCTACTACCCCTCTGACATCGTATATGCTGTTATAATTCCACTGAGTCTATTCCCTATGCTGTACTCCACATCCCGTGACTATATATATATTAAATTATAGTTGACATTCAATATTATTCAGCATCAGCTTCTGCTGTACTGTGCAGTAGTTAGGCATCTACACCATCCATGAAGTGGTCTCCCTAATAAAACAAGTGTCCATCAGATACCCTACAAAATCTTTACAATATTATTGATTATATTCTTATGTCTTTCTTATCCCCATTGCAATATTGTGGCTACCAATTTGTGCTTTCTAATCCCCTCACCTTCTCCTTCATCTCCAACCCCTCCCATCTCGCAACAATCAGTTTTTCCTGTATATCTCTGAGACTATTTCTGTTTAGTTTGCTCATTTATTCTGTTCTTTAGATTCCACATATAGGTGAGATCATATGGTATTTGTCTTTCTCCATCTGACTTCACTTAGCATAATGTTCTCTAGGTCCGTCCATGTCATTGCACATGGTAAGATTTCATTCTTCTTTATGGCCGAGTAATACTAGGAACTATTTTTGATAATTACGAAGATTGGGTGTTACTGCATTTAGTGAGTGAAGTCCAGGAACGCATGAGACAATTTTGTGCAACTTTTCAATGTCTCACCAAACAGTTATGTAAGTTAAAACTTTGTTTATTGCTTTCTGAGCCTGGAACCCAACTCCACTTTTACATATAACTAGAAAGTATTTTTGTAGTTTTAAGAGACACTGAATTTTCCAAGAATGCAACTATCATGTAAGTCAAAGAGAAAATTGTACAGGGTGTCTTCCAAATGTTACCAAGGGTTATTCATCATTTCAAACAATCATGACATCCACAGCAACCCAGCTCATAGCACAGCAGTCACTAATCCAACACCCTGTATCATGTGCGTTCCTAGCAGCCACATTCAAGACGGTGTTGGCGTAGCCCTGGTAAGTCCTTCATGTGCCTGTGCCTGAGCACGTGCATGCTGAAAAAGCAAGTTGCATTATTTTATTAAAAATTATTTTCTTCATCCTGTGAATATATATAGATATAATCATAATTGACATTCCATATTATTCAGCTTCAGCTTCAGGTGTACAGGGCAGTGGTCAGGCATCTACACCGCCCATGAAGTGGTCTCCCTAATAAGACAAGCACCCATCTGACACACTACAAAATCTTTACAGCATAGGGAATAGAGTCAATGCAATTGTAACAGCTGTATACAATGTCAGAGGGGTAGCAGATTGGGGGAGGGAGGTTATCACTTTGTGAGGGGCGTAAATGTCTGACTATTACATTGTTTTGTATGCCTGAAACTAATTTAAAAAATAAAATAAAAATTATTTTCTTTTACCTCTCCTTTATTTAACATCCAGGGCATTATACCAATTTTTTAAATTAACCTGTGTAGGTGAGTGGTATTACCTATGAATATGGTAAAAGAAAATATTTGCTTTTAAAAAGAGTCAGATTTAAACACTGGCATGAATCCTGAAAACTCATTTAGGTTAAGGGTCACCTAACTCAATGGTCTTTAAGGATTTTTAGATGAAAATTAACTATTTCTATTTAATGTTGCCCTTTAAGGGGCAATGTTATTATGAGTTTTTAATATTCAATCATAGGTACCCAGGAGAATAATGTGGGAGCTTTTGAAAATTACCAATAATATCTGGGAACCTACCCTAACCAATGAAATCAAAACCTAAATATCAATTTCATGTACTTGAACCTCAAACAATCCCTTAGAGGAGTGATTCTTCACCCTAATCATGTATTAGGAGGTACCCCGAATGTAGCAGCACCCCAATAAGTAAGTCTGAGTAAGACCCAGGCCACACTATTTTTCTTAACATTTCCCAGGTGATTCTAAATTATGACCAGCATTGAAACTCACTCTTCCAGTATATAACTAGGGGTTCTGAGAACATGAGTTGTAGGTCAAGAATAGCTACGAGCTCTGGAACTAAATCGTCAGGCTTTGCATATGAGCTACACCACTTGCTCCTCTGTGCCTCAGTTCTCTCTCCTGTCAAGTGAGGATCAGACTGGTACGTGCCTCGTGGGACGTGGGAATTATACAAACAAGTTATTACATGGAAAGCCCATCTGTACTCTGTTGTCACCTAGTAAGAATTAGATAAATATTCGAAAAATATTCAGTATAATCCCATTACTCTGAAACGTCATTAAAATGTCCTATCTTATTAATATCTGTTTCTAAGATGATAGAACATTCTGATTTAAAACTGCTATTTTGCTTTAAGGTGGCAAACCACCATCCTTCAAATTTCAACTTCTTTTGGAAGAACCCTTGATTGAGTCAACATCAGACTTCTGTAAGTCAAGTCTCCTATGTTGTACATTACTCAACCGCTTGCCACAGTCCAAGGCCAAGGTTAGAGGCTGGAGTCAACTCTAGAAAGAGTCTTGAAGAATAAAGTAAGCCACTATCATTTTAAAGCAAGCATAAATATTCTCAAGCACATTTTCCAATTTTCAATATTTTTGAGAGCATGTTCCAATATATATGAAGTATAAGCAACAATCTTAGATCTTTATGACAATAGAGAGGGTTAAACAAAAATGAGACTCCAGGATCTAAGTCCCTGGACTCAGGGACTCCAAGATATGTGTGAGAGAAGAGAATTTCTACAGAGCTCAGATGGTTGACTACACAAAGGAAATTTGTTTGAGCAGCTGTCCAGCTAGCTTCACGCATGCACAGACACTTTAGTATTATTTTCCTGGCACTCAGCAATTCATTCCCCAGATCTGAGAACATCATCTAAATCCTAATTGCCTCTGTAGCTACACTTAACAGGGAGAGGAAGATGAGCCAAGGCTCCTCACATGTTTAAATCACATATCATAATTGGAACAATAATTCGCATTCTCTTCTTCACTTTTGCTGTTTTAATTCACAACAGTATATATACATATTGTGTGTGTGTGTGTGCGCGCGTGCGCATGTGTGTACAATTTTATAACCTGAGAGAGCTCTACCTCCTGAGCTGTAAGAAGCATCACACAGTCTGCTTTCTACCAAGGAGGTAAGCAGGACTCCCCAAAGAATGAAAAGGTAGCAGGCTTGTCCAGTCCTCCAACACCCACACCCCTTCTGGGAACGTGGGTGGCTGAGATTTGGAATCTCAGGTAGCTGCTATCTCTCTACGTATTAAACTTTCCCCTATAACGTGACTCAGTTTCTTCTAGAATAGGAGTTGGCAAACTTCTACTATAAAGCTCGAGATAGTAAATATTTTAAGCTTTTGGCCTGTCTCTTTCTTTTCTGTTTTCTTTTTTAATTTAAAAATCATTCCTACCTCCAGAGACATACAAAAACAGACTGCAAGCTAGATTTGGCTTGTGGGCTGTAGTTTGCCAACTCCAGCTCTTGATAAATAGATCCAAACCTAGTGCCCAGGACTCGTTCAGTGGTAAGGTTTATACTCCCAGGCTGAGCAGAATATGGAACTATGTGGAGGGTACAAAGAAGAAGGCAAAGTATGGAAGAACAATGAGCAGGGCAGGGACAATATTTGGATCCTTAATGGCAGGGGAGGGCATCCATTTACATCTTCCTTTAGATTTGTCAGCTGCTGTATTTTTATTTGGACTTAGAGAAGGGTGAGAGGAAAGAGTGTTGGGGAGAATTCCCCAGGTATATCAAACAACCTTGGAAGTCAGACCTCAGATCTCCTTTTGGAGCAAAGGGCCCCTTGTAAAAGACTTGGGTTCTCTAAACTCAGGACACTCTCCTATAATCAAGCCACTGTGTGTATGGGTGTCATTGGGCCTTCTGGCAGTGCTCCATGAGAACTGGGGCTCAGGACTAGTGCAAAAAAAAAATGCTGATAGTCTGTCTACTGCTGTTGTTGTGAATAATAAAACTCTATGTCTCTGACCCAAGAGTCTTGTGTCTTTCTAGGCCTGAACCTTGAACAGAGAAGTATGGGGGGAAAGGAACTACAAGCCAGAAAGGCAACCCTAAAAGCGTGCTGTGACCTCTTCAGATATTTTTATACTGATGAAAGCAATTCTTAGGCTGTCCTCTTGAACAGATTCAGTAGACTGTGAGACATTCGATAGCTGTGATTGTATTTTGTTCACTTTTGTGTCTGACTCGGAATCTAGAACATGCCTGGCACATTATGGATATTTAGTAAATGTGGAAAGGGGAGGAAGGAAGGAAGGAAGGAAGGAAAGAAGGGAGGGAGGGAAGGAAGAAGGGAAGGAGGAAAGAAGAGAGGGAAGAACGGAGGGAGGGACAGAAGGAGGGAAGGAGGGAGGGAGGGAGGGCAGGAGGAATGTCCCTTTAGGTCTTGCCTGTGTAAACACTGTCATAGGATTTTCTGTGACTACTCAATTTTTCCAGAGAGAAATGAGACATTTCTAGTTGTGTCACTTTAAAGCAAAGAATGTACTTATCCATGACTCTCCTTACCCACAGCTTGAGAAAATCCGGGAGTGAACTAAAACAATAAAGACTGAAGCGCTTGGGGGTGGGGAGTGCGGGGAGAGGTATGCAGTAATTTAATATAGTTTCCAAAATGTGTACTACATAATTCGAGAAGGAGTATGATGCAAGGGGGCCAGCTGAATGGTTCAATGTGCGTTGTTTTATTATGAAAATAGCTGGTATAGACTCTCTTTGGGTAGTCACCGTAAACAAGTTATTTTGAGTGAGTCGCTAGAGTTGTGAGATCTGTACATCTCACTAAACATATAAAAAAGTAAACGGGGCCCCAGATGAAGTGTCAGTGAGGACGATGTTAATGATAAAAGCCTGCTCAGGGGCCAGCCCGAAGGCTCAGGTGGTTAGAGCTCCATGCTCCTAACTCCAAAGGCTGCCGGTTCGATTCCCACATGGGCCAGTGGGTTCTCAACCACAAGGTTGCCAGTTCAATTCCTCGTGGGCTCCGCCCCCTGCAACTAAGATTGAACACGGCACCTTGAGCTGAGCTGCCTCACAGATGGCTCAGTTGGTTGGAGCGCGGGCTCTCAACCACAAGGTTGCCAGTTCCATTCGACTTCTGCAAGGGATGGTGGGCTGTGCCCCCTGCAACTAGCAACAGCAACTGGACCTGGAGCTGAGCTGCGCCCTCCACAACCAAGACTGAAAGGACAACAACTTGAAGCTGAACGGCACCCTCCACAACTAAGATTGAAAGGACAACAACTTGACTTGGAAGAAAGTCCTGGAAATATACACTGTTTCCCAATAAAGTCCTGTTTCCCTTCCCCAATAAAATCTTTAAAAAAAAGCCAAAAAAAGCCTGCCCAAAAGCAAGGACAAATGCCTTGAAAATGCTTTGGCTGGAGAAAGACATGCTTATAGAGTACAGAGCTTGAAGTTGGACTGTTGTTATTATCATTGAGTTATTGTCCAATGATCCAATAATTTTCAATGATCTGTCACACATTTGAGGAGGATCTTTAATATCACTGCCCCACACAGGTGAATTTTGGTAAAGGGGAAAACAGATGGCCAGTTCACAGGCAAGTATGGAGACTGAAGCTTCACAATAGACAGTAGCAGTGAAAAAAAGTGGAACAGTCACCTTCCTCCCCTTCAAAGTATTTCCAGCAGAAGTGCAGAGTATGGGTCTTGACTTTCAGGGCGTGTAAACAGGTGTCTGTGTGGCAGATGGCTGTCTGTCTGGTCACTAGGGGCAGGTTCCCTCCTCTGGCACTTTCCTCATTAGCAAATGGGATAAGCATGATAACTCAGCTACTCAGACGTGGCTCTGTCCCTGACTTCAGAGACTCGGTCTGACATCTACAGTATGTTTCCGAACGCTAATTCACGGTGCAGTGTTGGACAAACTCTGTAAGAATCTCCTGGGAAGCTCTTCCAATTTTAAAAGTTAAAAATCAAGGCTGGAGTGTCTCCTGCCCTTCACAGTCCCTTGTGGGTCTGCTGCAGCGTCTGTCCTGCTGTGATCTCTACTGGTCGCGGGAGTTGTAGGAAGGACTGAGGGAGACCCAGGATACAGAAACATGCCAGGCTGATGAGAAGCCTGCACTGGGAGCTGCTGCTTGCTGGGGAGCCCTCCGTGAGCTGTGCTGCCCTGCGCTGTATCATGGACCCACCAGCCTGGGGTCTGTGTTCAGATGACTCCGAGTTGACAGTTTAGAACTCAGTAGACTTTGAAGTTGTGGTGTGGTCTGGAGGAGGGGGCCTTACTGGATCCTTCCCAGAAGAAAGTCTACAGAGATGTGATACAGGAAACCTAAGGAATCTGGCCTCAGTAGGAAAGAAATAGGAAGATCATGACATTGAAGATCAGTACAAAAGCCAGGATAGAAAATGAAGAAGTCCAATGTTAGAGAGAGAATATGAAAGTGAAAAGAGTAGTCAACATGGAGAAAACTTCACCCTTACCCCAAATCTCAGTCTGAAGAAGAAAACTCTTCCTGAAGTAAAACCATGGGAATATAGTATGTGTGTAAAATCTATGTGCACCATTCATCCCATAATATGCACATCAGCTATCACACTGGACACAAGCCATACGAGTATCAAAATTATGGAGACAAGCTATATAATTATGACGTATGTTAGTTATCTCCAGTGTTTTGACAAACATGAAAGAAATCACAATAAAGAGAAAACTTACAAATGTAAGGAATGTAGGAAATTCTTTAGTTCTTCAACTTCACTTCAAATGCATGCAAGATCCCATACTGGAGAAAACCCTATGAATGTGAAAAATGTAGTAAAGCATTAAATTGTCTCAATTCTCTTTGAAGTCATGAAAAAAATTCACACTGGAGAAACCCTATGAATGTAAGGAATGTGGAAAAGCCTTCATATATTATCAAAGATTTTGAAGACACGAAAGTAATCACACTGGAGAGAAGCCCTATGAATGTAAAGAATGTAAGAAAACATTAGTTGTCTTTGTTATCTTCAAAAACATGAAAAAAATCACACTGGAAAGAAATCCTATAAATATAAAAAATTTAATAAAGCACTTAGGTATCCCAGTGATCTTCCAAAACATGAAAGAAATCATACTGGAGAAGACCCCTTTGAATGTAAGGAATGTGATAAAGCCTACAGTGACTACGGTTCCTTACAAACACGTCAAAGAACTCATAGTGGAGAGAAACCCTCTGTAAGGAATGTGGGAAAGCCTTCAGATATTATCAAAGTTCTCAAACACATAAAAGAAATCACATTGGAGAGAAACCACATGTATGTAAAGAATGTAGGAAAGCATTTACTTGTCTCCATTAACTTTGGAAACAAAAAGAACTCATACTGGAGAGAACCCTGCAAATGGAAGCAATGTAGAAAAGTCTTCATTTATCACACAACCTTTCGAAAATAGGAAAATGCACACTGGAGAATAACCGTATTAATGTGCAGAACTTGAAAAAGGGTCAGTTATCCCAGGTCCCTTCAAAAGCATAAAAGGACTCACTGCACAAAAACTCTTGAATGTAAACAGCATGGGAAAGACTTAAATTGTTCCACATTCTTGCAAGTGAAAATTCCTGCAAAAAAGAAAGTAAAATGTAAGTAACGTGAGAAAGCTTGATAGAAGTTAATCCATGTAGTTTTAAACATGAAAGAGTTCTCATTAATGTTGTAAACATATTGTTGTAAAATGAACCTCATTTTACAGTGCATCATTGGACTGTGGATTTCTACTAATTACTTTCAGAAATGAATATTCACGTGAGATAAACATGAGAGTCGTCTTTCAACAGTAGTACCTAAGATTAACAGGTAGTGCTTTTCCCCTAAAACATTTAATAGCATTTTCTTTCCATTTTGAAGCCCATTACATACATGGGTGAATTGAAGTGTATTTTTTATATGCAGTTAGGTTAAATATCATTTTACAATATTTTATTTGTTCTGCTTTAGGGGGCCATTGAAAAATGACAGTTCAGTATTTGGGTTTTCCTAGTGGCCTGTGGCAGTTCTTTATATCTCCTGTCCATTATATATATTCTACCTTTCCCTCTGCAAAACTCCTTTTGGGGGGAGATGACTATAGGAACCTTTTTCTAAATAGTTGGAATAGATTTTATGTATGGAAAGCTAAGGAAAACATAGTTACATGTGAATTGTTTTCATATTTGGCTCTTTGCTTTTTGTCCTTCCTTCTGACTGCTATTTGATGAGTAGACTTTGATTTAAGAAGAGGGACCTGTGATAGGGCAACAAAATATAAAGGTGGAGATTTTCTCTCCCATTGGGTAATGGCAGGACTGCGATTTTTCACAATCCATCTCCTTTATGGTCCCATATTAGAATTCATTAAGAAGCTCACTTGCGTGGATTTCGAAGGCAAAAATGAAGAAGGCATTAGTTAGATTTTGGAGTCACCATTCAGACAAACAGACAGACACATAGGAGCTTTGGTGACAACATCTTCCAGCCCATTATCCAGATTCTTTGCCTTCTAATCAAGACTAGTCTCAAAACCACCAACAACTGTCTGATACCATTTTCTGAGAAGCATAGGTTTCCACTGATGTCTTCACAAGATCCACATCAAAGCTCTATCAGAGTTTGGATTTTTCTGTAAGCCCTCTTGTGTCTACCAAGAAACTGATTCAGACTTTCGTGCTTATGTCTGATGCCCCTCTTCTGTAGGTTACATCCATATAAGGTCTAATTCGTATAGGAAACGCGTTCTGCTGTTAACAGTGCTAGTGAGCTAGTGAGTACATGTTTCTGATACACCATGACATCTACACGGTGCCATCAAAAAGGACACCTGTCGTATTTTCCTTTGACTGTTAGCTGAATATAATCCCTCAATATGTTTTCAGTCATGCTAGCTTGTAACGTGATTAAAAGTACATGTATTTTCTTGTCAGATAAATATTTCTGTTGGTGTTTCATAAAAGTATTACGCGTAACTGTTTTCTAAGCTCTTGTATGCTAACAAATACTGTGGTTTCCATTTCCTGAGAAAATATGTTAAAATGTTCCATTGTAATTAAGGATTTTCAAATCAACTTCGTAGTTGTCTTTTTTAAAAAAGTCAAAAACCAGAGATTCTAATTTAGGCATTGGAACTCAGGAATATGTATTCTTTTAAATTTCCCTTGTGATTCCTAAATGATTGAATTTAAACATCACTGGTACAGACTTTCTAATTAATGGAATTTAATTAGATTGTCTTGGTGTGCTTTTTATTATTATTTTATCTATTGCTATGTTGAAGCTACTCGTCTAAGACGTGAAGGCTATACTCCCCCATCCCTATACATGGCACTACAAATACTGACCAAATGAATCAGAGGATCAGGAGGAAGTATGTTTTTCTCATGGTCTTCACATTACTGGGAAAAAGAAGCACAAATCCCCCTTTTTAAGAAGGAAGAAAGGGAGAGAGGGAGAGAAAAGGAAGGAGGGAGGAGGGCTAGACGGAGGGAGGAATGAATCACATTCCTCGCTGGTCTGGCTCAGTCTGGGATCCCTCCCATGGCAAAGTCACCATATTCCCTCCTCAAAGTTTATGTTTAGCTCCAATTCAACCCCACTGGGTGAAAACCCTGTACCTTGCTCAGAAATATCCCTTGTCTATAAGAAAAGAAGCAAAAACGAATGCTCATGCCTGTCCACGTGCTGTTTCCTACATCCACTCCTGCCCAAGTGACCCACGTGGGAGAAGTCCAGGCCCCTGCCAGGGAGCTACCTGTTCTGGGAGCGTGGCCCCAACCCACCTTCTCCCGAGTAAGCAGCAGTGCCCCATGCTCTGTGTTCCCTACAGAACACCAGCTCTGCTCCCAGGTCACAGCATATTGGACCAGGATTTAGGACCTGAGCAGAAAGCCGCTCACCTGGAATGAGTGAGTGGCCAGCCAAGCACCCTTAAGGTGACTTGGAGCCAGCTTTCGGTCTCAATTTCATTTCTACACTGAGAGCAGCAAGATGACCTGAAAGGGGGTCATCTATCTGTTTTCCATCAGAGTGGGGAGAGATGAGTGGAGAGGGGAAGAAGGAGAGAGGAACAGAACGGTGCCGACAGGAAGAAGCTAGACCTTGGCGGGTCAGGTTCAGTGGCGGAGTGGTAGAGGCTGCTTAACGGCCCAGCCTTCTTCACCTTTGAATTGTGTGTGTTGCTGAGAGGCCGCCCCTCTCACTCCAGTCTCCAAACTGACAGCACTCGTAAAGTCTGTTAGGCCCACATGTACTTGTACAAGTGGTTATTGGTCTTGTCTTCTCTGGTCTGGTCTGGTCTGGTTTGGTTTGCTTTGGTCTCGCCTGGCCTGGCCTGGTCTGGTCTGGTCTGGTCTGGTCTGGTTTGGTTTGACAAAAAGAGGATCAACTCTGTATAGAATAGAAATTATGTGAGAAGAACCTGAGCCCTCACGAGAATTTGTAATAAGCTTTAGAGGGCTGTGGGCTTCCCAAACCAGGAGAAGTGGGAGTTCCAATCATTTGTACCAAGATCTCCAGGAGACGTCGGGCTGCAGCTGATATATTTATATCCACATATTAATTTACTCAACAGCTCTACAACAAGCAAGAGCTGGAAGTGTTTCTGGATATAGTGTGGTTGGTTGAAAATAGCCATGCAGAAGGTGAGTTTTGAAAGAGAAAAGGAAGACTGTTTCCCAAAGATCATGGGGTATTTCAAGATGGTGAACAAAAAATACTTATAAAACTCAAAAACAGAAACAGGTCGCATGTGTATGAGGAATGGTGGCTCAGGTGTGGCAGGCGTGGATAGAACTGAACGAAGATTCTCACTGTTTCGAGTAACAGGCACCTATTGTTTGTCAGACAAGCACCCCTTCTTCTTCTGAGAACCATTTCCCAGCACCCCACCTCAATCCACCTGATTTTCACGGGCAGGTAAGTTTTCCATGGGCCATCCCTCTCCTGGGGCTGCCGCTGCAGTTGTGGTACTCCATCCATTCCTGGGTGGCCGTGGTTCCTACAATGTGCATGCTGGCGCTCCAGCTTGCTGAGCAGAGGAAAATGTCGCATAATGAGCAGGGAGGAAGAAGAGAGATTCTTCGTGGTTTCTAAGTCTCTGGGTTCCAATTAATCCTAAGACCCAGCCACTGTCCCTTCCTTAGGTTTTGGATGTCCCACCTTCTTAAGTTAGGTAGTCATTATTTGCAGCCAAAGGAGATCTACTTAGCATCGTCCATACGAGCCCCTGGAGAAAGAAGAGGAAAGAGACCAGTTGAGGCAGGAGGGCTGGCCAGGAAGCTTATACAAGTAATTCAGGCTGGATGAGACTGAGCTCTTGACCACGGCTGTCGCAGTGGGAATGAGCAGATCCAAATGGCATTGCAGGGGACCAAGCTGAGGAGGTGATTACAAAGAATTCCCCAGCATGTGGAGTGCTCACCATAGTTACATTTTCCTGAGACATGTTTGTTGGCTGCAGCGCTTTTATAGCAATGATGGGTGTAACAGCCTCAGTACTAACCCAGTAGCTCCCAAGATAGGACTCAACCACAAAACATGTCAGAGAGACAGGGACATTAATTGAGACTCGGGGGATCTATAAATTAACCCAAAGAAGAGATTTTACCCAACTTTTCCAAAAATGAAATTAAATAATTCAGCTACCAATTCACCAGCAAGTCCTACTTTCTCCAAGTAAAAGGGCAGCTGCAACTCCACAGGAAGTACCAGGTTCTGTTCCCAGAGGCCCTGGACTGGAGCTGAAGCATCTGGTGTCCAGAGAAAGATGATCAACCGAGAGTTGAGTCCTGGAGGGCTGCCATGACAATAAGAGCCAAAATGTGTCCATGTCCAGAGAAACATCACAGTTCATTAGACTTCAGCCCATGTTTCCTAACGATCTACACAAATATTTATGGGTCCTTCCCCTGTGATCCAGGCCAATGATAAGCTTTTGGGAAATTTATAAAGTAGCAATCTCACAAACTTTCCTTGTACCAATCTGTCCTTTAACTAAGATCCTTGACATTAATTATTAGAAATATAAGAGGGTGTTCCTTGAACACTGATTCCTTTTTCTTTAGAGTAAGGGCCTTTTTCTTTAGAGTAAAGAAAAGTTTACTGGTATACAGAATCCTATCACTCCACGGCATATAATCTCATTATTCATCGGTAACTCCAGGACCTCCAAAGAAAATGTCAGTGCCTAACAAAAAGAAGTCAACCTACAATTCAACCTAAAAAAAGAATTCAATCTACAGCCAAATTCAAATAAGTTAGTTCTTTGGCCTCCCAGCAATAAATTTCCAAGTATAAACATCTTAGTTCCTGCTCTGTGCGGGATGGGGGTAACCTGAATCGGTCAGGATAGGCCATTAGCAGCAGTAACAAAAGACCCCCAAACCTTAGGGGGTAAACAAAGGTTCATTTTTTTGTTCATGTTCCATGTCTAACACAGACCAGTAGGGGGCCCCATTCACTATAGTCACTCAGCAGTGGAGGCTGACAGGCCAGCCACCTTCTCCAATTGCTGATTGTAGTGACAGAGGAAAGGGGATGTGTGATTATCTCACAATCTTTTATTGCTTCTACCTAGGAATTACACATGTCAATTCCACTCATATTTCATCAGCTAAAGTAAGTTATGTGGCCACACCTCACTCTAAGTGGGCAGGGAAGTGATATCCTACCATGTGCTCCGAATGGGAGAGAACCAGAAATACGTGGTGAAAAGCACTAATGACAGTCACAGTAGCCGTCTTTGGAGACAATCTAAACACCAAACCATGAGGAACTAATGGTAACTGAAAAGGGAGTTGAGAAAAGAGCCTAAAATAGTTGAGAAGATTTCATAGAAAAGCTGGATCAAGCTTGGTCTTCAGGAAGGGGCAGGAGCTGGACAAGCTGTGAGGAAGACGTGAGGCACAAACTGGGGAAACATGGACAGTGACTCAGAGGGCAACCTGAACGTGGCATTCACAGAAGACAATGAGGAAACTGGCTTGCAGTGTTCGTACTACCAGGACTCTCATTCCCCACACTGAGTAGACTCGGTATCCCTGGGGTACCCAGTAGAATGAAAAAAATGTAGTTTAATCTGATCCATAGAATATTAGAAAAATATGTCATTATGCTTTATTATGCTTACCTAGTATATAATACAAGGGAACATAACTTCCAACATATGGAGATCTGAACATATGTTCCAACTTCCTCCCAATTCTGCACTGATCCAAGCAACACAGTAACAAATTCTAAGTTGTTAGGATCCACAATAGTTTGAACATTTATCAAGAAAGGTAACGGGGGTAGTTTTCTATGCTTCTCTTTAAATCCTCATCTCGTCTTACAGGTCTTGAGCAGGATAGCACCTACCAGTTTGCGTCTGACAATGCTAGATGAATACCTCCACACACAAGCTCTTAGAAATAAGTATGACACCTAAATCTGTTCCCTTGCCAAAACCTTGAATAGACTCATCAAATTAATTAACTCTAAGCAGAAAACAGAAGAAAGGCAAATAGTTCCATCTATAGCTATCTCACTATACCCTAATCATAAAGGGAAGCTACAAATAGGCAATGCAGTAAACCACCAGGAATCCCTAACTCTAGACAAGAAACTGCAGCCTGTTGAACCACTCTTATAAATAATTAAGGCTTTAACTTGGAGGAAAACACAAAGAGGCAAGGTAGGGTTTTTAAAAAATGTTTTGCCTCTTAAGCTGGGCACTTAATATAGCGCATCCTAATTGTGTTTGAATATCCAGTTTGGTCTTCCCAGCTTAGTACAAAAATTCCAGGTTTGAGAGTAATAGAAAACAAGATTAGGTAAGTAGGATGGACCAAATTACGGCAATTCTCCAACATCCAACAAAGAAGTAGACTTCATATGAGAGGCAATAGGGAGCTAATATAGATTTGGGGTCAGAAAAATGATATAGTGAAAGCCCTGGCTCGCGAAGACTAATCTGAAAGTAGTACACAAGTAGCGTGGAGAAGCTGGAGTCAGAGGGACCTCATAGAAAGATACCATATTTATTTACACATGGGTGATGACCGGAGCCCAAGAGGAGAAATCAGAGAACCTTATGTAAAAAAAGAAAAAACAATCTTGGTAAAAGAACAGATTTAAGAATGAAGGCAAGTTAAGATGACTCGTTTTCCAACCTGTGAAATTGGAAGAGTGCAACCATCAACACAAACGGGTACCTAGGAAAAGGAGTAATTCAGACAGGAGACACCCTGAGCCCAAGACTCAGATGTACATTTTCAGTTTCCCTGAGATTTGGGGGAGTGTGTATGTTCTTAATCTAAGACAACATATGACATTGAATAAAGAGATCAATCCATTGTTAACCAAAAGCATATTTCTGTAATTCTCTAGAATGAGGATATTTACATTAGAGCAGAAAATGAACATTTCAACTAAGAAGAAAGACTAGCTAAGCAGAGCACTCAGGCAATTCTAAAATTCGAGCCAGTCATAATTTGAAGCATAACCTCAAAGGCACCCTGCTTCATCTAGTGATATCCTAGTTATTAGTCAAGACTCAATTCCAGCATCACTTCTTCCATGAAGCATTCTCTGACTCAGGTCTTAGAACTAAGGACTCTTTCCCCGTGCTTCTATTTCACACTATGTACTTAATTAACTTCTATAATACTTACTTATTTCCATCGTATTGTTATTATCCACTTACTGGTCTGAAGTAAATGGTAGTTTTTAGTAGTCAAAGACTTTGTTTGATCATTGTTATATTCATAATGGAAGTAAAGTCTCATAGTCAGCACATAATAAGAGTGGATGAAGACTGAACTGACAAGATTTCTGATTCTGGTTTTGATGAACTTGTAACAGTTAAAACTTCCTACCAATTACAACTAGAAAGTTGAATAAAACACAAAAAGAATCTGTTTGAAGGCAATGGAGTGCTGCCAAGGTGGCCAGAACCCAGGGGGGCTAAGATCTGGAGAGGAAGAAAACATACCCTGTTTCCCTGCAAATAAGACCTAGCCGGACAATCAGCTCTAATGTGTCTTTTGGAGCAAAAATTAATGTAAGACCCGGTCTTATTTTCCTATAAGACCAGGTCTTATGTAATATATAATATAATATAATATAATATAATATAATATAATATAATATAATATAATATAATATAATATAATACCGTGTCTTATATTAATTTTTGCTCCAAAAGACCCATTAGACCTGATTGTCCAGCTAGGTCTTATTTTTGGAGAAACATAGTATTGATGAGTCTGATATTATACACCCAATTTCCTTTTTAAAATATTGCTAACTTACATACAGTGTTGTCCAAAAGTCTACAAAACCAAGGACAAAGTGGTAGCTAGGGGAATGAGAAGCTAAGCAGACCATATCACAGTCTCACAAAACTAGAAAGCTAAAAATTAGAATCCAGGGGTCACGAAGGCAGCTATCACTTGAGGGGCAGGATCCTAGAGCAAAGGGACACACAGAAAAGTGAGACTGATATTCGCCGTGATTTTCTCCTAAGTAACTTACTGGTTTGTAAGCAGTGCCTAAGAGACTGAGAAGTTACACAGAGCTTTCAGTAGTTTCATGGTGCTGTGGAGACAAAAACTGGAGATCAAGGCCCACCCAGGCTTTCAGCTGGGACACCTTGGGATACGAGTGAACCAGAAATAAACCGACCTTCACAAGAATGGAAACCAGCTTCTAGTCAGCTCAATCCAAGACTGGATTTAGGTGACCTGCCCCTACTCTCACTGCTTGCCAGATGCAAAAACAGTATCTCTCTAGGAAAAGGTAACATTACCCAGAGCCTCTGTAATTTTTCATATACAATGCTGGGCATTCAATAAGAAATTACCAGACATACTAGGAAAGACCAAGTGACCAAAATCCAAGAGAAAAAAAGAGATTATAGAAAAATAACCACAGGAGATCCAGCTATTGGAGTTATCAGATATGGAATTTAAGATAACTATGATTAATAAATTCAGAAATATATGACAAGATGGAAATTTTCACCAGAGAAGTGGAATCTATAAAGAAAAATCAAATGGATATTTTAGAACTGAAATATGATGGCAGAAATTAAGAGCTCAATAGATGGTTTAATGGCAGATTCGACCCAGAAGAAGAGATCTGCAAGCTCCTAACCAGGAGAAGACGTGGGCAAGACGGGGACGTGTTCCCCTCGTCCTGGATGACGATAAAGACATCTCACAGAAACAGTGTACACTAGGGACAGGGAGGCATTTTTGCGTGCAGGCCACTCAGAAAAAAGTACAGTGGTACCTCAGTTTTCTAATGTAATCAGTTCCCGAAGACTGTTCAAGTTCTGAAACGTTCGAAAACCGAGGCACCGTTTCCCCATAGAAAGTAATGCAAAATGGATTAATCCTTTCCAGACCTTTAAAATCAGCCCCTAAAATGGCAATTTAGCGTGAGTTTTACTATCTAATGATACCGTAGATCCATAATTTATGGCATTCGTAAACCGAAATGTTCGTCAAAGGAGACGTTTGAAAATCGAGGTACTACTGTAAAAGTGTTTACACATTGTCCTTTTACACATTTACAAAAATAAAAGTGTTCACGCATGTTTTACAAAACAAAAATATATTGGGTCCAATTACAAACGTCTATAAATACATATTCTTATAATTTCGGATATTTAATTTATTGCATAGAGAAATATTGAAGGGCAAATTTTTCTTAGCTATTAAAGGATTAATACCTGAGGCAGCATCTTTGAGAAGCAGTAATGCAGTGGTACACTTTTAGCCATTCACCCTGAAAACCAGATTTCAGAGGCCATATCAGGAAGTTACGAAGACAGAACGTGGACCGAGAACCGTGGGAGCTGCTTATCGTCAGTGAGTGTTCATTTGCTCATGACCTACGATGCACGGGAAGGCTTCAGGGGACATGAATGTACCCAGGGGTGGTTGCTGAATGTCCGTCTATGCTCCACTCTGTGCTGAATGGGACACAGAAAGATACAGACTTATGGTCCCTGTGTTAAGTGGGTCAGAGTGCAGCAGGAGAGGGACGCTCAGTGAGCACTTAGCAGCAAAGAGACGCATGGCGTACACACAGGCAGGCTGAAAAGGGATGCAAGAACAAGCACAGCAGTGATCAGTTTGGCCTGGGGAAGCTGAGGAAGGCATCAGGAAGGAAGGACTTTGAAGGAAACGTAGATACGACTGCAGTCCTGTGTTCAAGGTCTCATCATGATTTACTTGGTCCAGTGGAATAACCTTCAGTAATACCACAGCAGAACTGTCACTGTAGGGACTCAATGACGGTGAACGAAAGAGCCAGTGACATTTTTTTGTTGGATAACAAAGCAAGAATTCTTATTTTGGAAGACTAATGGACATCAGATAATTATACAATGAGGATACTGAGACCAATATTATCTAATTATCTTCAGAGCCTTCCAGATCTAGGGATGGCACCTTTGATTCTCCTTGTTTCAGGCAATACTTGTGTTCCTGAGATTTGTGTTTACCAAATAAATGCTCAAGCTGAGAACAATCATTATGTAAAGGAACTGAGAAGCCCTTTACTAACAGGAAAAATACTATGGTGCTAACAATTGCATCACTTCCTCATGTTATCTTTGCTTTACTTTTGCTTTTTCATTGGGTTATATTAATACCAGACACTGAAACTTCATAATCTGCTCCACTTTGCACTTCATAGCGCCTCTAGAGAATAGACTATTTGTATCTTACTCACTACCTTTATGAGTAAATAGGACTTCTTTCCTAGACTAGCAGTGTAGAAATCTAATCCTCAAAGTTAACTTTCTATAGTTGGTTCCAACATAGAATACTTTAGAGTTAAAAAAAAAGTTTAGCCTCAGAACAATCTAAAATCTGCCCTAGAAAGAAAAAGGCACAAAATAAACCAGACAGTACATACTATTTCTGGGTTCGGTTTGTTGAAAACTTTTTAAGTTTTACTCTGTGACATTTACAGAGTGGTTTCAAGAATGCTTAATAGAACAGGCTTTGACAGTGTCTTCCCTCATCTACAGCATCCATTTATACATCATCAGTGTATAATTATAGTTTGGTACTGATGCTAAAAATATGTCAAAAAAAATAAATTACCCTAGGGACTCAATTAAGCTGACTTTTCCAGGGAAACAGCCATGGAGAGAGTAAGAGATGGGACTCCACCAACAGTGCTCAGACCCCTCCTTCTACAAAGCTGGATCCCAGATAAAATGGACTTTATACTTTTTTTTTTTTTTTTTTTTTTTGGTATGGCTGGGCTCTAGGGAGCAAGGGGAATCTGCAAGGACAAAATCACTTCTTCAAAAAGTCTTTCAGAAATCAGAGCAGGGAGCCATGAGCTTTCCACCAAAGTATCAGGCAGGGGTGATATGAGAGCAAGTGGTGACATGATAAAAACAGAGCCTTGCACCTACTACTAGGTGGAAAGAGGAATTTGAGATTCCTGCATGAAGTCTGGCAACCTGAAGACACCACAGTGCCCTGGGTCGTGGCAGAAGCAAGTGCAAATCTTCTCTGGAGGAAAAGCCCCAGATTCCCCAATATGAAGGGCAAACAAATTCGAGCTCACAACCAAAGACCAAATCCACAGGGAAAACATGGCCACACTTGTGTATTAACAGAAACAAACACAACATATTGAGGGCCCCCACCCAAGCACTTCAGATATTAAAATTGTCACACATAAAGTCTGTATTAAATGTTTGCAGGAATGAAATATAGAATCACAAAAAAGAAAAGGCAGCAGAAGGCTATTTTAAATGGCCAGACAGAAAATGTAGATATTTTGAAATGGAAAAATTCAGTTGTAAAGAAGGAGCGGTCGCAGTCCTCACAGATAACCAGGAAAGCCTGTGTCAGACAAGCAAACGGGTTACTCAGAGTCCTGCCAGGCAAGGCAGAGATCACTAAGAACAGGGTCATAACATCTTGAGAAGTGAAGTCGCAGAGGAATTTTACAGCACCAGGCTTGTGTTGAGAGCTAGAATTCAGGTGACTTGGGATGTGCTTTCAAAAGCAGGTAACAAGTAAAGATTGGAGGGAATAATGAAATGCAAGCCATTTTTCATGGCTGGAGAGCACAGAGAGGGTTTTTCCAGAAAGGTGTTTCATGGAGCATGCTGGTCTTCCCTGTCCTGAGCAGGTCACGGTGAGAGAAGCAACTCTTTTTTTTAAAAAAAAAAAAGATTTTATTGGGGAAGGGGAACAGGACTTTATTGGGGAACAGTGTGTAATTCCAGGACTTCTTTCCAAGTCAAGTTGTTGTCCTTTCAATCTTAGTTGTGGAGGGCGCAGCTCAGCTCCAGGCCCAATTGCCGTTGCTAGTTGCAGGGGGTGCGGCCCACCATCCCTTGCGGGAGTCAAACCGGCAACCTTCTGGCTGAGAGGACACGCTCCAACCAACTGAGCCATCTGGAAGCTCAGTGGCAGCTCAGTTCGAGGTGCCGTATTCAATCTTTAGTTGCAGGGGGCGCTGCCCACCATCCCTTGCGGGACTCGAGGAATTGAACTGGCAACCTTGTGGGTGAGAGCCCACTGGCCCATGTGGGAATCGAACCGGCAGCCTTCGGAGTTAGGAGCATGGAGCTCTAACTGCCTGAGCCACCGGGCCGGCCCCGAGAGGCAACTCTTAACATGCCTCCTGTTGGGGAAGTTTCTATCCCGACATCTCTCTTCTGTGTCCCTACTGTACTTTAAAATAACTATTTTACAGGACTTTTGACATTAACACCAGGTTGCCTTCTCTATTTTATCAGTACTTAGTGTATAACTTTGAGATTCTAAGGCTCCAAAACATGTTTATGACAGAAAAGAAAGAAGAAAGAGAGGAAAGGAGGGAAGCAGGAGGAAGACCTCATCTAACTTGTATGACTATTCATTGGGCTATCAGACTTCCAGGTCTGGTCTTTCCTTGTAGAAAGACTTGAGTATTCCATGAACACATGGCCTACTAAAAACTCCAGGAGCCCATGTACTGTTCCTCATATGCAGTGACTATTTCTGACTAGCCACCTATGAAACAAGAGCCAGGAGCACTACTGAACATTGGTTCCCCTGAGTCTCCCTTCCTTTGAAGGAAGCCCCTGAAAAAAAATGGCTGTCACTGATAGTCAGCTGGGTAGAGAAGGAAAAAGCAAATGGACTCAATCTTCACTCCATTTTCCTGTGACAAACCCCTAAGGAATGATGGTGGATCTTTACACAGAAATGCTGACGCCTAAATCACTTCATGCCCAGGAATCTAACAGCAGGTTCCTGCATTGTCTGGGGTCTCCATCTTCCAACTCTGGGAGGGGGGAAGCAATGGGAGGGTCATACATCCAAAAGCATTTGTAGGAGCTTTTTTTTTTTTCCCCCATCTATCATCCAGAAACAGCACTGAATATCTACTGGTCTCTAGCATTGCCCTGAGTGCCATAAAGAAGTTTGAAGAAGTATAAGACACGGCCTTCACTCCGCAGGCTCAAAGACTATCTGGGAGGGTTGGTTGGTGTATCAGTCAAGGTTCAGTAGGGAAAGCAAAGCCATTTTTCAGGGATAAGGGATTCAATGGGAATTAGACCTTACATAAATGTGGGCAATGCTAAGGAACTAAGGGATGGCTTGGAAGGCAAAATTGGAAGATCAAAGAAGCATCACTGACTAGATCACTTCAAGTGCCAGCTCTGGTAGAAAAGTCACAGTTTGCAGGGAAATCTGAGAAAGGGTGAGCAGCCCCAAATGAGAGTGCAATGGGGCTCATGGAGAGGTGTCTGGGAAACTGTGCCTCCGTGTGTTTCACCTCTGTGGGTCCACGGCCTGGTGGTGGGTTTGCAACTGCTATTGGCCAGCAGAGCTAGGAGGATGCACTGGACACAGAATGAAGGAGACCCAGCACAAGCTGGGAGCTGCTGGGTAACTCTGCATCTATCTGTCACCAGATGTGACAGAGTAGTGGCCACTGCTTCACTCCTGCCTTCCAAATCTTATGCCAATCTCTTTTGGCCAATTCTAACCCAGGGAAGAGATTCAAGGAACCATAGCTCCCAGCTTAATCAAGTTAGCCTAGAACAATCCAGCATAGCTGGCAATGGAGAACAGTCCCTGAGTGAAGAGCATGGCTTGAGGAAGACAGAGAAGAGAAATGGCAGATGGAGTTCATGGGAAGCTTCATGGAGGAGGCATAGTGTTCACTGAGGCTCAAAGGAAGAATATGATTTAGAATATGGGGGAAAGAGAGAATGAGCAAATATTAATGTTTAAGTGTGGCTTCTCCTTTATTTAGGTGTTGGTCCAAAGTGCATCCAGCTTTCACAGAACACTCACAGGAACCAGGATGTGGCAAGGGAATAGAGAGATAGATGCAGAGCACTGTCCTAGGCTGAACTCTGTTCTTGGGAAGGATTCAACCAAGGTCTTGCTGCCTGGACCCATCGACTCACCTCCAGTGGAGTAACAGGTCTACACAACAGCCTCCGCTTTCCATCCACTGTTTCTGTGTCTCCTTGGAGACCACTTGGCATGCCTGCTTAAGAACAGAAGCCTGCTTTGAGAAGAATGAATTATGTCTGGTTGCTTTTTAAGACAAATTTTAAAATAAAGACAGCTTTGAAAACAAGTAGAGTTTTGTTCTCCACTGATCTCAGTGAGATGCCTGTCGGCGCCAGTGCCCAGGAGGCTGAACTGTAGGTCTGATGAGCTAGTGACACCTAACACAGAGCAAGCAGTACAGGAAAGGGATGCAGGACTGGGAGCTCCTGCTATGATAGGAGGAAAAGGGGCCACCACCACAGGGCTTCTGCCAGGGTCGGAGGCTGCAGTGCTGGTCAGGATTCCTCGCAGGGGGAAGGGCTGCCTAAAAGGTGCTTGGTGCTCAGAGAGAAAGGAGTTCAGAAAAAGGAGGAGGTGGCAGCCAGTGAAGAACAAGCTCCCCACAGATGAACTCCAACCTTCAACAAGTAAAGTCATCCCTGTTGCAATGTGTTCCAATACCTCACGGGCCTCTGGGTTAGGAAGGTCCTTCTGACAGCCAACATGGAGCATAGAAGTAGAGAAGACTCTTCTTGTTCCTGTCATGCTCTAAACCATATCTCTTTATTTATGTGAAGACTGAAAATAAGGGTGGTCCCAGAATTTCCACAGGAACATCACAAGATTTATTTTAAACTATCTTTTCATTGTTTTCAGATCTTCTCCTCTAGATCTTCAACATTTCAATAGCTTGCTTCAACTGTGGGCTACAAAACTGAGAGAAGACTCTTCACCTGCCCCTTACCTCCACCTGCAGCAAAAATTGCAAGAAATCTCTATTTTTTTGGAACAAGGAACTTCAATGACTTAATCGCTGTGTTCTACAGTAAAGTCCAATGTTAGACCCAGAAGGCACCCCGGCAGCCATCTCCCTCTCTCTCCTGCCCTTGTTTCCTAATGAGCAAAAAGTCCCATGATGGTCACAAAGGAAGTTACTTGATTAACACTGTGGGGTCCAGGCCCTAGGAAGTTTACACTGTGAAGGAGCTGTTCAGTCCCTGTCATATGGTCAGCGATGTCTCCCTTTTGTTCTTTGGATCATTGTTTCAGATCCCAAGAGAGGGTTAGTCTTATTTTTCAAGTGATTATTCACAGTAAGCTGACTTCAGAATGACTTTGAGACATAACAATTTAAGATTTAAAGCAATATTGATAGAGTCTGTTGACCTTAAACAAATAGACAGCCAGATATCTCTCCAGCAAAATGGGTTTACTTGGAAACAATGAAGAATTGCAATTCGGGAAATGCAGTCTAATGGCAAACCACCAATATGTCCAGAGAAACAAGAGAGGAACACTCTTTTGTGGACTTGAGAAGGGCTGTTATAAATGAAGATTCCATTGGAGGAAACTAAAAGTCTGACTTTCATTGGCCGAGTTCTGGCGGTCTCCCATTGGCTGAGCTGTTACTGGGCAAGGAGGAATCTTTCCTTCCCCCTGCTGAGGTAGTAAAGTAATATCACTTCCTGTTGGAAATGCAAGGTACGTCTCTTCCTATGGGGTTGGTCAGTAGTGTGCGCTGAGTGACACATACATAAGAGTTCTGTCTCCCAGCCTCCCGACTCCATTTTAACTGAGGTTTCTGTTTATTAATTTTCACAAGTCTAACTAGACAGTGCTGTTTACAGCTCTCTTTGTAGAAACAATGTTTCCACCATTTCCACTCTAAATATTTCATTTTTGAAACCTCAGTCCAACAAGAAAACATTATACTTGTTTTGTTAATAGGTGCACCTGAACACACACTTGAACAATCTGAGTATCTCTTGTGAGGGACTCCAAAGGTCAACGGGATGTAATTTGGTTGAAAAAGAGGGACTCACAATGACCACAGACAATTAATAAATGATTTGATAGCCACAAAAGGAATGAAAAGATTTTTTTCACCACAAGATAAGGCAAAAGAATTGTTCAAATGTGCATGGAAAGGTGCTAGGACCCATTTTTAATAATAATGCTGTTCAGAAACGAAGTTAATCTAACATAAGCAGCCTGAAACAGTTTCATATGCAATGACAAAAAATGAAAATTATTGGCCCCTGTCGTTCCTTAGGGATTAGTTGTCTGTGAGCAGCATATGAAGAAACCTTTGGAACTGAATCCATGTAACAGAAAACATCTGTTTGGGCATCTTTCAATTACAATATGTTATGGGGCAGGCAGCGGGGGGGGCGGGGGAGTAGGGGCTGAAATTTAGAAATACCAGTCTGACATGTAAACTGGCCATTTCTGATTTAAACATTTCATAGACTTCCTTGGCAAAAACAGTTATGATGATCCTTTAAATGTACCACTTTGCCTTTTGCAATTCTTAAAAACATTTGTTTCCCCATCTTCGTATGTGGTGAATAAAGTTACCAGACATATAAACAAAGAGTAATTGTAAGGGTGGGGTTAAAAATATTTTCCTACTAATATGTAATAAGAGGGAGGAAATAGAACAACCTGGATTGACATAGCTGGAAAATCTTAGTCATATAATGTGAGTTACTGATTTTAATTTCTCAGGTGGAGGGTACAAGGAGTGACAGGGAAAAATACTGCATCTTCCATCTTTTAAAATATCTGTGATCCCAAATTGCCTTTTGAGGCTATGCTCTCTCCTTCCTGTCACAGCTAACTAAGCTCCCAGCCGTGTTCTTACCCAACTCCAGGAACTCGGCTCCGTTTACTTACAATCCACTGAAACTAGACTCTTCCCTGAAGTCTGCCTAAAGTGACCAATGATGTCCTGATGGCCAAATATGATGCATGTAACACACAACTCTGTGACTTTTTCTACCTCTCGAAATTCTCTCCTCCTTTAGCAGCTGCTTCATCTTCTTCTCCACCCCATGTGCAGATTTGCCATTAACCCATCGCCCCTTAAATATTAGTGTTTCCAAGAGCTGTGTCATCTGTCCTCAACTTCCACCCTAGGATGTGTCTGATCTGCCCCATGTGCTCCATTCCCAACGTCGGCACCTTGGTTCGAGCCACATCCTTCCTGCCTGATGGCTGCCTCTGCCTCCCCACTGGCCTCCCCCACTCCAGGTGGCACCCCCACCCACCTCATCTCCTAATCATTTTCCAAATATGCATCCAGGACTGGCAGCCTAAAGGGAAAAATCTGTTGTGCCGCTTCCTCCCTGCCTTACAATTCTCCAATGGTTCCCCTTGGTTCTCAAGATCGAGCCCCAACTCCTCGGCTTACCCTTCCCAATTCATACCCTCCTGAGCTGGCCTTCCTCTCATCCTGCCACTCCCTACAGCCGTCTTTCACTCCACCTGCTCCTGGCAGTGAACAGCTGGCCTCAGCTTCTATCCTTGGTACAGGCCGTCCTTGCTAACCCAGAGGCCCCTTCCTCTTCATCACTTCCCAACTCATTCTCATCCTTTAAACCTCAGCCTATGTGTCCCCTTTTTCATTTCCAATGTTGACATTTGTACCTTCTTTCCTTTTTTTACTGCTCAGTATCACCCATAGTTTATCAATTTTATTCATTTTTTCAAAAAATAACTTTGGCTTTGTTGAGCGTCAATATTTTGTTTTTTGTCTCAGTATTTTCTGCTTTTGTTTTTTATTACTTCCTTTGTTTGCATTTTGTTCTAATTTCTTGAGATGAACACGTAGTTCACTGAGTTTTTTCAGCCTATATTTTTTCCTAATATAACATTTTATGGTGAAGATTTCCCTTTAAATATTGCTTTTGTCACATCCTGCATGTTTTGAAAAAATAGCATTTTGTTGAGATTTCTTTTTTACCTGTGGGTTATTTAGATATTTGTCTTAATTTTTAAACATATGATTTTATGATTTTCCAGTTATCTTTTTGCTTTTGAACTGTGGTCATATACCCTGTCAAATTTTTTTTTTTTTTTTTTGTAGTTCTATAACCTTTGATTTCCTCCACTTGGACATATCGGTAATTATAGAGTTATGACATCATTTTAAATGGTTGTGCTGCTTCCTACTGCATATGGTTTCCATAATTTATTTACTCATTTCCTATGGATAAACTTTTTTTTACTATTTTGAAACATACTTGTGTGTAGATCTTTTTAAATCTACAGGATTAATATCTTAGGATAAAGTCTTGGACATAGAATTCCTAAGCCAAAGGTTAATGATAATGGACATGAGTACAACATAGGGAATATACATAGTCAATGGAATTGTAACAGCTATATTCGATGTCAGAGGGTAGGTAGTAGATTGGCGGGGGGAGCGGTTATTACTTTGTGAGGAGTGTAAATGTCTAACTATTACATTGTTTTGCACACCTGAAACTAAAAAAATAAAATAAAGAAAGAATAAAAACAGAATTACAAGGTTAAAAAAAGAAAGACAATGGTCTAAAACAAAAACAAAATAAAAAAATATATATACCCTGTCAATTTAATCCTTTGAAATTGTTAAGACTTGCTTCATAGCCAAGTTTTTCTAACTGTTTCATATATACTTGAAAACTAGATATATTCTTTTATTGTTTCTTGGTGTGTCAAGTTTTTAATTATGTTTTTGAAAACTTTTATAACCTGACAGATATTTCACCTGCTTCATCTATCAATTTCCAAGTGAAAGCTACTACAAAATTCCAGCATGATTGTGGGCTTACTCATATCTCTGTACAGTTCTTCCAGTCATTTCTTCCATCAAATATTTTGAGGCCATTTAATTAGATGCACATAAATTTTTAAGTGATTCTATTTTCCTAGTGGATTGAATTCCTAATCAATAAGAAGTGACTCATAATCGCCAGTAATTTTTGTTTTTTTTCACTTTAAGGCCAAGCTTGTCTGATGTTAATACAGATTTACCAGCTTTTCTTTGGCTACTATTTGCAGAGTGTAATTTTTCCACTCTTTTATTTTCAAATATTTTTATCCTTATATTTTAATTTGTGCCTTAAATATAATGTGCCATCAGGCCAGAACTCTATCTTTTAACTGAAGTATTTAGTCTATTTATATTTAATATAATTGCTAATATATTTGACTTTAACTCTACGATCTTATAATATGCTTTTTATTTGTCCCACTCACTCTATGTTCTTTTTCTCTTTTCTTGCCTTCTTTTAGATTGACTAGTTTTTTATCATTTCACTTTTTATCATTCCATTTTTATCATTTCATTTTATCACTCTCTTCATTTGAAAGTTTTACACTTTTTATTATGTTTTCAATGGTTACCTTAGAAATTACAACATGTATCCTGGACTTACCAAAGTCTAACAATAATTGGAACTTTTACCTCTTCTTGGACAATATGAGGACCTTAGAACACTTAAATTCCTTTTATTCCCTTCCCAACTTAAAGATTTTTGTTTTTCTATGTCAATAGATAGATAGATATAGATACAGACATAACACATATATATGTATCCCACAAATCATTATTATTATTTTATAAAATCAATGTCATTTGGATTTAGTCATATATTTACGGTTTCTTTGCTCTTGATATCTCCTGTATCTCTACCTTTCAGCTAAGATTATTTTCTATCTGCCTAAAGAATTCTATTAAATATTTCTTTAACTGACAGTCCGCTGGTAACAACTCTGTGTTGTTGTTTTTTTTAATTTTCTGGCCACAAGTGTATTTAATACAAAATAATTCCTCCAACTTTACTGAGGTGATTGACCACGTCCACGACCAAATCCGCCTCCAAACTAGAATTTGGTGGCTGACCCAGCCCTGGCCTCTGCTTTCTTTTTCTTTTTTTTTTTTTTAATTGGGGAATATTGGGAACAGTATGTTTTTCCAGGGCCCATCAGCTCCAAGTCAAGTTGTTGTACTTCAGTCTGTTGTGGAGGGCACAGCTCAGCTCCAAGTCCAGTCACCATTTTCAATCTTAGTTATGGGGGCACAGCCAGCTATTCCAGGTGGGAATTGAACCGGCAATCTTGTTGTTGAGAGCTTGCGCTCTAACCAACTGAGCCATCCGGCTGCCCCATCCTCGGCTTTCTTGTTGGCAGGAGGCAGCGCTCCATCTGTAGGTGTCTCTATCAGCTTCCCCTCATGTGAGTCTTGCAGGTTGCTCGCCCGCCAGACCTTGGGCCTTGGCCTGCCAGTCTCAGGCCAGCTGCAGTGCAAAGTGGCAGCCACCATCCCAGGAGGCACGTGGAGGTAATCACGGAGACACTGGATACCCTCGTTGGTAAGGTACTATAGAAATGTCTGCAGGCAAACTGTTCCTTCCCATAGCCTCAAGATTTGAGAGACTGCATGGCTTTCATGACGTGAAGATTAGGCACATTCCACTCTGCCAGCTCAGGGTGTGTAGGCACGTGAACATCCTTGGCCACCATCACCCCCTCCTTAACAGGGAGTTCGTAAACAGCAATCCAGTTTTGCTTTGGCATCAGCATAACAACTGCTTCTGCGTCTGGCCAGAGCTGGACAGGGAGGGGCATGTGCCCAGCTCCCTCTGTTTTTGTCCGCAAATGTCTTTATTTCACCTTCATACTTGAAAGATGTTTTTACTGACAGTCTATCTTTGCAGTTTGTTTTTGTTTTTTCAGTCTATTGAAGATGTTTCACTATCTTCTGACATTCACTGTTGCTCTTGATAATTCAATTATCAGTATAACTATTGTACCTTTTGAAGTCATCTTTCTTTTTCTCTCTGGCAGTTTACACTATGATATATCTTCACATTTATCCTGACTAAAATTTCTTGGGATTTTAAAATACATTTGTAAATATCTTACAGGAAAATCATCAGCAATTATTTTATCAACTATTGTTTACACTCAAGACTCTTAGACTCTGCCCCTTCTGAATATCTGATTGGACAATTAAGTTTGCGAACTTGTTGCAACGATGTTACTAACTTATGGTGGGGGATAAGAGGGATTCATTATGAATTTGTACCAACTGGACAGTTAACCAAGTTTATTATTTGGAAGTGCTGAAAAGGCTGCGTAAAAAGTTAGACAAAACAACCTGAATTTTTCACCAATAATTCATGGCTCTTGCATCATGACAATGCACCAGCTCACACGGTATTGTCTGTGAAGGAGTTTTTAGCCAGTAAACAAATAACTGTATTGGAACACCCTCCCTATTCACCTGGTCTGGCCCCCAATGACTTCTCTGTTTACCCAAAGATGAAGGAAATATTGAAAGGAAGACATTTTGATAACATTCAGGGCATCAAGGGTAATACGACGACAGCTCTGAAGGCCATTCCAGAAAAAGAGTTCCAAAATTGCTTTGAAGGGTGGACTAGGCGCTGACGTCGGTGCATAGTTTCCCAAAGGGAGTACTTCAAAGGTGACCGTAATGATATTCAGCAATGAGGTATGTAGCACTTTTTCTAGGTTGAGGTTGTGAACTTAATTGTGAGACTATATGTTGGACCTTCTAATTATACCTTCTGTGTGTCTTATATTTTCTTATTACTTTTGCCTTTATATGCTTCTTTTTGTATATTTTACTCTTATAGTTTATTCATTTTCTCTTCCACTCTAATTTGCCATTAAATCTTATCCATTGAGCTTTCCATTTAGTTATTAGATTTTTAAGTTTTGGAGTTTATTTTGCTTTTATGTAAATCTGCTTTGTCATCTTTTATGGTTTCCAATAATCAGCCAAATTTTTCAAGCTTACTCTTTCTTGTCTTGAAAACAGGAAGTATAGTTACTATACAGTCTCACTGCTAATTCCCATCTCTTACATTCTTATGGGGGGGGTGTGTTACTTCCTCTTTTCCCTCGTTCTTTCTCAGGTGAGTGCGTACCTTCATGTGCCTACATTTTTTTTTTTAACTATGTGCTTGGCATTGTATTTTTTGAATTATTTATGGAAATATTTTGAAGCCTAAGATGATATTACTTTTCTTTAGATTTAATTTTCATTTGCTTCTGCCACATCCTCACGCATTATTGATACTTTATGTCAGCTTCAAGACACAAGATTTTCTTGGTCACCTAGATGACCCAAAACTGTACCATAGTTCATGTAAGGGCTGTTTTACTTCCACTTCCCCCTTCTCTCTAGGATAAGCTGCTCTACTGACTCTGAGACCAAAGCATAGGAAGTTCTATCTTGTTGGGCCTTGGGCTCCCGCTTCATGCCCCCTGATCTCACAGGACTGGAAAACTGCTCACTCTCTGAGCATGGATTTCAGATTTTCAAATGCCCCCTGGTCAAAAACAGTCCCAAATGCCAACCTCACTTCTCTGGATTTTCATCTTCTTTTGAATCTTGACCCAGTAATTCCTCATTATCTTATTAGCTCTTTGATGTTTTTGAGGAACTTTTTAAATGTCATTTAAGTTTTTGGTGGTTATTTTCAGTGAGATGATTGGTCTGAATTACCCCATCACTATTACCACCAGAAAGAACCTTGTTTGACACTTTCAAACAATGTTACTCATCTTTACATCATTGCTGTGAAGTATCCAGTAATAGTGCTGTGCTCATCTGAAGGACTGTGAGACTGTGGTGACCTAAAGAGCCAAATACAGTCATTTGTTCAACACTGGATAAAAGCTACCAAAGAAGGAACATTCAGCTCCTGCCAGCTGACTGCCATCCCCTGCCCCAGGCCTCACTCTTTTTCCGTACCACTTCGGCCTCACTGGGACATGCGTCAGCCCTCACTTTCGCTCTGCTCCCTTCTCTCTCTCTCCCAGACTCCTCAGTTCACTCACGCCCTCATAAAACCAGTTCATCCTATAAATGGCTTTTGAATCCATTCTCATTTTTTTCATGTTTTCCACCTTAAGAAATCAAAAGTGATTTTTTTTTTCCTATATGAATTCAAATGACTCTTCATTTCTTTTTCTAAAAAAGCAAGGTCCAATTGCATTAAACTAAGAGAGAGTTTGAGAAACGATGCTAAATGAGTGATTCGTCATGCTGACATTAAGTGGGAGGGCCTCCAAAGCACACAGAATGGTAAACGCCACTTAGAAAGATGATTTTTCATGTTTCAAATCATTAAATAATCATGTTACCCATGTATTCTTTGTTGAGACTTCAAGTGCCAAGCTAAAAGCAACTCAATACGGAAACATATTCAGAAAATCATCATGTCCCAACTTTATCTTTATTTTTTATGAATCTATTACCAAGACTGGCCCTGTTGTAAGCGAGGCGGCACGGCATTGTACCCGTCTCCATCTCTCACCTCCTCACGCACTGGGCCTCACTCCCAGAGGAACATCTGTAAACTCCATCCTCAGAAAAACCCGAAAGAATGCAAAACCCACAAGATTGAGCTTATTCAAATAAAACCCAAAACAAAACCCCTACATTCCTCTCTTTTTAGATATCTTCAAAAGAACCAACAGCTTTCCATCCCACAAGCTACCACAGTCCTCCCGCGCCAGTAAAAACAAAGATGCTTTAAACGAGCAACGTTCAAGTCCATGGCAAAGCATAAGTCAGGTACCTTCTCTCAATAGACACACATACTTGGAAACCATGAGGCAAAGCAGTAAATTTCAAGGGGCATTTATGCCCCATAATTTCCATCAGCATTCCCTCAATGCCACCACCCCACCTAACGCCCCTTTCCCAGTCAATAAGCAATCTAAATTAGCTGTTTGCTATGGAAACATATATGGGGAGGGAGCAAGGGAGGGAGGCAGAGAGAGAAAGGGAAGGAGAGAGCAATATAGCAAATGTGGTAAAGTGTTAACATTTGGGAAACCTGGGTGAAGGATATATCGAAATTCTTTGTACTATTCTTGCAACTTGTCTATAAATCAGAAATCATTTCAAAAAAGAAAGTAAAAACTAAACCAAAAGCAACAACAAAAAATTCTGAGGTTTCACTCCCAATTCATTAGCTTAATAAACACAAACGTTTACTCTCTAGCTTCTTTGAAAATAAGTCCCCACAAGCAACATCACAGTGTACAGGTAAGTTACAAAACAATCACCTGTGTTGGGGCTTTGATGTCATTCTTCTCAATCGTCCTTCCTGAAGCCTTGTCTTGAGGCCACGATTAAACGTGGGTGTTTTCCAAGTCTCTGTCGGTTACAGGTTAACACGTGGTCTCTTTAGGTCAGGAGCTTCTGCAGATGCTCCCAACTGAAAAGAAGATAAGCAAGCTCGATTATTAACAAAGTTATTTTTTTTAAAAGAAACCAAATTTACTGATAGCTCACAAAAAGTTACAAGGGTGTATTCGCCTGTCATTAATGTTTAGCAGGTACATGTCAAGACATGGAAAGAAGAATGAAACAGAGATAGATACCCAAAATGTCACAAGTCTCAGAGGTGGATCAGCAGTGTGGCTTGGATGCTGTCCTCTCCGGCCTGGGCTTGCTCAAGACTGGGCTCTTCTACCGAGCTCCGCATCCTGATTCTCTGTCCTGCAGCCACATCCCTGCTGGTCTGCTCCCGTCGGCCCATGGACACTTCTGAGCACCCATCTGAACTGCAGAGAACGCTAGGTTTCCTTATCTACAAATTCTCACATTTCAGTCTTTAATGCACACAAATCTCTCAGCCTCAACTACACAGTCTTCATAAACTCCCTTTTGTTCCAGTTCTTCTACTGCCCAAATTCTTCAACTGCAAGAATTGACTCTCCAAGTTAAACACGCTCAGCAAAACGCCAGATGCTTGCTAAGCCCTCTCGAGCGTGGCCAGGGGTTAGAGGCCTTCCTTGGTTTAGACAGGAAAAACCATATCCTCCACGCTCAGGGCTATCTGATGATTAGTCCCTATTTCTCACATTTCTTTTCTTTCTGTGGTTGCCTCCTGTCTTTCCTATGCCTGCAGTTAAAACTCATTTACTTGCTAAATATTTGTCTCGTTAGACCTTTGAGGTTTACTATTGTATTGACTCATACCTGTGGGTTAGTCATTCAGCACATTGTGTCAACCATCTGCCATAGAGCTGGCACTGGGATTGAAAGTGCAAGGGTCAGCCGTGAACATGACAGTTCCTGCTGACATAGGGCCCATCCCGTCTTGGAAGTCAGCAGTCTGCATACTGTGCCCACTTTGGACTAGGCTGGTGGGGCTCAGGGCACGTCCTTAGGCCGGGACCCCGGGCCGGATCACAGGGCGCTGGGAGAACACACATCATGTTGTGGTCAGCACATCCTATGCGTCTGGAGGGGCCTGTTGTCACCCAACCATTCACTCCTTTCTTAGGATGACTGCTGAGGACTGTTCCTGGTCCCTCAGTGAACTTGTCCTGATGGACCCCTGCTGTAGGCTTTGGCAATGGTTCACCAAGGGAAGAGTCCAGCTTTGAGCAGCAGGAATAGTGACACTAGGGGCACGTTTGAGAGTAGGAGGGCGAAGTCAGGCCTCATAGACCCTGGATTCATGTTCCTGCTGGAGAATATCCTTGCCCAGATTATTCTCTGGGCAAGAGGGTTCCAGACGAAACTCGCACCAAGCTGATTCAATTGCCCACCACTCAGTACCACCGCAGTCACTGCCGAAGCAACTCAGATCTCTAGGAATGAGAAGTGAGGTGAGCAAAGAAATAAGACTTCGACGCTCCCACCCTGGATGGAGGGCACCCACTTGGCCCTGCGCGAGCCCAAGCCAGGTCCACAGAACACTGGAATGTGCGAAGGTGCAAAGATCTGGAGCGGCTGGCCCGGGCACGGGCTCTGCTCTGGGAAGTGGCACTATGGCGGCTCCTGAATGTGTGTTTACGAGGCTGCCTGAACAGTCTCGAATACTCTCTTAGGGGGCCTTCTGAGCCCCAGGCTGGACTAGAAGGCAGGGAGCCAGTGTTCCCAGTCAGAGCGGGGCCTGTAAAAGACTTTCAGGAGGTGCCAGACTCATCTGAGTGATGCTTTTTCCTTTAGGAAAGCAGACTCTCCTGGAATAACGAAGCCAATGTGAGCTCCGGCTCCACCCTCCGGAGTCTGGCCAGGCAGCCTGAGCCCGGTGCCCACGGCGCTCTCCTTGACAATGACCTCATCCCTGCACACTGCAGGCATGGCTGCGATGGACAGGAGAAAAGAAGCGAGGTTTCTGGAAAAGGGAAGACTTCACGCAGGTCCCAGTTCAAGGACAAGGGCACTGTCCTCTCCTGTGGGCCCCCGAGGGCATCCGGCCCTGCAGCATTCCACAGGAAGACGTTCTCCTGGGGGTCACACCCCACCCTGGACAGCAGCACAGCCGCACTGAGATGTCACAACAGGGAACCCCAGCCCAGGTCCAGACTGGCCCAGGGAACATTTTCATAATACACGTGCCCAAATACCTAGCTGCCTGACCTACTGAAACATTAGCTCCCGGAGGAGGAGGAGGAGGCATCACCAGCCCCTCGGGGGACTTTTAGAAGCTCCCACATCTTCCTGTGTGCTAGTCCCCCAAGACTCCAGGGACATGAAGCACACACAACCCTTGCTCTGTTTCACAGAAAAGGAGACAAGGGTTACAGTTCTCAGCTGTAACAGGGCCTATAAAATTCCACCTCATAATGGCGATAGGTCAGATGGAGAGAGCGAACAATAGATGGAGCGCAGAAGATGTTTAGAACACAGAGACTATTCTATACGACACTGTGGTATCCATTTGTCCAAACCCCTGAAACTGTACAACACAGACAGTGAACCCCAATGTCAACTCTGGACTTTAGCTAATAATAATGTATCAATACGAGCTCATTGAACAAACTGACAGTTGCTAGAAGGAGGGGGGCTGAGGGATAGGTGAAAAAGGTGAAAGGATTAAGAAGTACAGATTGGTAGTTACAAAATAGTCACGGGGATGTGAAATATAGCACGGAGAATATAATCAATAATGTTGTAAAGACTATGTAGGGTGTCAGATGGATACTGGACTTACCGGCGGATCATTTTATAGATTATATAAATGTCTAACCACTGCATTGTATACTTGAAACTAATACAAAATAATATTGAATGTCAACTATAATTAAATTAAATATTCACAGAATGTATAGTACAGCATAGGGAATATAGTCCATGGTACCATAATAGCCACATACGATGTCAAATGGGTATTAGACTAGGTGGGGTTACCATTTTGTGAGGGGTGCAAATGTCTAACCACTATGCTGTTCTGTACACATAACTTAAAAAAGGGGGGGTGGCGGTGGGAATGAGCTCATCAGTTGTAACCAACATACCACACTCCTGCAAGATGTCAACGTCGGGAAGCACTGTGGTACATGGGAACTCTGTACTTTATGCTCAATTCCTCTGTAAACCTAAAAATGCTCTAAAAACTAAAATCTAGAACCTCAGACTTGAGTTTTCCCTCAGGGAACCCAGGTGAACCAGAGCAGCCCTGTCCAGAGTGTATAACCAATAAGGATATTTCCTTCGGTCCATCATTCTCAGGGACAGCCATCTGTTTAGATACTGCTGAAATTATGTGTCTGTGGCAAACACTCAGCCAAGGGACATCTTCATCTATAGGGTCCTCCATAGACAGACAACAGAATGAGCAAAGACTGGAGTCTAGACAGAGACTGTTCTCAGGGTTTCAAAACGAATCAGGGGTTCTTCCACTAACTGAGGCTGCCCACTCAGCAGGCTGAGTCCCCCGCCGTACCCTCCCAAAGGCAGCTTCCGCGTGGCGGCCTCTGGAGGACCCTTCATCAGACGGCAGCTCTTTGGACATGACAGGTCTCGCTGTCGCTGGCCCACTGCGGCCTGCTGTGAGTACAAATGCCCACCCACACCAACAGCCAGAGGACGCCAATGATGAGTGTTCAAAACACACCCTAGCAGGGTGAGAGTCAGTATTCCCTGTCCTTCGAAGGGTTGAAAACGAGAGCTCTTGGCCAGTTTAATCAGAAAGATAAACCTTGCTGAGCCCATTTCCTCACTTCCCTGCCTACTGCAGAGTGAGGTCTAGAGGGTTAGACAAAAACTGCATAGGAAGTGATGTGAAGATTACAGTGTGTGGGGGAGACTCTGAAACTAATGCAGGTAAGGCAGCCTATCAACGTCTTATCATCTTGACTAGACAGGGTAGGTTAGGGTAGCTGGACAATTAACCCCCTAAGAAGGAAAAAATGATTAAGACAATCATCTTAGAACACAAAAGGGATCTGGGCCCATAGTTCACACATATTTCAGACATTCTCTATGCCATTAACTATGGGTCTATGGCAAAACTGACCCATTCTGCCCCAGCTCACACTCTGTAGGCACAACTTTATGAATTACTCTCATCTGCTACATCAGCTACTACCTCTCCAGCCACTTCTTCTGAAGATTTGTTTAAATCTCTTGCCCACTGTTTTCTCCTCTTGGCATTCTTTGTACTTAAAGGTTTGTAGGCTTTTCCTATCTTTTCAGAAGGGTTTCAGTAGGAAAGTAGGATACATTCACGGAGCACTCTGCTTATTGAAGTAAATATGACATTGGTATGTTAGACCTGATTTCTGATTCCATGGCGTAGGTTTGATAGTTCTGTGAATTTCCAGGGAATTTCTGCTGAGAAGTGAGAATGATCTCAGGAAATATGGAGGAACCAAGGCAGGAACCATCTGCATTCTCTCACCCAGGAGATGGCCTCAGAAACTCCAGTCTCTGATGACATAGTCAAGAGGGCCTCATCCCTAAGGCAAGAAGACAGTGCTGTGGCAGGGGAGCTGGGGGATGGGGCTTGGGAACTCTTCGGTCCTCACTAACCCCGCCATTCAGCAAAATATCCCCAAAGCAGTCATTCACACCTGTTCACTTACTCCATCATCACTGATTCAGACAAGTATTTTCCCCTGGAATCCCTTCTCCTTATCCACTGGTTGTTTCATTCATTCAGTTAACTTTTACCAAGCACTTCCTATGTACCATGAATTGTGCTATGGACTGTGAACACAAAAATGAACAAGATGGGATATTCACTACCATGGAACAAATATTGTAGCTGGAGAAACACAAGACATAATGTTGTCTTGGTGGGACCAGAGTGGTTGGAGAAGTTAGTTCTACCTGGAGTGGCAGAGGAAGCCTTCAAAGAGACATGTCTTGAAGAACGATTCAGATTGAATCAGAGAAGGCAAAGGAACAGTGGGCAGAGAACTCGGGTAGGAAAAACCAAGGATCCCCACGAAAAGCTGCTGGTATTAAGTCATATCTACTTGACATGAATTATGATGAACAGTTTAATAGGTAGTCTCCAGGAAACGACAGAGTACTGGGGGCTTAAGAAGTACAATATCTACATATTGATAAATACGATGTGTAGAAGAAAAAACAATAAACTCTACATTCTTATATTCAGCATTAGTTAAGAGCATAGTTGAAAACAAAGGCCACAGTTTCGATAGACCTTGAGAGAAGGAGAAAGCTGCTGACACAAGTATTTTGAGAATACAAAGCACTGAGCTCACAGTTATGTCTTATTACAAAGTTACCACAGAAGGTGAAGAACATCGATAAGTTAAACACCTCAAAGACACTCAAATATATAAACGCTAACCAGTTTGCCAAATTCATATTCTCTATCTTGTCCAACTGAGTCTAGGCTAATTTGTTTGCAAAAATTCTCCTGGGACATTCATTTGTAAATTATAAAAGCCTTATTATTACCTCTTCTGGAATGTAACCCTTTGTCTCGGCTATGCTTGCTTTGCCTGGTTGTTTATGGAGAATTGCATTTCCTTGCTATTTTGTTTGTTTTAGGAAATTGTATTTGTTATAAAGTGTTTATTATAGGACATTCGTTTACTCATCTTAATTATAATGTACACATCACCACTGTGACAATTAGCTCACTATCATGACCTCACTAATTTTATTCTGGAAAGTTCATCTGTATATAAGTGGCTTGACTTTACTTATGAATCAGAAAGTATCAAGAGTTTATCTTGGCTTTCACCCTAGTCTGGTTTGAGAAATAAACTGGGTTCTGATCAGATTCATGCCTTCAAAAACAATGCAAAGTGAGTTTTCCACACCAATACATAAAAAGTTGAGATGAGTAATGCTAGAGATGAATACCACAAGCAGCTCTGAACTATGTAGGCTTCTTTGTAACTGAGAGCTCCTCTATATATATTGTGCATACAGCTTTGCCCAACTCTCCCGAGAGGTGCTTACTCAGGATTATCTGCACGAGGATTAACCTGGGGTGGGGGGGGGGTCATTTCTGCAGGTCTGTCTTTGCCCATCACCAGCTGCTTGACTAGAGCAGAGAAAGTTATAGTTCTTAGCATCACGAGGCAACATGGCCTCTTCTTACTACTGTATTCCCAACACTTATAGAAGTGCCTGGCACGTACAGGTCATGCAATGAAAATGTATTGATTGAATGAGCCTCAATGAATAAACTAATTCCAACCTTCATTTCCTGTGGCATGTATTGCGCTGTACAATATGTCTTGCTTCTTTTCTTCCCATGACACACACAACCCTAGTCTACCACATTGAAGAAAGCACTGCAAAATGGAATTACCATCTCAGTGGTGGGGGAGGGGTGGAAACATACAATCAAAAAATACCACTGTTATAACTGGTCATCTCCCTCACTTTACTGAAGATGATACACAGCCCAGAGAGAAGATACAGTTGCCTCTGGCTTTTGTTTTCCCCACTTATTGAACACCTGCTAGAAACTGGGACTGCACAGGGTGACAGACAAAGCTCCACCCTCACAGAGCTCGCTGTCCAGTGAGCACGGAGGTTCCAAGCACTGGTCCTCAAACCAGGCGAGGCCAGCACACCAGAATCCCCTGGAGGCCTTATTAAAAGTAGAGAGTATCCATTAGTGAACGCCAAAGCTGGAGCAAACGGATATTGTCTCAAAGACTCTCACTACAAGACAGCTATTAATTACAAAGGAGAAAGCTGGCAGGACCACCTTAACCAATGACCAAAATTACTACTAGCAGGGATGCAACTTATCGACTGCAGGGGCCTCCAGACATAATGGATAGAAAAGGACACATCATCACTCCTTGGCATGACAGACACCCCAGAGTGCATTACCCAAATCCAATCATGAGCAATCAAGACACACCCACATTGAGGGGCATGCTGTAAAATCACCGATCTGTACTCTGTAATGATGCCAATGTCGTAAAAAATAAACAAAGCCTCAGGAACTGTTCCAAGTTAAGAGAAGCTAACGAGACATAGCAATGAAATGCAAAGCCTTGGATTTAGTTTTTCTATAAAAAACATTGTTGGACCATTGGCCAAATCTGAAAAAAAGTTTTTAAATTAAATAGTAGTTATTTATTGATGTTAGTTTCCTGATTTTGATCATTATAGTGTATACAAGGGCTGACAATTAAGTTTGCAAACTCATCCTAGAAAAAGCATTACATACGTCATTGCTGAATATCATTATGGTCACCTTTGAAGTACTCCCCTTGAGAAGCTGTACACCGATGTCAGCACCTACTCCACCCTTCAAAGCAATTTTGGAACTCTTTTTCTGGAACGGACTTCAGAGCTGTCGTCGTATTACCCTTGATGTCCTGAATGTCATCAAAGTGTCTTCCCTTAAACATTTCCTTTATCTTCAGATAAAGAAAGAAGTCATTGGGGCCAGATCAGGTGAGTAGGGAGGGTGTTCCAATACAGTTATTTGTTTACTGGCTAAAAACTCCCTCACAGACAGTGCCATGTGAACTGGTGCATTGTCGTGATACAAAAGCCATGAACTGTTGGTAAAAAGTTCAGGTCTAACTTTTTCACGCAGCCTTTTCAGCACTTCAAAATAGTAAACTTGGTTAACTGTTTGCCCAGTTGGTACAAATTCATAATGAATAATCCCTCTGATAACAAAAAAGGTTAGCAACATCGTTACAAGTTCAAAAACTTAATTGTCAGAACTTCAATAGTCCTCATTTTTAGAAAACAAGAATATTTAAGAGTAAAGAGGCCTTAATCTATAACTTTCTCCTAAATAGTTCAGAAAAAACTTACACACACAGAGATATATACGTTGTGTGTGTGTATATGTGTGTGTGTGTGTGTGTGTGTGTGTGTGTGTGTGTGTGTGTGTGTGTGTGTGTGTGTTGGGAAAAAGAATGCCAAAAAAGGCAAAAATATTAACAGGTCATCTAGATGAGGCTATTCAGGAATTCTTTGCATGATTCTTGCATCATTTCTGTACCTTTTAAATCATGTCAAAAATTTTTAAGAATTTAAATAGAGATACGTGGGCTCTCCCTTAGGGAATATTCATTCAGGAAACTTGGATGAGTCTAGGTGTTTTCATTTTTCGTAAGTATTTGGGTAGTTCCAATGCAGCTTCCCTATGGAAAGGGATTTGGGAAACAGGATGTACTGACATTTGCCTCCAACCACACAGCTTGTCAGGGACCAAAAAACCCAGAACATCTCTTCCCTTCCCATCCAGGGCTCCTTCCACCATATCATACACATTACTACAGTAAAATGGGGTACATTTTTAAGATTATCTCCAGCCAGTAGGTATAAAAATTGCAAAACTAGAAAAGAAAGGAGGAGAAGGAGAAGAGCCACCAAATCCATTCAACATTAGTGCCCAAATTAAATTTTCCATCTTCTACTCACCCTAGAAAATCTTCCCCATTTTTCGTATTTCCTGCTGAATCATCAACACTATCATTCACCCACTCACCTGGGCTAGAAACCTGGGAGAATCTGGAACCGCCTCCTTCTCAGTCAGCCTCCAAATCTTCCCATCCTGAGAATTCAACTCTGTCTTCTCTCCCTACCTAACCCCACCCCCTTACCTCAGGAATGGTCCTCACCAGGACAACTGTGCACCCTCCTGACTGGGCTCCAGAACTCCACTCTTCCCCTCCCCCATTTACTGACAGAGCAAGCTTCTCCAAAGCAACTCTGGCCAGTCTGACATGTAAGGAGCCTGGAAGTCGTCAAGCTGTCCTGCCAACAGGTAAAAAGCTGAACAAACTGAAATCAACACATCTTCTTAGAGACATCAGAGAACGGAGGTCACAGGGCAAACCGTCGCCTGTACAATTGGAGAGGCAGACGGGTAGATACAGAGAATCACAATTTACCAAAGCAGAAACCCAAACTCAGAAACCTCAGCAGCAACCAGTACCAGATACCTGATATCTGGCTTTCAACGAAATTACAAGGCACACCAAAAGGTGAACACACTTTGAAGAGACAGAGCAAACCTCAGAACCAGACACAGAAATGTCGGACTGGGAATTTAAAATATGGTAAGGACTCTAATAGAACAAATAGGCAACATGCAAGAACAGACAGGAACTGTCAGCAGAGAGATGGGAATTCTTAAAAAGAAATGCTAGAAATCCAAAACACTATGAAGAATGCCTTTCATGGGCTCAATCGTAGACTGGACGTGGCTGAGGAAAGAATCAATGAGCTTTGAGGATATGTCAATAGAAATTTCTAAAACTAAAAAGCAAAGAAAAAGGATTGAAAAAAAAAAACACAACAGAATATCAAATGAGAGTCTGACCAAGCCACTGGCTACTGACATCCATCAATGGTCCTGTGTAGCAATTTCAGAGCAAATTCAAACTCTGCTCCACAAAGCGTTCAGGTTTGGACTCTTGGCCTCTCTCTACCTTCTTACCCTGCTTTTCCACACGTCATTCACTGCAGCCTGGTAGAAATTCAATGGCTAATGAGAAAAGCAATCAAAAACAATCAATACACTTTTCTGGTTTGCATTTTATTGAATGTTCCCTTCCCTCCAGTTGGTCAAAGGCATCTCTAATTCAAGATTTCCAAGCCACCTGGAAGAACTTTTATTTGGGGGGGGTGGCGGGGGGGCAGGCAACCATTTAGAAGCTTCTTCCTTATTTTGATCTTAGAGTTCACTCTTTAGCTTGTATACCAAAACTGTGTTGTTCTTGAAATACTACTTGTTATAAAGTTGAAGTTTTGTTGTGCAAATAGCCGGTGAATAGTACCTATTCTGGGTATTTGTGCTTTTTACTTGCTGCTGTTCTTGTTACTGTTGTGGTTTGGTTTGATTATTTTAGAGGAAAGGAACTTGCAAGCCATGAATATATCATTAGGTCATTTTCTCTGAGCCATCAACAGGCATCTAGAATCCAATTTTGAGGAAACATTTATTTATCTTTGTATTCCAAAGTTTAATGTGAATCTAAAACTCAAGAAATCTAAAAGACAACCAGAATATCAGACAAAGCCCAGGACTGATCATCCATAACCTTCATTTACTGGCTTCATCTCTGTTCATTTTTCCTTTATTCCATGATGCCAGTCATTCGTCCATAATCCACGATTGCACCATCATCTTCAGAACATCTCAGAGATTCAGTTTTGTGGAACCAGCCTCCCCTCAAGAATGGATCCATCCTAGCTGTCATTTTCCCACCCTACAAAGGAGAATTAAATGTGTTCCTATTAAAAGAAACATATTCTGTGACAGAATTATTGCTCCTACTGCCTAGGAAATAGTTATGAGAATGTTTTGCTAACTTTGCTCACCAGCATTTTCCCCAGTAGCTGTTCCCACTACTTTAGTGACTATGGTTCACTGAGCTTCTTGGATCTGTGCATTCATAGGTTTCATCAAATCTGGGAAAGTTTGGGTCATTATTTCCTCAATTATTTTTTTCTTTGTCTTCCTTTCTTTCTCCACTCCTTCAGAAACTCCAATCGCACATATAAGAGGCCACACAAAGTTGTCCCATAGATCACTGAGGCTCTGTTCATTTCTTGTGGCCAGACTTTTGTTCTTTGTGTTTCATTTTGCTGTGTCAAGTTCATTAATCTTTCACCGTATACCCCCCCCACACACACACACACACTCAAGGTCACACTTGCCCTGAAACAATAATTCTTTTCCCAGTGATCTGTGGGTAAATGGTGTGTGCATGTGAGTGTGTGTGCGTGTGAGTGTGTGTGTGTGTGTGTGTGTACCAGGAATTCTTGGATCCAGAAACGTCACTATGTGCTTGGCCTGTACAAAGAAAGAGCAGCTTACCTGATCTTGGGCCCCAAACTCTAGGGTTCACAATTCATTTTAAAAAAGAAAAGATTGGAGAGTCTCACCAACCCCAGAAGGACTCTGGCTCCATCCATATAAAATGACTCAAAGGTCATTAGAATCTTAACTTCTTACAATGGGTGAAAGAACTTCACTAATCTTTATAAACAGATAGAGCTCTTCTGGGAATTGATGAAGTTTTCAGTCATGGGACTGTTTCAGTCATAGAGGATGAATGTTCTAATGTCAACCCTGTCCAATATGATCCCAAAGGCAACTTACTGGAAAGGAACAAGCAAGTCATCAACAAACTAATAGGGTATTTTCCTCATCCAAGAAAAGGGAATATGGTTGTGTTTTGAACTTGGGTATCGTTACCAGTCCAGGGTGAGTGAGTCAAGATCTGTGAAGTTAATTTATGGCCCGTGATGACAAGCCAGGGAAAGGACAATGGTTGTTTGAAGAAGAAATAGGAAAAACAATGATTTCCCTTGGGAGAAAGGGGGAAGTTGTTATTTCCCCATGAACAGGCCCTTCCCTTTCGGAGACCAGAGGGATCAGAGCAGCTTCCCATCTCCCTGGTCTGTGAAAATGGGTGGAAGATACGGGCACCTGCCTTTGGTCTTGGAGGTAAAGAAATCAAGCATCATGCTTTTGGAGGGAGACAGTGCCACCAGCAGCGTGTTTCCTCCACCTCCTTCCACCCCTCCTCTGATTCAAAAAACCTCTGACGCAGGGAAAGAGCAAAGACGCAAGCACGGAAACTTGCTTAAATGCCGGGTTATATATTTCATTGAGGAAAACCTCAGCGGATAGTGCATACATTGCAGAAAATACAGGGACTAAGGCCTTGACAGGAGCCGATGGGCAAACACAGCAATTGCCATGGAAGGACGGAGTGAGAATACCCGTCTGGAGTGACCTTCCACTGTGTCCTCTGAGGACTGAGAACCCTGCATTTACATCTGACCCGACCTTCGGGGCCTTGCGGACATCAGTGAACAGACGGCCACTCTCGGACACATGCTCTAAAGGCCTGCATGAAATCATCGCTGTTCTTGTAGTTGTCAAAGGGAAAATTCCCCGTCTAGAGGGGGGACCTGTGCCAAATTGCTTAGTTACCAAGTATGTGTTTGCAGTTATATTTACTAACTCAGTCCTTCCCTTCCGTTTTAATCATCAGAAACCCTGTTGGGTTACTTCCCGGGCCAGCTTTGAGATTGGGATGCCAGAGGCGCTCCTGCCTGAGACCCGCTCCAGGAGGGCTGTTTCCCGGTCAAGGCCATTGTCGTCCTCAACAGCCAAGTTAACTTTTCTCAGCTGTGCTTCCATCTGCTCACTCCTTCCATCCCTCCAACACACTGGTACTGAGCGCCTCTGTGTACCAGGCGCTCTGCTGTGACCTAGGTGACAAGCTCTTACAAGCTACCAGGCTTGGCTTCAGGGACTACACATCGTACTATACTGAACCCTCACAATAACCCTACAGGAACATAGTAGTGCTCCTGTGTTATTGAAGAGCAAATGGAGGCACAGAGCACTTTGGGTAATGGGACCAATGTCACACTGTTACTTAGTGCTGGCGCCAAGATTTGAGCAGGCATTCTGATAGCAGAATTCACGCTCTCAACCACTGCATGTAACAAGCCCTCACAGTTCGGTAGTAGAATAAGCCTGTAGGTCACCAGCGCAGGGCAGCCAGGTGATGTCCTAGAGATGGACCCAGGGAACCACCACAGGGTGCAGGGGTCTGACTTTACCTGGCGCCCTCTGCATTGGAGAGATAATGTCCCCAATTTGTCTCACTGGCCTTTGAACCCCAGAACCACAGGGGAACATTTCAGATGTGCCCCAGGGCTCAAGACCAATTTAGGGAATAAAGCTGGGAGTGAATGAAGAATGGCCTGTACTGTGTGTGCTGTGTGGACAGAGGCATCGCTTTGGCCACTGCTTTTGTGGGTTGGTCCAGTGCTCAAAGCTCCCTTCCTGCCACAGTACAGGGGATGCATCATCTAGAAGAAATGCCGTGTAAGGTCACAGCCCTGGACCAGCTTTAGGCCTGGCTCCCTTAGCAGCTAGAACTTTCTCACCCTCCCCCATTGTTGAGCTCTTGCTCTGAGTCCCGCCTCTGCTCCCCATCTACCCTCTCGCTCACAGCATATGCTGCTGTGGACACACAGCATTCACTCAGCACATGTTTATCCACACCTACCACGTGCCAGGCACTGGTCCAGGTGCTGGCAATTCTGCAGTGAACAAAACAGGAAAAAACAACTGCCCTCATGGAGATAGTGGAGGACAGATAATAAACAAAATAAAGAAGAAAATACATCCCTTGCTATCCAAATCTGAACCCAGTTTCTAAGTTCAGACAGCGAGTCGGATACTAGGGACCGCCTGCTGTCGAGTAGTGGACCAGATCAACGCAATGCAGACATGCAAAGCAGAGAAGGGGCAGGGGGTGCAGGTTTGCGGTGTGGCTGCAATTGTAAATGGTCTGGAAAGGCTTCACCAAGAAGGGGACTCTTCAGTAAAGGAAGGAGTGAGCCGTGCACATAACTACAGGAAGAGTATTCTAGGCAGAGGGAACAGCAAGTGTGAAGGTCCTGAGGCAGGAGTGTGAACAACATGCCAAACGACCCAAGGTTCTTAGAGGACCATACAGCTCTTCTGTGGAGCACCATGTCCTGAACTTGAGCAGCAAGCAGCAGGAAGGCTTTGCACTCAAATAGCATGAGGTCTGAAGTCTTGCTCTTCTGCATACCAATCATGCGAATGTGAACAAATGCCTTAATCTTTCTGAGTGTTTTCCCAGTCTGCCATGTGGGAAGCTATAATATACAAAGTCAACAGCACAGAGTTGAAGTAAAATAAATGGTAGTTACACATGTGGTCAGGCAAAAGGAGGATCTCACTTTATTCCAGTGTACCATTTTCAAGGGTGAGGGGTAATTTAGAAGCAGGGCTCTAGAAGTGTACGGGGTGTGATTAAAAAAATATGGTGAATGTTTAAATTTTTAAAATTTATAACAGTAAAAGACACATTGCAATTAATCCTCTTCAAGACCCCCTAGCTTCACACACTTATCCCATCATTCTTGCCACTTTCTGAAGCAGCTCTGGGAGTCCTCTTTCATGAGTGTCTTCAGTTGCGCTGTCGTGGCTGCCTCGATGTCCAAAATCAATTCAAAATATTTACCTTTTATGGTCATTTTGACTTTGGGGAAGAGCCAGAAGTCACACAGTCCCAGGTCTGGTGAACAGGTGTATGAGGGCACACCGCCATGTTTTTATTTGACAGAAATTGCCATATACCAGAAGTGATGTGTGACACGGGGTCTTCCGTTGTGATCAAAAGGTGCAGTGAATGCTGCTGCCAAGTGCCATCCAACAGAAAGGCAGGGACCGTCAATACAGGAAGTAGTATGTCAAACTTTAGTAACAGTGTCTGACAAGTTTCAACTTGTTTGATGTAGTCAGTCAGGTGTGAGCTATGGTTGAGAGGTATGTTGTAAAGTGTGCCATAAATCATCCTCCATCACGACAATGCTCCGTGACACATCACTTCTGGTATACAGCAATTTATGTCAAAAAAAACATTACGGTGTGTCCTTATCCACCTATTCACCAGATCTGGGACTGTGTGACTTCTGGCTCTTCCCCAAAGTCAAAATGATGCAGGACATCAAGGCCACAAGAGTGCAACTAAAGACACTCACAAAAGAAGACTTCCAGAACTGCTTCAGAAAGTGGCAAGAACGATGGGTGGGATAAGTGTGTTTGAAGAAAAGGGGAGTCTTCTGAGGGGGATTAAAGGCAATGTGTCTTTTACTGTAATAAATTTTTTTTATTTAAACATTCACTGTATTGTTTGATCATACCTCGTACATGGCTTTCCTCATCATTCTATTATATACCTGAGCACACCTACTGCCTGGAAATAATAATAATGACAAGAACATCACCTACCATCAGGGGAAGGTTTGCAGGCCACTAAGCAAAGTCATACCTGCTGCATCCCTGGGACATCTTAGCAACCTTCTAAGGTTGGTAGAGTATTACCCTTTACTCTCCTACTTGCATATAAAGATGCTTGAAATACAGAGAAGGGAAGTGACTTAGCTAGTCAGTGACAGAATTGGGAAATCTAGACTATTACATTGATGGCACTCAAAGAAACTGGCCTACCTGCCAAACACTGCCAAAGTCTGGTTTTATGTTGTTCCTGTTCAGGGAAGAGGTGAGCGGGCAATGACAGTAGATGGCTCTCTGATTGCTCACCCACCTGTTGCCTCCTGGGAATGGACAGAAACGTAAGTATGGGGCCTCCAGGAATTAGAGAAGACTAGGAAGCATGAAGGTGGAGCCCCTGGGTCTGGCTCCTATTGGGTGGCTCCATGGGGTCCTGGGCGCCAGAAGAGGGAACAGCATGAGAGTCTGGTTCAGAGAGCAGGGCTCCCACAAAAAGGGTGGAAAGCAAACAAAATAAAATAAAAATAAAACAACCTCTTTCCTAATTTAGCTAAAGGTCAACCCTGTCTCTGGTCAACTGAGACTCTTCTAATTTTGCTAGCTTGTCTTCTTTTAATCTCATTTAATAGTTTATTTTCAGACTGCCTGCCTGGAGCTATGCTACTCTATCTATAGAGTCAGGGCTCAGAATTTCCAAGTTAGGAAGGATGTGTGACATCATTCAGGCTAACTCCCCCATTTTTCAGATGATGACATTGAAGCCCAAGGAGGTTTGGTCACAAATTCAAGATCATTCTCCTACGACTGTACAGCAGGAATTAAAATACCTCCACTGCTTTGCATATTAAACTATCTCCTGTTTCCCAAACACTGAGGAATCTATTACCTAATGTCACAGCTACGTTTGTACTAAACATAATATGCCCAGAGACAAATTTCTGAAAAATTCTATACTTGGTTCAGTAATCAAAATGTCCCATTCTCTTCTGCCTTCCTAATAATGGGTTCTCTATTTACTTCTGTGACTCCTTCACCCTTGGGTAATTTTTACTGCCTTTTATTCTCATTCTATCATAAAAGAATCCCATCTATTTCTAACTGTGTCTTCTATCTTTGACAGCGTCTACCATCAACTATCCTATTACCGGAGGGCGCAGTGCCACTCTAGACTGCAGCATGGTGTCAAAAGGGCATTTGGCATCAACTTTTATACTGATTTGGAGGAAAAGCTGAGCTGAGAGAATAATTATGATTGTCCATTCTTTATTAGCCTCCCTTGTTCATTTGCTGAAATAAGAATAATGTTGAAATACAATCTTCTAGGTTAGGAAGTTGCTTGCGAATGAAGATTCCTCTCTCAGCATTCATAGATGTATGCATTTTTCCACCTCGGTGACTAATCATGTATAACAGGGTAAAACAAGTGCCATCCATCTTAAGAATGATCCGAGGACCTGACAATCTAGTCTTTCTGTCCCCACTGCCGACAACTCCAAAGGAAGTTGATCCAATTATTGTGGCTCTTCCATTCAGAAAGACAGAAAGAATACTTCTTCCTTTGTAAGCAGTAATATAAGAGCAAGCTTGTCATTACTTTCAATGCTTCCTAAGTAGTCAACAGCTGTGTCATTTTATTTGTTCTCAAGGCTCAGAGGAAACACAGTGAACTCAGCCAAGAGAGTGAGGATGGTGGGGGAAAGGGATGATTCAAAAAAGGCTTCCAGAAGGAGGGAGTCTTGACAAACACACAGGCATTCACCAAGCAAAGTGTGGGCAATGGGGGATTCCACGACGAAGCAGCCCACTGTGCAGTCATGGGAACACGACAATGCAGGTGTGAGGGGACTACTTAGGTTTGTGGCTGGAGCATGACGCGTGAGGCTGGGAGTGACAGGGAGGAGGTGAGCTGGCAGGCGTGGGCTGGATCGTGAAGGTCTTTCCCCACCAAGCAAAGGGCTTTGAGACATCTTAACCCAGGGTCCACAAAGGCAGTTCTTTGAAACCTTACGTTTTCAAAATGTCTGTTTCTGTATATTTTTCATAAACTTTTCAAAGACACAAACACTCAACCCTCTAGTCCCTGGTAACCACCACTCTACTCTCTGCTTTTACGAGTTCAGCTTTTTTAGATTCCACACATAAGTGAGATCATACAGTATTTGTCTTTCTATGTCTGGCTTATTTCCCTTAGCATAATGTTCTCCAGGTCCATCCATGTTGTCCAAATGGCAGGACTGCCATTTTTTAGGCTGAACAATGTTCCCTTGTACGTATACACCACATCCTCTTTATCCATTCATCTGTTGATGGACACTTAGCTTGTTTCCATGTCTTGGCCCCTGTGAATACTGCTGCAGTGAACATGGGGGTGAGTATCTCTCCGAGGACCTGATCAATTCTTTTGGATAATTACTGGATCATATGGTAGTTCTATTTTTAATTTTTTGATGACCCTCCATACTGTTTTCCATAATGGCTGTACCATTTTACAATCTCACCAACAGTATGCAAGTTTCCATTTCTCCACATCCTTGCCAACGCTTGTGGCCATCCTAACAGGTATGAGATGATATTTGATTGTGCCTTCGATTTGCCTTTCCCTGATGATTAGTGATGTGGAACACCTTTACATGGACTTGTTGGCTATCATTTGTCTTTGTTAGGCAGATGGGACAGTTTTCCATGGGAACTAGGGAGTTTTAGAACCAAGTAAAACTTTGGAGTAAAACCTTAGTTCAACCCCTTCCATTGATGGATGCAACTAAGGCATGGTCAGGATCTGGACTGTCTGAACAAACTAAAACACTCACTGTTTCTTCAGGGAGAGTTCTTTTTCCTCTGGGAGAGAACGCCTGTTCCAGTTCCGGCTCTTGTGTTCTTGGAAATAAGTATCTGGTTTGCTAATGGTGGGGGTTTGGGGGCTGCAGTTGGCTGATAACCATATGCCTCTGCATCCAAAGCTGACTTATCCACACACAGCTCAGGATCACTCCCCAGAGAACACGGCCTGCCAGGGGTCAGCCCCACGTTTAGTGTGGTTTCATTTCTTTGTCATTGACCTGGAAGAAGGAGTGGAGTATACACCCATCTAGCTTAGCGGGTGCTGCGTGTGATGCTAAGGAGCTAACATCTTGGAAGAGAGATGCATAATTCAGTCACTTTCATGAGTTAGAAAAATGTTTCAAAGGGGGGAAAAAGATGAATTTTACCAGGAATGAGTTTTAAAAATAGCTGCACATATGTACAAAGGAAGAAGATTCAACAGGTATGGCTCAGCAGGAAGAAATGCAACTATGAATAGACAGATCTTTCAAAAGCCAGAAAATCATGTTTCCATTATCATCACTTTTGATCGAATTTCCTATAGTGTTAGATCTAACTGAGGTCTTGGCATTTAAAAAAAAAAGAAAGAAAGAAAGAAACTTAACTGAAAAGAGTCAGGAAAGAGAAAAAAAATGAAAGGAGATGAAAAATATACCCTACATAAGAAAGATAAAGAATAGAAGGACAAAAAGGTTTGAGAACTATTGTGACCATTCCACAATATTTTTTAGAAAAAGGTATGGTGTGACTATATCAATTAATGAACATAACATCTTAAAGTCATGTTTTACAGTATTCAAAGAATATGTATTAAGGATACTGCTTGTTCTTCACTTTTTAAAATAAGTAATGAAGTCAGCAGCCACATGGAGCTCAGCTGATCCACAAAGAAGGGTCTATTGCTATAAAGTATGATCAAAACCTAAAATGGATATTGTCAACCCTCCCCACTCCCTGAAAACTTTAAAATGAAGGCATTTGGTTCACTAATGGTGTAAATTCACATCTGGAGAGCAATTTGGTAATATGTCTCAAAAGGCTTAAAAAATATTCATGTCCTTGACCCAAAAATGCCATTTGTAGGACTTTGTCACAAAGCCTGAGTTCTAATGCTAGCTGCTTTATTTAATGGTTCTGTGACATTGGATATCTTTGAGCTTAATGGATCTTCCTGACCCACTAAATGGCTAATAGTATCAAATACAAAATCAAATTTTAAGAAATAATCAAAATAACGTATGTCCTATGAAAAACTGCTCAATGTCACTAATCATTAGAGAAAGGCAAATAAAAACCACAATGAGATACCACCTCACACCTGTCAGAGTGGCTATCATCAATGAATCAACAAACAACAAGTGCTGGCGAGAATGTGGAGAAAAGAGAACCCTCGTGCACTGTTGGTGGGATTGCAGATTGGTGCAGCCACTATGGAAATCAGTATGGAGGTATCTCAAAAATCTGAAAATGGAACTACCTTATGACCCAGCAATTCCACTCCTGGGTATCTATCCAAAGAAATCCAAAACACTAATTTGAAAAACTATATGCACCCCTATGTTTATTGCAGCGCTACTCACAATAGCCAAGATATGGAAACAACCAAAATGCCCATAAACAGACAATTGGATAAAGAAACTGTGGTACATTTATACAATGGAGTATTGCTCGGCCATAAAGAAGAATGACATCTTACCATTTGCAACGACATGGTTGGACCTAGAGAATATTATGCTAAGTAAAATAAGTCAGATGGAGAAAAACAAATATCACATGATCTCACTTATATGGGGAACCTAAAGAACAGAATGAACAAACTAAACAGAAATAGACTCGGCGTGGGGGGGAAACTGATGGTTGCTAGGTGGTAGGCTGGGTGGGGATGGGGAAGAAGGTAAAGGGATTAGAAAGTACAAATTAGTAGCCACAATATTGCCACTGGGATATGAAAGACAGTTTGGGGAATATAATCAATAATGTTGTACAGATTTTGTAGGGTGTCAGATGGGCACTTGTCTTATTAGGGAGACCACTTCATGGACGGTGTAGATGCCTGACCACTGCAGTGTGCACCTGAGGCTGAAGCTGAATAATATGGAATGTCAACTATAATTAAATACATATATATTGTCACGGGATGTGGAGTGCAGCATAGAGAATAGAGTCAATGGAACTGTAACCGCTATATACGATGAGGGAGGGGTAGTAGTTTGGGGGAGGGGATATGAAAAATAAATAATGTATGTCCTGATGGTTAGCATAGTAACTAAAAAATAAGTGCTTAATAAATGATTGCTGTTTACAAGTCTATTCTTGTTAAGTATCCATTTAGTTATGTAAAACTAGAAAATAATATTAGGTAATTAGATAACAGGTAATTAAATACATAGTGTTATATCCATACCATAATAACTGTTTAACTCCTAAAATAATGTCATAAAAGATTTTAAAAATAGAAAAATTGATGATATCAAAAAATGGTATATTTTTTAATATATCCCAAAAAATGATATATTTATCTGTGCTTTCTGGTACAATCCTAACCTATCTGTAAATTTATAAATTGATCTGAAAGCACCACAACAAAATTTTCTCATTGGTTATTTCTGGGTGCTGCAATAACAAGTGACCTTTTTACCTCTACGATTTTCAATATTTTCTGAATTATCTGCAGTGCACACATACTACTTTTATACTCAAAACTTACAAATTATATGTTTAGGTTTAGAGAATCATCTGGCTTGCATGATATTATTACACCAGCATAACTCTGTTTAAAAATTCCGTAAATACTGTTCAAAATAGTCTCTGGGAAGAGATTCAAGTTACCTTCAAAAATAATTTCTAGAAGAGTTGCAAGTTTATAGAGCTTGCAAATGAGCTGTATCAGCTGCTAGAAAACTGGTAATAGTTTACACATGTATGTCACCAGCTGTCCCTCCCAGAAACAGCCTTCTCTGGGGAAAGAAGGTTATAAAGGCCTGTGAATTCTTCATGAAAGCTCTGGACCCTCTCTCCAGGAAAATACACATGCCCATATACACTCGGAATTCCTTCCGGGTGCTGTTTCTGAGGATGCAAGGACTCCCTGCCATTAAGACCCCCCATCAGTAGCTATCAAGGAAATGCCTCTGAGGGATGTTTCTCTTTGATTGAAGGATAAAGCCGAAAATCACTTCTTTCCTATTTCAGAGAGTAAGCCAGGAGATTCGCAGGAAGAAGCAGCTAAATGGCCAGCCTGTTTTCTCCTTCCCATTTGCGTGACAAGGAGAAGAGAGTTGTAGAAAAATGGGTTGGAATTGTTAATGATGCAGATTAAGATTCGTTTAATGTAAGCATCATGAGTAAATCTTCTGTAACCTAACTGAGCTGAGGGGCAGGAGACAGTGGTGGTAGCTGTAGGTCCCAGATGCATAGACTAAAACCAATTAAATTTTTGCTCTCAGATTGTTAGACCAGTGTTGGATTCAGTCATTCTGGACAATTATCATTTTTTTGTGAGAGCAATATGGGAGCTAACAGAGTTAGGAGTTTATTTCTTTTAAAAGCTTAATTCATAAGATTATCTACTCTTTAATATATGGATTTTTAACGTAGCTGTCCTTTTACCAGTATGATTTGGAAAATTAATGACTATTTCTGGATCTCAGACTAGGCATACATGTTACATACAGTTCAGGATGCAGGAAAGGGGCTCTGATGGCTGCTGCCCCCTGATGCAAAGTGCCAGCACTAGAGAAAGAGCACCTGTTGTGGGGGTACAGGTGAGGGACTCAGCTTCAAGTTTAGAAACTACAGATTGTTAAGAAACAACAAATGTCCCACATTGGTTTAAAGAGTCGTCCTCATGACACTACCGTGACTCTTCCACATCTGCGATTGTGTTCACGTACCTGTGTCTCTTCTCTCTGAGAGTTTGGCTGGATGCTGTATTTGTGCTTTTAGCCTGAAGGGAGGCTGGTGAGAAGCCATTTGGCGGTGCCCTCTGGATGTTTCTATGAAAGAAAGAGAAGAGCGACACTTCTGAGAAACATGGCGAAAAATTGCCACACACAACTGTTAACATAAAAATAAAAAGGTCTTTCAAAGTCAGAGGCAAACACGCATTTATTTGAGATTAATAAGAACAGCTATTCTGGAGGCACTGATTCAGGCAGAAGCCCAGTGTTCCAATTAGAGACAAAGACAAAGGATATTTCTGAGAAAAGGAAGGAAAGCCATCACACCCATAGAAGGAAGGCATTTCTGTTGGTGCAGATAATATAACACTGATGTTAATTCTAAACAATGTTTTTAACTTTCAGTCCAGTAGTCATCAGTCTAGTAGTCATAATATCTGCTTTCTCGTTATCTTTGCGAACAGTTCTTTGGGGCACAAGGTTGCCCTAGGCCTGGTCCAAAGGTTATTTTGCCCTGTTTTAACATTCCAAAGGTTTGAGGTGAAAGGCAATTCCACTGGGACGGCAGCTCCAGCTCCATGTTAAAGTGGCTCATTTCTATTACTGTTTACACAACTTAGTTGCCAAAGAAATACTGAAACACAAGCTAAAGACCAGAAGAGGCAGAAGGTAGAGAGTCGCTTCAGGTCTACATCTTCCCTTATTCCCCGCATCCCACCTGGCCTTTCCCACTCCACAGTTCCAGACACAGTCCCACGATTCGCCTACCTGAAATAATGACTTCATTCTACGCATGGCTCACCTGTGATGATGCACAAGCCAGGTGACTGACCCCCCTGGGTCAAAGGCGTTTACTAAAGGGCACTGACCTATGCAGTGACTAAGGTCCGCAATCAGGACCATGACTCCAAGTGAACAAGAGACCTGGGAGATGTTCAGTGGGACAGCAGAGACTCAGGGGGACAGGTGGGCTAACCTCGAAGAACACAGAGGAAATCCAACAGTTCTGCTCAGCATCAGAACTCATGCAGCACAGGGCTGGCACATGGCTGCTGAGGGCAATGCATCGTCAGAGAATACTTCTCTTTATATGGTTTAAATAGGGGCAGTCATAATACCTGCAGCATATTATCTTCACAGTACACTTGGCCCATAGCATGGGTGGCTATAAATCAATCTAGGCCTCAGGGTGAAAAAGACTGGGCAGACAGCCTGGCCTGCCAGACAAAAGGAATAAATCATCAAACTAGGCTGATCTGGAATTGGAATTAAATGTGAAGAGAGTCCCCAGGACTCCAATAGAGGTAAGACTCCTCATAACAGGCCGAGACAGGAATGGAAAGCTCAAGTCTCGGGGACTCACTCCCAATCCTTTAACAATAGCCCTAATGGCTGATGTGTGCTGAGCACTTACGCTATGAGCTTGACGTTGATAATCTCATCCGCCCCACAAGAAGCAAGGATTCCCATTTTATAGATGAGGACGCTGAGCCCCAGCGAGTGTTCTGTGGTGACTTCACTAATAAAAGGTGGGATAGGATTTGAATCGAGGCAACCTGATTCGAGAACTTGCTGCTTTTATTTTGTTTTCTAGCTTTATTGAGGTATAACTGACAAATAAAAATCGCATATATTTAAGGCATACAACGTGATGATTTCATACACGTATACACTGTGAAATGATTTCCACAGTCAAGCTAACACATCCACCACCTCACATAGTTAGCACTTTTTGTGTGGTTAGAACACTTAAGATCTCCTCTCTCTAAGCAACTTTCAAGTATACAATACAGTATTATTAACGATAGTCACCATGCTGTCCCTGGGGCAATCCAGAACTTACTCATTTTATAACTGAAAGTTCAATGCTTTTAGTAACTCCACTCTACCACCCCCTGCAAGGGTCCTCCCCACCACCTCGTCTTCACTTCCATCACCAAAAGTGAGCGTGGGGGCCGCTTGCCTTCGAGGAGTAAATGGTCCCGTGTAAATGGTGAGATCTGCTTTGTTCCCGGCCCTCTCCTCCAGCTCTTGCTGAACCCTGACGCTGGGTGCATCCCGCCTCCATAAGCTGCAGCTGTTCTTGCTCAGAGGGTTGAGGAAAAGGTAAGGCACATGTCACGACAGGTATAAAGAGAATGGCAGGATTAGACTCAAGTTCATTTTTTGTTTTGAAAAAGAGGAGCAGGTTGAATGCTGCATAATGGAGATAACATGCTACTGAATGTGTGCAAACCAAATGACCTTCAACTTAACTACAGCCCGGCGTTTTTCTAACAGTACAATATTGGCTAGTATGATGGTTTTCTCTGTCATAAGGATTATCCAAAAAGCTAATAGAAGACCCCTTGGCCACTCCCCTCAGCCCACTATTATAACTGAATAATCAGTGCCATCATTTGTGGTTCTGTTACCAGGATCATTTCCAAACGAGATCATAACCATCCACTTTTCACCAAATAAATGGCTCACACTCATCATACACCCACTGGCCAAGTTTGTCTGGCTTTTCACCTCCCTCTGAAGACACTTGTGCTAACTGGCCCATTCTGCAGAATTCAGGCTGTGATGGAGGAGACTGTAAAAGCTGAAACTGCTTGATGAGTAAGAATGAATGACAAAAATTTAAATAACAAAATCCTCTCCTGGTTCTTTCAAAAAGAAGTAAATGAAGCAAAGCCCCTCAGGGCAGACACAGAGAAAACAGGGCCACAAAAGAGGCCAAAAAACGACACTTGCAGGGCATTGGTGTGTAGTACGGGGCCTGCACGTTGTAATGACCGTCGCAGGAAGACACAGAAGAGGAGACGCGGAAGAAGGCATTGGTGGGGCCTTTTTGTGTGGTGTTTGTTGCCAGTCCAGCCGAGTAGCAAGAGAGGCAACCTCCAAAATACCGGCCACCACCGACCGTGGTACTTACCCTGCTTATCAGCAGCAGATACCCCCATTATTCCCAGAAGAAACAGGCCAGTCTCGGCGTGGACGAAAACACGCCTGGACCAAATACCACATCAATTCGGTAGGAATAGCCCTACCTTGGGCCATGCCAGCTTGAGTATGGGTGATGGTGACACAACTCGCTCCTGACTTGTGCTGCCCCAGTGCTCACGCATTTCAGAGCATTCTCTCAAGTGTACCGTCTTGGTCATCAGAGGGCCATCATTGTCTGCCGTCTTCCAGGCAGTACAAAGAGCCCACTGCTGGGAACCATCGTCTCTAATCTTATCATGGCTCCTGGACGTTCCTTCTTCACTTGGCTGACAATGAGCCAAAAATCCAGCTGGAAACGTTAAGTTTCCTCACCTTCTATCTAGAAGAACAGAACACTCTTCTCAAAAAAACAACTTCCTATTTACCATGGAACGACTTTCATGTTTTAAATGGGTCCATATTACTTGGCAATAATTAAGAAATTTGTGTTCCTTTAAAAATGGAAATGTCCGTGGTATGTTGGGTGTAGGGATAAATCTTCTCTATGGGAAAATTCAACAACAATATCCAGACGTGCCAGGAGTGTACACTTGAGCAAATAGCCCAGTGTCTCCATTCCTCTATTTACAAAACTAGGTTGTTATCACATTACCAGCCTCATTCTTGTTTCTTTTAGACCAAAAAATAAAAATTAAAAAAAAAAAAATACTGATGTCACTTTGTAGAAAGTAAATTATTCCTAAGAAAATCTCAAAACTAAGAACTAAGTAAAAAGATAATATTACCATGACTTGTGTAGCTATTCCTCACTTGTCCTAATGTCAGAACCATAGACGCTATCAGGGAAAAAGACAAACCATGGTCCTCACTGAAAATGTCTTTAGATTCCACTTTCGCCCTATAAAAGAGCACAGCCTTACAGCTGTCATTGTTTAAAAGTTACAATTTCCCATATTGATTTGCCTGAGGAAATCCCATGAACGGGCTAAAGGAAACATAATGACATGGGGTGAACACAGCATCCTGCCATACAGATTTCAGGTACATCCCACAGGCACAGATGCAGGGACACTGTGGCTGTCACACAATTCCTTCTCGGCACCTGCCACAGGCTGGCTCTACCTATTTGTATTCATGTCATTTCTCATTGGCCTTTGAATTACCCACCCACCTTATCTCCTTTGCTCTTCTGGGTCAAGCAAATCTGTTCTCAGCTACTTCTGACTCGCTACTTCTTGCCCCTTCGAGTATGGACACACAGCCCTTCCCACTCTTTCTTGTAAACAGGAAGTCAGGCCCTCGCCCCCACCAGAACCTCGCTCCCTCACTACTCAGGACCACTCCTGTGCAAATGGACTGATGTCATGAAGATGGTCAGACTCAGCAGAAAACTAACTCAGCCCCTGAAATGTATTAGGAAAGTCGATTGTTAGGCTGGATCCTGAACCAACTTTTTGTTTTTTCAAAATAGTGACAGTTATTCTCTTCATCTCTGAAAGAATGCGAACAATAACAAAACCCTACTCAAGGCCTTGAGCAGTCAGAGCTAAGAAATGTTTGTGTGCACAACATATGACAATTAAAGGTAAAGCGTCGGATAATATTTCTAACATCAATTCGTGATTTGATCATTAGATTCCCACTTACACTCCTACTATTGTTCACTTTTCAAGTTTGCATGAAATAATCTTTCTTATTCTACTCTACTATAAACTCCTTCAAGGAAGTTTTCTATTCTCCATAGTGCCTAGCACAAATGGTTCCAAATAGTATAAAATGAATAAACTTAATAAACAGATTAATAACCAGTGCAGTCGGGAGATCCTTTGGGGAATAGTAATTTTACAAAATAATACTTGTAACAAAGGTACACATTTTTCAACTTTACCAGTTTACCATGGCACTAGAACAGACATCCATTTCACCAATTTTCTAGTAGTTGTGTCTTTTGCGTTATGAGCCTCCACTCTCTATCCAGAAGCTAGTTTAGCATTCCCAGACAAGCCACTGATTAATTTGAAGACCTTGAGCTAATGTGAGCACCAGCTGGAAGAGGAGCATCACACAAATTCCAGCAGAGATTGAGAGGTGCCTCCCAGTGGCCATCAGCCTCTTGTTCTGGAGAGGATCCCCAGTTTTTACTTGGGATCATTCATTCTCCAGCCTTTCTGGTGGCCAAAGGTGGGCATGTGACCAAGTTTGAGTCAATGAAATACGAACAGAAATATGTGTGGCTCCTGGAAAGTGTCTTCTGTGGGAAGGCCCTTCTCCCTCCTCCTTCCTGCCTTGGGAATGAAGAGTTGGTGGCTGGAGAGGGTGACATCAGACCATGAAGTCACCATGGAAATGAAAGCCACACATGTTGAAACAACAATATGGAAGGCAACGGGATTGCCGACACCATGGAGCCACCAAACCAGCCGCAGCCTGTCAACCTCTGGACTTCTACACAGAATATAAAAACTTCTACCTTATTAAACTTCTGTTGGTGAGGGGGCTTCCCAGTTGCTCCCAGACAAACCTAATCGAAACCAAACTCAACCCGACATATTCAGCCCTACAGCCTTGCAGGTGTGCTTTACTAGGAAAAACCTAGTGATACAGGTTGTCCTTAAGGAGTCCACACAGGGAGATGCCATCTGTTTCAGCAGTTAAAGAGAATTCAAGTCCACACCACAGAGTCTGACCCTAAGTAGAAATCATCCCTAGCACGTCTTACCGTGTACGTCAGAACAGACTCAACTCACTCCTAAACTGACTCCCATGTGGAAAGTCCCCTCCTTTTATCAGAGGCCCCCATTTCTTTCCATACTGGGTAAAATTCCTGAAGTTGCCCTAGGCTGCCCTACATCCCTGCCCATTTTCCAAGTAGGACAATGGGGGGTGGGGTGGGGGGCATTGAAAACAATGTCTCTGGCCAGCAGTCCCTGTGCCAGTTCTGCTCCTTTCTCTGGAGCCTTCGCTGAGGACTTGTCCCCTGCCCGTGCCAGTACCGGAAAAAAAACCGATAAATGAGTTGCCTGAGGGGGAATAAATGAATCAGTATTTCATAATCAAATTCCCAAACAGTCAAAAGGCCCAGACAGAAATCCTCTGCTGAAATTAGTGAAACAGAAAAACTAAAAATAGGTCTTGAGCCAGCCTCAGACGCTCTTGCTACACGTACATTCACATTTCCTTTCAGAAAACACACTTGGGGCTACCTGGAATCCCTGGTCAAACATTTTTGCCCAAAATATTTCAGACCCATTTATTAGCTGCAGCAAAGCGCCAAAATTTCTTCTTTAAAAAAAAAACCCAAAACTCCACTCTGTGAGTTTTCACCTTTATCAAGCCCCTTAGGCACAAGCCAACCAACATCTGGGTCAATCTCACACCCTCTGGAGTCTGATGCCACCATTCGATTAGCCACATACAAAACACTTTTAAAATACTGTGTAGTGGTTATTGGGCTTGAAAACACACCACAGGCCCTGACCTCCCTCCCAGCACTCAGAAATAAAAGTCTAACCAATGAGACAAGCTTGACTCCTAGACAGTGTCTGCTCTGACTCCCTGTGTATTTCAAAACCTCCCAAGCCATCCGCCTGCCCCTCTCTCCAAGAGCAGGGCCCACGGATACCTGAATGACATTTCTTCACCCGCCTCGTCTGATGCCCACCCAGGACCTGGTGCCTGCAGGGATGGGATTGGATGGGGCCAGGTGGCTCCCATGTCCCTGCAGCTGAAGTGGTACCTCCCTTTTCTAATGTCTCCCTCTGCCTCCTCTGTCCCCATCTCCCCTTTGCAGACAACTCCTTGGCCTTGGTCTCCCCTTGTATATTTGGAACCGGCTCCTCTTCAGCCCTGGCTCTTGGTGCTTCCATTGGCTTTTCTCCTACAGGTCTCCAACTGTCTGACCAGCAGCTCTCTGCTTTTCCCACCTCTCCTCCTCTGAGTGTCACTGAACATCTCTATAGGAAGATGCAGTTGTATGAGGTACCTGTGCCAATGAAATGGGAAGATCTCACTTTTACTGAGCATTTTCTATCTGCACACAGTATATATTCTTTGCCCATGGTACATTTTCTCATTTCCTATTCACAGCTAATGAGAATGGTTTGTATTGACAGTCGCATTTTATAGGCGAGAAAATGGAGGCTTTGAGTGGATAGAAAATTTTTCCAAGGCACATGCTAAAGCTGGCATTCCGACCCTGGTTTCTATGATTTCAAAGCCTATCTTTCCACTACCGTCTAAAATAGTACATTTCTGACAAATACATTAAAAATTGCTAATATTTCATTATTCACCTGAAAATTCGATTTATTTCACTCTGGACCCATGGAATTAAGGCAACAGGGAAGTAGTTTGCCTAATTTGGAAAGTATAGAGAGTCGGTTTGGGGTGGGGAGGGTCACCTGAAATTCCTTAAGAGAGTAGCATGCCAATTTTCAGGACCAAGCTAAGAAAGAAGCAGTTAAATTCTAATTTCACTTTAAAAGGCTTAAGAGTTTCATTAAGGTAAAAAATAGAGCTTAAGACAGATTACAATGTTTAGCTATTCTGAATTTTAGGCAGGAACTATATAACCAAAAATAATTTAAATAATAATATGGATAATTTGGGGAAACATTTTGTAAGTTTAACGCATAAAATAAAGTTTGGCAATATAGAGTATCCATTTCATATTTATTCTGCCAGCATAGCCTTAGCTACATTCTTTTAAATTCATACGTAAGTTTCTAGAACTGCCAACTTTCTCTAATATCAATACTTAAGAGAAAGGAAAGAAACATTTGCTTTCCAACATGTGCCTTCTTTGTTTGAAGGAAATGAAAGAAGAAGGGTTAACCTAGGTGAACATCTCTAAGATGCTTATTACATATGTGGAAAATGGACAAAAATTGTCAAAAAAATGATTTATACAAAACCGGGAGGTCTACAGGCAGGAGTGACTATGGATTTATTCTTAGCAGTTGAAGTCACTGGTTTATCTTTCTTTATAAATTTTTCATCTTCAGCTTTTGGCACTGTTGCCAAGTTCCATGAGAAGATGCTCAAAAGATATGTTACTGAGAGCAAAGGACTTCTTTGTTGTATGAAAGTAATCTCCCCAGCCCCCACCCCGTAAGGCCTTCAACGAAGACATATAACATATAAATTCCATTTCCATATGTGGCTTGGAACACTTACTGTCATCACACTATTGTGTCTGCTGTAAATATTTGTGTTCTGGAAAAGGAACTGCTTATAGCTCCTTAGGAGGCACGAGGGACCCACAGCCTTTTCTCTCTTCCCATTTGTATTATCGCCTCCATTTCCTTGCCTCCTGAGAAGCTTTAGGGCTGTAGGAAATCCATAAGTGAGCATATCTCTACGGTAGCCGGGAAAAATCCAAGTCGTCCCAACCCACGGTGCGAAAAGGGAGTCGGAACCCGGCAGCCGCGAGGCCTGGTGCCCTCCCCTCGCCACGTGGGTTACAGCGCGCCCACGTCACACGTCACCCGGGAGGAGAGAACGGAGGTAGGGAGCCTTTATTTGGAGTGGACCGGGCAGTGCTGAGGCTAGGCCTGAGGCTCCAAGACCGCTTACCTGGTTCAGCCTGCCTGCCGGACTGCAAAATGCCGTCAGCCCTGTAACCGCCCCAGGGGGGAACAAGTAAAGAAAGATCACCTCATCATGAAGTATTTTAAACACAGAGAAAAGTAGAATAATATAACAAATACCATGCACCCATTACCCAGAATTTGTTAAGCACTGAGAACACAGACACATCTGGTCTGGTGAGCGTCCCCGATCAGCTTTGCTCGTCACCCCTGCCCGACTGGCTTCCCTATCTGCCTGGTGAGGGTCAGGGCTTTGCGCCACTTGCGTAGGCTCAGATGCGTAAACAGCGCTCAAGCCTCTTGGAGCTGACTAACCGCGCCGCGTGACTAGGGGTTCTCTCGCCATTACTGGTGAGCTCACCCCTGCTGCTCACACCCAGAAGCCACGTGGAGCGCCAGGGGCTGCGGGCCTTCCGGAAGTACCGCCGAGCCTGCAGGCGCATAAGTTTTGCTGAGTTCAGTGGTCACAATTATCCGAATTCAGAGCTGAAAGAAACCCCAAGGCCCGTGCATGCAGTTCAACCCCCTCATTGTATGGAAAGCAAAAGATGAGTCTCCAAGGGGTCTGGTCGTGGACCCCACGTCATTCAGGTACCTCACAGAATCAGGGCTGGGGCCTCCTTCTCCAGTATCACTCAGGCTAATGTTTTTCCCATCATCACACCATTTTGCTTTCATGAAAAATAAAGGGCAATCTATGTGTACTTGCTCTAAGCTTTGGGAGGGGGCGGGGGGCTGATTTAGGAAGCAAGGTGGTATCTGATGCCCTGGCCTCTCCTTACAACCAACGTTTATGGGTTGGGAGGACCCCAGCTCTTTCCTGATTGCCCAGAGCCCCGCCCTCTGCGGTTTGCCACCCAGGCTTGTCCCACTTACCCCTTGAGCACCCTAAGGGGTCCCATTCCCCCTCTGCCTGTATCTGTGCCTGGCTAATCAGAGCCAGGAGCTCTGCTCAGTTATTGCACTGTTTGGTGAGTGGTGGCCCTCACATCTTACTGCATTAACACAACCCCTAACACTTGACACCAGTCTTCTCCCTGCCATCACGGGACAGGATTAGGTGACTGGCCCTTCATCCATTCTCTTTTTCTCCATTATCAAATAATGTAAGCGCGATATCCCAAATGCAAAAACACAAAGAAAAAAATAATATCAGCACTTAGAGAAGAAAAAGGCCTGGATCATCCACCAACAGAATAATCTTACACTGAAAAATAAAGAATAAGCTATGAGTATCATTGTTCTCTTGAACATATTTCCAAGTGACAAAATCTCCCAAACCTTCAGTCAAGACAGTAAAATTGAATCCGGAGACACCGAGAAGGCTTTTTCACACCCACACTTTGATGTCGGGGAAGAAGAGGCATCTGGACTTCTAGTTACCTATGGTCTTAATACTCAACATGAATCCAAATCGCATTTCCCAGATGGCTCCCCGAGAGGCCCCAGGCTCTGCTTTCCTGGGCACCATCCCACCTCACAGTGGTATCAACGCCTGGACTCCACGTGGCTGGAAGATGCAAAGGAGCAGAAGCCCTTGGTGCAGAAGGAGCTTGCACAGGCTCTCAGAGCTTCCCTGTCAGCCTGGCCCGGGGAGCCCCAGAGACCTGGATTTCCTGCAGTCTCGGGATCTGGCTTCAGGCAGCTGACTACTGGTTTCAGGTGGACTCATGTATTAAAGTGGCTGAATGGAGGCAAACATCCCTTTTCACTTTAAAATCCTAAGACTATGACTTTAAGGTCACTTTTCTGCAGAGCTGGGGCTACTGACATTTCCAGAGGGGTTTCCCTGAGTTAGGGCCAATGGGTCCTAGAGAATTCCCCATTGGCCCAAATAAACCCTCCTTTCTTCACCTCGCCTTAGTTCCCAAGTCCTGGCCATTGAACATGAGAAAAGAAAACATACACGTGTTTGTGAGAGGACCCCCCATGAAATTGACAGCTCACCACCACCAGACTAGAATAGATTTGAGAAAGTCCACAGAGACAGAAGCACAACTCCCCTAATCACTCACTGGGTCCTCTTCAGAGAGGCAGATTCAGAGTTAATTAACACTGTCTCTGGAACCTTCCGCTTGTGTA